>NC_077231.1:214740974-215420554 GCF_027887165.1 Monodelphis domestica | reverse complement strand
GATTGAAGTCCAGGATTCCAGTCCATTTTTACAACTCTGAGAAAATGTTTTGGCATAGATAACTTTCTCTTCATAAAGATGATATGTTCATAAAGTATTGTATCATCATAAAGATAATACAATAAGAAACCTTAAGTAAGAGTCTTGTGGAGTGTCTACTACTCTAAACTGCTCAGAAAGGGAATAGGTAGAGATTAGCAAATAATTAGGAACTTGAGAATCACCGATTATAGAGGATCAAATGCTTCATATGAAAATTGAGTAGGGGAACATGATCAGTAGACAGAGCCTTACCCTAAAGTTCAGAGACCAATAGGAATGGCAATCAAGAGACTCATGTTCACATTTCAGATCTGTCACTAGCCAGTTGTATAACTACCCTAAACAAAGCACCTCACTTTCTCTGCATCTCAAGTTTCTTTGTAAAATGATCACACTGTACTATGCTATCTCAATTCCTTTTTTGAACTTAAGAGAACTCCAGAGTATGGGAGAAATAAGTATGGCTCTTTGGAGAATTTATAGAAAAGTGCAGGTTTTTAAAGGGTTTCAGTAGAACAGAAACATTTTAAGATCCCTAATCCTCCCTTATGGGGCACAAATTTTCAACAACCTAATAATATAAAGGAATGAATTAGGTTGCTATCCCATATACTTTGGAGGTCTTACCCATAACAAAGATCTATTCATGGAAATATTAGCCCTGGACTCAGTCTTGGCCCTTTCCATTACTTATTGCTTAATTATGTCTAACCCTCAGCAAATACTATAATTAATAAACTGGTTGCAGAGCCGACATGAGTCTTACGTGTCATCATTTTATAGATGAGGAAATCAGTTTCTAGAGAAATTCAGCGACTTGCCCATGGCCATGTAGCTAATACTTGGCAGAACTATCAAATTATATTGCCCTGCTGTCAGATTGTAATCTCAACCATAGTTTTTACAATTGTTGCTGTCCTGTTCACAATAGTCTCAAAGGGTCCAACAAGAAAGTAATCAGTACTTAAATTGTTCCTACTTTTTCTTATTGATACCACTTATTATTGACACTTTCATTTTTCCTTCCCATTCATTTCTGAGTATCGTATCTTTTACTACCCACCAAACTTACTCAACTAATAAAGATTTTAAAAGGAGAGAAACTATTCCTGATGTTAGTTGACTCTATAAATGGTGTTTTTAAAATTTTCAGTGTATATACTTTCCCCTTAACCCAGCAAGATTTTGTTAAATTGACTTACTGAGTCAAAAAAAAGTTGCAAAAAAACCCAAAAATCTAAATGCTAACTTTACATAGGGAGCCTTGAAATAGAACATTACACAAATAAGGCAGGTTTTTTAAATCAAAAATACTTTGAGGTTTATTTAATAAATTGACAAATAGCTACATCAATTTTAAAATCTAGACCTAGGACTGAATCTGTATAGGAAACTCAATATTGGAAAAATATACTAATTTCTATCTGCAATTCATTTGTAATTTATGATATTAAAATCTTATATGTAGGGGATTCATAAATGTTGAACTTGAATTAAATAGTTACTTAGGGCATTGAAAGGTTAAATGACTTGTCTTTGGTCACAGGATTAGTCTGTATCACATATGGACTTGAACCCTATTCTTTTTTTTTCAAGGTCAGCTCTCTCTTCACTACATTATGGTGCCACTTCATGAAAACATAAAAAATGTTAAGAATTCTATGGAAAATAAATAATCTTAAAAAGTAATTTTTTAATTTAGAAACAATAACATACAAAATGTTTATCGAGTACTTGATGATACTCTTTTCTATACCTTCTTACTCTCTCTCCATCCATTTTCCTACCTTTACCTTTGACTTCCCTAATCCTTCCCTTTTTACTTCTTACCTTTCCTTCCTTCTCCCTCCTTCTAGTTCTTTCTTTTTTTAACCCTTACCTTCCATCTTAGAATCATTATTGCTTATTGATCCTAAGGCAGAATAAATTGGAAGACCACTACCAAATTTTCAGAATTGACAAGAACAAAAATTAAATTATCAGAAGAATCCTCAAAATTGTTAAAGTTGACATGCAAACTTAATGTCTGTTGTGCACTGCCATGTTAAAATAAGGGTTCCGCAATAAAGGGAGGTTTGAACAGCTGGTTAAGAAGGTAGTTTCTGAAGTAGGGATTATTTCTGGACCATGACTTAAAAGTCAAGACATCATAAGTTCTTGGTGGTGGTGATATTTGTCCTTCATTTTTTTTTTTAAAACCTTTACCTTCCGTCTTGGAATCAATACTGTGTATTGGCTCCAAGGCAAAAGAGTGGTAAGGGCTAGGCAATGGGGGTCAAGTGACTTTCCCAGGGTCACACACCTGGGAAGTATCTGAGGCCAGATTTGAACCTAGGACCTCCCATCTCTAGGCCTGGCTCTCAATCCACTGAGCTACCCAGCTGCCCCCTGTCCTTCATTTTTTAAGAGATCCAATGATATTATAGGGTAATGTCTTAACTTGTGCATGAATTGAATTTAAGTTAGGCAAAGTTGCACGAAGCTGTAAGACTCACTCTCTTGTCATTGAAGTCCACTGATAAGACAAAAGTCAGGACAATTGGTGATGGCCTGAGATGTAGTGAATAGTCTTGGCATCTTCAGTGTTAGACCATGCTATAAGCACTTCTCAGTGCCTATTTTACCTGCCTTAATGGTCATTGAAACAAATTGTTTTCATTTACCCATTCATGCTTAGGGTAGTCATCCTCTTAACTCACCAATGGATTTGAGACCTGTCAGTTACCCTCTTGGTATAGACAGAGGGGATAGGATGCATATAACAAAGGGTGATAAGAATGTATTTTTCTGAAGTCTTGCAAAAATATCAATCAAAGATAGTTAAATTGAAAAGAAAGGGAAAGGGGGAAAACTGTATACACACACACATATGTATTCACCAACTCATTATGGTAGAGAGGCATCACAATGAAGAGAGTATATATCCGTATATACAAAGATTCACAAAGCATGAGTAACAAGTAAAGTAGAAATGCTTACATAAGAAGGCAGCTTTGTCTTTATGAATATTTCTAAGACTTGGTAGGATGGAATCCATCCCCGAATTATGGTTCTGGAAGAATACACTGTGTTCAAAATAACAGGATAGTTTAAAATGATAGGATAAAGGGAGTAACTCTGTAGATTAGTAATCAGACAATAAGGATTTGTTGTGTACCTACTATGTGCCAGGGAGTGTGTGTAATAATAACAAATGGTATTGAGAAGTTTAAAGTTTAGAGAACATTTCCTAGACATGCTTGCATACTACATACTACAGGTAGTATCCCTATTTTACAGATAAGGAAATAAAGGCTCAGGCAGGTTGTTATTTATCCATGTTATTTATCCTCAACTAGTAAAGGTCAGAGATGAGATTTAAACCCAGGTCCGTAGTTAATTTAAAAGTCAAACATTCTTTCCACTATACTGCCCTGCCTATTAAAATGTATAATCATGTGAAGATATTTAGAAATCAAAGAGAAATTGGTGGATAACACTCTGCTAATCAGGGTGAATGAGATGATGAAAAGGCATATTGGAGAAGGCAAAGTTGCTGAAATCCTATTTCCCTTCTCACAGCTCTGCCAAGGACAACGGAGGAAGAATATTAGAGAGCACAGAGCAAAAATAACTAATAGAGAATTGAAATCTAAGATGAATGAAGAAGATAATAAGAATAGACTTAACTTGAATTTATCGTTAAATCAAGACAAACTGCATCCCAACTTACATCCCAAAATTCCCAAATTAACATTAGAGAATGATCATCTAGTCATTAATATAAAGTGCTGTATTAAACAAGGAAACTTAATACAATTGCCCAAGGTATTTGCCATTATTGTAAACAATCTCCAATGAGTTCACGTTGCAGAGGGTTTCCCTGTAGATAGCCTTCTTCAACCTTTTGTTTGGAGATGACTCTGTGATGTTTCTGTCAAGTTCTAGAATATTGCAGCGGGTCCTGAATGAAATTTGTAAACACTTAAAAGAATTTCACTTAATCATCAATACAGGAAAAAACAAATTAATTAATACTTTTAATCTAAATTGCAACAGTTGGATGAACATCCTATATAGAGTTCAGACATTGTTAGTTATATTTGAAAAGTTAGTACAAATAAATTATAATTTGGGCCTAAGATTGAACAGGATGAAATAAACAGACTAAATATTAGTTTTAGGTAAATTGCTAAGTTTCTTCAATGATCCCACATTTCTCCCTGGGGAAAAAGAAGCCCCATCTTTTTGTTATCAAAATTCTAGTATGTTGTATTGGTTTAAGTCATGGAACACAATTTCCAAACAGCAAAGAGTACCACTTAAAGGATAATGAAGTGATGCATGGTGAGTGTGAGCAGTATGTAACAGATAATAAAGGGCTATTAGGGAGCACTGATTAAGTACTTAAAATGTGCCAGACACTGCTCCAGTGTTATGCATGGGAGGAAAAAAAAAAGAAAAGCAAAACAGCCCCTGCCCTTCAGGAACTTTAAAAAAATAGAGCTAAGTGTACACATAAGCCTAAATTTCATGTAACTACATATGTGTGCAAGAAAAGAACAGTATAAAGAAAGCCCAGCAAGAAGAGAGGAGATTCAAGAGGAGAGGGTGTTCAGTAGTTTCAAATGTGATAAGAGGATCAAGAAGGATGAAGACTGAGAAGAAGCCATCAAATTTAACAATTAATATATCATTGGTTATCTTTGAAAAAACTGTTTCGGTTAACTGTAACCATCTAAATTGGGAAAACCAAGTTGATGAAGAATGCCTCATGTCCCAATTATAGCATAGGTGGACAACCTATAGAGATTATATGTATATTAATCTTGAACAGGCAGTGCAATTGAATGATGAATTAGACCCAAGAATAAACAGGAGGAACTGAACAGTCTGTATTACCTTTGGGAAATCATATTTCAAGAGATTTGAGAAGTAAATGGAAATTGAGATAAGGAGTATATACCACTTTTTTGTGAGGGGAGGGGTTGGATTTGATTATGAAAGGTAGGAGAGATATAGAATGATAGCTTTAAAGGACATGGTACAGTCAAATGAAGGTTTTTGGTTTTGTTGTTGTTTTGACATAGCTGGAAGTATAGCCCTAATACCTAGGCTGGAAGTACAACAGCAATTGATGACTTGATCCCACCAATGAGTAGCATGGAAGCTTTGACCTTGACTGTTTGCCCATCTGAAGAATTTTGTTTGTGCATTTGTTTGTTTAAGGATTAATATGGCTGGGGTATTTTGTAGGCAGCAAAGGAGCTGTTAGAGAGGGAGGAGATTAAAAATTAAATGGGGACAGGCATTGATGGGGGATATGGTGACCTCTCAGAAGAGCTGAGAGACCTCTATATATCCATAAATGTAAAGCTTTTGTTTTTAACATCTTCTCTGGGAAAATCTTTTATTAATATCATATGGGTTTTTTTTTTACTGGTCATAATTTAGGCTTTAAAGTCTTAATCATGTCTGAGATTTATGATAACTTGGAGTTTTTCCAGAGAAGAAGAGTACACATGATTGTTAAGGGAGGAGGTAGCATTCACATACTAATCAAACTTCTGTATATTTGTAAGAGATGAGACTTTTCAGGATTAATGTAGATCCTATTGACCTAAAGTAAAAAAAAAAATGTATATTGAATCTATTTCCTAATTTCTTATATTCTGAGGATAATCTGACATTTTTCTATCTAATTACTAACCTAATCTTATGACCTAATTTCAGTAAAAGTGCTGTGATCAGAACCTTTAAATTTAAGACCTCTTTTGTACAACCAATACAAACTCCAAATTAAATATTTAATTCTGCTTTTTTTTTTTTTGTAGGCCTATGAAGAATACACCAGCAAGCTAGATGCACTTCAACAACGTGAACAACAATTATTAGAGTCCATGGGGAATGGAACTGATTTTTCTGTTTCTAGCTCAGCTTCAACAGACACAGTTACATCATCTTCCTCTTCTAGCCTTTCAGTGGCACCTTCATCTCTTGCAGTTTTTCAGAATCCCACAGATGTGTCAAGAAGCAACCCTAAGTCACCACAGAAACCAATTGTTAGAGTCTTCCTCCCCAACAAACAGAGGACTGTGGTAAGTAAACCTTGTATATCTTCATCTTGCCTAATCTGTCTACTTTGTACTTTTTAGAAAGAGCAGGTATAGAAACTATAATATATTAATTGTATTAGTCAAAATATAAACTGTATATTTTCCCCAAACCTGTCTTGAATAAAACTTAAATGCAGCCTTATTATCAGTGCTATATTTTAGTGCATACCTGTTTTTTTTTTCTTTTAAAAAATAACTTATTAAGTTTGGATATGATCTAGATTTGAACCAATGTGGTAATTTGCAAAAAAAGATTGTGCTGGTTAGTGATAATATGAATATAATTCGATGGTGCTGAAGTGCAACATTTTTAAAAATGTGAATAGCAATTTGTGTTATCTTCAATGTCATTTCTGAGGATCTGATACTAGTGGCCTAATTGTAGTAAAAGTGATATGATCAAAATCTTATATTTGATATTCTCTTTTTACAACTTAATTTAAAAGCCAAATTCTCCCCAAAGCATTATTAGTTTAGTTTAGAAAGTTTTTTTTTTTATTATGTCATTGAGTCAATATGGATACAACCATGGCTTCTTATCCCATGTGTTTTTTGCTCATAGCTTCTCATAACTCTTTTGTATAAGCAACCATTCAGAAAAAATAGAAAACATTGAATAATAACCATTGACTATTCCTCAAACCATCATTTAAATTTTTGTTTCAATTCCCTGCGAAATACACCTTTTTATCAGAATATCTAGATTGTAGCACAATGGAAGTACTTGATTTCTGTTTTCTTTAACTTTCTTCATTCATAATGGATATGATATTGGGTTGTGAAATAACCAGAAAGGATAAGGATAAAAGATAAAAAGGTAAGGAAAATAATTGATATGTGGATTTTCCTAATAGTACTATCTTAAGCTGAGAGGCTCATCACCATATTCCAGGATTATACAATTTTTGACCATAGCAGTTACTAAAATTCTTATTTTAAGTCAAAAAATTCTATATTGGTGGTAAAGGGCAATGGCATACCAATATTTATGGAATCACAAGTCATCAACAAAGTTGATAGAAAAGGAAATGACAAATACCAGAGGGGCTATGGAAAAACAGGTACTTTAATGGACTTTCAGTAGAAGTGTGAACTGATCCAGCCATTCCAGAAAGCAACTTATAACTGTGCCTCAAAAGCTTTAAACTACGAATGCTTTTTAACCCAGACAATACTATTGTTAGGTCCATTCTCCAAAGAGATCAAAAGAAGAAGAAAAGAACTCATATATACAAAAATATTTATAATAGCTCTTTTTGTGGTGGCAAAGAATTGGAGACTAAGTGGGTGCCCATGTATAGGTGAATGACTAAATAAGTTAAGGTATATGAAGATGGTGGAATACTCATTTGCTGCAAGAAATGATGAAAAAGAATTTTAGGAAAACCTGGAAAGACTTGTATGAACTGATAAAAAATGAAGTATGCAAAACCAAGATAGCAATTTATTTAATAATAATAATAATAATATTGTAAAGATAAACAACTTTGAAAGCCTTAGAAATTCTGATCTGGACTTCCAGTCAAGATGGAAGCTTAGAGAGAGCTAAAGTTCAGATCTCTGGAAAACCCTTCCTTACCGATCTCAAACTGTATGCTCCTAGGACACCGAAATTCAAAACAAACAACAGGATAGATCCCGGGAACCCTCCTCCTGGACCTGGATCAAAAGGTACGGCCCCCCAAAAGCCAGAACCCAAGATCACTCGGATCTAAGGGGTATGCAGAAAGAAGGTCCCAGGACCCATCCCCCCCAACCCAGAGTGCTGAGTCCGAGGCAGCAGCGGGAACCTAAGAGCCAGCAAAAGAACCCCAGGGCCAGCTATTCTGAAGGCCTCACCCTGAAAACAACCTGAGCCAGTCGCGGGGGCACCCAGACAGCAGGGAAACAGAAAGAGACAGAGGGGAGCCTGTAGCCCCCTGGCTGGATCCTTCCTTCCAAGTCTCAGGGAAGGTCCCTGCTTTAAGACACACTCAATCCAATCCAGCGGAAGTTAATCCTTTCAGGAGCCGCTCTCAGAGCTCCAGGAAGCCACGACCCCTCCCTCCTCAGAGTGCAGGGTCTTCTAAAACGACAATTACCCTCAGGGCCAGCTATTCAGAAGGCCACATCCTGAAAACAACCTGAGCCAGTCACGGGGGCACCCAAACAGCAGGGAAACAGAGAGAGACAGAGGGGAACCTGTAGCCCCCTGGTTGGATCCTTCCGTCTGAGTCTCAGGGAAGGTCCCTACTTTAAGATACACTCAATCCAACCCAGGGGAAGTTAATCCTATCAGGAGCCCTTGGACTTCCGGGAAGTCTCGGCCCCTCCCCCCCCCCTCAGAGTGCAGGCCTCTCTGGCCCACAAAGGCTCTGAGATACCTCTCAGACAGTGCCAAGCCAGGCTCAGAGCATGGACGTAAGGCAACAAAGAAGCATCAGGAGGGAACTGAGAGCAGTAACACCCGCAAACGGACAATTTGCCTGTGGCTAAAGCCTTTGAACACCAGAGATAAGAAAAGCTAGACCTCCCCACTCAGACAGAGATGGCAAACAGCACAGAAAGCCTCAACACTCCAAGAAAAACAAGAAGAAGGGGGCGACTTTGGACACATTTTATGGAGCAAAAATACAGAGGAGATAGAAGAGGAAATACAAGCAAATGCTCCGAAACCTTCCAAAGGAAATGGAAACTCTCCACAAACCCATGAATAATTTGAATCAGAAATTATCAAAAAGATGGAAGCCTGCTGGGAGGAAAAGTGGGAAATAATGCAAAAGAAATTCACGCATCCACAAAACTGGTTTGACCAAACTGAAAAGGAAAACCAGGCTTTAAAGGTCAGAATCAGGCAACTGGAAGATGATGAGCATGTAAAAGACCAAGAATTAATAAAGCAAAGCCAAAAGACCAAGAAATTAGAAGAGAGCATAAAATATCTCACTGACAAGGTCATAGACTTGGAAAATAGAGGGAGAAGAGACAATTTAAGAATAATTGGACTACCAGAAAAGCCAGAAATAAACAGCAAATTCGACATCGTAATACAAGATATAATCAAAGAAAATTGCCCAGAGATCCTAGAACAAGGGGGCAATACAGGCACTGAAAGAGTTCACAGAACACCCTTTACACTAAATCCCCGAAAGACAACTCCCAGAAATGTAATTGCCAAATTCCAAAGCTTTCAAGCAAAAGAAAAAATCTTACAAGAAGCCAGGAAAAGACAATCTAGATATAAAGGAATGCCAATCAGGGTCACACAAGACCTTGCAAGTTCCACTCTGAATGACCGTAAGGCATGGAACATGATTTTCAGAAAGGCAAGAGAGCTGGGCCTACAACCAAGAATCAGCTATCCATCAAAACTGACTATATACTTCCAAGGGAAATATGGGCATTCAACAAAATAGAAGATTTCCAAGTTTTTACAAAGAAAAGACCAGAGCTCTGTGGAAAGTTCGATATCAAAAAACAAAGAGCAAGGAATACCTGAAAAGGTAAATATGAAGGAAAGGGAAAAGGAGAAAAATGTTATCTTTTTATTTTATTCAAACTCTTCTATAAGGACTATATTTATATCAATCTGTGTATATTAATATGTGGGGACAATGTAATGTGTAAATAGGGGGAAAAGAAAGACCAAATAGAATAACCTTTTTCACACAAAGATTCACACGGGAAGGGGAGGGGAAGAAAACTCCTATAAGAAGGAGAGGAAGAGAGTTTTTACTTAAACCATACTCTCAGGGAAATCAACTCTGAGAGGGAAGAACATCCAGATCCATTGGGATCTTGAATTCTATCTTACCCAACAAGGGAAGGGAGAAGGGAAAACCAAGGGGGGGAGAGGGGGAGGGAACATTAAAAAGGGAGGGAAGAAAAGGGGGGTGGGGAAGGGAACAAAAAGGGAGGGGCTAGAAAGGGAAATATATCAAGGGAGGGGACAAGGGGGACTGATTTAAAATAAATCACTGGATTAAAAAGTTAGAGCTGAAGAAGGAAGGTTAGAATTAGGGAAGGATATCAAAATGCCAGGGAGTTCACAAGTGACAATCATAACTTTGAATGTGAATGGGATGAACTCACCCATAAAACGTAGACAATTAGCAGAATGGATTAGAATCCAAAACCCTACCATATGTTGTCTTCAAGAAACACACATGAGGCGGTAGACACCCAAAAGGTCAGAATTAAAGGATGGAGTAAGACTTTCTGGACCTCAACTGACAGAAAGAAGGCAGGAGTTGCAACCATGATATCTGATAAAGCCAAAGCAAAAATAGACCTGATTAAAAGGGATAGGGAAGGTAATTACATTCTGTTAAAAGGGATTTTAGATAATGAGGAAATATCAGTAATCAACATATATGCACCAAATAATATAGCACCCAAATTTCTAATGAAGAAACTATGAGAATTGAAGGAAGAAATAGACAGTAAAACCATATTAGTGGGAGACTTAAACCAACCATTATCAAATTTAGGTAAATCAAATCAAAAAATAAGAAAGAGGTAAAAGAAGTGAATGAAATCTTAGAAAAATTAGAATTAATAGACATATGGAGAAAAATAAATAGAGACAAAAAGGAATACACCTTCTTAGCACCACATAGCACATTCACAAAGATTGACCATACACTAGGTCACAGAAACATGGCATACGAATGGAGAAAAGCAGAAATAATAAATGCAGCCTTTTCAGATCACAAGGCAATAAAAATAACAATCAGTAATGGTACATGGAAAAACCAAATCAAAAACTAATTGGAAATTAAACAATATGATACTCCAAAATCATTTAGTTAGAGAAGGAATGATAGATACAATTAATAATTTTATCGAGGAAAATGACAATGGCGAGACATCCTTTCAAACCTTTTGGGAAGCAGCCAAAGCAGTAATCAGAGGTAAATTCATATCCCTGAGTGCATATATTAACAAACTAGGGAGAGCAGAGATCAATCAATTAGAAATGCAAATAAAAAAACTTGAAAGCAATCAAATTAAAAACCCCCAGCAGAAAACCAAACTAGAAACCCTAAAAATTAAGGGAGAAATTAATAAAATCGAAAGTGATAGAACTATTGATTTAATAAATAAGACTAGAAGCTGGTACTTTGAAAAAACAAACAAAATAGACAAAGTACTGGTCAATCTAATTTTAAAAAAGGAAAGAAGAAAAGCAAATTAACAGCATCAAAGATGAAAAGGGGGAACTCACCTCCAATAAAGAGGAAATTAAGGCAATCATTAAAAATTACTTTGCCCAATTATATGGCAATAATTACACCAATTTAGGTGATATGGATGAATATATACAAAAATACAAACTGCCTAGACTAGCAGAAGAAGAAATAGAATTCTTAAATAATCCCATATCAGAAAAAGAAATCCAACAGGCCATCAAAGAACTCCCTAAGAAAAAATCCCCAGGGCCTGATGGATTCACCAGTGAATTCTATCAAACATTCAGAGAACAGTTAATCCCAATACTATACAAACTATTTGACATAATAAGCAAAGAGGGAGTTCTACCAAAGTCCTTTTATGACACAAACATGGTATTGATTCCAAAACCAGGCAAGTCAAAAATAGAGAAAGAAAACTATAGACCAATCTCCCTAATGAATATAGATGCAAAAATCTTAAATAGGACACTAGCAAAAAGACTCCAGCAAGTGATCAGAAGGGTCATCCACCATGATCAAGTAGGATTTATACCAGGGATGCAGGGCTGGTTCAGTATTAGGAAAACCATCCACATAATTGACCACATCAACCAGCAAACCAACAAGAACCACATGATTATCTCAATAGATACAGAAAAAGCCTTTGATAAAATACATCTATTCCTATTAAAAACACTAGAAAGCCAGCCACTTCCTAGCTGTGTGACCCTGGGCAAGTCACTTGACCCCCATTGCCTAGCCCTTACCACTCTTCTTCCTTGGAACCAATACACAGTATTGACTCCAAGACGGAAGGTAAGGGTTTAAAAAAAAAAACACTAGAAAGCATAGTAATAGAAGGGTCGTTCCTAAAAATAATAAACAGTATATATCTAAAACCATCAGCTAATATCATCTGCAATGGGGATAAACTAGAAGCATTCCCAATAAGATCAGGAGTGAAACAAGGATGCCCATTATCACCTCTGCTATTTGACATTGTACTAGAAACACTAGCAGTAGCAATTAGAGAAGAAAAAGAAATTGAAGGCATAAAAATAGGCAAGGAGGAGACCAAGTTATCGCTCTTTGCAGATGACATGATGGTCTACTTAAAGAATCCTAGAGATTCAACCAAAAAGCTAATTGAAATAATCAACAACTTTAGCAAAGTTGCAGGATACAAAATAAATCCACATAAGTCATCAGCATTTCTATATATCTCCAACACAGCTCAGCAGCAAAAACTAGAAAGAGAAATCCCATTCAAAATCACCTTAGACAAAATAAAATACCTAGAAATTTATCTCCCGAGACAAACACAGGAACTATATGAACACAACTACAAAACACTCTCCACACAACTAAAACTAGACTTGAGCAATTGGAAAAACATTAACTGCTCATGGGTAGGATGAGCCAATATAATAAAAATGAACATCCTACCCAAACTTATTTATCTATTTAGTGCCATACCCATTGAACTCCCAAAAAATTTCTTTACTAATTTAGAAAAAACCATAACAAAGTTCATTTGGAATAACAAAGGATCAAGGATATCCAGGGATATAATGAAAAAAACACAAATGATGGGGGCCTTGCAGTCCCAGACCTCAAACTATATTACAAAGCAGCAGTCATCAAAACAATTTGGTACTGGCTAAGAGACAGAAAGGAGGATCAGTAGAATAGACTGGGGGCAAGCGACCTCAGCAAGACAGTATACTATAAACCCAAAGATCCCAGCTTTGGGGACCAAAATCCACTATTTGATAAAAACTGCTGGGAAAATTGAAAGACAGTGTGGGAGAGAATAGGAATTGATCAACACCTCACACCCTACACCAAGATAAATTCAAAATGGGTGAGTGACTTAAACATAAAGAAGGAAACCATAAGTAAATTGGGTAAACACAGAATAGTATACATGTCAGACCTTTGGGAGGGGAAAGACTTTAAAACCAAGCAAGACATAGAAAGAATCACAAAATGTAAAATAAATAATTTTGACTACATCAAATTAAAAAGCTTTTGTACAAACAAAACCAATGTAACTCAGATCAGAAGAGAAAAAACAAATTGGGGAAAAAATCTTCATAGAAACCTCTGAGAAAGGCTTAATTACTCAAATTTATAAAGAGCTAAATCAATTATTCAAAAAATCAAGCCATTCTCCAATTGATAAATGGGCATGGGACATGGATAGGCAGTTTTCAGATAAAGAAATCAAAACTATTAATAAGCACATGAAGAAGTGTTCTAAATCTCTTATAATCAGAGAGATGCAAATCAAAACATCTCTGAAGTAACCTCACACCTAGCAGATTTGCTAACATGACAGCAGAGGAAAGTAGTGAATGCTGGAGGGGATGTGGCAAAGTAGGGACATTAATTCATTGCTGATGGAGTTGTGAACTGATCCAACCATTCTGGAGGGCAATTTGGAACTATGCCCAAAGGGCAATAAAGAATGTCTACCCTTTGATCCAGCCATAGCACTGCTGGGTTTGTACCCCAAAGAGATAATGGGGGAAAAGACTTGTACAAGAATATTCATAGCTGCACTGTTTGTGGTGGCCAAAAATTGGAAAATGAGGGGATGCCCATCAATTGGGGAATGGCTGAACAAATTGTGGTATATGTTGGTGATGGAATACTATTGTGCTAAAAGGAATAATAAAGTGGAGGAATTCCATGGAGACTGTAACGACCTCCATGAAGTAATGCAGAGCGAGAGGAGCAGAACCAGGAGAACATTGTACACAGAGACTGATACACTGTGGTATAATCGAACCTAATGGAATTCTCCATTAATGGCGGTGTAATGTCCCTGAAAAATCTGCAGGGATCTAGGAGAAAAACACTGTCCACTGTAAAGATTAAAATTTAGGGGAGACTGAGGAGACTGAGGCAGGTAAAAATTAGTTTCTCTCTGCAAAGAGTATTATATTTTTAGAGGTTTATTAAAGATTAAAGGAAATACAGAATAAGAAAAAACACGTGCCTAGGCCACAGGCCTAGACAAGATAACCTCACATCACAGAAGAGATACCTCTGCTCCAAAACGGAAGTTCAAAAAACAGACACAAAAGCCTTTGCAATCAGCTTAAATCCCTTCTCGATCTCGGCCCACCTCAGAATTCTGTGAGATTACAAAGCATTTTGGGGAAGTGGAGCAAGGGTTTGTGGGGATTGAAGTCCAGAGTTCAAGCCTATTTTTTACATACCGCCGTTTGATCGTTTGAAAAAAATAATTTTTTTTCCAAAGGATCATGAAAACATAATCAATTTAAAGATTACAATAATTTGAGGATAAGAGAAAAAAAAAGAATAAAACCAATAATTGCTGAACGCATTGACAAAAAGCCAGTTAGGGGGCAGTCCCCTTTGGCATAAAAGTATACATACAAATAAATGTTCAATCAACCACACCCAAAGTTCAATTTTTGTGCAGCTGGCTGGTATGGAGGCTTCTTCATGGTATCTTCTCCAACCATTCAGTTCTGGATTCAGAGAGGTAGCATCTTCTTTACCTAAAATTCTTCTCAAAAGGAATTTAAACTTTGTACTTTAAATAATGATATTTTTACATTCCCCCCGTTAAGAGGGTGATTAAAAAATACATTGTCACTTAGGGATGCATGGCTGAGGTATGAGGTATATGAACCAATTGGTAAGATATTAAAAAGACATCAGAAAAATCCAAATATAAAAAGAAAATATTGGATGAAAATATAGACTAGCAAAGTCTTAGGTGTAAAAATTCCAAGTGAAAGGAAAAATAAATCTATAACAGGTCCTTGAATCTGGGCCCAATCAAAATGATCTAAGCAATGATGCATTTACCCAGTCAGTAGCCAGGACTACAGAAAGGTAGCACACTATGAAAGGCAGAAAAAAGGGACCGGATAATATGAGCCAAGGTTTTGGGGATACTCGTCTGTGAGTATTTTCAGAGTGAGTGTGGACACAAGGAAGACCTATGTCTAACAATGTTAAACACAGTAACCTCAAGTCGTTACACTAGGTTCAAAACCTTTGTATTGGCCTAGAAGTGCATCAATCCATCCTGGATTGGCTTTTCTTTGGCTCTGTGCAATGGCTCTTGTGTGTATCTCTTGTCCTGGAATCAGACTGAATCATTAAGCAAAGTCCCATAATTTTTTAAATAATTAGTGGCATAGCTTTTATAGTCACAAGCTTTTTAGGGCATGCATTAGCAAATGTATTTTAAACTTGTAGTACTGAAAAATCAAAAGTTTAAAGAAAATCTTAATGCTGGTGACATGGGCTTCAAATATAAAAGGAGAGAAAAAATTTTAAAAAAACATGTATATTGCACATGCAAGAAAAATATAATAAAAGTCTTTTAAAAATTCAAAAATGTAGCTTATAATCATTGACACACTGTGTCAGCTAAGAAAATATAGAATACAAGGCTTTCTCACCAAAAATTAGATCCATTTCCTCTTAATATCTGGCCATGCTCCACTGTGAGTATGACAAATGAATTGAATAATATTACAAATATGTGGTTATCAATATCCCCAAAATTTTCAATAGCCCAATTAATTACAATAGCAAACAAACACACTATCATATTTCACACAAGTTGCTGCATTGCATTTTAAAAAACCTATGAATTGATGGACATTTGTCACAAGTTTTTACAAACGTAGCAAATCTTTCAACCTTGGTAATAAACATATATACATATATGTTTATGTTTTTATATATATGTATACATATATATGTTAAATAAATATGTTTTTTAAACATATATTTATTTAACATATATGTGTATATATATATATATTTTTTTTAAACAAGGTAAAACTCATCTTGGGTTAAGAACATAATCAAGAAATCTATATATCATTCTGGTGCAAATAAAGTAGTGAGCTGAAGAGTATAAATAAAGGGATGCTCCTTTTTTTGGAGGCTTTTTAGGGATGCAAATGCCCTGAGATTAACTTCCCAACTTCCATTCACATGTGGGAAGGTTGGGGGTTATAATAGTATTTCACTTCAGCTATGGGCCTTACCTCGTGGTAGGGGAAGGCAAAATAACCAGAGATTGTTAAAAAAAAAAATTACAAAAATCATATTTAAAAAACCCTTAAAATCATGATATATTTAGCATATTAAATTTTCCAAAGGTTGTTACACAATTATAACCAGTTCTGAAGTCCATCCATCCTCTGTGACAATTTACAAAGTGAAAAATAGAAAAACTGTTTTTTTTTTAATATGGGCTTAATTATCACAATGATATTTTTTTTTCAATATATGGTTATAGGGGAAAAGCAACAGAATTTTAAAACTCAGCACATTAAAATGAACAGTATAACAGAATAATATTGAATCCAGTAATATATGAACTTAAAATCACAAAGTTATATCTTAAAACAATAAGGAAAAATGCAATAGAATACAGAGATTTTTTATAACCATTGGAGTCTGAAATGCCTTAAAATCATAACCGCCAGTCTTTAAAGTTCCTTAGGTGTGTGTTTTTTTTGTTTTTGTTTTCTTTTAATTAATTATCCATTTAAATGTCTATTGTCCGAAGGCAGAGTGGTATGGGCTAGGCAATGGGGGTTAATGGATCTGCTCAGGGCCCCACAGCTGGGAAGTATCTGAGGCCAGTTTTAACCCAGGACTGCATGTCTGTAGGCCTGGCTCTCAGTTCCCTGAGCCACCCATTTGCCCCTTCAAAGTTGAATCTTTGGGTGAATCTTTCTTCTGGCATGCAGGTGAAATCAGTGAAATTGCCAGAACAGTCAAAAGGTATCCTTTTAAATAGCCCATTGCTTAAAAGTCTGTTTGAAAAGTCTGTTTCTTCTCCTCTCCCTTTTTCTCTCTCCCCTGCTCTGATACCTCCTCCTGCCCCAGTCCACGTGGAGCCCAGGCCTCCCACGTTGAGCCAATACCCTTTCTCCCCCCCCCCCCAATTTTGTTACCAGCCAAGGATCTGTGTTATGAACCGGCTGGGGTTGAGCTCGTGGGTCTGGGGCATAGAAACAGGCAGGTAGGGCCGGGAGATCGGGCACCAGGTGAGAGACCAGGAGCAGGAGCCAGAGCCTGAGCAGGCCGCCGGGGTGGGCAGGGCCAGGACCAGGTGAGGACGGAGAGGGATCAGGATCCTCAGCAGGAAAAAACAGGCAGGCAGAACGAAGCAGCCGGGAACCAGGTGAGAGACAAACAGCAAACAGGCAGGCAGGGAGAAGCTAATGGCTGTAATGAGCAGCAGCTTTGGGAGGGTAAAACAAAAAAAAAAACCTTAGCCAGAGAAATGTGGCTCAAAAAAATTTCTAGACACTAGATATTAAAAGCTGAACTAAAGATCAGAAAAGAAATCAGAAGATTGAGAGTTTTTTCTCCCATTAGGTCACCAAACTGTAAAGATTAAAATTTAGGGGAGACTGAGGCAGGTAAAAATTAGTTTCTCTCTACAATGAGTATTATATTTTTAGAGGTTTATTAAAGATTAAAGAAAATACAGAATAAGAAAAAACACGTGCCTAGGCCATAGGCCTAGACAAGATAACCTCACATCACAGAAGAGACGCCTCTGCTCCAAAATGGAAGTCCAAAAAGAGACACAAAAGCCTTTGCAATCAGCTTAAATCCCTTCTCGATCTCGGCCCACCTCAGAATTCTGTGAGATTACAAAGCATTTTGGGGAAGTGGAGCAAGGGTTTGTGGGGATTGAAGTCCAGAGTTCGAGTCTATTTTTACACCATAAGCAGAGGACAAACTGTGGGAGTAGAGACACCGAGGAAAAGCAACTGGCTGACTTCAGTGGTTGAGGAGACATGTCAGAGGAGAGACTCTAAACAAACACTCTAATGCAAATACTAACAACATGGCAATGAGTTTGAATCAAGAACACATGTGATACCCAGTAGAATCATGCATCGGCTATGGGGGTGGGGGGAGGAAAAGAAAATGATCTTTGTCTCTAATGAATAATGCTTGGAAATGATCAAATAAAATATTATTTTTTAAAAAAAGAAATTCTGATCTACATAATTATTCAGTCATTCAGTTGTGTTCGACTCTTTTTTTAGCATTTTAATACTGTCCACAGGGTTTTCTTGTCAAAGATATTAGAATGATTTGCCTTCAATATGTCCTGTCTTAGGTAATCCTGCATGGCATAACTCATAGTTTCATTGAGTTGCACAAGCCCTTCTGCTATGAAAATGCAGGATAGGATTCAGGATAGGATCAACCTAATGACCAACCATTATTATAAAAGATGCTGTCCACCTCGACATAGATAGCTAATGGACTCAATGCAGATTGAAGCATCTTTTTTTTTATCTTTTTCTAAATATTGCTAATATAAGAATTTGTTTTAGTTGGCTGCACATATTGATAACAAGTTTTATTTTTCTTACCTTTTTAGTGGGTGGATGGAGGGGTAAGTGGAAGAGAAAGAATTTGGAGCTAAAAACAAAATAAAATCAAATTTTAGAAATCACAAGTTATTGAAAATAAAAATGTGTATAATACTAAGCAAAGTTGTAGTGATCCAAAGATGAAAAAAAAGCACAGTTATGTCCCTCAAAAACCTTATAGTCCGAAGGAAATAAAAAAAGATACCATGTACTCAAAAAACTATAATACAGGTAGATTATAATAAATGTGAGGGTTGAGACAATGTGTGGTAGGAAATTTGAGGATGGAAAAATCAATTTTAGTCAGCAGGAATTGGGAAGACTTTGCAGAGGTGGTGATACATTACAGGAAGGAACTTGAGCAGGTAGAAAGGTAAGATAAGGAAGGTACAAAGAAAAAAAAACTTTTAGATTAGTTTAAGAGTCAGAAACGAGTTTTATTTCAGCTGTAGTTAAAGGCAGGCGAAGCATCATTTCACCCACAGAGAAAGGTCTGTCTGTGGGTCAAATGGGCTTCTGAACATGAATCTAATTTAGATACTTAATAGTATATCAACAACAACAACAAAAAAAAGGCTAAAGACCAGGTTATCCCCTTTCAAGGGAGGAGATTTACTAATCTACCTTCTCCCCTTTTTCTCACATTTAGATAATTTCTCTACTACTTCCTTTTCTGTCTTTCAGGAAAAGGTTTCCTTTCTCCATGCTTCTGTTCTGTTCCTATTACCCTTTTGCTTAAAATAGTTGCAGTGGCTCCCTATTACTACTACCAGAATCAGAACATAAAAGTTTTATTTTTGTGATTTTCAACTCTTCATAATCTGACTCCTTACTTTTCAAACTTCTTACACACTTTTGAAACTTCAACACTTTAAAGTCCAACGATGGCCATCGCCTGTCTCTGTGCCTTTGTACTAGCTATCTGCCACTTCTGGTATATCATCACCTCCACTTCTTAGAATTCTTGGCTCAAACACCTCTTTTAGAAGAGACCTTTTCTGGTTCCCTTAGCTACAGGTGTCTTCCTCTCTGGGATTACCTTCTATCTTCTTTGTATCTTTTATATATCTATTTGTGTACATGTTTTCCTTCCCATTAGACTGGGAATTCTTTGAGGCCAGAAACTGTTTTTACTTCTTTGTATCCTCAGTGTCTGACACACAATATAGTTTTTCTTTATCCTGATTCCTTTTCTGCCATGTGCTCATAACACTGCCACCATTCTAATGCAGGCCCTCATCACATCACAACTTGATTATTACACTGGCCTGCTGGTGGGCTTGCCTGCTTCAAGTCTCTCCCTGCTCCAATCCAGCCTCCATTCAGCCACTGAAGTTATTTTCCTAAAATACAAGTCTAATTACATCGCTTTGTAAACCCCAGTGGCTTGATCTTAAACCTTTTACAACCTACCCCACTTCCACCTTTCCAGTTTTCTCACATGTTACTCCCTGATAAGTATTCTTTGATTTAGTAATACTGGCCGCCTAACTATTTCCATCTCTTGGTTCTCTCTGACTATCCACCATGCCTGCACTGTTCTCTTTCCACTCTCGACTCCTGACCTCCTTGGCTTCCTTTAAGTCTTAACTAAAATCCTGTCTCTTAGAAGAAGTCTTCCTCAATCCTATAAAGATTATTTTGGATGATGGTGTTATTTGATCTAGAGGAAGCTACTACTTGTGAACAGTTGAGTGAGGAAAGGTAGAAGTCTAGGTGGAGTGACTCCTATTATGCTCTCTCACTCTCTTTTCCTGGGCTGTGTTACAGAGGGTATAACTCAGGAAAATGTGGTTCTCCTGTAGAAAGCTGGTGTTGGTAAGTTGGAAGAGGGTCTTCCCTAATAGATGATGGACCGGATACCCCCAAAATACCCAAGCTCTAATCACCCAGGAAGACAAGCCTTCCTCTCTCCCCCAGTCCTCTGACTCGGCGAGGGAGGGGTCACTTAGCAGTGGCTGATCAGTAACCCCAGAGAGATGCTTCCTCCAAGTTCTTTAAATAAATCCCATTTTTTACTATCTGACTGTGATTTGAATAGTTTAATAATTCGGGATATCTGGAAGTAAGGAGGTCGGTTAGAGGTTGTTGGTGTCCCTATTTCTAAGTCCTAACAAGGTCCTTCATTCTGATTGTTTCAGAGCAAAATCAGAATTTCTCCTTACCTCCCAACTCTCTCTCTCAAGCTAAATTAAATACTAAAGGAGTCAAGGTAAGAGTAAAGCAGGTGCCAAAGGGCTGAGAGGGATTCCAGCTCTTGGCCTGTGAGTCCAAGGCCCCCACAGGTCCAGTGAGACCTGAATCTCTCTGTAGATGTTACTAGAGATATCGGGATCCTATAATATTCTTCCTAAGAAGTCCCAGGGCTATATCTCTTAAAATCTTTCACCTGGCTCTTGACTGATCTCCAGGAAGGTAAGACATGTCCTCTCACCTTGTGATCAAATCTCAAAAAGTCCGACTTCCTCTGGGAACTCTCCCAGGTCTTCATTCTTCTCCCATGATCCTCTGCCAACAACCATCTTCATCCATCAATTATGTCCTCTTCCAGTGTTCCATCCTTACCTTTGCATGCTGCTCGTTTGTACATATTGTGTTTGCATGTTTTCCCCCTCCACATTTGATGTTAAGTTTCTTGAGGATTCTCATTGTTTAGTTGTTTCAGTTGTGTCTGACTGAAACAGTCGTTGAGAACCCAATTATGTTTTCTTAGCAAAGACACTGGGTGGTTTACCATATCCTTGCCAGTTTGTTTTACAGATAAAGAACTGAGGCATAAAGGATTAAGTGATTTGCCCAGGATCATACAACTACTAGGTGTCTGAGGCCAGATTTGAATTTAGGGGGATGCATTTTTCTGACTCTTGGTCCTGTGTTGTAACTACTGGGACACCTTGTTGCTCATTGTTCTCATATTGAATCTAAACTACCAGGGAGCTAGCCTGAGTCAAGCTTAGCTCAGAACACCATCACAATGCCCATTTGCTTCAAATCCAGCCAGATGCTAGCTGTGTGATCCTGGAGCAAGTCACTTCGCTTCTGTCTGCTTCAGTCCACTGGAAAAAAGAAATGGCAAATTACTTCAATATGTTTGCCAAGAAAATCCCACAGACGTTATGGTCTATGGGATCACAGATAAACAGACATGACTGCAACAACAATTGTCTTAATTGCCTATGGATAAAACAGTGTGGCACCTAATACCAATCAAACTTTTCTCTGTCACTACCCATTGCTTGAAAGGAGAAGGAGGGAGAGAGCAGAGAGAAGGAAAGGTATAGGAAACTTAAGGAGAGAAGTGAAAGTTTGGAAAAAATTACTGTGAGGAATGAGAGAGGAAATTTAATGAGGGGAAAAGTAAGAGGATTGCTTTGCAATGGTGGCCCAGTTGAAGTTAAATAACATAAATTTGTAGTGTGTCCATTCAGCATGGTCCTATGACTACCTCCAGATCTCTTCAGGAATACTTGATTAAGTAGGAGCATTGGTTGTGGGTGGTATGAGTACTTTAGAGCTGAAATGTGACAAGAGTTCAAAGAATTTAAGACTTGAGGACAATGTAAAGTTGAAATGGTTAATTATAGTATCAAAATTAGGAAGGAAAGAAGTCAGTGCAGAAGTAATGGCTTAACAAAGTACTGCAGGGTAAATGAATTGAAGTCTCAATGTCAACAAAAAATAAGTTTAGGAGGAACAAGGCATAGGGAAGAGATAGAATGATATCAGATATGGAGGTGTCAGAATTTTTCATCATGGAGTTGAGACACTTATGAATGAGATCCAAGTGTGACTTGAATATGGCTAAGGTTGAATGGAGAAAGAGGCATTGGAATTTGGTGAAATTGAGGAATCTTAGGGTTAATGGTGTTATGGGGACTTCTATATGAATTTTTAATTCCTTTAGTATAAATGTAAAAATTGGGCAGGAAAGATAGCAAGCCAAATATTGAAGGATGGAACCAGGATATAACAATAACAAAAATCTTTATTGGAAAAAGAGTGAGCTTCAGAAGTGGAGAGTTTTCTCAGTGATGGTGGAAGAGACAGTAGAAAGCAAGTCATATTCTTCCTCTGTCTAGGATCAGTGCCATGACATTGTTGGGAAGTATTAGTATAAGATTAGCCAGTGTTAAAGAGAATGACAGAGATGTAGTGTCATGTGGGAGAAGCAGCTATTAGGGAAAGCAAAGAGTTGGAAGAAGTATAAAAGAAAGAGGTCCAGAGTGGAGGAAAGTTTGCCTATTTCCAGTTTTTATCTGAAATTATCTTGCTTTTCATTTCTTATGGCACAATAGTATTCCATCACCAACATGCACCACAGTTTGTTCAGCCATTCCCCAACTGATAGACCCCCCCTCAATTTCTAATTCTTAGCCACTACAAAAAGAACTGCAATAAATATTTTCATACAAGGAGATTTCTCCATCTCTTTGGGGTACAGACCTAGTAATGATATTACCAGGTCAAAGAGTATGCATTTTTATAGATCTTTTGGCATAGTTACAAATTGCCCTCCAGAATAATGTAAAGGCTAAATTTAATGGTTGGGATGCAGTTTATTTACCAAAATAGAGGGGAAACAATAAAGTAGAGAAATATGAAAGATGTTAGAGAAAATACCTATACAGGTCCTCAGCCAGGAAGGCTGGTAGTGAGTAATCATGCAGCCTTCTCCAAGATGGCAGCTAATCTCTTAGGAAATTAGGAAGGGAGTTAGCCTTTTCACTCACCCAACCAAGTAGTCTAGGAGTCAGTCTAAGTTGAAGTCACAATCCACCCCGCAATCTCCAATGAAGTTCCCTCGAAAACTATCTCCAGAATGTGCTCTCCATGAGACTCCACTTCACCAGACTCCCAGCTGAAGGATGTTGTGGCTTTTGTGGTGGTCTCCTATCCCTGCCCCTCTTCACAGGGGCCAACCACAGTTTCCAAAATTGTCACATCTCTCATCCCCTGAAGGTGTCAACTCTCCTAGGATTCACACGTTTTTGAGTTGTCACCTTTGGATTCTCACAGTTCTGGTTGTTTGAGTTAGGAAAAAGGGTGGAGCTCTTCCAAGTATCTTGCTGGCTTCTCACCTCTAAAGGTATTAATGCTCCTCCTAGGAGTAAGAGTTTGTGGACTTCCCTTACTTTAGGGTTAAATAAGGGTGTATTGCTTTTGTTGATTAATTCAAAAGTAGACAAAAGAGAGTTAATCCTGTCTTTAGTGAGTTTCAAAGTAAGGGTATTTAAGTTATTGTTATTCCAGAGTTTTAACTCCAACTAGACAAAGAGAACAAAGGATTACCTTTTCACAGGTCCAAACTCAGAATAGACAAAAAGAATCAAGAATTTCCTTTCACAACAGTTGGATCAGCTCATAACACTGCATTAGTATCCCAATTTTGCCACATCCCCTCCAATATTTATCACTTTCCTTTACTATTGCATTGGCCAATATGATAGGTGTGAGGTGGTACCTCAGTGTTGTCTTCATTTGCATTTCTCTTATCAAGAATGATTTAGAACGTTTTTTCATATGATTTTTGATGATTGTTTTCTTCATCTGAAAACTTCTTGTTCATATCCTTTGACCAGTTGTCATTTAGAAAATGACTTGTGTTCTTGTAAATTTGACTTAGTTCTCTATAAATTTGAGAAATTAGGTCTTGTTCAGAGAAAATCATTATAAATTTTTTTCCCCAATTTTTGGTTTCCCTTCTAATTTTTGTTACATTAGTTTGTACAAAAGCTTTTTAACTTTTATATAATCAAAATTATTCACTTTACATCTTGTAATGTTTTCTATCTTTTGTTTGGTCATAAAGTCTTCCTTTCTCCAGAGGTCTGACAGATACATTATTCCATGTTTCCCTAATTTAGTTATGGTATCACTTTTTATATATAAATCCTATGCCCATTTTGACCTTATCTTGGTATAGAGTGTGAGATATTGATCTATACCTAGTTTCTGCCATAGTATTTTCCAATTTTCCTAGCAGTTTTTGTCAAGTAGTGAGTTCTTATCCCAAAAGCTGGGTTTTGGGGATTTATCAAACACTAGGTTGCTAAGGTCATTGACACTTGTATATAGGGTATATAATCTATTCTATTGATCTACCATTATATTTCTTAACCACTTACTGGACTATTTTTATGATTACTACTTTGTAATACAGTTTGAAATCTGGTATTGCTGGGCCACCTTTCTGCACAGTTTTTTTTAAATTAGCTCCTTTGATATTTTTAATCATTTATTATTTCACTTGAATTTTGTTTTTATTTTTTTCTAGTTATTTGATAGAGGTCTCACATTTATAATAATGCTAATTTCACCCATTAAGGTGTTGTAAAAATTATGTATTTTTAAAAACTATTCCATAACTTTATCACCATCACTTGATGTAGAAATAAAAAAGAGTTTAGGGTTGAACACCCTTTTGTATTTTTCTTCATTTTATGTGTTGCTATCACCAAAGAATTCATCATTTTATTGACTAGGCTACTAGTTAAGTAATAGAACCTTCCTGTATTTAATTAGGCTGTTCCTCTCACATGAGACAGTCTGTTGGTTGGATCATACTTGTCTACAATTACAGTATTGTATGTACTGTTATAAAATCAAGGAAAACTATGGCAACAAATCCAAGCAGATTAACTATAGGTCAGAGTGGTAATGATGATAACTGAATAAATTTATAAATTCTATTATACCTGAAATTCAAATAAATTAAAGTGTGTTTAAATTAATTATAAATTTGTGTCAAAAATTAGTGCAAAGGGAAGTGTAGTTTTAATGAGGCTATCTATAGTAGTATATATATAATGTATATATAATATAAATTTTAGTAATATAATTTTTTTAAAAAGAAATTCATAATGTATCCACTAAATTCTGTAATGGATAGAAAGTATTGTTCACAGCAGGAAATCTAACATCATTTTACATATTTAATCAAAAAAAGTTATTACCATATATACTCTCTAGCCTCTAACATTATGTTAAAGAAATTTCTTAAGAAAGATAATTCTATTAAAAGTGGAATTAATAAAAGAAGCTATAATTGTATTTGATTTCCAGATCTTTAGCTTATGCCCTTAAGCCAATTTCTACATTAAATGAACTCAAATTTATATCACATAAATAAAAAAAGAATGCAATTGTGAGAAGCATTCATGTACCAGAAGCTCAAAATATTTTGCAACAGAAATTAGGTTAAATTTCATGTGTCATCATTATTATAGTTAGTAGTATTTTATAGTTGTTCTCAGTAGATATTTTTACAAAAATATTCTAATTAACAAGAAAATTCTGATATTTTACATTTTACCTGCAATACACTTGACAAATTGATAATTTCTTTCATAAAAATGAACATGGGAAAAGCCAAAGTGAAGCTACGCAACAGGATATGGTGAGGATCAAATGAGACATGTCTGTGATGATTAATAATCTCAATATTGACACTTTCACTTTATGCTTAATTGACTTTTGTTGACATCATTATGGTTTTTATTATTCCTCTCTGTTATCTACATATCCTCAACTGGAATTAGAAGTCAATAAGCTTTAAACTAAAACATCAAGAATTATTAACAGTATAGCAAGAAAGAGATTAAATAACTTGATAATGCTTAGCCTCAGAATCTAATAAATGATATGATAATGAGTCTTTAAATTCTGTCTATAGAAATAATGTTGAATTGACATGAGTAACCAGTAATATGCATTATAAAATTTGAATGTTTCCAGGTTCTTTTTCATTTTTTAGAAAATTAGATCATCAAAAGAGAAAAGTTACCATCAGTTCCCTCTATCTTAGGTTAATAAGAGTATCCAAATTTTCTTAATATAAGATCTTCTAAACTAGTACTCAGTTCCTTGAATTGTAACAAGAATCCTTTTGATGCACTCTTCAAATATTAAAGACTATAGGGTTTTTTTTTTTTCTGGAAAGACTAAGGAACACTACTTCATAAATACTTTATATAAATAATATTATGAAATAATCAATTTTTTGTCCTCTTTGTGTTCAGCAAATGAAACGGGTATTAGCTATCCTAAACCAACTATCCAGACACCATCTCAGTATTACTAGTCCTTTCCTGATCCACTTCATGTTAGTATATCAGCGAGCTTTGATTTAATTGGTATATGAATACATGTTAATTCCTGATTCAGGAGAGTCAAAATTATTTCTGCTGTTTTAGAAGAAATGGTGACATAAATCTCCATGGCATAATTTCATACAATTTAGTATAGATCTTTCTATCTCTGTAATGTAGCTGATGGGACTTAGTGAACTGCTAGAGGCTCAGAGAAATTAAGTGCAATGGTGTTTGTTTGTTTTTTACAAAGCCAGAGTGTCAGAAACTGGATTTGAACTTACTGACTTCAGGGTCAGCATTTTATCCATCCTTTCCCATTGTCTCTCTGTTAAATTAATACTAGCATTATGTGGAAAGAACCTTCTTTGGGTGGCATTAAAAATATAATGAGTAGGTTGTAGTCAAGATTGCCAAAGAGAATTTGCAGTCTGGAGTTATTATATTCTTCTACTTTCTATGGCATATTAAGTACTATACATGAAAGATGCCTTTAACTAGAAGGTTATTTACCGTATACATATTAAATTAATTCAAATTTTGGATCAAAAAGTGTTGGGGAAAAGTTCTCTTTATTTTTTAAACCCTTACCTTCAGTCTTGGAGCCATTGGCTCCAAGGCAGAAGAGTGGTAAGGGCTAGGCAATGGGGGTTAAGTGACTTGCCCAGGGTCACACAGCTGGGAAGTGTCTGAGGTCAGATTTGAACCCAGGACTTCCTGTCTCTCGGCCTGACTCTCAATCCACTGAGCCACCTAGCTGCCCCCAAAATGTTCTTTAACCATTACCTGAACATACATATTATATGAGGTATAAAAAGAGTTATGAATGCACAAGGTATCACATTCCATTGCCTTGAAAGATGTTATTTATAGACTACAAACAAAAATTTGCTTTGTTGGAAAGATTGTCTAATTGTTCTCTTTCATAGATGACATTTTATAAAATAAATCATCTACATCTCCAGGTATATCCTTTCCCTCTCCCACAGAGGAATTCTTTATAACAATAATAAAAAATTGGTTCCAAGGGTGGAAAGGAAACGGAAGGGAGACAGTTCAGTAAAACCAATAAGCATATCAAGAAAGTTTGACATTTTATGCAATAAAAGAGATTAAGTGAAAATTTAATGAAAGAACAAGTTTCACAAGGCAGATTGGAAGGGGAAGGCAGAGTAGTATATGGAATTGGGAGTAAGGCCACTTTGTATCTTGCTGCCCTGCCTGGTTTCAATTCTATAAGATACTACCTGATGTCTCCCCCATTCCCTTTCCTGCCCTTTTTTGGGTATAATGTGTGTAATTTCCCCTTTGATTATAAGTAAGCTCTCTAAGGGCAAGGGATATTTTCTTTTTATTTATTTTATTCCTAGGACTTAACACAGTGCCTACCATTCCGTAAGTGCTTAATAAATGTTTATTGGATTGTTTGGAGATGAATAGGGATAAGATCAAGGGAGTTAGGGTGGGGCTGGAGTGGCAAAGGTTGAGGGGCTTTCCTTGGATGTCTGTGGCTGTTAAAGCAATTAGAAGAGGAAGTGATTTGAGTTTCCTAACCATAATCAAGAATGTGATTCAGTTTGGAATTCTACCTTGTCTGAGGCTGCGGGGAGGGGGGGGGTGTGTGGGAGGTGGCGTTAATTTAGTTTTATCTTGAGCCCCAGGGAAGAATCATAGGATTATAGATTTAGAGCATAAAGGAACCTTAGTAACTATATAGCCCAATGTCTTCATTTTACAACTAAGACCAGCAAAAATTAGGCCTAGTGTCAGATGCCCTAACCCTAAATAACATCTTGATGACAATAGATCTGATATTTGCAATACTAGTTCTGGAGATAAGGACCTATATTTTGAATTGAACAAAATATATAGCTAAATAGAAATAGCAGCTGTCAAGTAAAGAAAAAGATCTTCATATCAATTATCTGCACATAAATATCTGTTTCTGATATATATGAATGGTATCACTAGAACAAGAGCCATTCTCCTATAGAGACTCAGTCTCATCATATGATAGGAACAGGAAGTTTTCAAAAGATAAAACAAAGAACCATTAATATCTATATTTTATAATGCTTTGTCATTAACAATAAAAGAAATACCAATTAAACAACTCTGAAGTTTCATCTCAAACCCCTCAGATTAGCATATATTTTAAAAAAAAGGAAAAATGATAAATGACAGAATGCCTTTGGAAAGATAGCCACACTAATGCACTATGGGTAGATTACTGAATTGATGTCAACTCCAGAAAGCCAAATGGAAGTACTTATCATCATCATTGACATCATTGTGTTCTTCAGCCTTGTCCAACATTTCATGACCCATATTTTTGACAAAAATACTGGAGTGGTTTGCCATTTCCTTCTCTAGCTTCATTTTACAGATGAGGAACTGAGGCAAATGGGATTAAAGTACCATGCCCAGAGTCACACAGGTAGCAAATGTCAAAGGCCAGATTTGAACTCAGGACAATGAGTGCTCCTGCATCCACCCCAGCACTCTATCTATTGCACCACCTAACTACTCCGAGAACTATAGAAGTCTCTAAATTCTATATACTCTTTAATCCAGCAGTACTACTATTGGACATACACCTTCAAGTAAGGAAAAACAGAACTGCTGCGTAGATCCCAGGATATTTGTAGTAGCACAAAACTAGAGAAAAAAATGACTATGCACTATTTGAAGAAATTGCACCTGATAGAATTGTAAAGGAAGGATTATTACTGTGCCATAAGAAATGACAAATGAAGAAGAAAAATTTGGGAGGATTTATATAAAATATTGCAGAGGCAGGTGTGTTTTATGAATAGATTGTGGTATAGCAAACATATACATATACATTGACCATAGTAATATGAAGATAAATGTTGAAATTCATCAGAACTTTGACTAGTTGTACCTCCAAATGACTAACAATGAAATAGCTCCCTCCCTTCAGAAGCAGACTATAGGTGTGGAATAAGGTATGTTATGTTAGACATGGCCAGAATAGGTTTGATTTGCTCCCTTATGGAGCTCTCCCTTGCAAATAATCAAAAGAAAGCAATGGTAGTGCAGGAAAAACAAAAATATTTAGGCATAGTTTAAAAGAAAGATTTAGGTAATTAACCAATATGTGACTTAAATAAAATAAAAAATATATTACTTAAATTAATTTACAAGTGTATTGTTATACCAGCCATACTTACAAGAGATTATTTTTGGAACTCAACAAAATATTTATTGAGAAGAACAAAAGATCTAGAATCTCAAGAGAAATAATGGGGAATGGGAAGCAATAAGAAGTGAGGCTGGCATTTCTACTGCTAACATCACCTTTTAACCTATACTCCAAAGCAGTTGTCATCCAAATTATTTGGTACTATTTTTTTCGAAGAAAATATAATACAGTGAAACATTAAATATTCAAGTTACAACAGCAGTAACCACTATTTTCCAGTATTCATTAAACCCAAGAGCATAAATATGATATTTAAATAAAGATTCTCTATTCAATAAAACTTTTGGAGAACACTGGAAAATAATTTGGTAGAAAATAGTCTCATAATTGAAATATCACATGATAAAACAAATCTTAAAAATGAGAGGTAACTTTCATTGTGGCAAGGAAGAGAATTCTTAAGGTAATCATAAAATATTATTTAGAGATTATCAAAGAGAAAATTATATGCATTTTAAGAGCTTGGAATGAACAAAATCATTGCAGCTATATTTAAAAGTAGCAATTAAAAAAACTGCAGCAAATAAATTATAAAGACATTCTATTTAAGATATATAAGGAATTGATAAAAAAAAAAAAGCATATACAGTGATCCATCACCTATCATAGGAAACCCCTGTGCTAGCTAGGTGAAAAAGTGTTAGATTTATTTTATTATTTATATATATTTTAAGGCTTTATAAACCCTCCCCACTCTCCTTTGAACCTTTTCCATACTCTTAATACCTTTCCCACACTCTTATAAACACTGAGCCAATTGGTGCCCAGAATACAGAGCATAGTCCTGTGGTTGGTTGTCTTTCATTCCATCAGCTAATAATAGTGTGCCATGTACCATCTCATGTTGGCAAACAGGCCCAAGCGGTAGTGGCATATTGCATTACCATTGTGTATAGTATTCATCTACAGAATCCTGTGATATAGCAAAAACTCTGCAAAACAGAATCAGATTTTTTTTTTAACCCGCAATATAGTGAAGCCACGATAAGTGAACCACAATACAGCAAGGGACAACTGTGCAAATCATATTGGCAAAGGTAACAACAGAAATGGTAAAATTATCATAAAGTCAGGAACACTGATTCCCTGTTGTTGGATCATGAATTGAGCTAATCATTCAAGACAATAATTTGGATACTAGAAGAATCACTGATATACACTTGTTGACTCTGCTATACTATTCATTAAAATATACTTTATGAAGATGAAAGATGGAGAGAAAGAAGTTGCATTACCAAAACATGCATAGCACCACTTTTTGTGATAGCAAGCAGCTAGAAACATGGTTGGATATCTGTTGGTTTAAAAACAATTTAATAGATTGTGATATAGCAAAGTAATGGGATGTTGTTATACCATAAGAAACAAGTATGGAGATATTGGGGAAATTTTAGAAAAATGTATATGAACTGATATAAGACAACAAAAGCAGAATCAGAAAAAAATTATCCGTGGTAATGTAAGTGAAAAAATAGCACAAAGGCACAGATAAACTCAGAATCAAGGTAGTGACCAAGACTGGTTGAAAAGATACTGAAATATGGAGCATTATTGTGCTCAAAGGAATAATAAAGTGGAGGAATTCCATGGGGACTGGAACAAATTCCAGGAATTGGTGCAGAGTGAGAGGAACAGAACCAGGAAAACATTGTACACAGAGACTGATACACTGTGGTACAATAAAATGTAATGGACTTCTCCATTAGTGGCAATGTAATGACCCTGAACAACTCAGAGGAACCTACGAGAAAAATCACTATCCACATCCAGAGGAAACACTGTGGGAGTAAAAACACTGAAAAAAAAACAACTGCTTGAATACATGGGTCGAAGGGATATGGTTGGGGATGTACATCCTAGTGTAAACAACATCATTGAAATAGGTTCTGATCAAGGACACAAGTAATACCCAATGAAATTGCGTTATCAGCTGTGGGAAGGGTGGGTGGTGGGGAGGGAGGGAAATAAAGTGAGTATTATAACTAAAAAAAATTAAATTAAATAAAAAAATTTTTAAAAGATATTGAAATATATTGCCTTTTTCTTGGTAGGGAAGGATTTAGAAGTCTATGGTTAGGGCAGGTAGGTGGCTCACTGGAGAGGAAGCCAGGCTTCAAGATAGGCGGTCCTAGGTTCAAATCTGGCCTCAGATGCTACCTAGTATAATAATGCCTAATATCCTTATAAATGAATATATAGAGAAATGTGTAACAGTTAAATTAGTCTCTAGTAGTAAAAGTATTATATTTTATGAGGTTTATTAAAGATTATTAGAAATCAAGGATAAAGAAATACAGAATAAGAAAAGCACATGCAACCTACTCACTACATCTTGCCTGCCAGGTAGAGAGACATGTGTGCTTAGAAGCAGAAGAAGAGTCTTGGGAGGCAGAGATCCCTTTAAATAAAATTGTGTTCTCACACTCAGGTGAGGACTTAGGAGAGATTATAAGGAATTCTGGGAAGTACCAAGGACTTCTGGGGATTGAAGTCCTAGGTTCAAATCTCCATTTTTACAAGTGTCTGGATGGTATGTGTTGACAGACTTGTGTGAGTGTGTCTGTCAGGACCTCTCTATACTATTGCTTGGACAAGAGGGTAATTCTTGGTAAAGATGGATTACCAGAGAATGAGCCAGTGATGGTAGCTTGACAGGAGTCTTCCCTTATAGGTAATGTTAAGGGTATCCTGTGGTGAATAAGCTCAGACACCACCACCACCACCACCACCACCCCCCCCAGCAAAAACCTCCCCCATTGATTAAAGCTGCACAGCAGGGGATCTGATCAAACCAGAGTATCGCTTGATCAGCAGTCTCTTGGCTGCTTGTTCCCTCTACATCCCCCAGAATAAAAGTCTCCCTTTTTCTGACTGTGATCAAGTTAAGTTTAATGTTGATTAAGATAGCAGAAGGTGGAGAGCAGGTAAAGGTATCTGAGGAGTCCCTGATCTCTAACTCCAAAGGTACTTCTTCCTGCTGACCAAATGACCAAAACCAGAAATTCACCTTCCCTTCCCCTATTTCTTATCCTAATATAAACTATAGTATTAAAGGTATAAGGGATTGAATTAAGGCAAGTAAAGGTTGAAGGTCTTTAGGGGTCTGACTCGGAGACCATTTAATTTTTTGACCCCCTCAGGTCCAGAGAGACCAGAATCTCTCCCTTGTAGTTGGTGAAAGCTGTCAGGCAACAAACAGTAGGGATTGAGATGAGGTGTCCACAGTAAATCCTTTGGGCTGGCTTTCAATAGATCCCAAACTGGCAAGAGTTCCTCCTCTCTTCCCCTAGATCCCAGATCAAAAGCCCCCTCCCATTCTGGTTCTTTTCCCAAGCTCCTTTGCCTCCGCTCCAACTGTCGGTCTCTGTCACTCAACTCAGCTCCCTGAACATTTCAAACCTCTTCAGCCCTCTCTGCTCTCACACTAGCTGTGTGACCCTGGGAAAGTCACTTGACACCCATTGCTTAGCCTTTACACTCTTCTACCTTGGAACTAATTCTTTTTTTTTTTAGTCAATTTAGAACATTATTCCTTGGTTAAAAGAATCATATCCTTTCCTCTCTTCCCTCCCCTCACCCTTCCCATAGCTCAATTCCACTGGGAATTCCATGGACATGTGTCCGTGATCAGAACCTATTTCCATGTTGTTGATGTTTTCACTAGGATGTTCATTTAGGGTCTATATCCCCAATCATATCCCCCTCAACCCATGTAATCAAGCAGTTGTTTTTCTTCAGTGTTTCTATTCCCACAGTTTTTCCTTTGAATGTGAATAGTGTTCTTTCATGTAAATCCCTCTGAGTTGTTCTGGATCATTGCATTGCCACTAATGGAGAAGTCCATTAAATTCGATTGTACCACAGTGTATCAGTCTCTGTGTACAGTGTTCTCCTGGTTCTGCTCTTCTCACTCTGCATCACTTCCTGGAGGTTGTTCCAGTCTCCATGGAATTCCTCCAGTTTATTATTCCTTTAAGCGCAATAATATTCCATCACCAACATATACCACAATTTGTTCAGCCATTCCCCAATTGAAGGGCATCCCCTCATTTTCCAATTTTTTGACACCACAAAGAACCCAACTAAGAATATTCTTGTACAAGTCTTTTTCCTTATTATCTATTTGAGGTACAAACCCAGCAGTGCTATGGCTGGATCAAAGGGCAGACAGTCTTTTAGTGCCCTTTGTGCGTAGCTTGAAACTAATTCTTAGTATTGGTTTTATTATTTTAAACCCTTAATTTCCATTTTAGAATCAATACTGGGTATTGGATCTAAGACAGAAGAGTGGTAAAGGCTAGGCAATGGGGGTTAAATGACTTGCCCAGGATCACGCAGCTAGGAAGTGTCTGAGGCCAGATTTGAATCAAGGACCTCCCATCTCTAGGCCTGGCTCTCAATCTACTGAGCCACCCAGCTGTCCCCTTAATATTGACTTTAAAACAGAAGGTAAGGAGTTAAAAAAAAAAGTCCATGATTGCTGAACTTTGCTTATGCTTTCAAATATAGTTGCTGTGTCAACTAGTTTTGCTTAATTTTTTCTTTAGGCTAAGAGAGGATTTTCTGGTAGGGAAGGCTGCAAGAAATGTCTTTGACATATAACAAAAGATGTCAGAACTATTGTTTTTTATTCTTTGTACTGTGATACAGTGTTTTGTTAATATTCTATCTTATTACCTAAATCATAATTCAAGTCCAGCTACCCAGCTAATTTTTTCAAAGTCTCTGTTTCTATTGTCTCACTACCAGGAATCCTTTGTATTACTGAATTATTTTTATTTTTTCATGATCAGATTTGTAAAGGAAAAAAATACTCAGTTTAGATTTTTCCACCCTACTATTAATATAGGTAATTTAAGTATAGGATATAGGTTGTAAAAGCATGTTGCTTCCTTTTAAATGTCATGTGGAAATGGAGAAATTTCTTTTAGCATATATGAAAACAAATATTAGTTGATCCTTCCCTTATATTTCTGCCATTTTAGGTACCAGCAAGATGTGGAGTGACAGTCCGAGATAGTCTAAAGAAGGCATTGATGATGAGAGGCCTGATCCCAGAATGTTGTGCTGTGTACAGAAGACAGGATGGGTATGCTTGTACTGCATGTTGTAGATATTTGTGAAATTTAGTTTCTTTCAAGGAATTAACTCAATTTTAGAAGAAATTATATAATTTATTCCCAAAGAGATCCAAAGAAATCTTGCTGAACCAGAAAAATATTTCTTACTCTGTAATCACAGAAGTATAATTGTAATTTGAGTTTCTTGTGACTGTTACACTGTTTCAAAGTAGACTAATTTGAACTGTAGAACTTTTCTTTTAATTACAAAGTTGCTCCTTTCAAATTTTATTCCAGTGCCTGGTGATATAATGGAGACCCTGGGCTCTACAAAGCTATACCACTCTTATCAAAAGCTCTGACTAATCTTTCCTCTAATGCTAGAAAGAATCTGAATGTAGACCCAGCTGTAGAATGTGAATTTTTGATCCATAGGATTCTAGGTTCAAAAAGGTTCATCACTAGAATCCTGGCCACTAGGTGGTGACCTTTTTTTGTCCACAGCAACTTATGAAGACAAGCTACTAAAATGAGATGGGGTAGTATGAGTTTGATCTCTGTTGGTGAAGGAGCACCAACACTGAGGAAGTTACAATTCCTGGAGTATTGAAATAATTACTACATATTTTTTTAAAATGCTTCACCTATGTCCAGACTGTCAATGATTTTACCCAGTGTTTGTAATTTTTTTTTAATTGCTCTCTCTTCTAAAAGGCACCCATTTGAACATTTTGCAAAGGCCTTAAATTAGTAGATACTATAAAGGTCTCCTTTTGAAGATATCTTAATATATGAGCATTCTTTTCTCTGAATGGATAGAAAAATCAATGTCTGATTTTTGAATCCCAGGAACAAGCCGTTCTCTACTGTTGTAGGTCTTGACTGGAAGAATAGAATACATCTCTCTACCCTGCTATTTGTTCTAGAGTGATGCCTGTATTTGTGATAAACTTAAAAATCAATTTATTGCCATTCAAATTTCTAACAGTGGAAGACTAGGGAGCCAAACCTCCCTCACTTATACCACTATTTCCCCAGTAGCCACTTTTCATATCTTCATCAAAGAATTTTCAGGTTTGATAACCAAGAAGGACTTATGTGTACATTTTCCAGAGAGAAGAAGCCTATTGGCTGGGACACTGATATTTCCTGGCTTACTGGAGAAGAACTGCATGTAGAAGTTTTGGAGAATGTTCCCCTAACGACACACAATTTTGTATGTACCTTGTAAAGATTAAAATTAATATCCAATACTGAGTGGTTCAAACATTCACAAACATGTTTCAGATTCCTATGAGTGAACTTCTTGGGGAGTGGAGGAAAAAAAATCACCTTTGGCATAAGCAATTCACCTAAAGTCCAACATGTGTGGAACTCAACATTTTCTGGATCGACAGCTCAGGATTTGGTTCTATAGCTACTTGTTTCCATTATTATTTTTATAGTTCTTTTGTATTCCTCCCTCCTCGATTTTTACTCTTCTACTATTAGCTTATTGAAAGAGCCATTATATCCTAAAATGATGATCAAAAGGGAGGGGAGGGAGAAGAAAACATGCTTTTATGAAAGGTATTAGTCTTTGAAAGAAAGCTCAATTGAGATGGGAAATCTCAATTGAGATGCTTTATTTGCATTTTGTGCTGAATATGTCTTTAATAATTTCTTTCATGAACTAGATTTTGAAATGCTAATTGCTGGTTTTGCTTCTTGCAGTAATACCTTCTCAGTTGCATGTACATAAATATGCATATTCTGACACATGATAGCATATTTTCCCACTTCCCTTTCAGCCTTCTTCTGGGCACTTCTCTTTTTTTAAATGGCTTCTGTTCTTAGCAGATAATAAATATGGTGCCACGGTTATGCATGTAACCAAAAATTAGGATTATCCTTTCTCGTGTTAAGATAACACATCTCCAGTCAGAATTAATGAAGTCTAGGAAATAGACCTCTGAAGTAACAGACACTTGGTTTCAGGTTATTCAGTAAGCCTAGAATACTGATCCTGCTTTTGTGAATATCTTTCCAACAAAAATCTTATAGTTGGGATTGATTGATGGTCTTCATGATGGAGCTGTTGTTCCTGCTAGTGTTCCTACTTATTCTTTCAAGCATTTTCCCATTAATCTGATGAGGTGATCTCATCACATTTTTTGACTTCGTTAAAAACCTTGTTGATTCTATATGTAACATGTAAATATCACATAATAACTTTCTTTTGACATCTTTAGGCACAAACCACCACTTCCCAGATGCCATCTAAAATGAGTCCATTTTCTGCCAAATTCTACAAAACACTTAGTTATCCAGAGTCCAGTGGAAAATGCCCCAAACTTAAAACAGTTCATATTGATACATATCCTCAGAAAGATGATACATAAGATAAAAATAATTTGAGGAGGAAACATTTATAGAATATTAAGATGTTGTCCTCTTAAATGCATGAAGTTTTGTGCCCAAGTATAAATATGTTGATGAAACAAATCCTCTTTGATATTTAAAATATAGAGAAATGGCCTATTAGTTAATTTTTCATTGTCTTGAACATCCTTCTCTAATTTACCTAGTCATTTGTTAAGTTAATAATTGTTGTCTTTATACAGATAATACCTTCCTCAGCCATTTATCCTGACTTCTAAGCATATTAGCAATCCTCAATTTCATTTGAAAATAATGTGCTACTCTTAAATATTGCTTGTTGATTGATACTATTAAATATCTGTTTGGATCTTAATATGATCCTTCTTTACATAAAAGTTTACATAGAATTTAAAAAATCAAAGATTTGAAATAAGAACAAATATATATAATTTCTTGTGTAGTACTTGTTGGGTTTTCCAAATTCCTGTCTTTAATAGTGATGGTGTTTTATTTTCTAGGTACGGAAGACATTTTTCACTTTAGCATTCTGTGACTTTTGTCGAAAGCTGCTTTTCCAAGGTTTCCGCTGTCAGACATGCGGTTACAAATTTCACCAACGCTGTAGCACAGAGGTTCCATTGATGTGTGTTAATTATGATCAGCTTGAGTAAGTAATCCAAAGTCTCTTTTCTTTCTTTTTATAATTTTAGATTCCTGCTAGATTCTACAAGTTTTCTTAATTTCAAATCATGTGCAAATATGTTTAAAGTTAAACAAAGAAGTTTTTGAGCAAACATTCGTAGAAAAAGCATCTTTGGAACAATGTAGCCAACCTAGCTTGTCATCCTAATTCTGGTACAGCTACCCAGTTAACATTTTATATTCAGTGCTCTTCTTAGAAGATAAGTTTTAAGATTAAAAAGTCTTGTAACAATATATTGTAACACATTGAACCACTGTTTCATTGTTAAGCTTTTCGATACTTCCTTCTCTGGTTCTATCATCTGCTTTTGAAATTACATTTTTTACCCTCCATATTGATTTTTATTGGTCATTTAGTATATTTATGTAAAGTATGCTTACAGATATTTACAAAAAGCCTTTTCCTTGCTTCAGATTTGATCTTGTGAAAATTCTTCATACTGCATTTTTCCTATCCTAGATATCCCAAGTACATTTATATTCCCCATTCTGACTTTGTATCCTTTCCCTTGAAATAATTTGAACGGTAAAATTAAAATTCTTTACTTAGACTAAATTTCTAACGTTAAAAATAACTACTTCATATTTTTGAGAGGTTTCTGATTGGGTTAAGCCCTTAAATTAAATGTCTCCTATATCTAACATTTTCCCTTTGGGTAACTATTAAGGTTTTCTATGGGTTACTTTTTATTCTAGTTTCTTAACTGTCACAAATATATTTTTTCTGAATATGCAGGAATTTTCTCTGTATTGGCAAACAAACAAATAGATTTTTGAGCTTAACTTTGAGATGATGCTATTATAAATGAAAAAGTTAATAACATTAATTAAACAAAATGACAAGCAGTTGAATTACTTTCAACATTTGTTTTTAAATATGAAATTTGGCCCATGATTTTCTGGTAATACATCTGTATATTCTGGTATTTAAAACTTCTGGGTTTTGCACAAGTTAGGTTTGCTTTGTTTTATTTTTGTTTTTGCCTCACAGTTTGCTGTTTGTCTCCAAGTTCTTTGAACACCACCCAATACCGCAGGAGGAGGCCTCCTTAGGAGAGACCACCCTTACGTCGGGATCATCCCCTTCAGCACCCCCCTCAGATTCTATTGGGTATGATTTGACTACTGCTGTTCAGTGACATGCTATTTCAAAATTGATTTTTGTCCAGATTTTAGATGTTTTTTAAGAATTTGGCTTTGAACTGTTAACAAATTACATTTTTCAGGCTAATTCCTCATTTTATAAGAAAGTAGTTATTTATGTGCATTAGTTTGAGTGAGATTAAAACCGACATAGTATGATGTTTCAAGACCCATAATGTCTCATTGAAATGTTCACTAGAAAATACATACTAAGTACTTATGTGCTTTGCACAAAGGTAATTTCTATGAGGAATGCATAAGAAGTATAACACAATGATCCTTGCCCTCGAGGAGTTGTAATCTAAGTAGGAAACATTAACAGACATGAAAGAATATTAAATAACTAAACATCATAAATTATTAGATGCCTAATTTGTGGGTAGAAACTGTAAGTATTAAAAGAGTTTAGAGAAGAAGGAAATTATTGGGAGATGTTAAGAGTCAGCTTCACAGAGGAAGAAAGAAAAACTCAGCCCCCAAGGCTAGGTAGACTGTAGATATGCTATGGGTTAGTTAGACCATTTCAGATAGAAAAACAATGTAAGCAAATATTCAAAGATAAAAATGAATGTGAGACAGTCTTGGGACAGTGATGAGATTGGCTATGATGTTATGTTCCTAATCTAACTGCATGCTAAAGACATTGGGTTTGTACATCTTCTCATTTGAACCAAGCCTTTTACCTAACAGAATATTATTGACATTCATTCCACACATATTTTTAAAATTTCTAGCTGCCTCATGAGAGGTCTAGTTTTCCCTCCTTTCAAGGAAACACTAGATCATAACTTGGATGTTTTGTTGGGGGGATTCTTGCTCAAGTGTCCATTAGAAGAGATGGCCTCTGAGGTTCCTTCCAATGCTAAGATTTTATGATATAGGCAGATTTGTTAGAGTATTTTAGCAGTCCAGGCAAACAGAAAAAAGGGTCCATAGTCATAAGTGGGAATAAAGTGGATGCCAAAGAGGTTGTGAAGGAAAAATAAAGAGGTTTTGGTATTTAGATGCTAGATATGAAGGAAATGAAAGGATCATCATAATTTGGAGGCTTTATAGGATGAGCAAGAGCATGAACAGTAGAGTCCCAGGCAGAAGTTGGAAGAAAAAGCAAATTTAGATTAAAAGATAATAATTTTTAATGATTCCCCATGTTTATTCAATGTATGCACAGTTTGTTTTGCATTTATGTTCTTTCTCTACTTTTCTCTTAATTGTCTTTTCTGATTACATGAATTAGGTTTAAACATAAGTAGATAATAATTTTAAATAATTTTAAGTAGCTACTATTACTATTGTCTACTACTACTTTGATTAAACCTGCAACTAACAATTACCTTCTGGGTTGGTAATGTCATCATCAACCACTTACATATATTTCTTTTCTGCAATTGAAATTGTGACCTAACTTTTCTTTTAACATCTATATTCAGCTAGTAAATTTTGTGCCCAGTATTGGATGTGTGTTCTACATCCTTCTTCATATAGTTCCTTTTTTTTTTAACCTCCAGTCTTTCATCTTAAAATCAATACTATGTTTTGGTTCCAAGGCAAAAGGAGTGGTAAGGACTAAGCAATTGAGTTAAGTGACTTGCCCAGGATCACACAGCTAGGTAGTGTCTAAGTTCTGATTCGAACCCAGGATTTCCTATCTCTAGGCATGGCTCTCTGTCTACTTCTCCACTTAGCTGCCTCCTCTTTATAAAGTTCTAACAGTTTATATCATTCTTGTCAATTGAGCATTTAATACACAGTAACATGCCACTGTGAGACTGAAGAGGTATGCATCAATATGTATAAAGTTTTCTTTAACATTTATGAAATATACCAGTAATTAACTGTCAAATCTGATTCTTCTAAAGCAAACTGATAAGTGTTGTGATCTTTAATTTTTTTAAGATTGTTTTCTAGTACCTTTTACAGAGTTTAGGAAGTCACAGTCTTTTGCCAATAATTATCTTAGTTTTGGTGAAATCACACATGAGAAATAAATCAAGGGAATCTGAATTGGAATAATCAAGAGGAATAAATGTTTCTTCAGTGCCTAGTTTAAGAGATAGTTAAGCCTGCTTCCAATATTTATGAAATACTTTTAATGTTCCTCTACACAGGGATATACTCTTAATTATCCTCCTAGTCCATATTGTCTAATCAAATAATATATGTAAACTCATGCCTCAGCTTCAAGTGACTGCATTATTCAAAACATTTGCCATGTTAGTGGCCAAATATTATGCCATGCTAAATGGTTTGTGGATGGGATCACAAAGCCTTTGCACTATAACATTCATTACAATCATTTATCCATTTGAGTGTAAGTTCTGTCTATAGAGAAAATCTATAAATGTATCTTGTGACTTAAAGATCCAAAAAGAAGATCTAAGCAACTGTGGTATAGTTCCAATTTCTCCTTTGAAATGTAATTTTTATTGTTAGTTTTAAGGAAATTCAGTTTTAAAACAGCCCTATTCATTTTAATTGTCTTAATGTTAGTTGACCTGAATTAAACAATAGTAGCAATTAGTATCAAATTAAAAAACATAGTAGCAGTCAGCAGTACTGCATAAAAACAGTGATAATTTAAGTTCTTGTCTTATACTCTATAGGGTAGATATGTGGCATAGTGGATAGAGCAGTGGGCTTGGAATCAGGAAGACTAAAGTTTATGAGTTCAAATCTGACCTCAGATACTTACTAAGTACCTGACCCCGGGCAAGCCACAACTGAAAAAATGACTGATCAACAACTTGCACTCAATATATATCATCTGTATGTGTTCCATTAGTGTTCCATTGGCACTTTGTCACACATCATAAAACTGTAGGAATATTTACATTCATATCCCAGTACCCACCTTTGTGTTCCCATTAATGTTCAGTTTTGTGTTGCCATATGCATATACAAGATCATTTCCTATCTGATGGGCATATATATTGATTTTTCTACTATAAAATTAGATGCTTAGATGACTTCAAAAATCCCAGCTCTAAAGATCTGATTCTTAAGTCATTAATTTTACATTTTGTATCTAAATTTTAGGTTTTGTTTTTTTTTAATGTACTCACTTTTATTATTGAAAATCTATGTTTTGAATTAGTTCAAGTTAATAGTATGGCTACCAGTTGTATCTAGGATTTCATTCACAGTTCATCATTCTACCCTGAGCATTACAACTTGTCCAGGCATCCCATCCTTCCTCCTCTTCATAATGTACTTGAAAGCTAGTTTTTAATATTTCTTAATCTAATTAGCTTGTGTATATCATTGCACCAAGGTCATTTCTTTGATTCAGTAGGTCTTCTGGATAGGATTTGATAGAAATGTTTTCATTTCCTTCTTTATAGTGATGTAAAAAAACAAAATATCAATAAAAACTATTTTTAATGTGCCATTAAATTGGTTTTACTGAATTGCCTCGGCCTCTCTTTTTTTTTTTTTAATCTTTATAATGAGAGAAAGCCCACTGGGTAGAGAGAGGAGGAATATGTTTCAAAGTGAAGGTGCTATAAAAACTCAAGATATCAATATTTTTTTAAGAAAAATGAACCATGGAAGTATTATTATTATATTATTATCTAAATTATTATTATCCTGCTATCTTGAATGCTGTTTTGTTGGAAATTAGATATATCTTTGATGATCCAGGTACATAATAGCATCTGTGAAACTCAGCATCATTGGGAATAAGTAAGTGCTTTTTCCTCTCAGAAAACTGGTCTTCCCAATCACTGCTACCCCGTGCAAACATACACTTTTTTAAAATAATGTTTTTAAATAGATCAATCTATAATTTTGTATTTTGGTTTTGACCTATGTGTCTTCCCTGCAGTTAGGTTTGCTTTCTTTGTGGGGGGGAGGAGATATTTTTAAAATAAGTTTTTATTGATATTTTTGGTTTCTTTTTTCACTAGAGTTATTCCAGGTATCCCTCCCCATCTTTTACTCAGAGAGTTATCGCATATGATAAATAGCACTTTAAAAAAAAAACTGAAAAAAATAAGCACTACTGATCAATACTTTGAAAAAGTCTAAAAATGTGTGCAATGAATAACCCCTTTGGAATTCCTACCTCCATAAAGGAATAGATTGGAACTATCTACTTATATATCTTTTCATTCAAGACCTGCTTTATCTTTATAATTTATAATTGCATTTACTTTTTTGTTTTTTTGGTGTATAGAGTTTTTTTTTCCATTTACATTGAAGTTGTTATTTATACGGTTTTCTTGGCTCTGCTTATTTCCCTTGATAGATCAATTCATGTATCTCTTTCCGTGCTTCTTTGTGTTTATCACATATCATTTTTTACAACATGGCAATATTCCATTGCATTCATATGCCTCAGTTTGTTTAGTCAATCCCCAGTTAGTAGACATCTACTTTGTTTTAGATTTTTAGCTTTCACAAAAATTGCTGCTATAAATATTTTGGAGTGTATGGGGACTTTTTTCTTATCAATGGCTTCTTGGATTATAAGCCAGTGGTATAAATATTTTATTCATTTTATTTACATAGTTCCAGATTGTTTTAAAAAATGATTGTAGTATTTCACTGCTCCACCAACAGTATTTTAATAGGTTTGCTTTATGAACTAGTTTGTAAAACCAGTCATTCATGGGACCTTTTCTCTATACTGACAAGCCACAGATACCATGAAACATTCAGCCCTTTTGTTAATTACTTCTTCAAAATCTGATAGGCAATGTGTTTTGTAAACCTCAAATTTCCTTAGACTTATAATTGTTGAAAATTTCACCATTGGGATATTTCATACTTGGAAAATTTCTTACTGATAGTCTATTGGAATGGGAACTCCATTGGCATGGGAGGTTCCTTCTCTTCCCTTCTTAAGATTACTTTAGGACAGAAACCCTTTGCTGAACAATGGAAAGGACTTTGACCTATGCTTAAGCATAGAACAGGAATTTCTTTGAGTCTTGATTGATTTTAGAATTGATACAATGGAGATACTCCACCCTATTCAGTCCTAATAGGATTGAGTAAGGGCTGCAGCCTAGATCAAAATTTAATTATTCCAATCTCTACCATACTCAAGTTAACAGGATTTAGAAAGGGCTGTAACAAAGGAGTAAAGATTTAATCATTTGAAAAATATGACCTTCAACAGACATGTGCAAAAGCCAGAAACCTCTGGGCGGTCCTGGGTTAAGCGAGAGCCTCCATTGACAGGGAAATTGATGAAGAGTGATTGGTAGATGTGAGGACTGAGGGGAGGCAACTTGGATGGTGTCCTTAAAGATAGGAGGGTCTGGAGAGAGAGGGGTTGAGTTTTTGGTCGGTGTGGTTCCTGGGCTCTGGGGAATCTTGCTCTGAAGGAAGCTGAAGGTGGGGGCCTCTGAGACTGTTTCTCCATTTTGGACACGTGAGTAATAGGGACTGATCTCTTTTCTTTGCCCCAGCTATCTAAGGGCTTGGGCCTTTTGGCCCAGCCTAAACAGAAGGGGTATTTAAGCCCTATTCCCTTCTCTCCCCTTTCTCTCTCTATATATATCTCTAATTCCTTTCTTGCTCCTATTGTAATTAAACTCCAAAAAAGGCTGACGGCTGACTTGAGTTTTTCATTTAGGAATTACATAGCTGATTCCTTGGCGACCTTAAATTAATATATATCAGTCTTTTAAAGTGATTCCCTTGTAACAGTTTATCATTTAAGGTCTTCTTACCTACTTTAATTGATATTTCATTAATAGTTTTTGCCTCTTGACAGTTCTTTATTTCATAGGAATAACTTCCATCTCCCACAAAGGATCACAAGCACTACAAGCTTATCCTTGTCCTTTCTCTGATATATCTAGCTATATGTCATTAGTGGAAAAATGCAAAACATATATGTCTCCTGGACTTAGTTTACCCTTAAAATAGCCCAATCTTGTGTACTATTTGTTAGCAATATCCAGGACTTTTCTTTATCCCAAATACATCCATTTGGAGAGTGGTTTCTATATGGCACAAATTAGCAAATTACTTTTCTTCTTAACTTACAGTCAGTTTGAGATCTTGTAATTCATTAATTTATAGGGCTCAAACAACACGAAATCTTAGAGATCATTTAGTCTATTATACTCACTAATACTTTATTTATGGAAACTGTTACTCTCTCTTGTAATTTTTTTTTAATTTTGAACTCAAAACAAAAAAAATATTATTTCCATATATGAGTACAAGTGGATTGTATACAAAACCATGAATCTTCATTTCTTACTATTATTTAGAGTTAATGGCCTTTTTCTATATCACTATTATCAACCCCACCTCCCACCCCAATTAAAAACCTAGAGAAAAAAGAAAAAAAGACCTCTTGTAGACATGTAGTCATGCAAGATAAAGTCATACAGTGATCTCTCTACTTTCTGTCCTTCACCTTTCTGATCACATGATCCATTAAAGGCCTTCTGATGACATAGTTGATTTTTGCCCTCTGGTTCTAACAAATCTGAGCAGTGTTAATTTATAATTTCTTAAAATAAAGTGGTCAATTTTTTTTAAATCACATTTTAAAAAGTCTACTGATTTTTAAATTATCTCTTCTTCTTTCCCCAGTTTAGATTTTTTTGGTGTCAGATATCTTACATTTTCTTATAATTATTTTTTTTAATAAAGAGTATTTCTTGCTGTGTCATAGAATCATTTATTTTCAGTCTATTCTAGTTTTCAGGGAATCCATTTCATACACGAGGTTTTTATTTTCACTTATAAGAGCTGTTTTCATTTTTTTATCTCATGCTTCATTACTTCTTGGAATTCCTGTAGTCCTTGGGGAAAACCATTTTTTCTTTGAATCTCTGCTTATTGTTATAGACTTATTCTCTCCTTCTTTGGGGGAATCACTAGACTAATAATAATATTTTGTACTTCTGAGTGTTTCCTTTGATTCATTCATCCCTCTCACTTCAGTTCATGAATTAAGAGGTTTTTTCTGAGGTTTTTAAGAGGCTCTAACCCTCTCCTGTCCTTGGGTGGGGTGGGCCATCCCTGCTCGATCTCATCATGGATCACTTGAGTCTGACTGAAGACCTTCACTTGCTGGAGTTACTTCCTTCTTTGAAATTCAGAGCTGGGTTTTCATTGCCCTCTTTTAACATCTGAGAACAGAAAGTTAGGGACTTCAAAACTTGTGGGCCTAAAGTTTTCTGGTCTGAACCCTATAGCATCACATGGGGTACTGCCTCCTTCCCATTACTAGCTTCTAAGATCCCTATTCTAGAGCTTTCTTAGGGAAGTCTCATGCTCTGGCTGCCTCTGGACAAAACCTTATAGGTTACACATGTGCTTGGCCTATTGTTGGCCATACAGGAAAACTATCCTGCACTTGTAGTAGCTGGCTTCCTTTCCTATTGTCCACCAACTTCTGGCTGACCCCTTCAGCTGTACTGGAGTGGAAAAAGTCACTTATAATTTCTTATCATATTTCTTAAACTTCAGGGTTTTGTTAGAGTAGATGGGAGCTGGACAGTTTGCTTCTTGTTGCTTCTTGTTCAAGTAGCCATCTTGACTGAAAAGTCACACCTTCACTGGACAGATGAGACAATTGATGCCCAGAACCACTAGGTAACTTTCTCAAGTTTACACAAATAGTAAGCAGAAAAGCTTGAACTTGAATTCATGGAGTTCACTACCCCTTCTACTGTACCCCTTCCCCCTGTTTTATACAGGAATTTATTTTGATACCCATAGGCCCTTGAGGGAAATGTAACTAAGCACAATTTTATAGCAACTATGTGTTAGAATTAGAATTTCTTTCCTACAGAATTACGGGACTTGAGACATGAAGCTATGTCGGTTTTAATCCCAATTTTTTTTTCATCCTACAGAATCTAGTGCTCTATTTTATATCATTAGACCAAGCAAATTTCTGAAAGAGATGGAAAAGAGTACTTTTACACAGACCTATGAGATCACAAATTCTACATTTATAGTATTAGGTTAATCAGAATTTTAACAAAAAGTTTACATATCATTTCATTCGGCTATTAATGTTACACATGTTAGTAGGTTCTTTATCATAGATGCCTCTCTCTTTAATGATACTTGGCATCATTGTCCTGGAACAATTATATACCACTTCTTAGAAGACCAGTGTTAAAAATGAGGACTTATTAATACTTTGGCTATGGCATGCACTGCTGACAGTTCTAATAAGCTATGGATGCCTTTTTCGAATGGTAAGTTCTGTTGCTCTATTAGCACATATGAACTACAAGAAGAATTCACTTTGACCTTCCCTAAATATTCACTGTAGCATATATGTGTCTCCATTCAGTTGTAACTAGGAATGGGAACCTATTATCCTATATCATGGATATTTTATTTATACCTTAGCTGATTGTCTATAGTTCTGAACAAATGATAGTAGCAATTAAAAAATTAAACTCTCCTCTAAAAGAGCCCCCACTTAACGCATGCTTTATATGCATGTGTGTGACTATATGTAAAGAAGTAAGTTCATGTTGACCTTTTGCCAAAAAAACAAAAAAATTTCTTCCAATTATTGCCAAAGTGGCCAGCAAAAATGATAATTTTGATGAGGTAAAATATTGAATTTAATCAAGATTTGCTTGAGGAACAATAGTGCCTTCTTTTGTATAAAAATTAGAGATTCATACTTTTTTTAAAAAGAAGAGGTATGTAATATCTTCCCTAATTTTAAAAAGTCAGCATTTTATTTGCATATCACTGAACAGGAGCAGCCACTTTGTTTCAAAAACTTTTTATAAAGTGTTTGAGACTGAAAATTAATTATAGGTCAAAAGTAGCTTGTATAACAATTTGCTAAAGGTTGTTAAGATTAAACGTTTTATTTTGGGGGGCAGCTGGGTAGCTCAGTGGATAGAGAGCCAGGCCTAGAGATGGGAAGTCCTAGGTTCAAATCTGGCCTCAGACACTTCCCAGCTGTGTGACCCTGGGCAAGTCACTTGACCCCCATTGCCTAGCCCTTACCACTCTTCTGCCTTGGAGCCAATACACAGTATTGACTCCAAGATGGAAGGTAAGGGTTTAAAAAAAAAAGTTTTCTTTTTTATTTGATACTAACAACTTGGATAATATTAATAGAATATTCTATCTATTATCTAGTTTAGTTGCAGTTAGTTTCTAGTTTAAAGTGCCTTTCCCCTATATTCTGTATAACAGTCCTTTCTTTAAAGTGTTAAGATTAAAATTCTCTGTAGACTGTATCTGAATTTATAATTAATTATCAAATTAATTAGAGGGGCAGGTCAGAGAAAGGAAAGGCCTCTCACCACATGTGGCTGGCTTTGCCTATACCAAGCCTCCTCCCCAAGCCAGTCGTGCCAGCTCCTCAGCCAGACCGCAGGTGCACTGGGGTGTTCTCCTGGGCAGCCCAGAGCCCCACCTTCTGTGTGCATCGGGGCCTCCCCCCAGCCAGCAGCATGGCCATGCTAGGGTGCCTGTTCTGCTAGATACCTTCTCTCTCCGTGGTTACAAAGGCAAAAGAGACCTGCTTCCTTTCCTTAGTCCAGTTTATGCTACTTGGGATGTCACTTTTCTGAGTCCCTCTGATTTGGCAGATTCCAGCCTCAGTTCGGATCCAAGGTGAGTCTTCCTGACCCCAGGAGTCCAAGAAGGACAAGAAGCAAGAGCCAAGAGACCTCTGGCATCCCTCTGGAGTTCCTCTACAAGTTCCCCTACACTGCCTTAAGTAGTTTGTTGACAGATAAGCACCAGACTTTGCTCTTAATTCAGTCAAAGGGTGAAGTTGAATTGCAAAAATTCAGAGTGGGCTATTTCAAACTCAATATGAAACTGACTTTTTAAAAATTTAAAGTCAATCTTAGGGTACAAGTAAAAAAAGGTACAGGCTAATATTAAATTCTCACAAAAGCATGCATTTATCTTCAGAATTCTTTTTATCAACATGTAAAGTTATTAAAAGTCAGGAGGCCTGATTTCTGTTACTTCATCAATATTGCCATTCATGCCCTTTCTATTTACTTGACTAAGAGCATATGGTTCTCATCAAGAGTTCTCCCCAAAACTGAATTTTCCATGAAAAACTCAAATGGAAAAGAAAGGCTGATTTTAGACTGTTTCATTTTAATCGGCTTTTCCCATGATTCTCACTTGGGCATTTGTCTTTTTAATCATTGTTTTTTATCACACATTTTAATAACAATCTTAAGTGAATTCATTATTTAGTATATTGTATTAATTTTCATTCTCATATCTTGTAGTACCTTTTTGCCTCCAAATTATATACTTTGAAGAAGTGAAACTACTGACTAGTGGCCTTCAGAATACTCAAATATGATTTATTTGGGAGTTGTTTATTACTTTTTATTGTTTTATTGTTTATTATTATTATTATTTATTATTCAGCTTCCTCATCCTTTAGCCTTCATCATGCGTCAAGTTCTTCTGCTAAAACCTTCTCTATCTCCTAATCTCTCCACACTCCCCAAATTCATCTTCAAGTCATTTGAGTTGCCCTTACAGTGTTCACAGCACTTAAGAATTTTCCTTAGTTTGGACTACATATGTGGGCTTATACAAAGATCAAATATTTTTAAGATTGATTTTGCATATCTACTCCTGAAGTTATGATGTCAATCAGAACATTTATGCAGTATCTCATTTACCATATCTTCAGCATTTGGAAAGACGATTCTGTCATCATTTTGCAAATTAGAGCTCTGAAATATGGGGAATTTGAGGGACATAGTTGTTTATCCTAAGTTTTATTCCCTTTTCTGTCCTGTTTGGCCAATAAATGTTAGCTGAGATGTTTCAAGTGATACAGAGATCTGTCTAGCATTCTCCCTGAGAGTCCAAGGGTACCTCTGCCCAGATGTGATGATCCGGTCGTGTAATGAAGATGAGAAACACTATGTGTTCAAACCCACATTTGCAGGCATCACTCACAGTGCTCTGCCATAGTGCCGTGGTTCATTTATTATATAGGTTTTCAGGTACATACTTCTTTGACACATAATCAGTTTTCTACATATGTGACATTCTACATTCTGATTGGATGTTATCAAATCACCTAAACAACACTCTTGTGATGTTACTACAACAAAGAATTCTTTGATCATTTACTAGTTTCTACAACACTGTGATAGATATGAATAATGTCAATAAAGTCCTTTGAGGTTAGTATCCCTTGACCTGCTGAGAGGATCACTGTGCTTTTGATCAGCTTTCACTATCAATCACAATTGCTTGGGAGATGAATAACAAAACATCTTCCTATCTAGGTGTAAAGGTTAAAGGTGACTTAAAGCAGACCAGTTTAGGGTTGTCCTCAATTTACAAGTTCTGTTTTTCTTATGTTACTTTGAAGTGCCTAGCAATGCTGCCTGGTTTTTGTTCATCAACAAATTCATTGGAGTGTGATAACTGTAAGGAAAGATTTATTATGGTGCTCAAGCTTTTGGCCAGTGTTTATTGTAGGGCCTTGATGTGTATCTAGTGCTTGAGAAAGGGGTTATGGGCAATAATCTTTGGGCTTTAATTCTGTAATTTCAATCTTTTGGGGGTAATAATGTAGGGGGATTAATAATGTAGGGGTATACATATTGATCCTATAAGTATTTGCTCTCATTATTTCTCCAGTATTGGGGAGAGATTAATAATCATAGCAAGCCCATTAGTGGGGGGAAGTTGGGGAGAGAAGTCACAGAAAGGGGGTCAGCAGGGGGCTTTTCATTCTCAGGGGGCTGCTTTGCAACTCCCAGCTTCCCACCGTGACCATGTCAGCTGGTAAGGGTCTGTTGGCCCCCCACAAAGTGATTCCTTTCTCCTTAGCTCTAACATTCCAGATACAATTTATCTAATAGCATTCTATTATTGGTCCTAAATCCAAATTTTCTCTCCTTTATAACCTATTTTACTTCTTTTGGTGACCTTCCATATTAGGCATCCCCTCAGGCTTCTTTATAATTTCCATACAGATCCATATTATCTTATCTGCCTAGTATTTATGACTATTTACCTTTTTGCTTCAACTCCTGATTCTTTGTCAACCTCTCTCCTCACTTCCAAGACAGGTTCAGCTTCAGTCTCTTGTTTTCAGTCTATCTCTCATTCTTGGATCTATTTTTTTACTTTAGTGAAAGTCAATAACACCAATATTCAATTTTTCTCCTCTTTATCTCCACTTGCTCTTTCTGCCTGTCATTTACTGCGTTTGATAGGTGACCCTCCTTCTAGATTAGCATAAAGTTATCCACCAATGGGGATGGAGCTATTGATGAATTCAGCTGAAACATTTAGTGGTCCTGAAGGTTGTGCAAGGACAGTCTTTATTCAGGCAAAAGCTGTTGAATATTCACAATGCTGATCTGCTGAATCATGCTTAAAACTATAGACTCCCCACAGCTTTCTTCATCTTTCAGTACAGTTTGCCTGCATTGCTCCAATATGACTCTCAGGCAATCTTTTACCTTAAAGATTAGATTATCCAGCTTCTCTCATCTCTTGTTCTCTTCTCAGAGAGTTCTGGGAAAGGGAATTTCTCACTTACTTGTTTAGAGCTCCAAACAGTGTCATATGAGGAACAAGCATTTAAAAAGAAAAAAACCCTTAACTTCTGTCTTAGAATCATTACAGTGTATTGATTCCAAGGCAGGAAAATGGTACGGGTTAGCTAGGCAGTAGGAGTTAAGTGACCTGTCCAGGGTTGCACAGCTAAGAAGTATCTAAGGTCAGATTTGAACCTAGGGCTTCCTATCTCTAGGCCTGGCTATCTATCCACTGAGCCACCTAGCTGCCCCAAACAAGCATGTATTAATTGCCTGTTATATACCTGGCACTGTGGTAAGTGCTAGGTGTAGGATCATCGGAAAGAAACTATTATTACATACCTATTTCAGTGACATTTGCTTTTCAAGGAGTGAATAATTCTGTATCTTTTGTTGGGGGGGATACATGCTTGTGTCAGGGATGTTAAAAACCTCAGAACATAAGACATTACAATGGAAATGTAAGGGAAAGCTGAGCATAAAAATCAAGAGTGAAACGTCTGATACCACTGGCTATATAGCCCAAGATTTACATTCCTCTACAGTGTGTGACTGTTTGTCTTTAAAGTTCTTTTTTTAATTTCTATTTACTTAGGCCTCTATCTTTCTACCTCCCCTAATACAATATATCCCCTTACTTTAATATGATGAAAATGATATAGGTAACGAGGTGGTAAATAACTATTTAGCTACTTTATACTAACTTTTAAATATTCTCCAAGTAGAGAATTAAGAAGATTAGCTGGTGGCCACAGGTGATTTCTCTTCACTAGAATAAATCTAGTGATGTCTGTCTTCAGACAGGGTCCTGACAACCTCTCCTTAAAATTCTGAGCAAAGCTGACTTCTAACAATTAATTGTGGTTGTGTATTTGAAAAATTCTCTTAAACTATTGCTGATGGTAGTAACTGTTAAATGCTTTCTCAAATTTGATTTCATTTGAGGATATGAATACAAATAAGTGGCTGCTGTTCCATTTTATAATGAGAGGCACTATCCAGAGAAGTTCCAAATCTTATCTTCCAAACTTGATTTTCCAGGCCTCCAGTTCTTACCAGTCCATCGCCTTCAAAATCCATTCCAATCCCACAGCCCTTTCGACCAGCAGATGAAGATCATCGGAACCAATTTGGACAACGTGACCGGTCTTCGTCAGCTCCCAATGTGCATATAAACACAATAGAGCCTGTCAATATTGATGTAAGTATTCAGTATTTTTAGAATAACATATAAACTGAATTATCCTTTTTATGCACTGTATGAGTTATAGTTGGGGAGAAAAAGGCTTTCACTAATCACAGATTGGAAAAATTATAGTATCTTTCATGAGTTTATGTCTATTTCTGATTAATGCTTTAAGCTAATTGTAATACTCTTTAGTCCTACAAGCTATTCCATGTAGTTTTCTCGCGAAGCTCTTAGATACTCTTAATTTATAGTCATTATAAAACAAATATCACCATAACTAATGTACTCTAAAAAATCAATTTTATATTATTTCATTAAGTTGTATATAATTTTCATCTTTTACATAAGTACTTTTGTAGTGTTCTCAGAGAGCATCTTTCAGAGACAAATATTACTAATAACTAGTCATTGATTTAACTTCCTTTATAGCCATGATCACCTTTCTTTCTTCAGTAATTCATCCCAATCCATTAAAAAAAATAGCTTTTCTTTATATTTCACCAGATCTCCATGGGCCAGGCCTCTAGAGAAGAAAGTTCCAGGGGCTACCTCTGGCAACCACTTGGTCTGGGCTGCCACTTCTCCTTTGAAACAATCAACCTAGGATCTGGCTTGCTCAAGCCTTATATTTTTTTCTTACTTCTATCACTTGCCATCTTTTTCTGGATTCCATAGTATTTAACTTAAGCACTCTAGGACAGAAAATCCATTATTGCTAATGCATCTTTGTCCCATTCCAGTTTTTAGATCACTAATTGCTAGGACATTTTCCTTATGTGCAGTCAAAATTTACCTCTGTATAATTTTTGTACCCATTGGTCAGTTCTTTTCTTTGTACATAATAAAAGTAAATCTAGGAGCAGTTAGGTGGCTCAGTGTTTAGGGACCCAGGCCTAGAGATGAGAGGACCTGGATTCAAATTTGGCCTTAGACACTTCCTAGCTGTGTGATCCTTGGCAAGTCACTTAATCCTTATTGCCTACCACTTACCACTCTTCTCCCTTGATTCTAAGAAAGAAGGTAAGAGTTTAAAAAAAAGAAAGAAAAAAGAAATCTAAGTCTTCCACAAAATTGCTAATCTTTCAAATATCTAAAAACAACTTATTACCTTCTCTCCCAAGTCTTCCCTTTTTCAAGTTAAATATTTCCACTTTCTTCAGTATTTCCTCATTTGATGAGATACTAGATTTCTAGTATCATGTCTTGGTTATGTGCTATTGAGAAGTCCTAGTTTTTCAGTGTCCTTTACATACTACAGAACCCAGAAGTCCACACAATACTCCAGATGTAGTCTGATCAAGGTCATGTCCAATTGAACTATTCAGTACATAACCATAGACACTTTATTTCTATTAACACAGCTAAAAATTGCATTTTGGCATATTGATTCTCATTGAATTTACAGTCTACTAAAATCCATCTTTTTTAATATGAGCTACTTTCTAGCTGTGCTTGTTCTCATCCTCCCCTACCCTGTTTATTGTGTACAAAGTTGATTCATTGAACCTAAGCACAACTTTAAAGTTGTCCTTAATTTAATCTTGTTAATATTAACCTACCACCCAACATTTTCCAGAAAGTTTTTGGATCTGAATACAGTTAATCCAACTTTTTGCTACCCGTACAACTTGATGAGAATATAATTATTCATGCCTTCATCTCTGTGATTGATTTAATTTTCAAAAAGATACACCCTTGAATTACAGAATTTTTTTTTTTACTGCTCCCAGCCAAGTGTTTGGAATTTATAGTCTATGTTGGGTGATTCTGCCTTGGGGCCTCTCCCTCTCCAGTCTCTTTATGCTGAGGCTGCTCTTGTTATCTCCTGGACAGTGGTCGGGCTCTCCTCTCTCCAGCAATACTTCTCCACTTGTTTAGTCATGGCATTGTTTTTGAATCATACCTGTGATTTCATTGGTGTGTGTGTGGGTGCCTGGGCCTATCCCCATTGGTGCCTTCTTTGCATCTTATGGTGTAGAGAGCAGTCAGTGTCCTTCATTATACATTATGGGAAAGACTTGAATCCAAGTCTTTATTTTCACTGTGCCTCTGCTTCCATCCTTATTATCCCTTTTCCCAAATCCTTTTAATTGCTTCCCATTACCTTCAGGATAAGATTTAAACTCCATATCTGGACATTCAAGGCATCCCAAAGCCCAGCCCTAACTTAACTTTTTGGTTATATCTCATATATTGCAAAAACTTGATTCTAATAAAACTGTTTGATCAAATTATCCTACTTATCCTCAGAACATAATATGTTCATTCACAAGCATCTTTTCTTAGGCCATTCCTCTTGCCTAGAATATTCTTCCCATTCCATTTTTCTTATCCAAATCTATCATCCTTCCAGACTCAGCTCAAGTCCTCCCCCCTCCCATAGTGAGTATTTTTTTTTCCTCCTCTGAACTCCTAATGCACTTTATTTTCTTATTGTGTCTACCATTCATTTGTCAATCATATAGTACTTTCTGGTATCTCTTGTTGTCTTGAATTGTTATCTAAATGTTATATTATTAATTGATTTCCCTTTTACCTCTTAATACTCCCACTAGTTTATAAACTTTTTAAAAGGCCTTTTGCCTTTTAAAAGGCCTTTTGCCTTATGCCTCATGTCGACTATTTATAGCATTTACTTAATAAATAACTGCTAAATTGTTTTCTTCATTAAGGGCAGTGAGGGCTGTTTCCTGAGAATCCAATAGAAACGTCTTTTAAAATTTTGCTTCTGTGCTTAATGTCATGGCAGAAAGTTAGACCCCTTGCAGATCAATAAGCTACATTCACAAAGAAGTTTAGGGATAATTGTAACCATAAGGACTACTCCCATCAAGCCCAAGGTGAACAGAGGCACAGACTGAAATGGGGAGCTCCTGTTCTATCTCTACCTCTCTTCACTCACTCAGGTTAGAGGTATTTTGATTTTTGCCTTGTCAGGAAGCCTTTTTTGAAAGTGAATTGATACTTGGACTTGATTTTTAACACCTGGAATAATTTTCAAACTCTTTATTAAGCTGATCTTTATCAGTAGATTAAAATGACTATTTTATTAGTGACTCTCTCTATTGGGTGACATCTTACAGGCCAGCCAGCCTGTGATTTTCAAGTTTTATAAAGTCAAACAAGCCTCATTTTAACTAGCCCAGCTACTAGCGATATTTAGTGGGAAATGCATCACTATTTTTTTTATCCTTAACTGTATAATCAAAGTAAATACACATTACTATTTATTTATAGGACTTGATTAGAGACCAAGGGTTACGGGGTGATGGAGGTAAGTAGTCATTTTAATTTTGCAAGAGAATTTGGGGGAAAAATGCGATGCTTTGCTGCCTCTATCCTCTTGTACTGGCTCGTTTCATGAAACACAGACACAGAGAGAAATGTGTAGAGAAAAGCTAAATTGATCAGTTTTACTTTTCTATGATACTTAGCATTTGTCCTAATAAAAAGATACACAATTTGGCTGGGTAGTGTAGGCAAATAGGAAAAGGAAACTTAAATCACATCAATTATTTTGAAGTGTTTTCACATCAAGAATTCTACTTGCTTTGTTGACTTATATCCGTCCTCAAAGTAGTTACAAAACTTCCCTTTAGTGTATTTACTTCTCTTATAAATTTGATCACAGGGTTTTCTGTTGATCAAAACTTCTCCTGATAACTGCTATTTTCACAATATATTTGAGAAGTTTTCCAACTGTCTCAAAATTCTGGCCAGTTTCTTTGAGGCCAAGTGACTAGAAATAGCAGACCAGCATTTCTGATTTCCCCTTATTTTCCTGAAAAAAGGCATAAAGTCTATATGTATTATACCACTGGTGACTGAGCAGATGTTCAGTTACCCTCCTAGGGTGGTTCAGTGCTGTCTAAAAAACAAGAAACTGAATTCATACCTGTTACCCAATCAAATTGGCACTGATTGTAGTGTCCAGTTATAAATTTGGAGGCTAATGAAAATATCCATCATAAAAACATTGCCCAAAGAACCATGTTTCAGGATACATTGTTACCTGTCAAGATCTGTCCTTAGTATTATAAATGAGAGAAATAATTGAATACTTTTATAGCTATGCAAAATATCTCTTAATATGGCCTTTCCATTTTGACTTGCTATATATAGCTTCAGCAGAAGAGCTAGTCTGTTGTACCCAGATCTATTGTGTGATCTTATTTTGTTGTTCTGCCTCTTCACTTATAAAACCTCTAAAATACTGGGTTCCCTTACCTTGTGAACTCTGCATCTAGAGTTTATAGTACTTCAGCTATAGAAATTTTTTTGTTTGTTTGTTATTCTGTGAACCCACCAGATAATGTTGTTGCCAGTTTGACTTTCATATGTCTTGATAACTGTGGCTTTTTTGATAATTTCCCCCAATACATCCAGCATTTAAATGTTGCAGTCATGTTGGCATCACAAAGCTATTAATCTAGTCATTAAAAAGTGCCTGCTTTGTAACTAAAATTAAATGGCAATTTTCACCCTTCTTAAGTTGCTTTGGGTTTGGGGAGGATTTTTTTATTTATTTGTTTTAGTTATTGGGATTTTATAAAAATAAGTATTTGGTTTTGGTTATTTTTTGTTGGTTTTTTTTTATGACCAAAATTATTCTGTTAAGCAGGCCTCAAGTCATCTTATTTATTCCCCGTGACTTCTTTCATTTCTTCTGTGTGTCTGTCTTCCTGTCTCTGCCTGCTCCTTTCTTTCTCTCTCTAACAGCCCCTTTGAACCAACTGATGCGCTGTCTTCGGAAATACCAATCCCGGACTCCCAGTCCCCTCCTACATTCTGTCCCCAGTGAAATAGTGTTTGATTTTGAGCCTGGCCCAGTGTTCAGAGGTAGTTGGGCTCTTCTTTCTTGTTTTCACACCACCCCAATCCCCCCAAAATAAATAAAATTCACAAATGCTGTTCGTGCCTCACCCTCACAGCGTGTGTTTGTAAGTGTGAGAGTTTTCAGAGGAAAAAAAAAACTCAATTTTCTGCTTGGCCTGGCTGGAATGCTCTGAATGTGCTTCTTATACATATTCACTACCACTAGCTTTCTGTATGTTGTCTGACAAACTTTTAAAAGCAAGGAAATTCTGAGCTGGTTACCATCTTGTTTTTACCTTATGGCTGTTGGTCATGATTATTTGTAAATTCATCTATGTAGGAATTAACAAGGTGTGGGCCATCAATGAATTTCTTTGATTTTAATCCATTTAAGTTGCATCTTTGTGGTGATTAATGTTTTTATTTGTATTTTAGTACTCATATGCTTTGAAAATGTAAATGAAATAAATTATCCAGGGGACACATTGGGGCCTTGAATTTTTTTGAGATTTTCTGATAATCAACAGACTATTTTATAACTAGAAACAAGGTACTATGAAGAAATAAAAGTTATTGTACAAGATTATTCTTAATGTACTTAAGAAAACTTAAATTTCTATTCTTCAATTGTGCTGTGTAATGTTAAACTGTGAAAGAAGGGGAGCAGCATGATCTCAGACTCAGAATGAGATGACATCCTATGTCATTCCTCCATATATCAAGCACTGTGGTTACATTTATTATAGTTCATTTGAGGGTACAAAATTTGTGTGGGTATCTTACTGTACTTAATTTAAAAGACACATAGTGAAACATAATATGGTATCATGGATAGAGAGCTTCTTGTTCAACAAAGGCCTGGATTTAAGTTCTGCCTCTGAAACATGCTGACTCTATGGCACTGGACAAGTTATTTAACCTCTCAATGCCCCTAAGTGACTCTTAGACTGTAAGTGGCAGAGGAGTTGCTCATTTATATTGGTAGAGAATGTTTACTCACTGGGAGTACCCCCATGCCAATGACTTCATGGGAGGCAGGTCAGCTTAATACAAGTAAAAATCAAAAGATCAACTTAGTTTAAGTCCTGACTCTTATAATAAATTATATAACTTTGACAATTACTTAATCCCTGTTTCCAGTCTTAAAAGTGAGGTTTGTTCTATCTTTGTCAGAGTTGTTCCCCAGGAAAATCTTTTAAAACAATTTATTTTCAGAGATTTTGCTAAAAGGTATTAATTACCTAGGACTATTAATTTATGCTTCAACATTAAGCTTAAGATTCTCAACCTTACAATTAATTTCCCTAGGACAACCATACCTACTCCTTGGAAAGTATACAGAATTTACTGGAAACAATTAAGGTAGTTGCTTTGAAAAGTTTAGGTCAGCTGATCATTGTTAAGCAGTTGAGCCTATTTGTTGCAGAAGTTATATATTAAAAAATAAACTGAAGCAGTCAATCTCAATCACCATTTTGTTCTTTCAGAGACTTGAGCATAAGAGATAAGATGATCAAATTCTTACACAGACTTAACCTTTAACTAGTTTTAAAGTTATTTTTACCTTTTGCACTAGGTTGAATTATAACTTTTTCTAGTAATAGTGGTAAACATGTTAAGAAGCAGTATCTCCCTCAAGCTTTATTTTGCTATATATGTTGGAGGGATTAACTTGCACTGTATTACCAAGTAATTATCCATATGACAAGTATCCTCAGATGTTTAATCTCCAAATTTAAGCCCAGGGGAATGCTGTGAGAAAATTTCAGTACTGCTCCACTTTTAAATTGGGGACTAGAGCATCCCTGGGCCAAATTCAGAAAGATTAGCTTGTACCTCAAAACTATCTTCCCCTTTCCCTATATGCTCCCATATCCCCCTCAAAAGATGAGAGTCATTCTAGTGGTTTCCTCTTGAATAAGTTTTGCAAGGTTTTGGATCTATCTCAAAGGTACCAACAGGAAGCAGAGGTAATATTTTGTAAACCAAGACAAGGCTTCCAGAATGTAGTAGTAGCACCTTGGATCCATGCTGGTGAGTCTAAGCTTTCCCTATGACTCTAATATATGAATCAGCTTTCAGAAAGAGAATATAGCTAGAATTCCTTTAACTGACAGACAAATTGCGTAGGAAGTAATTCAATAATGAAGATGTGGAACTTAAACATTGAGTTTCGATTGTTTGTAAAGGAAATTTCTTTTGTTTGGGGGGGTTGTTTTTTGTTTGTTTGTTTTTTGACCAGCAAAACTTGACTGTGAATACCATTAATTTTGTATATAGATGAAGAACTCCTCTTTGTGCTTAACTGACCCCAGGGAGCCAATAAAATTCATAATAGTATAGCTTATTATAGTATAGTGTGCTTCTTTGGGGTAAATATTTTATGTAACATTTTACATATGTAAAATACATACATTTTATGTAACATAAAAAAAATTTTTTTTAAGAAAACCTTTAGGGATAGCTCAGCCCAATATTCCCGGACCTTTTTGTGATCTGTGCTTTTTAAATTAGATTAGTTATATCACAAATAAATTTCTTCTGCCAGAGAAACAAGCATCTAACTTTTGGTTTTCATTAGTATTAGTTGGGTTTTTTCTTTTAATATAATGAAAAATTGTCCTCAGACTTTGCATCAGTATATAAGATGTACCACTACAAAGTTTGATGAAGAAAATTATATGGAGTTTATTTGGTAAGAATTCTATAAACACATTAAAACATGAATATCCCTCTTAAGACTGGAGATACTGCATCTTTAAAACAAGTCTTGAATTTCTTAAGATTTTTAAAAAGCAATATTTTTGATCCTCCTTTAATGGATGCATTTTTTAAAAAATAATTCAGGGTCAACCACAGGCTTGTCTGCCACCCCTCCTGCTTCCTTGCCTGGATCTCTAACTAATGTGAAAGCATTACAGAAATCTCCAGGACCTCAGCGTGAGAGAAAATCTTCATCATCTTCTGAAGACAGGAATAGAATGGTAAGAGCAGACAATCATCTTCCTGCTTTTCTCCTAAGTTTTTCTTTCTTTTTTTTTCTTTAGAAGCTATGTAGGAGCACCTCAGAGAGGGATGGACATTTGTTATGAATCTCATTGCATTATTATTATCCAAGTTAACACTTTTGAAACAAGTTAGATAATATAGATGTCACTGATTTTGCTTCACGCAAAAACCTAAATAATTTAAACCAACAGTAGGCATTTAATACATTATCTAAATGTCCTCATTTGGTCCTCTATTACATGTATTTTCCATTGTTCCAAAAACATCTTTGAACTGACAGTCTTTTGGTGCAGAAATTATTTCTGAAATGCTGATGATTGTTCTACTTATCTTTGACTTACCATGACTGAGACAAAGGCCTTGGTAGCTGAGGAAGGAGATCTGTTGTTTCTGATAATTTTATAACAGGGAGAAAGGAAAGGGAATAGTGTTTGTAGATGCTTATCTAAGCCTGGTTGTTTGGAAAAGAATGAATCAGACAAAGTAGATAATATAAACTGCTTAAAAGACATTTGTAATGGTGAAGGAGATATAAGGATGGTTGGTGAAATGACTTTGATAATGTTAGATTTAGATTTAAGAAATGAGTACCAACATAACTCATTTTGTACATCCCATCATCAGTTTGATATTTTATGAAGGCCTTACTACTGTAAATTGGATATTACCAGTTATGATGGAAAATAAAATTATAGTCTAAAGCCTTTCATCTCTCACTACCACATTTAGGAAAGTCTTAAGAAAAATTTCTTTGGAATGAAAAAAATCTAATTTTATGTTGAATTTTATTTTAGAAAACCCTTGGTCGACGGGACTCAAGTGATGATTGGGAGATTCCAGATGGTCAGATCACAGTTGGACAAAGGATAGGATCAGGATCATTTGGAACAGTCTATAAGGGGAAATGGCATGGTATGTAAAGCATTAGAATTAAGCTTTGTTCCTAAGTTTATAATTATTGCATGTTTTTTAAACCTTTTAATAGAAAGTGCTAAAGTAAGTATTATTTATTTTATTATTTGACATCATTCAGTGACACTCTTGAAATGTTGATTTTTTTTTTAAAAACTGTAAGTAATAAAAATGGATTTTTATAGATTCATGCTATAAGACAACATGGATGAGTCTGCCATTTTTTTTGCTTTAGCATGTCCATTGTTAACTTCATTTCTTTTTATATCTAGTAATCAACCACTCTTGAAAATGGCTTTGGAGTAGGTGGCCCAATGGATAGAGAGCCAGACCTGGAGAGGGGAGGTTTTGGGTTCAAATATGGCCTCAGACACTTCCTAGCTATGTGTCCCTGGGCAAGTCATCTAGCAGTCTAGCACTTACCACCCTTCTACCTTGGAACTGATATTTCATATCAATTCTAAAACAGAAGTAAGGTTTTTTGTTTGTTTTAAAGAAAGAAAATTACTTTGGAATGTACTGAAAAAACTGAATTCCCAATCATTTAAACAGTATAAGATCTTAACTATCTTATGGATAGGTTTTTCCTCAGAAAATAAGAAAACTTAAGAAGCTAAGACATAATTTATAAGTAGATTTTCTAGTGATATAGACTTGATAGTGACTAGTGAAAATACCTACCCATACTTCTCTTTTAAAAAATGCTTTTCTCATGGAATGATAATTATCTTCTAGGTGATGTAGCTGTGAAAATGTTGAATGTGACAGCACCCACACCTCAGCAGTTACAGGCCTTCAAAAATGAAGTAGGAGTGCTCAGGTGAGCATTGTGTGAATTGTCTTCCAGAGAATTAAGATGCTCATTAAGATGCATTTCCCAATTATTTATTAGCTTTGCCATATTCCTGTGTCCCAGAGCCTGGAAGTCCTACAGCCTCAGTACTGAGCCCTCTTCTCTTTTCTCAATGTACTTTATTCTTTGGCATTCATATAAACTGATTTATCATCTCTACGAATATGTCTCCTCCCAGTTCTATAGGTTCAACCTTAATTATCTTTCTTCTGTACCCCAGTTCTACATAGCATCTGGTTTTGAGGCATCTCTACCTGAATGGATGTTCTTAGGCATCCCAAACTCAGGTTGTCCCCAGCTAAACTTATCATTCTTCTTCCCCTCCCCCAGGCCTATTCATTCTTATTCCACCCTTAAATATTTCTCTTGAAGCCTACATCATCCCCATCACCCCCCCATCACCTAAATTTTCAGACGTTTTTGTTCCTACTGTACTCTACTACATTCAGTTACATTTCAGTCTCATCAAGTTTGCCCCCACATCTCCCTTTCATCCCTTTCTCCATTCAGATAATTAGTTAACCAGTTTGATCATGTACTTCTCATCCCTCCTCTGAACTATTGTAGTATTCTCATCATCATTCCTCCCATGCTACCAGTCTTTGCCTTCTTTAGTCCCTTCTTCACAGATATACTTATTAATGCAGTGTGACACTTTAGGCTCAAATGTACTTCATTTCAGTTTGCTTCTTAAGTATCTTCTGTATGCCAGGCCCTGTGCTTTGGACACATAGAGAATGAGACTGTCATTCTCTAGGAACTAACATATAATAAACTAGAGTGGAAGCCATGACATGTACACAAAAATGTAATCCCAAGGCATATGGAGAAAATACAAAGAAATTGCAGTGGAGGCAGAAGAGTCCCAACAACTAGGGAATTAGGAAAGACCTTTGGAAATCATTGTCACTTGAACTAAGCCCTGAAGGGAGTAAGAAATTCAGGAAATGGAAGTGACAGGAGGTGCCAAGGAATGGAAGGACTGTCGTGAACAGGCAACAGTAGTGGGACCCATTTGGATAGACTCTAGGGTGTATGAAATAGACTCCTGCTTGATCAGTATGGAAAGACAGACTGGAGCCAGATCGGGTAAGGCTTTAAATGCCAGACAGAGATGTTGTGTTTTATTCTGGAGGCAGTGGAAAGCAATTAATGCTCTTGGACAAGACCATGATGTGGTCAAACCTGCAAGTCTAGTTTGTGAGAGAGGTTTAAATAAAGGATGTAGTCCTTGCTACATACCAGACACCATGCTAAGTTGTATGAAGGAAATAAAGGCAAAAACAGTCTCTCCCCTAAAGAAGCTTACATTCTAATAGGGGAAGCTGCTTTTAAGTAGTTGGCTACATACCAAATATAGGCATAAAAGATCTATCCCAGAAAAGACAGTGTAGCATCTCTGCAGCCCAGGAAGAGCCATTTACACAAGAGGAATTTGAGCTAATCTTGAAAGGAAGCCAAGGATTCCAAGATGGAGCACACTCTAGGCAGAGGGGATAACCACTGAAAATGCACAGTTGGGAAGCAGAGTGTTTCATTTGAAGAATAGCAGGAAACTAGTGTCCCTAGATGGTAGATTGAATGGAAGGGAACAAGGTATAAGAAAACTGGAAAGATAGGAAGGGATCAGATTATGATAGGCTTGAAAAGCCAAACTAAGTATATGTTCTTTAGGAATTTAGCTGTGAAAATCAAACAAGATAGAGCAGTGTTGGCAAAGACATGGCACTCATGTAGAGGTGGCACTTGGAGGAGCTGCTCTATTCCCCCACTTCCTATTACCTGAGAACAATTTTTGAATGCCCTACCCTTCTACGCAGTAGCCCAAAGCAAGAACTTCCTCCCTCAGGTCTTTCACAGACCAGCTTGAATTTGCCCTCTGGGCACTGAAACTGGAGAAACAGTTTGCCAAGGAAGAGATAGAGGATAATAACTTGAGAGACAATATGGATAAGTTAGGGTTTTTTATAGATGTCGAAGATATGGGCATGTTTGTAGGTGGAGAAAATAAGCCAGTGGATACAGAGAATTTGAAAACTGGGGAGATTAAGAGACTGTCCAAGGAGTGAGTTCCTGGAGGAGGGGATGTGATCAAGGGCACAAGTAGTAGTGTTAGCCTTTAGGCTTCCTATTAAGTCTGGTAGCTAGGTGGTGCTGTGTATCCAACGCTGGACCAGAAATCAGAAAGATCTGAGATCAAATGAAGCTTTAGACACTTATTTTTGTGAGGTCTTGGGCAAGTCACTCAACCTTGGTCTCCCTAAGTTTCCTTTTCTTTAAAATGGGGATTAAAAATCTACTGCTCAGGGTTGTTGTGAAGATCAAGTGAGATAATGTTTGTAAAAGAGGTGGCTTAGTGGATAGAGATCCAGGCCCAGAGACAGGAAGTCCTGCATTGAAATCTAGCCTCAGATACTTCCAAGTTGTGTGACCCTGAGCAAGTCACTTAACCTCCATTGTCTCACCCTTATCACTCTATTGCCTTGTAACCACATGCACTATTGATTATAAAATGGATGATAAAGATTTTTTTAAAAAGACTTTGCAACCCCCTTAAAGTGCTATATAAATGCTTGCTATAATTGTTAGAATAAAATATAAATTCTGCTTACCATCTGAGGCCCTTTACAATCTGACTCCCGTTTACAATTTCAGCATGGAACCATAGAAAGGGAATGGGCTTTTGAATTAGGAAATCTAGGTTTGAATCTTCTCTTCTCTTCCACTTATTATCCAATAGACTTTGGGCAAGTCATTTAACCTATAAGGGTCTGAGGGGAATGAAATTTCCCTCAACTATAAATGTTTCTCCCTCCTCCCATATTACCAGAGTTCTTTGATCTTTTCTTTATCCTTGTTACTCCTAACCTTTATTCTACTTGTCACTGTTTCTGATATATCCATATCACATGCAATTGAATATAAACTTCATGAGAGCTAAAGTCTTTTAATAATTCTTTTGTAACTTTAGTATCTGTCCAGTACAGTGAATTACACATTAAAAGTGTTAAATTAATATTTCAGCGAATTGAATTGAATCAAATTCTCAATATCGCAGAAGATGGAGAAACAAAATACTATTTTTCTAGTAGATTTCATATTCAACAATTTTTCCTCCCCAAAATATCAGCAGTATGATGTGGCTACAACAAAGAGATCCAAGTGATAGGAAATTGGTCAAATATATAGTCAGCATCATTTCAAATCTGTGCATCACATTTTAAAAGGGACAGTAACAAAACAATATAGAGAGAGAAAGGCAACCAGAATTCAGAGACACATATTGTGGCCAGTGTTACTGGAAAATTTAAATGTGCTTCACCCAGCGAAAAGGATGAAAAGTATGTAATAGTTACTTGAAATAACTGGAAAAGCTTATGGAAAAGAGATAGTCCTCTTATTCTGTTTTATGCCAGAAGTTCAGCAATAACTTTGATGCACAAGTCTTTCTTGATACCCCCAGTTGTTAGTGTTCTTTCCATCAGAAACATTGTATTTGCTTTGTATGTCTTTTTACATCTCTTTGAATATGTCATTCTATCCTTCTGCCTACCCTTCACCCCAGCTCTTGGGGGAAGTAAGTAAGCTCCTCAAAGGCCAGGACTATTTTATCTTGGTAGTGATAGAATAAGACCTGGTATATAATAGGAGTTCCATAAATGCTCACTCAATTGAATTGAACCTTTCTTTTTACAGGAAAACACGACATGTTAATATCCTACTCTTTATGGGTTATTCAACAAAACCACAGCTAGCCATTGTGACACAGTGGTGTGAAGGCTCCAGTTTATATCACCATCTACATATCATTGAGACCAAATTTGAGATGATCAAACTAATAGATATTGCACGGCAAACAGCACAAGGCATGGAGTAAGTATTTCTCTTTTGAAACTCTTTGAATTAATTTGTAATAGAACTTATGTATCCTTTAAAGACCCAGACTAAAATCAGAGCTGTTTCCTTGCTTTCTATCCCTATCACTTCTAAATTTTTTATTATTCTGGGGACCCTTTGTTAAATAAAGACAAGATTTTACATGTGCTATATATTATCTGTACTGGATCCTTATTTCCTCTTAATCTATTTATCTCCCAAGTCAACTATTAACTCAACTATTAACCATTAACCTAACTTTCTCACATTCAAGGACCACTATAACCTAGCCCCAGACCACCTTTTCAGGCTTCATACAGTCATAGCTAGAGCTCCCCAAAAAAGAGCATTTCCCTCTACATGTTGTTGCCATTATAACTATAGGTTCTTTTTCTTAAGAGAAATCCATTTTCTGAACATTGGAACTAGAAAACTTAGTCTAAGGGTGGCAAATTATAAGCATTTAAGTACCTTCTTATTCATTTGTTTAAAGACTAAAAATCTGGCTAGTCTTTCTCCTAATATTATTATGCATAGAGTTTTCTTATTAGCACTGGGTTGGGATTCAGATCATCTGAATTCTAGTGTTAGCAATGCCACAGACTACCTTAGGCAAGTCACTTCATTGTACTGAGTCCAAGTTTCATTACCTATTGAATAAGAAATTGATAAAGATAATCTCTAGGTCTCTTTAATCTCTGAAGCCTTAAAATCCTATGAATTGGTTCTTATCACATATGCAAAAATAGACCTATTTCTGAATATCTCTTAATATATATTACACAAAGGTTCAGATAAATGTCAGAGTATGCCAATTAGATACCAAGTCATAGCCAATATTAAATGTGGCATTTAAACTGCTGGTTAAACTAGTTACAGAAATGACAAGACCCAGAAATTCAATTGAATTGAACAAAATATATTAAATATCCCTCCTATATGGTAGGACATCCAAATATAAAAATAGATACTGTTGACAGGGAGCTTATTTTTTAAATTAGTATTTATCAAGCTCAAACAACAAGATCAGAAATTAACATTTTAGTGGAGGGTGAAAAAGGTTCAGAAACTTTAGAGCTGGCCAAAAAGAATGGAGAGAGTGGTATATAGTCAGGAAAATATTTAGATGTCTTCTTGCCTTAAAGGGAAGGGCAGAAGTTAGAACTTTGTAACTGACAGTAATACAACTCTTAACTTGTATCTGTAAATGAGGGCATGTAAAATAAATGTTAGACAATAAAGATAGAGACCAATTCAGAGATTTAAAATGCATATTTTAAAATCTGACAAAAAATGTTGAAACCACAGTGGAAGGGAACAAGGAATTCACCAAAAAGTGAAATAAGGTAGATGTTAAGTCTTTTGTCATGTAGCCCAGTGCTATTTGTCACTCAAGTATGAATCTCAGAAAGCAACTAGAAATAATTATAAGTTTGCTAGGCACATGCTTGATTTAAATATGATGGTAAGTTACTCACTTAACAAAATTAAAAATCAGGCCTGAATGTTGATAGAGATGGGAACACTCTCCCACATTAAACAAACATTAATTATGTGCAAAGATACAGTGCTAAGTCCTTGAGTTAAAGGACAAAATGAAAAGCAAGCCCGACAAAAAGCTTGCATTTTCCTGAGAGTATACCACATTTACAATATAAGTAAGTTAATAGAAGATAATTTAAAGATGTAAAGAACACCAAAAACTAAGAAAATCAGGAAAGATTTTACCCGTAGTAGATGGCACCTAATTTGAGCCTTGAACAAAGCTAAGGATTCTACAAGTCAGGGTTCAGGATTAAGGATATTTCCTACATTCAAAAAGCCTGTGGCAAGATCAAATGCCTAATGTGTAAAGCAGGAAAAATGCCAGTATGGCTTGAGCAGTGAATATATGAATGAAAAGTAATATGAAATCGACCTGGAAGGATGGATTGAACTGAGATGAAGGTATTTTTAATGGCTCAAGTGAGGGGTTAATAGTGTTTCCTATAGACAAGAAAGAGCCACTGAAGTAAGAGAGTGAGATGATGAAATCTACTTGTGCTTTAGAAATATTATTTCAGCAGCTAAATAAAGCATAGACTAGATATCAAAGAGAATAGAAGAAGGAAATCAATTAGAAAGCTTTTTACAGTAGATTCAGAAAAGGAGACAAATGGGAGAGTCAAGTAGGAGAAGAATCCAGGAGAAAGCAATGTCAGCAAAAGTTTAGGAAGGAAAGCTATTGGCAGTAGTAAAAGCTGCAGAGTGGGAGAAAAGAATAGGAATTGAAAAAAGGTTTAGCAAGCAAGAGATTAGTAGTAACAATCAAGGGATGGTTTAGAAGTCAAATTTCAAAGGAGTTGAGATGAGGTTGTGGACACAGTGAGTACAGACAGCTTTTTCTAGGAGTTTGGCCGCTAAAAGGAGGAAAGATACAGCACAATAGCTTGAGAGAGATGTCAGGGCCAAGTAAAAACGTTTTGGGGTGAGAGATTTGAGCATATTCATATGTAGCAAGGAGGGAACTAGTATATAAGGAGAGATTGAAGATAAGAGAAGGAATGATTAAAAGGATAAGCTCCCAGAGATGTTCAAACACTAACATCAAATGCAGAAGCCAAGCAGTTGGCCTTGACCAGAAGAATTAGCTCTTCCTTTAAGAATAGAGCCAAGAAGGAGATTGTGGGAATGCTATTGAGAGGCTTTAAAGCATAAATTAGGGGAGTGCTTACAAATAACATGGTCTGTCATCTCAGTAAAAAAGAGACGATCCTCTGCTTAGACTTGGGGCGGGGGCGGGGGGGAGACACAATAAATTTTGGAACAGCTTTTGTGAGGAACTCACTTCACTAGAGAATAGCAAGAGATTACCATGCAAACATGAACCCAGTTGAATTAAAATAATTTGTAGTGGAACGGTTATACTTTTGCAGCTTCCTTCAGTGGCATTCAGCAGCATATATGAATAGGAATGGAGAAGAAAGGTGCTGGGAATATCTTAGTTTTTTAAATTAGCAAAGTATGAGTGATAGTAAGTAAGGGAGCAGTGCATTCAAGGGTAGATAATGTTGTATAACTTTGGTTGGCTCAATAACTATTAACTCTAGAGTTGTGACTTAGAAGGGAAGAAAATGAGTCTAATTTAGGGTAGATAGGTTAGAGGTGTGACATAATTGGAGGCTTTTCACTATGGGTAAAACATAAGATTAGAAGTAGTGAAGCAGATTGAGGATGGCAAGTTTGCTATGCAAGAGAAGGATTTCATAGTACTGGATAATGGTGGTCAATCACTTTGAGTATAACCTTTCTTTTGTGTGGCTAAGACAGAAACTGTGACCAACAGGATCATAGAAATTGAAGAAGTTAATGAACTAAGAAGCTCAAATATTTGATGGAGATAGATAGATAGATAGATAGATAGATAGATAGATAGATAGATAGATAGATAGATATCCAAGTGGAAACAAATTGGGGAGGGGGGGAGGAGACTATAAGCCAGATATTAAACTCCTTGAAAAAAGATAGGGAAAATAACTTGGGAGCCAGTGACTGCAACTAGGATTTGGATAGTATTGATAGAAATAGATGAAGTCAACTTCTATGGAGGAGACAGCTGAGGAAACTACTTTGGGTTTGGAAATAACATTGAAGATCAAAGAGTTTTCCTGGCCTAGTGTGTCAGGAGGCAATAAAAGAAATACTAAAAGTATTTCTGTCATGGGGAAGTTAAGTTTCTATGAATGAAAGAAGATGGACAGGGTATTGGAGATCTAAAATAAAGAGAAATGTGTTAATAATATAAGAGTTTCCAGAGGGCCTAGTCTTTTGGAAGGGAAGATCAGAATAGAGACTCATTAGGGGTAGAGCTAAGGCAAATAAGGGAGAATATTGAGGATGTGAATTTTCATCTAGGCATTTTGGCAATTCTGAATCATAGAAATGATGTATTTAGCAGCCATATGTTAGGATTGATAGCCATTGGGATGACTATGTCAGATCACTCTCAAGTACCAGGAAGAAAGAGAAATGGTTTCCATTTTCTGGATATATAAATACCTAATAAACAGCTCCCTAAGAGCCTTCTCAAGTCATATTTAGCACTGCCATAGCATGATCAGTCTCAACTCAAGTAATATGGGTTTGGAGACATTTGAGTTACTACTAGAAGCTAGGTATAGGCATATTTCCTGTCCTGTTTCCCAGCTTTCATTGTGGCTAGCAGCCATCCTCTAGAAATAGAAGGCTTGAAATAGAAATACTTTTTAGAATGAGGTAGCAAGATCTGTTTACACTTTGAGGTCTGCTTGAGAGTTCTAAGGGTAAAACTAAAACCCATTGACCTATCCTGGCTCTCCAAAACTTTCCTTTGCCCCATTATGTGCTTTCATTTGTTATGTTCAAGTTCAATTCATTCAACAATTCTTAAGTCATTGCACAAAATATTCTACTAAGGGCCAAGAAAGGTACCAGGATAATTGATGTCTTTACTCTCATGGAATCTACATAATCCTGACCCATAACCAGCATTTAGTGTTTTCTCCTCTCCTCATTAGTAATAGCTAATTAATCTACCCCCTCTATGCTGTAGAATTGTGAGCTTTGTATTTCTGATCTATATTGATAGTATATGTAAAGAGATGTTAATATAAAGTGGTTAGATATCATCAAAGTGGATCATCAAAGCTGGCCTCACCCTCAGAAAGCTCAGGGTCAGGTTCCACATCTTTGAATTATTTGACTGTGTGGCCCTTGATAAGTCACTTAATTAATTTCTTAGTCCCTCAGGCAATTCTCCAAGGCTAAGCAAATATCTGTCAGTATTGGTAAAGGGAGTTTCCTCACTAAGAGGTGCCAGACTTGGAAGTTAGGAAGATCTAAGTATAAATCCTGCCTCAGATATTGCCTAACAGGTCAATTCACCTTTCCTCTGTCTGTGAGGCAATTAGATGGAGCAGTGGATAGAGAGCCGAAACTGAATCACCAATTATTCTACCACTTAGAAAACCTTAAGGAGTTACTATGGGGAAGAAGGGGAGGTTTGACTGTCTGAGAGTTGAAGTTCTTTGCCCCAGGATCACAGGGCAGGATGTCTCAGTTAGCATCTGAACCCAGATCTTTGTGACTCTCATGTCAGCTATTGGTCCATTCTAAAGCATTGCTTTTAAATATGAAATTTGTAACAGTTAAAATTTAGGAATATGGGGAGACTGAGGCAGGTAGAAATTAGTTTCTCTCTGCAAGGAGTATTATATTTTTTAGAGGTTTATTAAAGGTTAAAGATTAAAAAATATACAAGTAAGAAACATGTGCCTAGGCCAGAGGCCTAGACAAAATAACCTCACATCACGCAAGAGCCCGCCTGCTCCAAAACAGAAGTCCAAAAAAAGCCAAGAGACCCTCAAAAGCCTTTGAATCAACTTAAATATCTTCTCGATCTCGGCCCAGGTGAGATTACAAGGCATTCTGGGGAAGTGGAGCAAAGGCTCATGGGGATTGTAGTCCTGTATTCGAGTCTATTTTTCACAAATTAAGGACGAAAAACTCTTGCTCCTTTCTACAAAACCAAAATTGTATTATCATACAACATTAAATCCTCAAGACCATCATGTGACTTCAAAATGGACATTGATTATTCACATATGAAATCTGATCCTTGTAGTTGTGGGAGTTATTTAAGTACATTCAACCTACTATTAGAACATGTAATCTAATTAAGGAAACGATAAATATACTGAAAAGAAAATTTCTCTTTTACTATTGTTTGTGAGTAACAAATAACTGGTTGGACCATTATACTCTCTAGTTTAGAGGACAGAGAGATCCCTCCAAACTGGTGTGGTCATAGAAAGACTTGACAAGAGAAGTAGAATGTGAGAGATTTTTAAGAATAGATTAGATTTAGTTAAATGGAGAAAGGGGCCAAGGAAGGCATATTCTTAGAAGAGGGAAAAGTATAAGCAAATAAAAAAAAAAAGCACATGTTCAAAATAGACGGATCTGGCTAGAGCAAAGAATTCATGTATGAGAATCATAGAAGATTAAGCTGGAAGCTTATTTTTATAGAAAACCATATGATGTGGCTGTACTATAAAGGTACAGTGTTCTCTAATCTTAAATTACTTAATGGTAAATTTTTTATTTTGTCATATCTAAAGGCTATTATAATGTTACTTTCTATCTAAGATCATTTTGCTTCACTATTTAAGTACTATTAAATTTCAAAATCAAGGATTTCAGTCATGCTTCTCAAGTTAAAATAATTTTGGATTTTTTTTTTCAGTTATTTACATGCCAAGTCAATCATCCACAGAGACCTCAAGAGTAATAGTATCCTTTCAGAACTGTCCCTTTGGAATGTAAAAATAACTTGCCTTTTTCTGTTATAGAACTTCCTTACACTGGGTAAAAGTTTGCGTGTTAAACTTCATAATATCAAGGTGAAAAGTATTGATTGGAATTCAACCATGACTTTGACTTTGAGGAACCATTATCAGAAGAATCTACAAAGGTTCTCTAATAGCAGCTTTTTATTTTTGTTTCATCCCAAATTACTTGTAAGATGGGTCAGAGTTTCTAGGACTTTCAGATCCTTCTTGGGCTGCCCAGTAATAGCCTGCAGATATAAAATATTATATATTATATGAAGTGGAATAATAAAAAGGAAGCAAAGATATTTACTCTCTATGTTCACTCTGCACTAACCCTTATGCGTCTGTCACCTTAACTTCTCATGCCACCTAAGTGGTAGATGTTTCTGACCAAAATGGTACAAATTGTCATCCTTTCCAGCTTTGGTAGCTATTCTGGGATGGTTGTAGGCCTTCCCATAAAAGTGTCAGGATGGTTTCTCACCCACTCAGAGTTCATTCCTAGCATTCAGAATATGGGACTTAGGAATAGGTCGTGTAGTTATAAATAGAACTCAAGATTTTTAAAGCAAACTTGATAACTTTGGAAAGTGATAAAACTTTTTAAATGACATGAATAGAGTTCACAAAATTATAGAAGTTAGATTCCTTGTATCTAAAGCTTTTTATAGTGTTTGGTGGGTTTAAAATGTAGATGTTGTTCTTCTTTTACTTACTACACCTCAGATATATTTCTTCATGAAGACCTCACAGTAAAAATAGGAGATTTTGGTCTGGCTACAGTGAAATCTCGGTGGAGTGGCTCCCATCAGTTTGAACAGTTGTCTGGATCCATCTTATGGATGGTAAGAATTTAGCCTGTTCTCAGTAATTACAATTCTCAGTAATTACACAGAAGCTAATGGTAAGTTTAAGCAGGCTGCAGTGAGGTGGTGCTCCTTGTGATGAATTTGTAGGAGAGTATAATCCAAACCCCAATTTACATGGGTTAGATAAGTGTGAATGACTCACAGTTTGTTTTACTGAGGGGAATATCTATACTTATGAGATCGGAGATACAATCAGGTATTTAGGTTCCACCCTCAACACATTTTTATAAGAGGAAAATTCATCCTTTTTAGCTGAATTTTCGATCAGAAATATGTCCCTTACAATATTAGAACATAAGCCTAAAATAAGACTTTTGCCAAGGAAGAAAAATAGGTATACACTGAAAAAGCATTATTTATAATTACCATATTAAAATATCATTAAAGGGTTTGGGGGTTTTGTTTGTCTTTTCTTTATTTTGTACATTTCTTTTGACAAGAGTTTTGGGAGTAGTAGAGTCAGCACCCATGAAGGGACTCATAGTATGGGGATTCCCTTCACTTAAATTGATATTAGCAACTCCTCTGTAATTTAGAGTATTAGAAAGTTTGTCTTGGGGGCACAGAGGTTAAATCACTTAAATTACTTGCCCATGGTCAAAATTTGTATAAAAGTCCTCATTATTTTCATTGTCATTCTCTCGTTAAGAGTTCCATGTTACATTTGGACCAGTATGACAGTTTGGACCAGGTGATCAAGATACATACTATAACTAGGTGGTAGTGGTATCCTGAATGTGAGAACAATATCAAGGGGCAAAAAGCAGTATCTTGAATCCTAAAACTCCAAAGCTAAAGTTACACGATCAAAACAAATGTCACAGATTTTGCTACTGATTGATTTGAATCAGTGATGGGTATAAGCAAATTGGCAAATATTTTCAGGTTTGTCCTTTCTTTTCTAAAGGTTTTCATTTTCATAGTTAAATGTTCAGTGTCATTCATTTACTTATATAATATATGATGGGCTTATCTTTACCTCCATTATACTGTTTTTAGAGGAAAGAGAGCTCCAATAATAGATCAAAGAGAGATTCAAGATTATCTAGAACTTTCCTTCTTTAAGTTAACATTACTTTCAATATTAAATATTCTATAATAGTCACAAACTAAAAGAAAGTTTGGCCAGAATTGGGGCTCAACAGATTTTCCTTCTCTTCAACTTAAAAAATTCCAAGGAATTATAATTATAGAAATTTCATTTCCTTCTCTGCTAGAAGGGAAAATAATGCCTGGATTAAAATCTCCTCAGCTTTTTATTTCTTGTTAATCTATAGAGTTAGTTCCTTTGAGAGGCCTTTTCTTGCTAGCAGTAGAGATCCAAATTATATTCAGAATGGAATTATTCCTCCTATTAACATTCCACATTCCTTATTCAAATTTCTCCCATATCTCACTTCGTTTCATGAGGTACTTTATGACATTCTTCTTCTCTCTTAAACCTCTAGGTTAAGCAACTTTCCCTAGGTTTGGTTTTTTTTATCGAGTAAAACAATTTTTATTTCACATTAGGGCAAAGTTATTAATCTGTTCTGCCAAATAAATAAACATTCTAAAGGATTGAAAAGTATGAGGTTTAAGATTAGCCATAGCAACTCTGCTGAATGCTCTCAACATTCTCCAACAAGAAACTTTAAAATAATGCCTCAGATCAAATTTTGGAAAAATAGAGCTATCAAAAGATCAAGGTGAGACATTTTCCCAGCTAAGAAGATTTAGGTCAACAAGAGAAGTCTGTAACACTGGAGTGAAGACCAGTCTGGAGTGCCTGCAGCAGCTCACCCTGTGTGAAGGAAACAAGAGCAGCTTCAGTAGCAACTTCAGAAGTTCAACCTATAGATATTCCAGGGTGGAGAAAAAGAGGCTTATTGTCTGTCACAGGAGAGCAGGGTCTCTAGTTGTAATTCTAGCTCAGACAAGAGCATTAGTTCTAGTGACTACAGGAGTGTAGGAACCCTGGTATAGTTCTAGGGCTAAGAAGAGTGCTAGTGTTTGTAACTGCAGGGGACCATGGGTGCTTCTTAGGGAACGATGGAAACACAGACCAGGAGATTAGGGACCCACCTCTCTAGATTGCACCACATTGAAAATTTGCAGACCCCCCCCCAAAAATAACTATTAAAAGAGCAGCATGAAAAAGCCATAAGCTTGGGGCAGGACTTCCCCACTCCCAGGCGAGCAGAGCCCAATTTTAACAAAAAAATTCAAAGTTGTAAAATAGGCTGGGAAAATGAGAAAACAGTTTTAAAAAAAGAAGAAGAACTTGACCATATATAACAATGGCAGGGAAGACCAAGACACAAACTCAGAAGAAGAAAATAATGGAGGAAATAGTTATAAGCAAAGCCTCAAAGAAAAATGTTAATTTGCTACAACCCCAATAAAAATTATTGGAGAAATTGAAAGAAAGATGAGTGGTAGAGGAAAAATTGGGAAAAGAAAGGAAAGTGATGCAACAAAATTATGAAAAGAGAATAGCTTAGTAAAAGAGGCATTTTAAAAAATGAAGAAAATATCTTAAAAAAACAGAATTATCCTAAAGGTAAAATACTCACAAAAATCACCTAAAGAAATGAACTTCTTAAAAAGCAGAATTTGCCAAATGGAAAAAGAGGTACAAAAATCTCACTGTCAAAAATAACTTCCTAAAATTAGAATTGGGAAAGTAGAAGCTAATGATTCCATGAGAAGTCAAAGAAATAAAGTTAAACAAAAATAAAATAGAAGTGAATGTGAGCTGTCTCATCAGAAAAACAACTGACCTGATATATAGTTTGAAGAGAGATAATTTAAGAATTATTGTACTACCTGAAAAGCCATGATCAAAAAAAAAGTCAGCTTTCAAGAAATTAAATGGGGAAACTACTCTGATATATTAGATCCCGAGGGCAAAATAGAAATTGAAAGAATCCACCAATTACCACCTGAAAGAGACCAGAAAATTAAAACTCCCAGGATTATGATAGCCAAATTCCAGAGCTCCTATGTCAAGAAGAAATTATTGCAGGCAGCCTAAAAGAAGTAATTCATCTATCATCATGTCACAATTAGGATCACACAAGATTTTGCAGCCTCCACATTAAAGGAGCAGAAGTCTTGGAATATGATATTCCAGGGGACAAAAAGAAGTTCGAATTACAACTGTAAAGAGTGAATCAAACTTTCTTTGTCTATCAATCAGTAACTTTTAAATTAATCAATCAAGAACTCAAAACATCGCTACTTAACACTAAGTAAGAGAGTTCACAAGTCACTTGCTAAAGTGGGTAACAACTCCAGAGGCCACTGACCACCCCCGTGGACAATACTAGGCAAATTGAAAGACTGCAATTGGTTCCCATAAAGTGTAGAGGAAAGGACAGGAAGGGATGTGGAAAAAGGACTATAAAAAGTCCTGAACTTCCGTCCTAGAGACTTTAACTTGAACCTTCGGCTTGAATCTTCTTGGACTTGGATCTTGGGTGTAGATCTTGACTTTGGACCTTCGGCTTAGATCTAAGCAGTCCCAAGGAGAAGGTCCGAGCCCAAAATTCAAACCAAAGTCTCTTGGATAGGAAGTTCAGGGTTTTTTGGTAGTCTTTTTTTTCCACATCACTTCCTGTCCCTTCCTCCACTTTACAGGAACCAATTGCAGTCTTTCAGTTTGCCTAGTATTGTCCAGGGGGTGGTCAGTGGCCTCTGGAGTTGTCACCCACTTTAGCAAGTGACTTGTGAACTCTCTTAGTAGTAGTTGTCTCTCAGTAACTGAGGATGACGATTGTCTTTGTGCGTTTTTGTGCACAAAGGCACTTGTGCATGAAGATTTAAGTGGAAAAGTCGATGCACAGACAGTCCCACTCTCTCGGCGTTGGAAGCCTGGGTCCATTGGCATGAAAAGTCGCTACACCTGGAGACTTCCTCAGCTGCATTGGATGGCCGTGTTGTCCTTTGTGCTCCAACACGCCCTGAGCACTCCACAGTGCCTTGCTGCGTCGCCATCTCAGCCGTTGAACCTTCTTATTGGTTTCTTCTGTCTGTTCGGCCGAAGCAGTCTTCACATGCTGGGTGAGCAAAGCCCTGGTTCACCAGGGGTCGACGTCAACCCAATGGCTACCCTCACAAGGTTTAGCCGGCCTGTCGAAGCTGTTGCCCGGGGTGTGGCCACTGCCGCATGTTAGCAGCTACTGGGAGCCACAAGTGAGAGCTGGGTGTCAGGTGAGGGTCAGAGGCTGGAGAGCTGCCCTAGAAGGGCATGACAAGCCCTCCATACCAGAGATACTACCCCTCCCTGAACAGTGTTAAATGGGTATGTTTTGAGTTCTTGATTGATTAATTTAAAAGTTACTGATTGATAGACAAAGAAAGTTTGATTCACTCTTCACACAACCAAGAATAACCGACCTAGCAAAAATTAGTATAATCCTTCAGAAGAAAAAAATTAATACTGAATTAGAGGACTTTGAAACATTCCTGATGAAAAGGCCAAAACTTAATAGAAATTTTGACATTTAAATGACTCGAGAAACATAAAAAGGAATACATGAAAGAGAAATCATAAGGAACTCAATAAAGTTAAATTGTTTATATTCCTACATGGAAAGATAGTACATATAACACTTAAGAATTCTGTCATTATTAGGGTAGTTAGAAGGAGTCTACATAAACAGAGGGCATGTTATTAGTCAATTGTGTTAGGGGTGAAAAATAAGAATGCACTGAGAGAAGGGGAAAGGGAGAGGCAGAATGGGGGAAGATTTCTCCCGTAAAAGAGACATTCAAGAAAGACCTTTTATAGTGATGGAGGAAAAGATGGGGTGCAGGGATGATACAGGCAATAATTAAATCTCATTCTCATCAGAAATGATTCAAAGAGGAAGTCAGAAAGGCTTGAATTCAAATGTGGCCTCAGATACTTCCTTGCTGTGTGACCCTGAGCAAGTCACTTGATCTTATCTGCTTCATTTCCCTCATCTGTAAAATGAGCTGGAGAAGGAAATGTCAAACCATTCCATTATTTCTACCAAGAAAACCCCAAAAGAGCTCACAAAGGGTTGGACATGACTGAAAAATGATGCCATAGATAATTAAGTAATATCAAAATTTTTTGCAGCAAGTTTCTCTAACAAAATTTTTAAATAATAGAGTCAAACTCATAAAAATAAAAGTCATTCCCTGGTTGTTAAATGGTCAGAGGATATAAGTGTAATTTTCAGAAGAAAAAATTAAAGCTATCAATAGTCTGTTGAAAAAATTGCACCAAATCACATGATTAGAGGAATGTATGTTAAAATGACTCTGCGATACCCCCTACTATGTATTAGAAATGACAAACACGGAGGAGATGGGGGAGATAGATATACTAATGCACTGTTAGTACAGTTGTGAACTGGTCCAACCATCCTGGAGAATAATTTGGAAATGTCCCTAGAAGGCTTTAAAAATGTGGACCCTTTGACTGAACAATGCCACTATCCCGAAGAAATAAAAGAAAAAGGAACTATATGTACAAAAATATTTATAGCAGTCTTTTTGAGGTGACAAAGAAATGGAAGTTGTGGGAAATGGCTGGAGAGGTTTTGGCATAGGGTTGTGATGAAAGTACTATTGTGCTATAAGAAATGATCAGGGGTGTGTGTAGTCTCAGAAAAACAAGGCAAAACCAATCTGAACTGATAGAAAGTGAAGTAAGGAGGAACAGAAGATCATTGGACACATAAGTAACAGCAATATTGTACTTATGATCAACTATGAAAGACTTGTCTACTCTGAATGATACAGTGATCTAGGACAATTCCAAAGCAGTCATGATGAAAAATCCTATCCATCTCTAGAGAGACATGATTAACTCAGTGCAAATTGAAATACAAGTTTCTCACATTCTTAGTTTTTCTTGCTTTTTCTTTTGCAGTGTGACTAATAAGGAAATGTTTTGCATGATTTCACACATAATTGATATCATATTGTTTGCCTTCTCAGTGGATGGCAGAGGGATAGGAGAGAAAGAATTTAAAACTAAAATTTTAAAAGAAAAGAATGTTAAAAATAATATTTTTTAAAAAGAAAAAAGACAAGTGTGAGTTCAGGTCACAACTAACTGCTAAATATTCTGCTGTTGCTATTGAATCAGAGCTACATATGGATCTTGTTATCCTGTGCTTGGGTCTGGATAAATAAAAAAGAAATAATTGTACAGCAAAAAATGGATTTTTCTTTTACCCCAAACTTTAAAAGTCACTCCTTTTCTAAGTCTCCTGAGCTAAAGGTACATAAATTAATGTTGTATGCAGTTGTTCGTCTCTGTTTACTTTCATTATGTCTGTCTTCATCTTAGGGCCATTTCTTCATTTCTCAATAACTCACAAGATCAATGAGGTGGAATAGGACTTAGCTCTCTAAGATTATAAGAGGTAGATTTTCATGCTTTAACTGCTTTGAAAACAAGAAGCTCCCTTAACCAAGAGGGACTGACATCTCCTTTCTCTCTGCCCTTTAAATGCTGTCTGAAATCTAAAATAGCAGTGGTGCCTTGTATTCCAAAGCAGATCCACATCATACATTTTTTAATTTTTTTAATTTAAAATTTAAATTTTTAAAATTTTGCATACGGTTTAAGAGTTGTCATTCTATGCTTCATAATACTTTGGGGGGAGTATATATACACATATGTAAATACATATATAATTATGATGATAAAATGGATGAATGGAAAATTGGATGGATATGCAAAAACAATCAGGTATAATCAGGCATATATCTCTTCCTCCTAATCTTTCACATTCTTTTGGTCACAACCCAAATATTGTCTCTAAATCTTTCTATTTGGGAAAATCCAAAGGAAAGATCTCAGTACTCTCATAAGAACTTCTCTCTAAGTTAGCCTGCCTTATTTTGCCACCATGTCTTTCTGCGAACCTCATTGCCTCTGACCATCAAGAACAGGTCATTCAGGGACAGATAGGTGACACAATAGAGTGTCATGCCCACAATCCAGAGGACTGTTCAAATGTGGCCTCACACACTTCCTAGCAATATGACCCTCAGCAAGTCATTTAAGCCCAATTGGCAAGCCCATGCCTTTTTTTTCCTTAGGGTTGTTGCTAAAACAGAAAGTCAGGATTTGAAAGAAAGAAAGAAAAATAGGCCATGCTAGATCAACGCTCATACACATACCATATTGAGCATTTTACAGATTCTTATATCTTTGTGGAAGAGATGGAGATATAAAGACTAACAATAATATAGATGGGTGGATTTTTAAGTAGTTGACTGACTGGACTAAAAGAGTTGTCATTGATAGGTCATCTTATGAAATTGTCTTTAGTGGAGTTACCCAGGGAGCTGTCTCTGGCTCTTTGCTCTTTCTGCATTTTTATCATTGACTTGCATGGAGCCATAGATGATATGATTATTCATTTTACAAAAGGGCTAATATAACACACTGCTTTGCAGGGTCCAGATTCAGAAAGAACTTAATGAGCTTAAATGATAAGCCGAATTTAGACAGATTAAATTTTATAGAAATACATGTAAAGTTCTATACTCAGCTTCCAAGAGTCAGATTTACAAATGCAAATTGATGATGGCTAATTATAGTCTCTGTTGAAAAATCTCAAGGTTTTCCTGACTAACATATGAGCTCATTGAGTGAGCAACATGACAACATAACCAGAGAAGCTAAATGAGTTCTTTTTTGTTGTGGTTGCAAAATTGATCATGATATTTATTATTAATAATTTATTAATATTGTTGATATTTACTTTTTTTTTAGTTTTTATTTAATTAATTAATTGAGAATATTTCCCCTTGGTTACATGATTCATGTTCTTTCCCTCTCCTCCTCCCTCCCCCCTCTGTAGCCAATGAGCAATTCCCCTGGGTTTTATGTGTATCAGCTAAATGAGTTCTTAGGTTGCATTAAAACGGGCAGTTTCTGAGAAGAAAGGTATCTTTGTACTTTGTTCCGTTTAGACTACATTCAAGACACTGAGCTGAGTTCTGGGCACTGTGTTTTAGGGAAGACATAGATGAGCCTAAGGAATTAGCAGCATATGATCTGGAAAAGAGGTGACTCAGAGAACATGACCACCATCTTCAAAGGTTAAAAAGTAGAGGTTTTTAATCTGGGGTGAACTTTTAAAATATGTTTATAACTATTTCAATATATTTGGTTTCCTTTGTAATCTCATTTATGTTATTCATTTAAAAGCATCATTCTCGGAAGGTCTATAGATTTCACCACACTGCCAGAGGGGCCCATTACATAGAAAAAAAAAAGATTTAAAACACCTAATTTTAAAGGATATTATGTGTAAGAGGGATGGCACTTTTGTTCTTCTTGATCCCAGAACATAGAATTAAGAATGGTGGAGAGAAGTAACAAAAAGCCTGAATTAGGTTTGAGACAAGGAAAACTTTCCTCAAGTTAGAACTTTGCCAAAATGGAATTAACTATCTTGGAAGTAATGAGTTTGTCTTAAGAGGTCTTTCAGCAAAGGCTAAATTGCACTGTTTAATGAGGATATTGTAGAAGAAACCTTTGGTCAAGTATGCATGAAACTAAATGGGCTCTGAGGGCTCTTTCAGCTGTCCTTTAAGATGATTTCTCTCAGCTGTATCTTATGTGCCACCTATTGTTATATACTAGTCATAAGCTGTCAGATTCAAACCTACTATGTGTCTTCATTGCCCATTGTAGATCACCTGGAAGTCTGGTTTTTCGGTGATTGTATTGTTCTTAGATTCATAATGAGGCAATTACCAGCACAGTAATGATTTTTTTAAGGAAGGTTTGAATTTCAGGGAGCAGTTTTAGATTGTGGAAAGAGTTGCATAATTTCCCAAATGTAGTCAAGCCTGCTTAAGTATTTGCCATATTGTGAAAGTAAGCTAACAAACTCTGACTCAAGTTTTGTGCAAACCTTCTGTATATTTATTATTTCCTTTTCTTTTTTTCCAGTTCATTTTTTCTTGTGTTTTAGGCCACTAAGAGAGATTATTAAAGGAATTTGAATGGTTTGCAATATGGATGTGTATACTATGGGAGTTAAGTACTGTTTGTTTTTGCAGGCTTTAATCTTGCTAGTAGATATATCAAAAGACAATGAAGTGAAGAATGAACTTTTTTTTTCTTTTTGTGTTCTAACAGGCACCAGAGGTCATTAGAATGCAAGATAAAAACCCATATAGCTTTCAATCAGATGTATATGCATTTGGGATTGTTCTGTATGAGTTGATGACTGGACAGTTACCTTACTCAAACATCAACAACAGGGACCAGGTAAATAGTGGGTGTAAGTTGGGGCTTGTTTTACTGTTTACTTAAAGATTCATACACGTCGGAATAAAAACATTCTCTATAGAGAAATATTTAAGTTCATGAAATGATGTTCTAGCATTTTTCCATTTATTTTTGGAGGTTACATAGAGTTTGAACATTAGGATTTCTGTTCATTTTCTTTTACTGAACAATATTTAAATGTTTGATAACAAATAATTGTTAAATTTGAATTGATATTCAAAACCACTCAATATTACCCATAGGGAAATAGTGAGCCAAGACAGGTTCTAAAAATGCAATTGACATCTTGAGGTCTCCTCGCCATTGGGATGTTAAAAAAAAAAATCAGCTCTGTTTCCCAACTAGGCTTTAATACTTTTTCTTTGGTTGCAAATCTTACATAATGAATAAAGACATTGATTGCTACATAGTAATTCCTTTATGCACAATTTTCTAAAATAACTTGGTCCGTCTTCATAGACACCTTTTTCATAGAAAAAAATGTCATTCTTCTCCAATTCGAGTTCCACAAATGTCAGGTTTTCCTATACTACAGATTCCTATCCTTTGCTACTTCCCTTTCTTTCTACCATCTATCACCTTATCCTAATTTCTCCCATTCATCCCCAAAAAAACTTTAAAAACTAATTTTTTACAGATCTCTTTTTCAGGAACTTAAAATTGAATTAGACTTGCAGGATGATCCAGCGAAAATAAATTAACATTAGTAAAAAATGGCCCCACTTTCATTATAGCACCATAATTCAAGATTTTAAAAATTATCCCATACTATGTATTATGTAATAACAAAGAAAAATCATTAAATACCTAAGCCTGTCACAGGAGAATAATCCTTTGACCTCATTTTATACCCACAGTAGAAAGGCATGTGTTTTGCCTTTTTCAATTTATCTGTGTTCCATCCATCTCAAAATTCTGTTTTTGTCATTAGTTGTTCCATTATAGATTATTATATAATTGTCTTGTCAAAAAGCTATTTGGACAATGTGTGGTGTTGGCTGTTCTTTTAAAAAACTATTCATGTTGAATCAGTTTAGGTGGCTCAGTGAGAGCCAGGCCTAGAGACAGGAGGTCTTGGGTTCAAATGTGACCTCAGACACTTCCAGCTGTGTGACTCTGGGCAAGTCACTTAACCCCAATTCTGGCCCTTACTGCTCTTCTGCCTTGGAACAATACACAGTAGTGATTCTAAGACCAAAGGTCAGGGTCTTAAAAAACAAAATCTGTTTTGGTTTCTCCATACTTTAATTTATGATATTCAATAACTGTACAACCATTGTGCTACATATGATAGATATTATTATTCAGTTTCCATATCTATTTAGTTCACATTAAATCTCTTACTGAATCATCAGACAGCTTTACATAGATCATGAGCCAGTACTTTAAATTTTTTTAAATGAGTATATCATTCCATCCACTTTAATACAGTATTAATTTTAAACTGTTAACCTGTTCTAAAGTTCTGACACCTAGCTTAGTTTTGAATTTTAAGTAAAATAACATAGGTACTGAATTAATGTTTTAAACCAAATGGAGATGATAGATGAGCTATACCAAAATAAGAATGAAAAAACCTTAAAAAGTGGTCATTTATTCCATATTTAATACAGATTTAAGCCATGATGAACATGCTGTTATTTTGTTTGTTTTTTAAAAAGATAGGCCCAATAGCAAAGCTCATGATAATGTATATCTTTATGTCACCCATCCTTTATCTTCTTATTTAACTTGATAACTCAATACCCTACACCATGTTCTCTTTTATGTCGCTGGTACATTTCTGGAGAGATTGCTAGGGCTTCCAGGGTAATGTTTATTGATTTATGTGCATAAAGCATATTAGCATAGATTCGTGGGCTCAATTTAAAAAAAAAAAACAGTTATCACTTGAACAACTCCACAAAGATGGAAAAAAGTCATCCCTGAGTAATCTTAATATAAGTGGTACTCTCTCACACACACAGTCTTAGAGTTTGGGAGAAGATTCTTATTCCCATGCTGCATATATGTTTTGATATGTAAAGTTGTTAACACCTTCCACTTTTGAGACATCTTTTCTTTTGGAGCTAAGGTTAATAGATGGGACTCTCTCTCTGCTCACCCTAAATTCCATAAGAGAGAAGCTACAATGAGCCCTTACTGCCCCCTTCTAAGCTTTAACTGGTCATTCTTCTCTTGCTCTTAGAACTAGCCTCCTTCCGGGTGAGATCACAATGGATCTCCCCAAAAGAAAGCAGGAATCATTCTTCTGTATTCTTTTCTCACATCAGAGTTATAGTTTCTCTGTTAATTTTAAAAAGAGAACCATCTTTCCTAAAACTGGTACCTTGTCTCCTTGGACCTCATCCCTTCTATAAAGCCTTTTTCTGGGTATTTTCTTTTCTTTCATTGTATTGTTGACTTTATCCTCTCCCATCATTGCTCATACCTTTTTCTATCCTCACTTCTTATTTGGCTTTAAAATTCCTGTTGCAAGAAAGAATGTCGCAGTTGCCAAAGTATCTTATCCATTTGGAAGGTGACTTCCTATAAGAAATTAATGTAGCAAAACTTATTCTCTGGCTTTTATTTTTGGTGGTAAAGTATCTTTTTGACCATTTCAGTTGCTTGAAGATAGAAGAAAGTACTAAGGATTAGCATGGTGAATGATGTCATGTATACTAACCCCAAAGCCTTTGTTTTAAGGAGTTTGTTTGACAGCTTTACATTTACCTCCTGCTCACACCCCCACCAAAACTTATGCAGTCTGTGTAATATTAACCTCTGCCCCTTTCTCAAATAAATGTCTTCATTCAGGTGCCTACCATGTATAATTCATTGTGCACATAGGCTTTAAGCTGCTTTATCCAACTGATAATCTAGCCTAAAATACTTACCAGCTGTGTGACCCTGGGAAAATCATTTTACCTGTTTGCCTCAGTTTTCTTAACTGCAAAATGGAGATCATAATAGTATCTACTACACAGGGTTATTGTGAGTATCAAATGAGGTAATATTTGGAAGGCATTTAACAGTGCCTGGCACATAATCAGTGCTTAATAAATGCTTGTTTCCTTCCTTATTTTCTTGAGATGGAATCATCATGATGGAGTAAGAGGAAGCAGTTGAGCCTGTCTCCTCTCTGTGTCTTCTCTACAACAATCTACAAAACGTTCCAGACCAATTTGGATCAGGAAAGCCAATGGTGCTATATGGCAACTCTTTCACTCACTATCTAGTCCTGGGTCACAGATCCAGAGCAGAAAGGAACAATCATGACCATGAGCCCTAGCTGTCCACTTAGCAAGGAACAAGGTTTAGAACTCTAGCTGCTTGTAGGCAGCAATGACTTAGTTCTGACTTTGAATTTGGAACATAAACCTGTGCAAGTGTACCATACCGAAGGAAGCCAGTTCAGACACTCCAAACCTGCAGAGCTTCACAGGAGGCTGTCAGTCACTGAGTCCAGCAGCAATCCACTAAAACTCAACCAAACAATTCAAAAGACCAGAACCTAAATAAGGAACTCATAAGGTTCAGACAAGGAGAACAATGAACAGAACTCTCCCTGGTTCGTATCATTTTAGGAAGATTAAAAACTTAAAAGAGTCTTGGACTGAGCTGTGAAAGGATGTAAAAGAACAGAAGTCAGGCCAGACATTTCCCCCCAGACGTGTATAGAGCCTAGCACTAACACATCCAAAGTCAAGAAGAAGGTTGGAAGAATGAGCAAACAAAAAAAGAATTCTACCATAAAGACCTAGTGACAAGAGAGCTCAAGAAACAAATGCAAAAGAAGAGAATGACTCAAAAACATCTACAAGCAAATCGAAACTGTAGGTTGGACACAGACCCAAAAAAGAATTCCTAGAAGAGTTAAAAGCAAGGGATTTTTTTTAAAGGCAGGTGAGGTGGGACAGATAGGTGGCTCAGTGGATTGAAAGCCAAGCTTAGAGATGGGAGGTCCTGGGTTCAAATATGGCCCCAGTCATTTCCTAACTATGTGACCCTGGGCAAGTCATTTAACTTCCATTGCCCATCCCTTACTGCCCTTCTGCATTGAAACCAATACATAGTATTGATCCTAAGATGGAAGGTAAGGGTTTAAAAATTAAAAATATATATATTTAATCAAGTAAGAATGTTAGAAGAAAAAATGGTAAAAGAAACAAGAATTAGAGAAGAATGATGAAAAGAGAATAAATGTTCAGAAAAAGAGATACAAAACCTTACTGAAAAGAAAAATTCCTTGAAAAGTAAAAATCATCAAATGTAAGCTCATGGGTCTATGTGAGATACTGAAATAATAAAACAAAGTAAAAAACCTTGCTTCTTTCCCTGTTTCTTTATCCTATTACCTGTTAACTATAGACAAGAAACAAGTATTTCCTAGTAATAGTTTCATGCTTTTGTGTAGTGTTTTTATCATTATAAAGCATTTCATATATATCTTATATATTATAGTCCTCACAACCCTGTGAGGTTTGTTAATACATATATTATTATTTCTAGTTTACACATGAAGAAATGGAGGTTTAGAAAAAATGAACGTACCTTGTAGCATATTCAAAGTCCACACAGGGCTGTTTCCATAGTCACACAGTTGATTTATTGTGGAGACAGAATTTGAACTTGGGCTTTCATACTCCAAACTTGAGCATTAGCATCATAAATATATAGCTATGGATGACTTCCCTCCTAATTTGGGAGACACCATTTTACCATCATAAAACTTGGCCACATCAGCCTATTTCATCTTGGAAAACTGGTAGAGTAGTAGCTGGAGTACTAGACCTGGAGTCAACAAAAACCAAGTTCAAATTCAGCCTCAGGTACTTATTAGCTATGAGACCTTGGGCAAATCACTCAACTTCTATTTATCTCAATTTTCTCAGTTGTAAAACGTAGATAATAATAGCACCTACCTTCCAGTGTTGATGTGAGAATCAAATGAGATAATACTTGTAAGAAGCTCCTACCATCGTGCCTGGTACATAGTAGGCATTATATAAATGGTTATTCCCTTTCCTCCCTTCCCCTTTTTAATCTGGTAACACTCAGACCCATATTAAAGACAATCACAATAACTAAAAAGGAAAGTATGCACTTCTCTTCCCTTTTGATGGAGGCTCTCAAGATCTAACTAGGCACCTGAGAAAATAGCAGACATTTTCAATGTATAAGCCACAAATCCACACCAGGGTGAAAAGATAGAAGATGGCACCGACAAAAGCAGGGGATCCAAAAAGCAAACCACCTTCCCCCCCCCCCCCAAATTGGCCTTTACTCTTTTAAGAAGTCCATTGAAATAGATGATTGCCCAGGATATAAGCAGACTTCTAGGTATTCAAGTATTCTTTCCCTGTCTTCTTTTGATAATGTTGTTATATTCTGTATTTACATATAGTAGTCTATACTAAAACTCCCATCTGAATTCAAGGTTGAATCTATCAAGGTATGTGTCATTACCATTCTATCATTCCTTATTGGAAAAGGAATCCACTGACTGTGTCTGGTTAATTTCTCCCTTATGTAAAGGATTTTTCAAATTAGAAGTTCTACTAGACTTTTTTTGGAAAACAAAGCTTTTCTCAGTCCCTGCCCCAAGTTCCTCTTCAAATTAGTAACTAACTTTTAGATCAACTACAGCATAATAATCCTTTTTGTAACCCTGATTCACTCTTTCCTTAACACTAAAAGCTTAATTTCCATGCTATAGAGATGAGGTAGGTGGTCCATACATGTACACATAACATACATGCAAACATATACATACATACATACACATATATTTCTAGGGAAGTCAGGGGAGAAGCAGGGCATTAGTCTTCACTAGTAGGTTTTCATCCCTGACATAATCTGTTGAGCTATCTACCATCCCAAAAAATTGTTCTTTTTAATCCATAGATCATATCCCTTCTGCTATGAAAAAGCAGATCTTATTAAACCTGTTCTCTAGAATTCAAGAACAATTAAGCCATGGTAGCAACGTTTAGGGTAGTTCCCCTACTTAATTATATAGAGTTATTTCTTGGGACTGCCGTGAACCAATAGTAGTTGGCTCTTTGCCTCTCCCTTAGAATGTCATTGTAATCTTATAGTTCTACAATGGCTATTTTTATCTTTGCCCAATAAGATCTTTCACTAGTCTCTTAATCACTGGTTTCAGCTGTTAGGGACTATATCTTCTGTCTTGAAAGAAATAACAGTTAATGACCAGTAGACTATTTTCTCTAAAAATGATCAATCCTGGCAATGGATACCAATTCTCTTCCTTTGCCCCACTAGAGGAAAGTCCCTAGACCAGATACCCTTTTGAAATTTTACTTCTTTAGCTTGATCTTCAGTTGGGATCTGGAGCTTGAGCAGTCATCACAGGGCAGCTACATTACAAACCCTTTGAGGGTAAGGACTGTAAGTGACAATCACATAAAGCCCCTTTTAGTGCTTTTGGCATTCAGGTAATTGTTTGATTAAAAAGCTTTTCTTAAAAGCTTCAAGGTCTTGAGACAGCATCACGTATTCTAATAGCTGCCAGAAATGATATGCATCTGTGGAGAAATAAACTGGTAGGTAACTGGACTTTCTTCAGCTATCAGTATTCAAGTTTGTTTAAACTTTCCTCTACAAGCCATATGATTTTGTGAATTTCTTCTCTTACCCCAGATAATTTTTATGGTGGGGCGAGGATACCTGTCTCCAGATCTCAGCAAGGTGCGGAGTAACTGTCCAAAAGCCATGAAACGGTTAATGGCAGAGTGCCTGAAGAAGAAGAGGGATGAGAGGCCACTTTTTCCGCAGGTAAGAAAGGCTTAGTGTTGCCTGAAGGAATCTGAACTAGTGTTGGGATGTATGTATAATATTTCTGTGTTCCTTCCCAGTTTTCAGTAATGTCAAAACATTAAAATGTTTATCAAAGTAAAGAAAGAGATCTTTGGGTATTTGCTGATCTCGTGCGTAATTATCTGAAAGATTCACTTTTATCCCTCATGAATTACATATATATATATATATATATATATATATATATATATATATATCACAGCCTTTCTATAATGCAGAGTCTCTCTTTTTAAATATTTCCACCAATGAGAGAGAAAAGGGAAGCAGTTGGACAAGAGGAGTCACCTTTTCTTAAATTCTAAATTGTTTTTCTTTACTTTTTGCAGTTAGTTGGTCAACCAGCATTTATTTAGCACTTACAATTGCCAGGTACTGTGCTAAATTCTGAGAAAAGAAAAGAAAAAAGATAAAAATGCAGCCCTTGACTTCCAAGGACTCATCTTCTTAATAAAGGAGATGACATGCAGATAACTATGCATGTTAGACTTCTACAGTGTGGAGGGAGGGTCATCTCAAAGGGAAGACACTAGCAGTTGGAGGCCCCCAGAAAAGGCCCCTTCAAAAGGCAGGATCTGAACTAAGTGTAAAAGGAAGCTGAGGGCCTGAGGAGGAAGAGCCTTCCATGTGGGCAGGAGATGTTTGGCCAAACCCACAAAATGCTTGTGTGAAGATGGGAGTAACAGCCTGAAGCCTGGGAAGGGAGTCCTTTGTGAGAACTCTGGAAATCTATAAAGATTTGGGAGAGGAGGCAAACACAGAACCATATGTTTTGTCCTGAGTGGAAGGCAGTGTCTGGAGCTGGGCAGGGTGCAGGTGGGGATGACAGTCAAACCCGCCCTGGAGGAAGATCCTTGTAGCCGAGTGGAGGATGGATTTGTAGTGAGATGGGGCTTGAACCGGAGTTCTTTCTGAAGTCAATCAGCAAGCATTTATTTAGTCCCTGCTGTGTGCCTGGCTCTGGGCTAAGCACCTGGGGTGCAAAGGAAGACACAGAACAGGCCCTACTGTCAGGGAACCCAGTTTAATGGGGGAGACAGTGTCCAGACACCCATTTGCACACGAATTCAGGCACGAGGCAATGAGGGGCTACGCTGGGGGTGGCTGTGTGAGTGGGGAGAATACAACGTACAAGAGATGTGGCAAAGGTAGAAGCGAGGCTCGGTACCACATTGCCTGTGGGAGGAGCTTAAGCGAAGCGTCAGAGACAACATAGCTGAGAGTCCTGTGTCTGCAAGAAGATGAGAGAGAGCATGGTGCAGGCAGGGCAAATTGTATTCTGAGCACATTTAGTTTCAGATAACTGTGGGATAGCTAGTTCAAGCTATCCAGAAGGTGTGTGCGTGTGTGTGTGTGTGTGTGTGTGTGTGTGTGTGTGTGCGCGCGCACACCCTGTATATGGATAGGGTGGATGTGCACATATGTGTGTGCAGGGGGACACCTTTATTAAGTTTATAATAGCCAAAATGAAACCATTTCGCTGACGTCCTATGCCATCAGCGTACTTCAATAAGCCAACATTTATTTTAAAACTTACTATGTGCAAGGTGTTCAGTACAGACAAAAATGGAAAATAGTCATAAATTAGTATGGGTTACTGGGCCGATTTCATTCATGCAGTTTTATATCTGAGAGAGTATAGTTCACTCAAAAATGACTGCATAAGGAAATTTTTCATCCAAGCGAAACTTAAATTTTTACATACCAAAACCTCTAAAAAAACTTTCTTAACATTACATAAAATAAGAATGTCAATGAAACATTAAGAAAGACACAGAAGAAAATAAAAGGTTCAGAATGAAACATTGCTAAATTGAATATGGGGCATCTGGGTGACTCAGTGGATTAAGAGCCTGGCCTGAAGACAGGAGGTCCTGGGTTCAAACATGTGACCTCAGACATTTCCTAACTGTGTGACCCTGGGCAAGTCACTTAACCCCCCATTGCCTAGCCCTTACTGCTCTTCTGCCTTAGAACCAAAACACAGTGTTGATTCCAAGACAGAAGGTAAGGGTTCCAAAAAATAATTTAATGTGCACTTTAAAAAAGAAACTAAATAAACTCATGAGTTCACCTACTACCATTCTCTTTTCATTCTTTGTACTTTGAAATATTTGGTAATTAAATTTGCAGTCAAGAAGAAAAAATGTATTATATACTTCCTTGTCTTCTTAAATAGATTTTCCTAAACAGAACTTAATTCACTCTCATCATTAGAACTTGCTAAGTCAGGAAGAACCAGATTCAGATTTGACCTCAGATATTTACTAGCTGCTTGGCCTTAAGCAAGTCACTTTACCCTCCATCAGCTTCAGCTTCTTCATTTGTAAAATGGGGATAATAATATCTGCCTCACAGAATTGTTTCAAGAATCATGAGAGATAATATTTGTAAAATGCTTAGCACAGTCCCTTGCATACAGTAGGCACTATATAAATGCTTGTCCCTTTCCCTTCAGTATAAACATCAGCTCCTGGATTGTGCTCTAATACAGCCACACTTGATTGGGGCTTTTTGCCTCTATAGTAAATGTTCCTATGTTGCTGGCTTTGGGGCCAATTTTCTTCAACTTCTGTCATATTATTTATTGTTTATATCTCCTTGCTGTTACTGGGCCTCTAGCAGCTTCTTCCCCTCCCACCTTTTAAATGATTTCATTTTCATGGGCTGTGGACTAAGAAACCCAGTCATTCAGCTTCTTAAAATGGCATGCAAAATAAGAGCCAGCTGATCGTAAGGGACTAAACTCTGTGGACTTTTCGACATAGGCTTTAGAACACCTCTTTTGAGCTGGTCAGAGGTTTACTAACTTTAGGGTTCCTCCTCTTGTGCATGATTGAGGATGTTGAAAGTCTGACTGCTGAGCCATGTAGGCTGGGACGAGGGTCTGAGGAGGGCCTGGGCTCCCTGCCAACTACAGATTCTCATGAGATGGGACTGGGGCAAATGGCTTGACTTTTCTGAAAGTCACTGATAACCAAATAGGCCTGAGTTTCCAATGGATATGGTACTGGTGCCCCAGGAGGGATCTGCATTCTAGGGTTGTTAAAGGATGCTCTGAGGTCATGTATAGAAGGTTATTGTGTATTTCCTTCAGGTTCTGTACAGCATAAACATTTCTAAGTTTTACTCATCTCTTTTTGGCAAACTTGTACAGATCAGCTGAAAGTGACCCCTGACCAGTCCTCTATTTAATGTAAATATTTGCAGATGGGAAGGCAGGAAGGAGGGAAGATAAATAAAAATGGCACTTTCTTAACATTTTAAAGGAACTAAGGCAATATTGAAACAATAGAGGGGAAAATATCACAACAAATTTTAGAAATAACTCCTTTGACTTACTTATTCCTAAAAGAATTCTGTGTTCTCTGTTGAATGTCATATTACTTAAACAGTGCCTTTTGAGATTTCTGGTATGGAAAGTTTTAGTTCTTAATTGCTTGTTGTTTCAGATTCTTGCCTCCATTGAACTTCTGGCCCGCTCATTGCCAAAAATTCACCGCAGTGCATCTGAACCCTCATTGAATCGGGCTGGCTTCCAAACGGAGGATTTTAGTCTGTATGCTTGTGCTTCTCCAAAAACGCCCATCCAGGCAGGGGGATATGGTGCGTTTCCTGTTCACTGAAAAAAACTGAGTGGGAAAGGGAGGTATGCAGGGCAGAACACATAAAAAGTAAGATGAACTTACATAGTTTGAGTTTGTTAAACTCAATGGAGTTTTTTTTTTTAAGATGCACCAAAGAACAGATTCATTTTTTTTTAAAGAATGGAAATCAATTTCCTGGTGTGAAACCATTGTTAGCATTGGATTCGTCAACATAAAAAACATTTTTAACACACATAGGAACTTAACAAAGATTATGATAAAATAGCCTAATGATGTGTATTGAATTTTTCAAAGACTTTATCATATCCTGAGTTTGTTTAGTTTACAGATTTGCTCAATCTGAATGTTGTTTTCATACAGTGAATATTTCTCATGCAGCTTTTATTAGCCATAACATAATATCTATTATGGACTGAAGTTAACAGTATAACTGTTTGCTTGAAACTGAAAGGCATTCCCAAAGTAAACCTTCTTTTAAGTAAACCAAGCTGAGCTTATCCAAATTGGGAAGACACTGGAATTGAATAATTTTATTTTTATATTCCATGTCATATTTCTATAAAAGTTTCTTTTTATTTTAACATGAAGAGCTCTGGATTGCCTTTACTTCCCTAAGCAGAAGACTGTCCTGCTTTTTGCAAATAGCAGGGATGGTAAGCAGCGTCATTGACCAAAGGTGTTCCTGTGATGTATGTATAGGGGGATATTGACAAATATATTGGGAAATGAAATTTTTTATTTTATAAGTAAAATGTTCTAATTTTGATTTTCTGTGGAAAATCTGTTAATATACATGGGGCGGGGAGGACAGGAAGAGGACGCAGGGGCACCCTATCTTTTTTTTTTAATGAAATTTGTTTATATTATTAAGTTCTTTGTATAGAGAGACTGTTTTTGCTTATATGAAGTTCAACACAGTTGCAAATTCACCTCAGAAGAAGGCCTCACTGATTACATGAGGACTTTTAGAATTTTTTTTTAATTATATAGATGCTTTTTTAATTTTTTCAAATTACACTTAACCTCTAGTGACACATATTTCAAGGGTTACCTTGGCATTGTGTCTAGTGTAATTTTTTTCCTTGCTCATCTGTGTTCACCTACACTTTGCAGGAGTTTTAGTATTAAGTTCTATATCCCAAGATAATCTTTTTTATGAAGATTATTCTATTTATGCATACCTGGGCAAAAGGAGTATTTCCTCCCTGTTAATAAAGTTGATGAAGATGCTCCTTTTCTTATATGGAAAATGTCTTTAATTTGGCAATCAGTACATTTTTTACTATAATTCAGAGGGAATGAAAGGTGGAAAATACAGTATTGATGTAGTCCTATATAGTAAAATAAATTACCATAGCGACTTCAGGGCTAGCACAAGGATTGATAAGCCAATATGACTACACTCTTTAAATTTTGAAATCCAGCCAGTAGCTGAAAATTAAGAATGACAATCTCAACATAAGTACCTTCCTTTCCATCCTTCACAATTCAGTGTAAGAACTTGAAAAAGCCTTCCAAATAGCCATTTTTTTTTTAGTTTTTCACTTGCACAAGGAAAACATTTAAGCACTAGTACTAACAGCCGTATTCCATTCACATAAATCATTCATTGAAAATTATTATTTGCCCTTTGACTACCAAGTGTTTTAGATGGAGATGAATATTTTAGGAAAAACATTATGTTTAGAAATTCATCTGTGATAACCAATTTAGGAAAATGAGCTAAAAAATAAATGAACCAAAAAAGACTTTTCATATGTACTTTCTATCAGTCAATAAAGTATTAGGATTTCTAAGCCCTCCAGTGAAATAAAAGATATTCTAAATTTTTCCCAATATTTGTTAAGTAAAGTTTCATTAGTTTTTGCAGACTATTATAACAACAGGTGCTTACATAATATTTTTTACAAAGTGCCATCAATCTATGGAACACTCAAAAGTAGGTGGTGACAGTTGTCATTGAGTTCTGTCTCCCTTATTATTGAAGGCTTTCTGTTTTTCGACTTCTTGCTCCTTTCTTGGGCTTTTTTTGCTTAGCCTCTTTTTTCTTTTCCTTCCTTTCTTCCTTGCCCTTTGTCCATTCTTTTGTCCCAGTTAACACAGGTTAACTCCTCTTGGTGCTCCAAGCAAAAAAACTTGCTGACTAAAGTTTGGTAGGCCATCGAGCAGAACTTCCAAGTGGACCTTGGGAAATCCCAGGGACAGTTCACACTTATCTCTTCACTCCTCATTTGGATAGGCTGAAAACTTATAGTAGATTTCATGTTGACTTGTATTAACACTGAAGATGTGACAGCATGTTGAGATGCTTTGAAGAAGGGCAGGTAGAGATGACAAAAGGAAAGTCATTCTATGGAGCTGATCTATCACCTAGCTAAAATAGTTGCATTCTCCACACTTTGAAATTGATATGTTCTTTTCTCCAAAACAAAAGCTTTCACTATATATATATATATATATATATGTGTGTGTGTGTGTGTGTGTATATATATATATATTTACTATTTTTATACTGATATAGCTTACTCTAATATAGCATGCATTTAGAGAAATAATATGTATTACATACATACAAACAAAACATCTCATCTCTGTTACTGAGGGTTTCCCGAGGTATCCCCACTTCATATTTTATCACTGACATTTTTTCTTTCTGTTCTGACTGCTCTTTTCCCCAGTATCTTAGACACCTTGAATACTTCCATTAGACAGAACTGATTTCACTTCCTTTCAGGAAAATAACATCTTTTCTGAAAATTCACATTTAAAAAGTTTTTTCCATGTAATAATGTATAATTTGCTTTTTAATGATTTATAACTAATAGAATTTTTTTAAATTGAAGAAGTATTTTCATTTTACTTTTTAGGAGATAATGCCAAAAAAATTTTAAATGCCATTTGAAAACCAGTAGTAGTTAAAGGGGTTCATTTAAAACAGTGCCTATTTAATGCAATGGGATTTAAATGGCATGCTTTCATATAAGATATATATGAAGTTCTTTGAATAGTTTATATTTTGAATTTCCATTTGTATGGGAACTGGCTGCCTTATGGAATTATTTTATCTGTATGGTCTTAGAATTGTGTGATAAAATATATTCTAGTTATTCAGCATTTCACTAGTACTTCTCATTTTGAAAGATTTCATGGTTTGCATGGCCCTTTCTCAAAGACCCTCTTTAAAAAAACAAAGAAAGAAAGAAAAGCTTGATGTAGCTATGGCCAAAATTCCCCTAAGTTCCTCTGAAATCACTTGAGGGATTATTGCGGATTGATTGAGGACCTTTTCCCTCCTAATTTAAAATGTAATGCATAAAATGAAAGCCTTACATTTAGAAGTGATGAGTTCAAAGATAGGTTCTATTTTTTTTTTTTATGGAGCAATAGGGTATTTCTTATCCTGTTTTCTTGGCTTACTCTTAAATTATAATATAATTTATATCTGCTTCTAAAATGAATTCATCCCAGAAATGTTGCTTAATATTTAATTTGAGTTGAATTATAATGGAGAGTCATTGTTAGTACACAGTAAGCAGGCAAGAATGAATAAAAATTTTAAAATAATTAAAAACTATTGCTCCTACAGACAAGATATATGGGGTTTTTTATGTACCTTAGACAACAGGGACCTCTCCCTATAAAAAAATCTGTTTTTAAAAGTTATCTTCCCCCTACTCCTAAAAAAATTAAATGGGAGTTATTTTCAAAGGTGTTATAAGAAAGAAAGGAGTTGAATCTTCTCTCCTATTATTAGTAATATAAAATCAATATTATATTGATCTTACATAAGATCAATTAAAAATGAAACATTCATTTCAGTCCCTGGTATTTTAATTTCTCAAAAATATCAGTCAGAATAAGCCACAGAGATTTTCCAAAATTCACTAGGAATAGATGGATTTTTCAAATTAAGTAAAGCTAGCTTAGCACAGACATTCTTGGTTCTTTTCCTACCTGAAATAGACAGTTTTGAAAGGGAGTGTAAAATGCATTTCAGGTATACAAGTTGGGAGGAAGGAATAGTCTTTTAAGTAAGCAATAAATGTTTATTGAATTGAATTGATTTTAACAGCTGATTCATGACTAGTTGTTCCATGTCATCCATATCATTTGTCATGGAACCTGTAACATAAAGGAAGAGAGGATAGTTCTCCTCAGCCCACCCACTCTTCCCCTCCAGCTGACTGACAGTTTAATGCCTAGCTCTGGGTTTGTTTGTTTTTTGTTTGGTTATTTTTTGTTGTTGTTATAAAATCTGAACCTGTAAAATTAGTATAAGCTGTAAATTTACTTTTTTTATCTTAATAATAATTAAGATGCATACATATGATTATTTGATATGTATTTGGTTTCGTAATATTCTAAGCATTGCCAAAAAAAAACAGATCTACAGATGACTCTTACCTAATGATCATATAACAGAAAAGTTTTTTAAATCTTTATTTAAAAAAAAATTTTTTAAGTTGTGTTTGTTTAGGTTTAGAGCTTGGGCCACTTTTCCACAAAATTCAAAGTGTAAGAAAGTCATTGTAATAGAATTATAATGGTGTCTCTGCCATTTTCTAAAAAATGAGATAATAATTACCTTAAGGAGTAATCATTTACACATATCATTCATTTAGTGGAATAATTATAACAATCGGAATATTCCACTTAAAAAAATATATTGGGTCCTGAATAGAATAAAGTTAACTCTGATAATATAACAACTGATCTTTTTAAATTACATATCTGGAGGAATAAAGTGCTGGAAATAATAGTAATACAATGCAATAGTCCAAAATTATTTTCAAACTAAAAATATTGGAAGTGAAATGTGATAATGCCATCTGTGGCAGTGTAATAATGATTTCACTCTGTCTCCTTTGATATTCCTGCTTGAAAAGTAGCAATTGCTCAAGACTTGAAAGGTTGGCCAAGTTTTCAGTTAGCCCAAAAATGCTATACTACTTTTTAAGTTTTTGTAGTTTTACTCTCACTTGAACTTGCCTCATTTCAATTATGTTTTCCTGAATTAATGGTTGATTAAACATTTTATGGGCTGAGATAGTAATAACCAGTTAAGGCATGAAGGTAGCCCGTCCTAGCCTCAATCACGTCTGCTGGGGCAGATGGTTCATTAATTACTAGACATCATCTGGTTTCCAAACACATGGAAATGAGTAGATTATACTATTAAATTGCTAAATCCAATAGCTTTTTTGACAGTTTTCACCCTTCTTGCCTTTTCTGCAATGTCTAACAATTGACCACCCTCATTCAGACCAGATAATCTCTTCTGTCTTCCAATTTCTTTCTTTCTTTCTTTCTTTTTTTAATCCTTACCTTCTGTCTTAGTATCAATTCTAAGGCAATCAGGGTTAAGTGATTTGCCCAGGATCACACAGCTAGACAGTGTTTCAGATCAAATTTGAACCCAGGACCTCCCACCTCCAAGCCTGGTTCTCTATCCACTGTGCTATCTAGCTGCCCCTTCCTTCAGTTTCTATGTCATTGTCTCATCTGGTTTTTCTTCTACTTGTGTGATTGTTTCTTAGTCTCCTTTGCTAGGTCATGTAGCTGTCGTAGTGGATAGAGTATTGGACTTGGGATCAGGAAGGCTTAGTTTGAATCCCAACTTAGATTTCTATTCTTTCTGTAATCATACAAGTTTCAGCCTCAATTTCTCTTACCTATTGAATTGGGTTATGAGTAGCATCCATCTCCCAGGATTGTTGTGAAGATCAGATAAAATAGCACATGTAATGTGTTTTACAAACCTTTAAATGTGTCACATACGTGCAAGTTTTCATTCCTTCAGCCACCTGGGCTTCTGTCCCTCAAGTCTCTGTTCTCGACTCTCTTCTCTCAGTAAATTTCATCTATTCCCTTGAGTTACCTTATGATCCTCTACAAAGATGAATCCCAGATTGGTATGTCCAGTTCCAGTCTCTTCCCTGAATTCTATGTGGTCTGCCATCTCCAGTTGCCTGTAAGACGTTTCTGTCCACAAGCCTTACTTCAAATTGATCTTCAAAGCTGACATCCTCATCTCTTCCCCTAAATCTACACTCCTACCAACCAGCCTATTTTGCTTGAAGACATCGCCATCTTCCCAGTTGTGAAACTGGAATTTGAAACATCAGAATTGTCTTGGACCCATTCCTTTCTCTTAAACTTCAGCTTCCAGTGCCCAAGCCCTGTCTCTATACCTCTATAATTCTTCTCCTCTCCTCTTCCTCTTTTATGCCTTCTCTAATCTGCCCCACACACATCCAGCAACATTGTTTTCCGCAGCACAGGTCTGGTTATGTCCATCCCTGCTCAGAAAACATTTAGTGGCTCCCCCTTACCTATAAGATCAAAGATATTTTTGTTCCTAATTTGGCTCCAGGCTAGCCTTCCAACCCTTCATTTCACTCTCCTACATTCCACATTCCAGCCAGACTAAACTTCTCATTGTGCTCCAATATCGCCTTTCTCTTTTTGGCCTTCTCCATACTTAGAAATGTATTTCTTCCTCAATTCTGCCTATTTAAGTCATTTTCTTCCTTCAACACCAAAAGGTGCAGCTGCCACTTCCTCTGAGAAGTCTTTCCTTCCCAAAGAAGAGTCACTTTCCTCAGATTTTCCTAATAGACCTTAGTTGCCTCCATCATATTCTGCCTTATATCACTGACTTGTTTTTTCCTTATTTAACTGTAAGCAGCTTTAGGGCAGGGTTGTGTCCCAAGTTATTAATACAGTGACTTGCACATAGTAAAAGCTTAATGTTTACTGAATTGAGTTACTGATTTGTGGCTGTGCTGATGGATCTATCCCAAACATTTAAGCAGTGTTCATTATTGTCCTCATCACAGACTTCTCATTCAACTGACAAAAGAATCAATCATTATCAAATATTAGCTATTCCCACATCGCTATAATCCATATGATAGAAGGAGCTAACCCCTCTAGTCGGTTAGAAGGAGCCAAGAACAAAATAACTACAACATGATAGCATAGGAACTAGACAAGATTTTCTTTGACTAAACATGGAATTTTAATTCATGAATTCCTTGCATTAAGAATTTGTTTAAGAAGTATGGAAAGAGTACTTAGCTAAGTATCAGAAGCCCTGAATTGAGAGGTTCAGGGATTGCCACAGCATGGCCTTGGATTCATCATTTAACCTCTCTATCTCTACCTGAATTCATCTATTACACATCGATAATTCCTACCCTACCCTGCCCTGCTTCATAGGGATGTGAGGATAAAATGCAATATATGAAAATACATTGAGTTCTCAGAGATGTTTTATTAATCTAATTATTATTATAAAATCATCCCCTTATTATTTACATCTGTTACTCAAGATAGTTGAAACCATAGACCTATTCATCATGACAAAAGGAGTGTAGCTGAACAAATTATCTTATAGTTTTCAATTATTTGTACCTATTTTTCCCCCTTCTTCACTTTGGATTTCTGAGAGGGGTTTTACTATATTATATATTCTTGGTATAAATTGTATAATGTGTCATAATGAATATGATCTACTTTTAGTTTTAAATGAGCCATGCCACTACTTCATATCTATGGAGTACAACCCTACCCTACTTGGAAGTGAGATTACTTCTCTGTGTCTGCTGGCTATTTCAGACCACTTTTGTAAAATTAGCTCTTGTCCTCCCTCTACAGGAGAATTTGCCGCCTTCAAGTAGCCACACCATCATGGCAGCATCTACTCTTATTATTTCTTAAGTCTTGTGTTCCTACAGTTTCTTAACATCAAAACTCAGTTCTGTTCCTCAAAACCTTTTTTAAAGATACAGAAATTTCAGTGCATAAGCTAGAGTGGAACAGAATGAATTTTTCCCCTCCAACAAAAGAGGGAAGACTATTTTAGGAACCAGAACTCTGGGCTGCCAGTGTTTCTTCTTCAACACAGACACCACGTGCACTAACCACGCCTGCCCACTCCCAGGAAGAGAGAGGAGAGACCGTGCATTCTGACCTTTGGGGGTTCAGGCAGGATGGGAAGGAACTGCTGCTACGGCTTGGGAGATTGGCTATGGAAAGTCTGCAGATCAACTTTTCTCCTTCTAACTACCTGGCCAATAAATGGCAGATCATCTGATGGGGCAATTCCAATCACAAGAATCATTCCTTTTTCTTTTCTGGGATTTTGTTATGGGGTTTTTTCCCTCCCTTCCTGGTGTACCTTCTAAGAGCTGGAACAAAAATGCAGTATAGCCCTTTCAGTGTTATGTGTGTCCAATATTCATCCATATTTTCAAATTTATCCCCCCAAAAAAAGATTATTTTTATTGGAAAGAGGAACAAGGACATTGTACAACTGGGTCAAGAGAAAAAGGGAATACAGCATCTTTTTTCCAGATCTATTCTATCTCTCTTCTTTAATTTCCTTTCCAAACTCTGGTGTGTGACTCATTGAGGGTGCCTTCTAAGCAGGCTGGAATGCATTGACACACACTGGGTCTTTCTCATTGATCCAGCAACCAAGAAATGCTTGTATGTCTTTTTATAATAAACCAGGTCTTCAGTGTATATTTCCATTGGGACAATACAATAAATTTGTTTTTAAGATCTATCAATCAGCAAATATTTATTGAGTGCCTGTTGTGTGCAAGGCACAAGATACCACTGTGGTATGTGACTGCAATTGCTAAAAATTATTTGATAAAGGGCCATAGTTGGGTTTTTTTAAAAAGAGGTTTTTTAATTGAAAATTAAGGTACATATTTAACACAGAGTACCTTCCCAATGTAAATTATTAAATAATGGAAAATAATTCTCAGGTTGAATTGAGTCACAGTAAAATATAATACCCTCCCCTGAATCAACTTTCTAAAAATGGTATTTGGAGTGTGAAATGATTTTTTTAAGAAGGAAAAAAGGGGTGCAAATTTTTGTTACTTTATCCTATGTCCTCGAATAAGTTTGTATACATATAAGGAAGCTTGTCATAATGACAAGAATTTATATCATTTTTATTAATGGTTCTGACTGGATCCATACTAATATCTTGTTTCATTTCTTCCCACTTACTCTCTTTTACTCTGCCCACTTTTCTCCTTTATCTAGTTTGCAACCTAAAATAAAAATGGTGGTATGTGCATTAATTTTCCTTCTTCTTTTCTTCTCAAGCCTGGTATTCAAAAGGTTGGTAACTTTGGAACTAAGTTTCTCAGGGAGCATATAGAGTCACAAATGATGATGGGAGAAATTAGCAGGAGGGTGTTTTGATGTGCTCAGTTTGCAGAATTTTGATGCTAGACATCAGTTATTTTTTAGAGGTTGATGCTAATTAGGTTAGATAGCTCATTACCCTATCTTAGCAGAAAGCAAAAAAATGTCCCTCAGAGCATCTTTACTTCTTTTACTGAAAGTGAACGCTAATCATGACAGTAAGAAGGAAAGTGACCAGATATTAATGGTCAGGTGAAATTTCTCCATATGATAACAGAATCTTCGCTTGAATGGAGGGGGAAAAAATTAGTTGTGCAATAGGCTTTAACCAGCAAAACACAAGAGGCCAAGGATCTGCATGAAATTGAGCAGAGCCTAAAATAAATCAGGGAACAAGAAAAGCATACTTTTATTTCCAAGTCACACTGCTCCTGTAGGCCTAGATACTTAAACTCCCTGCCATCAGATGCATTTTTCTTTAAACATTTCTAAATAGAGAATAGCCATCTGAAAGGTTTATGGACTGGTCTAAATTTGCCACTAACAATGTAGGTAAAAAATCCAGATATTCAGGAATGAATAATGAATTTGAAATTAAATGTATTCTTATTATTCCTACATATATAAAATAGTTATGTGATATAGAAATGGCCGAGGCTGAGAGTGATTCAAACTGGCATGGTTTGCTTGCATGCGCGTCTGTGTGTGTGTGTGTGTGTGTGTGTGTGGTATGACCTCTTTTTTTAAAAATGTGTTTCCTTTGTTTTTTATTTTTAATCTGTAAGCTTTGTTGCCACAGATGCTAGATATGGTTGTTTTTCCTCTTAGATTATCATACAATTTCTTTCCCAAGGTGAAAGTGAGCAACAGTAAGTATATTCAGTGCTCCTTTGAAATAAATAGAACCTGCTTGGAGTGATGCTGAATCTAAGACTACCTCAGCAAGGAAGGAGCTGTTTATGGATGAGGCTTAGAAAGTCACATTTGAGATTTTACACACTTCAGAGATGCTGCTTTTTACCTCCCCCCATCCTCCCTTTCTGGGTTGCCATCTTATTTGAAAAGAAAAGGCAAACTTGACTTGTATAGGCTGGCTTTAAAATGAATATGAAGCCAGAGTTCATGCTCAGGGTATTGTTGAGTGATTTCAGGTTACTTTTTTTTAAATCCCCTTTTCATTTCCTTTCTTTTTTAACTAATTTTTTCCCACTTCTTTCAATTGCTTTTCTTTTGCTTTATTATTTGATGTTTCAGACTCTAAATAGACTAGAGCCTTTAAGTTTCTAAGAAAAATACAAGGAAACAGTCCTTGTTTGTGCAAAGCACTTTATGAATAATGCAATGTAAATGCACATTATGTAGCTGCTTTATTAATGATCTTTTAAGGTTGTGATTCTACTGCCTTATAGTTTGCTTTTCCTATGGTGGCTGCAGTGCCTTCATTTTATTTTTGGTAAAGATAGATAAATAAAAGTTAAAACCTTTTAAAAAACTGGGAACAACTGCAGAGAATTCCATTTTCAGTTTGATCTTCAAATTCATTGATTCTTCAGTATCCTGAACATTTTCCATGGAAATAATATTTTTCAGGACATTAATGTCATGAAGTTTAATGAAAAAAGAAAGGGGAGGGGAGAAGTAATCATCCATACTTCATCCCCTTATATTAAGGGACTAGATGTACGACTGGTAAACAAATTCACTGTCAAATACTGGTTCCTAAGAATTCTTTTATGGCTTTTATCAGGAACATGTTAGCAATTGTTAGTGGGACTTGGAGCACAGGAACTCTTAGCAATATGTCTTACATTTGCATTGAGATTTTGAAAAAAAATTATAGTGCCATGTAACTTTAAAAATAATATATCTTCAGTAGTATGCTCTTTCTGAAATCCTGGGAACAATTTCTCCAGCCCAGTCTGGGCATCCACAAATAGGACATGGCACTCTCTTTTTGACACATTTCTAAAAACTACTGCTGTAAGTCCCTTTGCAGATCTCGTCCATTTCCATCTTTTATTTTCATCTCAGTGCTTGATGCCAACAGGATATCATAGAAATGGAGAAGATGAAGAAAAGATAATGGCTGTAGTTCAGAACATGTTGATAGTATCAGAAAATTCATTGATGTGTTCATTCAGGTGATCCCCTCCCTTTGTGAAGTAAGAAGTTATTTTAATTCTGTGAGGCCAAGACTGTCCTGATTAGAGTGAAGATTTAAGTTTTATGTGAATGTTTAGATAATGCATTCCTTTTTTGATCTCAGAAGAGATATAGTACACACTTTAGCACTAAAACTATTGAAAAGATGTGTAGATAACATCCATTGAAAATGGTGCTAGAATGGCACCAAGGAAGGCCTGATCTGTTTGGGTACTGCATTTTGATACTCTTACCCTTAAATCTATTGTATGAAAGGTAAAAAAGAAGGAAAGGGAATAGTCATTTATTAAGCGCCTACTATGACGGGCACTGTGTAATAATAATAAATGAAATGGTGTGGTATGACTTTATTAACACTGATTTGATTCAGGAAGATGACTTACCAGAAGCACAAATTCTATGTTAGCTTCAGTGAAGTGTTCCCTAAATTGTTACATGCACAGAAAAAAATGTAAATAAATCTTCATCAGATATTATACAGCTTTTGACCAAGATAAGCCCGCTGAGCCATGAGAGCAGGTTTTGTAGCTATTTGTTCTGGAAAACCTTATTTTTCCAAATTGCCATTTTAGCAGCTAGCAAGTCAGCACCTTGAGAATGATAAATGGATATAAATTTTTGGCAATGGAAGACTTTTTAAGAAACCAGCTAGAGATACTAAAGGGACAAAAGCGAACTAGTAAATGAAAAATAAATATTCTTGATGTTCAATTAAAACCTCCATTTAAGGCCCTAAGATGACACTGTGCATGTGAGGTTCAAGTACTTACCTTTACAATTTTTGCCAAATGATCTCACCGTGCCTTTGTGATGCAATAAAAGCTAAAATATAGCAGAAATAGTCTTTCATGAAAGTAGTGACTGGTTTGATTTGCTGTTCTTTGTTATTTGGAGAAAACAGCAAGGACCTCATCCCCCTCCCAAAAAAGCATCTTTAGATTTTGTAACCTAAACCAGAGATTAAAATGAGAGAGCCCGCTAATGGACTTTTGAATACAAAAAAAAAGTTGAGTTTTTTAATTTTTTAAATAGAACCGTTAGATTAAAAGTAGAGTTGTGGCATTTGGGAAGAAATTATATATTCCTTTTCCTTCAGCCACTAAAGCGTGAATATTTTGCACACTAGAAATGTTATTGAATGGATATTTGAGGAGAAATGAAATTAGTTAGGATTCTCCATTCTTGGTGACCAGATATATATATGAGCTTTCTGCACAGTCTTTGGGAAAATGAAAAGGTATGATATGGGACAGCATTTTAATGCTGACCATTTTTAGACTACTGCTGCAGCTGATAGAATATTCCACCTGATGTCTAAATTTTATAAAGCCACCTGGTCCATATAAGTGGCACAGAAAACTACACCACCAGATAGCGAGCTCCCTCTTGGAATTCAGCCCCTACAGAACTCCACAAACTCGATAGGACTATGTTGCTAATCTGTATAATCTGTGAGAGCCAGATGGGAAGGAGCTTTCCTTTAGGGGCGAAATGGTGGCAGTACATTGAAAAAGCAAAGGCCTTCGACGGGTGAATAAGATTGGGCAGCATGGTTGAATTTCTTAAATCCTTCTTCCCCCTCTCTACCCAAACTCTTCTTCCCTTCTCCCCACTCCCAATAAACCAAGATAAAAGAATCTACAACATACTTCTTGGTTACTGGGTTCTTCATTAGAACCCCTTCTTAACACATTTTATATAGAATGGTAGCCTGTCTGATTTTAGCAGCAATGGTATACAACTTGACGAGAGTATAATGGCACAACCCTCGTGTTCATTTTCCCATTTTTAGCTTCAGTAGCATTTTCAGTACTGATGTAGTTTGTGATGTATCAGCACCGATTACTATGTTCTTTTCCTCTTCAAACATAAGTCCCTGCCAGATACCAGCCCACACACACACACATGCACACACACAAACACAACTTTGGCAGAGACAAATCTAGTCCACAATGTTGTCAGTTATAGTAAAAAGTAATAGCAAATCCTCTAAGGAGTATTGAAGAAGTTAAGCAGGACAGAGATTTAGCTTTCAGTTCAGGATTGCGGGGGGGGGGGGGATAATCATTTGTTCCCCATCTCAGAAAAGACATGAGGAAAGCGGAGTCTTTTAATAAATGCACAACTATTACAGTGGTCAGCTTAGGTCTGTGTTTTGTATTAACTGTTGGTTAAATAAAATGGTTTGTGGGTTTTGTTGTCTTTTAACTCTTTGACTGTCATAATAGTCAAAGTGCCTATGGATACATGCAAGTGTGTTTCCTTTCTCTCTTTTTTTTTGTGATGTCGGATGTGATCTTTTTGTTTTATGTGTGTTTTGTTTCTTTTAAAGAAATAACTTTTTGTAGAACTCTTTGCCAATAAACAATGAAATATCTGTATCACTGTCAAGAGAAAGATTTGTTCCAAAAATCTGATCTACCTTGGCAGGCTGTACACCTTGTCCGGTCCACGTTGCCTGTCTCTTCTGTTTCAAACATAGTTGAATTGAGAATCAGGCATGAAAGTTGCATCGGATATAGAGAACACAGCAAAGGAGCATCTTTCCTTTTATATTGAGAGGAAGGGTGAAGTTGGGGTTGGGAGTGTTTTGACTAATATTTGGTGTTATGTTTATATATGTTAAGCCCTGGATGGTGTGGGTGTGTGTGTGTGTGTGTGTGTGTGTGTGTGTGTGTGTGTGTGTACACATGAAACTTAGAAGTTTCGGAATAGCTTAAGCATTGAAATTCAGTCTGGGCACAAATGTATGAAAAATGGACCAAACTTGGGTGGTGAGCAAGGGGGAGTGGGGAGGGAAGAGTTACAGGAACAGGGGAGATAGTGATACGGGTGGGAAACAAGTTATAATTACCTAAAATCTAAGAGTGCAATAAATGTGCTTTTTATTCAAAACTGTGAAGTTTTTTAAAAATCCTACAAAATACATCAATCCTTCCTGATCCCTTTGTGTGCCCCTTACCTGATTGAAACCAGCTATTTAAACTTAAGCCTTTTTGTTCTCGTTCATTTTTAACAAATGTCCGACCTACGTGTCTTATTATTTTCATGTCCTATCATCAGTTTATATACTTGTACATATATAAGCTACTTTTTACATCATTTGGGAACTTATTAGGTCCTCAGTGTGTCCCTTTGTTCTACCATGTAACACGATCTGATGGTCACATTTGAGCTCCAGTAACACTATCTAGATTTGAAGGATAAAATCTCGGTGATGTGTGTATGTGATGATCTTCTTTGTCAGTTTGCACACTTTGTCCTCCTCCTCTTTGCCTCCCCTCTGTCTGACTGAGCTGTTGCTCCCAGAAGGGTTCACAACTGATCTTTTTCCCCATGGGGGTGAATTTGAGTCCACTCTTCTGTTGACATTTTCCCTGGTGCGTCACAGTAGTTTTGCTAAAAAGATAAGTTGTGGTTACTATTTGGCTTGAACAGAGTACAAGAGAGATCTTCCTTTGTTATATATATCCTGGATTGAGGACTGCTCTACTAGGGAAAAGAAGGGGAAGTCTTCATTGCAGGGAACTTCCTGCCCCATGTCACTCTAAATTCGGTAGTAGTACATGCAAGCCTTCTCTACCATGTTACTGCCAAAGTCTCAAAAGGGTTCCATGGAGTTTATAGGCAGTGAAAGGTTTGGGTCTTTTAATAATTATTCATAAGGATCTATCTCTGCTTTTGCAGAAATGATAAAGAATAATTTTTATTTAACTTTTTTCAAGTCACTAAAAAAATCTCAGATTGGTGACATTCCCCTCCTATCCTCTTGTTCATGGAGTGATTGCTTGTTCAAATTACTTTTCTTGGATTCCCACTCCCTTTCCTTTTATCTGGGTCCCCTTTCCTACTCAGGTCCCTTCATTTGTACCTTGGAGTTTTTTCTCATGTAAATTTATACAATGGGAAATATTGTTCAGTTGGCTAGAGAGCATGGAGATTTAAAGCAACAAAACAACTGAAATTCAGATTGAGGAAAATTATTTCTGTGTAAAGTTATTTAAAGAACTCTGTATTATATAAAAGGCAAAAAGTTCTATGTACTTGATGTGAATATGAGAATACTGCTATAATAAAGATTGACTGCATGGAGAAGTCTTTGTTGAGGTCGTTATTATGAAGGTTGTCATTCGGCGATGACAAAACAATAAATTTGGTGTGTTTTCAAAAAACCTTAATAAGCAAGATTCCAAACCTAATGACTAAGGAATGTCATGCATGATATTAACTGCTGTGATTTATCTGATTTTTTTTAGATTACCAAACTAATTACTTGGTCTATTGGGCATGGGATGATGATTTTATTTATAACAATATTTTATAAGAGGCGATGCTATATTTTGGACCAGTTGTAACCTTGCCACTTAGATGTACCCTTTATTTTAAGAAAAGTAAAGCCAAAATGATGAATAGCCTTTGTTTCAAACATTGTCCACTAGGTGAACCATAATGCTAATAGCTGGCACTCTCATATGATCTCATTTGATCCTCATCATGACCCTTTAGATGGGACTAAGTTACTTATACAGATATTCTTCCCCTTTTGCAGATGAGGGGGGATCTGAGGCTCACAGAAGTTTCAGTGACTTCTCTGTGGAAAAATCAGTGATGTCAGAGGCCACATTTAAACCCAAGTCTCCCCAACTACCAGTCTCGCACTCCTTTTGTCAGTGTTTAGGGTGACTATTTGGGTAGAATCTGAATAGGCCAGAAATAATACACAGCATTACATCCCCCCAGAGCTGGGTGTCTTGGCCAGACCTGCCCCACACCCGTCCTCAGGGGTTTGGGATACTACAGAATCTAAAGAAAAAGTGATCTCTGGCAGTAAAAGCCAGAGATTCCCCTACAGCGGGGAGAGAACGCCACACAGCCCCCCAGAAGCCCTGGCTCTGCCCTGTGTGTCTTCCATCCTGTCTGGGATGACTTCCTGTGCCCTCCTCTAAGCTATGGTCCAGCCCGGCGCCGAGGCTCATCTTCTGATTGGAATTCTGATTCACCGTTCTTTATGGTGGATCCTTTCCGTCCAGTAGGGGAGGCTGGGTGGCACAGTGGCCTCAGTCCAGCCTCAGGCTCGCCAGGCACGCCACCTGGAGCAAGTCGTTTAACCTCTCTTGCCTCTGTTTTCCTAGAGGCCGTCTGGCACCACCTCGCTGCTCTTTGTTTTCCACAGAGGTTCAATGTTTGGCTTCTACAGGCTGTGCTCAGAGAACATTGGCGCAGGGCTACCCTTACCGGGTCACATACGGCGTCCCAAAGTTCTAGTGTCCTTGGAAGCTTTAATCGCTTGAAGGGACAATAAATAATGGTTTTCACTGACAAGCCACCAAAGCTTAACACTGCACCAAGACCTTTGAGAGCCTCCCTCGCTCCTTTCCAGGGAGACGCAGGCTCTCGGCTCCCATCCCTTCCAGATTCATGTCCCAGCCCCACCGCCCAACGAGAGAACGGGAAAATGGCCATCCGGAACCCCCCTTGGCTAAGCCATTTTTGCTAAGCATGTGGATGAGTTGGGGGTCTCGCCCTATGCTTACATGTCTTCTTCGCCACCATGATGCTTCTTGATGTCCATCTCCCTGTGGCCTGATGAACTCGCGCCCCCCATCCGGCCAGGAATGACTTCTTCCCCCGCTATGGCTCCAAAAGCTATAATCCTGCCAGCGTGCAGAGGGAGGAAAGCTATGAGCCATGTAGCCTCTGCTGCAGTGGTCCAGGTCTGAGGTGAGAAGGACCAGCACCAGGGTGGTGGTTGTGTCCGAGGAGGGAAAGGGTGCTGGGGAAGACTAGTGGCTGCCCCCGGGGCTCCCCAGCGGGCCTCAGCAGCACCTCCGAGATGTGCAGGAGGAGAGGGAGGAGATGAAGCCAACCGGGGGGCTGAGAGGATGATGACAGCCGCTTGAGGGGGTGGTTTTTTGAGGATGAAGATGTGGACGTGTTTGCAGGTCGTGGAGAATCTGTCCCTTGTTGATGGAGAACATGAAAACTACGTGAAGGGGGAAGATGAGAGGGGGAGCGATGTGCTGGAGCAGACGGGATTATTTGTGCATGTCAAAGGGTTGCTCCGTCTCCCAGTGGCCTACAGAGGAGAGGTCCTGGGTTCAAGTGGTACCTCAGGCACTTCCTGGCTGTGTCTCACACACACGTCAGCCCAATTGCTTAACCCTTATGGCTCTTCTGCCTCGACACTGGTCCTCGGTGTCCATTCTAAGATGGGCTTAAAAGAGCCTGAAGGAGGCGACAGGACCAGAAAGTCTCTGGGGGCCTGGAGTCGAGGAGAGAAGAGAGAAGCCTTAGCGAATGAGCTTCCGTCTCCACTCAAAGCCATCGCTTAGTTCGGTCCTCGTTACCTTTTTTTCTTAAACCCTCACCTTGTGTCAGTATCGATTCTAAGACCAAAAAGTGGCAAGAGCCAGGCTGTTGGAGTTCCATGCCTAAGTGACTTGTCCGGGTCACATGGCTAGGAAGTGTGGCCAATTCTGAACCAAATTTGAACCGATGCCAGGCCTGGCACTCTAACCACTGGCCTGCCTAGTTGCCCCTCCTCGTTCTCTCTTCCCCTAGATGACTATACTAGCCTCTGAACTGGTTTCCCTGCCTTCATCATCTCTCCTCTATAAGACAACCTCCAAACATGCCAAAATAATTTTAATAATTTTACCATGTTGCTTCTCGGGTTTCCCATGGCCAAGAGGATCAATTATAAACTCCTTCCATAGCATTCAAGGCTTTCCCTAATGGGACTTCCATCCATTTTTCCAGATGCATTTCCTACTAGCCCCCTCACAAAGGACTTTCTAGCCAAATCAAACTTCTAAGTCATTCAACAAATTGAATAGTCCGCCTCCTTTTTCTATCCCTTTGTCCAGGAATGCTCTCCTTCCACCTCTTAGAATCCCTCTTTCCTTTCCATCACTGAAGCACTCCCCGTGCGTCTGGCTGTGGGGTAGAATATCAGGATTCTGAGGTCACACCTTGTATTCCTTCTTCGTACCTTCAGGGCCTGGAAGTGAGCTTTTCAGACAGGATTAGACGTCCATAATCAGCGGAGTGTGACCATGCTCAGCCCCATTCATCTAGGAACAATCTGAAAGGAATCCACAAGTCTGACTTCACTCCTCTGGTACCCTCTCCTCCTTCCGTGCCTCCCCTCAGGAGATCACTTCCTGCAAGGAAGGGCTAAATGGGAATGGCCCAGGAAGCCCTTATCCATGATTTCAAAGCCTGCCCTGAGAATCTGAGAAGGGACTCCCAGGATGGGTTTGATGGAGCTGCGGTGATTCAGTGGCCGACACCTAAAGAAGTATGCCTTGAGCCGTAGAGGAAAGAGGCCGCCCATGGCTTTCTCCTTCGCATCTGCCCTCTACTCCCCAAGGCCACACGGGCATTAGAGCTTACGCTGAGCTCACAGCACAGGGGTTTAGGCAGCGAGAGCACGGCATTTACAGCACACATTCCTTTTGGGAGATGCTCATGGACTGACTGCTCCCTCGGGGGGCGAGTAGTAAAGGCAGGACCGGAAGGCAGGTTCCCAGACTCCAAATCCAGGACCAGACAAGGCCTGCCCCTTGGGCTCGCCTCCGGCGATACCAGCTGAGTTCACAGCCGGATGCCAAGCCCAGAGGGGGGAAGAGGTGGCACTGGTGAATGTTGCACCACTGGCTCTCCAGGAAAAAAGAACACACACACGGGCACTCACCCTCATTCTCGCACACGCACTCCTGGGTCAGAGCCCGCTGCAGCCGGCCCTGGGCTTGCCCCATTTTCCCAGCGAATAGTGGCAGACGGGTGCCCAGCGCAGGGCTCTTTCTGATCCACTGGTCATTCCCTCGGAGGTCAACGGGCTTTTATAATCTTGTAAGATCTAAGAAGTAACTCACAGGTATCATCTCATTGGAACCTCCCAGAAGAAACTCCCAGAGAGTCAGGAGAGACTGTGATTTACCTATTGACAAACAGCTCGTGGGAGCAGCAGGTAGAGCCTGGAGGCAGGAAGAACCTGAAAGGTGACTTCCTCCTGAGTGACCCTGGGCAAGTCATGGAACTTTTTTGCCCCGACTTCCTCATCTGTAAAATGAGGATATAAATAGGATCAACCTCTCAGGGTTGTTGAGAGGATCCAATAAAATGTTTGTAAAGTGCTTGGCCCACTGCCTGGCACAAAGGTGTTGAATAAATGCTGGTTTCCTTCCTTTCTTCCTCCTTCCTTCTTCCTACTGGTGTCAGAGCCAGGATGTGAACGGAGGTCCCTTCACGCTACTACAGCAGGCGGCCTTCTCAAGTCAGGTAAGACTCCCTGCACCCTACCTAGAACAAAAAGCCACTGTGCTTTGGGGATGAAGAAAGAAACAAAAACAACGCCTCTCTGAAACTTTCCTGTTAGGTCTGTTTTACGGTCAAAAGCTACGCGTGTGGCACTCAACACGTACGCGGTGAGACTTGTAAATGTCGCCCATCAAGCAAACAGGGAGGAAATGGCTCCGGATTATTTCTGACTTGGGAAAAGTCATCTAGAACTTCCCCGCTCGGAGCTGTGACTCCTAAAAGATGGGGCGCTCCAAGGACTCACTGACCATCTCTAAGGCGGCCGGCCTGAGCCTGGGTCACTCCACAGACCTTCTTTCATGTGAATACAACGTTAGTTAGCATCATCACGTCTGTACCAACAAAAGAATTTCTTCTGAAGAACACGGCTGGCCCCTGCGGGTAAATAAGTGAAAAAAGTATTGAAAATACTTGTATTTGGTCAGATCCAGTCCCACAAGCCCACAGCTCTTGGCTAGTCCCGTAGATACTTGTAGAAGGCCGAGCACAGGCAGATTATTGTCTAAGACAGCTGAGACTGCGATGGGATAAAGGAAAACAACTCTGAAAATTTTAAGAACTCTAATAGATGGGACGACGAATCCCGACTCCACCAGACTAACAATAAAGCGAGCTTCCCACCTCTTGGCAGAGAAGTGACAGAATAGAGGCACAGACAGAGACGCATCTCAGTGATGTGTAATTGGGCTTTGCTGGACTCTTACTCGTTACGAGAGGAAAGTCTTTTAGATGTGGGGAGGGAAGTGTGTCACAAGATGCAAAAAAAAAGGAGAGAATAAAACATGAAAAAAAGGCCCAGAAGACAGTTCAGAAGGGGTCAGACAAGTACTCTCGTTAGGACTAGGGATGCACTTGTAATTCTAGTGGCGCAGACAACTCCTACCAATTGTAGGTTGGCATCTTCTCTACAACTTATAGCCTTCGAAAGTTGCCCAGAATCCTAAAGCCAATGAATTGCCCAAGGACACACACTAAGTATACGTCGAAGGTGAGACTCAATCCCAGATCTTCGGGGCTCTGAGGCCTGCTCTCAATCCACCATACCAACCCACTTCTCAATAAAGCATACTTAAAATAAAAACCACGCTGGAAGTAATAGACATTCGTAGTTTCAAATACAAGTGTCTTTATTTTTTTTTAACATGTGAACATTTTGTTGGTGTTTAAGTTCATAATTTTTTAAAAAATCACTGAGCTCACAATTTTTATGGAAACAAGGTATATATATATACATGCAAAGTAAAGGAAAATTCAAGAGGATATGATGAGGTTCCAAAATGTCACATAGTGCCTAATTGGAGGTCAAGAAGGGAAGAACTGGCTAAGGCTACAGGAATTCTAATAGAAGGTGACCAAAATGTCTAAGACTGGAACAGTCTCATTTTTTCAGTGTCCAAGAAAATGTTGCAGACACTGAATTATGTATAATTTCTTTGTGACTATACACACTGTTGCTATAGTAATCATGTATCCCACTCCCTCTGTGGTGAAGAATAGCTGATTTTTTTTTAACTTTCTTTAATGGGGGTTAAGTGACTTGGCCAGAGTAACACAGCTAAGAAGTGTCTGAGGCCATATTTGAACCCAGGAACCCAGGGTCTCTCTCTCCATTACAGGCCTGGCAATATCCACTGTGCTACCTAATTTCCCTAGAGTAGCTGACTTCTGAAATCTTTTTCCTGTCCCTTCATCTAAAAGGGGCTGGTAGAAATGTAGTCAGTTTACCCCAAACCCATCTTCAAGTGAATCTTAATACAGAGTCTGCACCATAGATGAGACTATCTCTACAAAGGGCTCAAGAGTTGAACCGTCCCCCCAAATTCCTAACATACCCATTCTCAGATGCCCACTTTGCCACAAGAATTTCTTGCTGAGAGGTATTATTATATTACTTGCTCCAGTCCCCCTAATTCAACTGGAAAGCTAGAAAAATTGTCGATACTGTTTGGTTATGTGTGAAAGTTATGCCCCCGTGTATTCCTATATTCACTGGAAATAAAGGAAAATAAGTTATAACTTTGCACACCAGTATTTACAGTAATTTATTTCTTCCTCTCTTATGTAAAAACTACTCTATAGCCTGAGGGAAATCTCTCACAGTCTACTCAGTTCTGGAAAACCGAAGGAAGCAGGACCCCTTAGCACAAAAGCTAGAAACTCTGATAAAGGGTTTCAAACAAGCCCTTCTGGAAGGCTCCTTCTGGAAGATTATGGACAGCTACTCCTCTCTTTCAGTCTGCGATTCACCACAGCATATTTACTACATTCCATTCTACCCATGGCAATGGAGAACATCTTGCATCTTTCCTGAGGCAAGTTGTGAAAGAAGTTCAACTTCTTTCTGAAATGTCACCTCCAGGAAATCACAGAAACTGCCCCTCAGACCTCCCACCAAAAGTACTATTTCTTTTCATATAAGAGACCCAAAAAGTGAAAACATAATCCCTCTGTACCTAGAAGTAGAAGTGTTGGACCTGGAATGAGGAAGATCCTACCTCACACAATTACTAGTGTGACTCTGTGAAAGTCTCTTAATCTCTCTCAGCCTCAGTTTCCTTTATATAAAATGAAGATAACAGCATCTACCTCATAGGATTGTTGTGTCAAATGAAATAACACGCACAGTGCTATGCAAACTTCAAAGCCCTATATAAATTTTAGCTATTTCCACCTTCAAAATCCTGAAGAGACAAACACGTAATTAATTTACTCTGCCTCTGAAATATTTTAGAGCCTTAGATCTGGATCAACACCAAATTTTGTTATGTGTTTAAATTTTTATAGTAATTAGCTAGCACACCACAAATGTTCAGTGAGTGCTGAAAAAGACTTCTTTGCTAAATCCTAGAAATATAGCCTGAAAGTGTTGTTATTTGGGAGTCAGGAGTGGAGGACAGAATCTTCAGTAGCCTCACTTTAAAAAAGGAGAAGATCCGTTGGCTGCGGGAAGAGTGGGTAGAGGGGAGGGAGGGAAACAATGTGATTATTGTAACCAAGGAATAATGTTCTAAATTGACTAAGTAAACTTATTCAAATGGGAAAAAAAAGGAGAAGATCCTCCTGACTTTCTGTACTGTTCAATGAGGCACATTTTAATAAGTTGTTTTCCATGTGACTGGAACTCTAGGCTTCTACCACCAAAGGCAGATGGTGGAATGCTGCAGATCTGCAGCCATCAGAGTAACAAGGGAAAGACAGAATTCTAGCACAACTGAGTGTTTTTTAAAAGGACAGATCCAAACTAAGGAAATAACCAATGAAAAATACTTACACAAAATGGGAGAGCTCAGGCTGGAGCAGAAAAAAGAAATGCAAAGGGAAGCAGAAGTCAAATGAGATACTTCATTCAGCTTCAGGGCTGGTTCTGAAGGATCATCTCAAGAAGAGAGGGGAGCATATCCCTCAATAGTTAATTGTATACATCATGGAACACAAGAAGTTCCCAGTGGACACATGACCAAAGGGAAAATGGTCACATCATAGAAAAACTAGAGGAAAATGGAAGGAGATGCCTGCCATAATTATGGCCAGGGAGACAATCCTTAAACAAGGAATAGAGAATCGCAATACACAAAATGAACAATTCTGACTACGTAACATCAACAAGTTTTTGCAAAAACATAATCAACAATTACACTTAGAAGGGAAGCAATTAACTGGGGAAAGTTTTTATAGTAAATATCTATTAAAGAGTTGTTATTCAAGGTATTTATTTAGGGACAACTATGTAAAAATAAGAGCCAGGTTGTCTTAAAAAAATGCAAACTATCACAAACCTATGAGCAGACCCTCCAAATTACTAATACAAGACACATGCAAGTTAAAATAACTGAGATGTCACCAGGAAGGCTGGCAGAAATAGAAATAACTGATAAGAAGGGTTGCCAGAAGACACATTAGTACTGTATTGGTGAAGCTGTGAATTGGTTAATTCTTGAAAACAATTTCCTAAACTAAACTAAACTTACAAAAACTAAACTACTTACCAAAATTTCCTAAAAGTCATTAAACTGTACATATCCTTTAACCCAGTGATATCAATATCATACATATACCCCAAGGACATCAAGGGAGGAGAAAAAGATCCTACATATGCAAAAAATATTTATAGCAGCATATTTTATAAAATAGCAAAGAACTAGAAAAATGAGTGAAATGATTGGTAAGTAGCTAAACCAATCATGTTATATGACTGTAATGGAATATTACTGAAACATAAGAGACTGAACAATTCAGAGAAACTGAGAGACTTGTATGAACTAATATAGAGCAAAAAAAGCAGATCCAAGAAGACACTTTCCAAAATGATAATAATATAAAACCACACTGAAAGACTTCAGGACTCTGATCAATGCCGTGTCTAACCCTCACTTTGGAGGACTGATAGTAACACATACCTCTCACCTCTCTGAAGAAAGGTAGTATTTTATGGGTGTGAAACAAGGCATACATTTGCAGATGTGGCCAAGCATTCTGCTTCACTATACTCATTGTTATAAATAAAAAATCTACTGGGGGACAGGAAGTATTATTTATTGTGAAATGACAATGATGTTGAAAAAGAAAACATCAATTAAACATTTTTTTTAATTTAAGTAGTAATTGTAATTACTGGGAAATGAGGTGCTTGGCAGCACCTACTCGTAGTGGTGATGACATTACTCTATAAGTCTTCAGAATCATCATAGGGAATACCCAATTCTTCATCTGTCCATTTGGAAGGATCTGGATATGGAAAATGACCCTGGTGGGAACAATTAAAAAAAAATCAAGTATCCATTCAACTGGAGAAAACAAATTTTAAAATGAACAAGCATAAAGAAGTGAGAAATGGCATTTTTCTACCCAATAGATAATGACCCCCCTGAACAATGGCTACAACCTTTTCTCCCATTCCTCCTTCCTCCCTCTCCCCTACATACTGAATGAACAAATCCCACTGGCTTAACTTCTTTGATGTCTAACCTTTCTTCTGTTTATGAATTGTTCAGTTTTGGGTTGTAGATTGAATTTTTTAAACCTCTTCATCTTTGTAAGGGGCAGACAAAATGACTTCCCAAACACAATCTAGCGTGCTCTTCTTCAATGATGGACCTAGTTTACCATTTAACTGCAGAGGTTATCCAAGAATCATAGACTGATAGATTCAATCCAATATGAACAATATGCATTCTTCATACAACTGTTTATTCTTGATGGATTGCGAGGCTGACCTTTGGTTCTCAGCTCTCAATCAAGAAGCCAAGATGTTATACAAATCAGCAAAATAGCACCCACAAACAAGAACATATAGCCAACCTTTATTTACCAATCTTTAAGTAATCTCTTTTATGCTAGGATTTTCCACAGGACAGTCTTCATGACACTACAAATTCACTGTATAAAGTATCAGTTGGGACTTCAGTGCTGCTCCACAATCCTTTTAATGTACCTTTATCAATTCCTTATCTAATTTAGAGATTATTCCAAAAAAAATTTTTTCTCCCCTCCTGTCACCAGTGGTACTTTGACTTCTTATACTTAAAGTAGATGGCACTGCCTAACCCACTTCACTGAGAGAACTGAAGCCACCCAACTCAGAAGCATGAAGATATGAATTGATACAAAGTGAAATAATCAGGTAAAGAAGAACTTACAAGACTACAACCATGGAGATGGAGAGAACAACCACAAAACAATAAATAATGTTGCAAAAAAAGAAATATGAGGATACCTCATCTCACTATTCTGTAAAGATTCACCAATGTGGGATAATACAGCAGATATTTTTGATGAAATCATTAGCTTTGATTTTTTTTAAATAATTTTTGTTATTAAGGGATGGCAGGGGGAAGAGATACAGATGGAAATTTAGATGATATAAAAAAGTAAAAGACATCAACAATAAAAAAAATTTTTTAAGAAACTAGCCAGAAAATATTATCCTATTCTTATATAAAAGCACAGTATATTTGTACATAGAATGTAATTCCATTAGAAAGAAAGGTTTTTGAGAGTAGAGACTGCCTTTTTGGCAAGTATCCTTATGGCTTGGCCCAGTATTTTACAGATAGCTAAGAGCTTAAGAAATACATTCATTCCTCCAGAAAAGGGCAAGAAAAATTAAAGAATATCAAATCTGAAGGGGACCTCAAGGATCATCTAAGCCAAACACCTTATTTCCTGCTACAACACAAGAAAGCCAAACATGAGGTGGCAAAAGTACAGAAAAAACTGAGATGATATGAGAATGGGCAAGCTTCAAAGGGAGACAGACTAAAGGAAAAATTCTTCAGTCCACAAAGACAAGAGCTAAGATGTAACATGAGAAAAGTTTATAAAATCATGTTGAGTATAAAAACAGTAAGTATGAATTAGTTCACTAAAAAGCAGAATTCTAGGAGGAATCCACTGAAGTGTAATAGAGATGGTGAGCTTAAACTTATAAGACATGGAAAGTATCATAGTCACAGAATCTTAAGGGTTGCAAAGAACCTTAAAAATTGCCCCAAGGGGGCAGCTGGGTAGCTCAGTGTATTGAGTCAAACCTAGAGATGGGAGGTCCAGGGTTCAAATCTGGCCTCAGACACTTCCCAGCTGTGTGACCCTGGGCAAGTCACTTGACCCCCTTTGCCTAGCCCTTACCACTCTTCTGCCTTGGAGCCAATACACAGTATTGACTCCAAGACAGAAGGTAAGGGTTTAAAAAAAAAATTGCCCCAAATTAAAGACTGAATTAAAATTTTCTGCAGAAAAACTAACTTTAGAATTATACTTGCCAGAGATCAATCCTCTTCCAGGTATTCCTCTCACATGATTTTAACTCTATTAGTAACTTCCTAAACTCTCTAACCTTCTAGCTGGGATGGTTCATAAAGTAGGGAAAACAGTTTGATAATTTTGATCCTCTTGATCCTTAAGCTGTACTTATACGAAAAAAGAACCTAACTGACCAGGACAAGTACACATGGCATAGCCAGTCTTTTGTGGCTCTTTATTCAAAGGCTATTTCTCATTGGTCCTAACAATAGTTTCTGATTCCACCTTTTGAAGATCCAACAAAAGTCTAAGCATGTTTAAGTGTACAAGACTATTCAAATGTATTATAAAAAATGTTTATGAGAATTTGGAAAAAGAAACAGTGATCAATAAACAATAAACCATCAGTTCATCAAGAACAGGTCATAGCAAATTAACTTCACTATCTTTTTTGATAGATTGGGGAGATGTCCTAAATGTAGTTAGAATTTCTGGATTTTATAATAATATATGACAACCTCTCATGACATCTTTCTGTACTTGATCCCAGCCAAAAGGCTGAGAAGTGATTCATAACATCTTTCTAGACAAGACAGGAAGTAGTATGGCATGATGGGAAGAATAATGAATTTAGAACCAGAGGCCTGCACTCCAAATCCTAGCTCTGCCACTTGCTATACCTGGGCTAGTCTACATTACTTCTAAGGTTTCTTCCAACTCTAAATCTATGACCCTAAAATCCTATTATTCTAAATTCAAAGAAGATAGCAAATTTATAGAGGTCTATGCCATCTCCCCCTCACCAAAAAAAAAAAAGGTACAATAAACTAAAATTATAAATTCATTTGAAAACAGTCTAGGTCAGCTCTTAAGTCTTGTGTGTGTGTATGTGTGTTGTGGACACCTTTGACAGTCTGGTAAGTCTATGGACCCTTTCTCAGAATGTTGCTAAATAATTGAAGGAAATGCTAAGTTTCAGTTAGAGGTTAGTAAAATTCTTTTCCCAAGTTGAAAGTTCCCCTGAAATCCCTTGGATCCCAGATTAAGAATCTCCAGTTCAGATAAAGTCATAGATTTCTGACTCATAATTGACTGAGTTAATGAAAGCTAGGATATCTGATGGTTCATCCCTAACTTATGAAACTGATGTCCCAGAAGGCAAGCATGATCTCCCATAGTGTCTCTTGGTATCCCCATCAGATAGTACCAGACTGAACCAGCATGGCATTTATAACCTCATGGTGGAAAGAGAGCTGGCATCTACAAATCATGAATCTTAATAAAGAGTAAAATTCTTGAGCATCAATATTCACGAATTTAAAAATGACATTCCAAAGCTTACCAATACAGCATCGGAGTCATGCCAAAAACGCCAGAGAATCCAAAACCACATTGTAGCACTTAACAGCTCAGCTTTAAACACCTGAGATTTTGTCAGATATGGAAAATTCCGGTAGCGGGGTTCAATGTGTACACCACCTCCACCACTGAAATTCAAAAAAAGAACTTTTTTTAAGTGCAAGTTACAACAGCAATGCATCTGATTTTTCAGATTTACAAATCTTCAGCAAATTCAACTCACAAATTCGCCTGCTCTAACTACAGCTCACAGAGTTGTGGGAAGGATCAAATGAGATACCAAAGTGCTCTATAAATTTTAAAGGACTATAGCAATGTGAAACATAATTATTATGATAAAGTTATTTTCATTTTGTTAAATTATTACATATTGTAACTCTTGTAGTTTGTCCATTTTTAAAGAGGACCAATGACATCACATCTTGACTTGTACGTGAATTGGATTTGGGTGAAGCAGAGTCATTTCACGAAGTCATCAGCCTCACTTTCTCTTCCAGAGTCACCTAAGTCCAATGGCAGGACAAGTCAGGACAACTGGCAATAGCTCCAGACACAGCTAATGACCTTGGCTATCTTTGACAATTACACAATATCTAAGTGCCCGACAGCACCTGCTTCAGCTTTTAGAGCAAACTGTTCTCATCTGCTCATTCTGCTACTGAGGGAAGTCTCCATATGCCTGGGGGTAGACATCTCCTTAAGTCACTGATAGGTTTGGTCACTGTCAATTTAGCCCATCTGCAGAAGTGTAGCTATGCACATGCTAAAAGCATCTTGGTGCCAAAGGTAAGAAAGATAGCTAGTTGGCACTAGATAGAGACCAGGCCTAAAGTCAGGAAGACTCATCTTCTTGAGTTCAAATCTGTCCTCACACTTAAGCTGTATGACCCTGGGCAAGTCACTTAACCCTGTTGGCCTCAGTTTCCTCACCTGTAAATTAAGCTGGTAAAAGAAATGGCAAACCATTCCAGTATCTTTGCCAAGAAAATCCTAAATGGGGTCACAAAGAGTCAAGCATGACAGAACAATAACAAAAATGGAAAGATGGAAATGAATTAAATTCCAAGGATTCAGTTATCTTCTCTATGCTAATGATTATCAGATTATCAGATACCAGCTCTAACCTCTCTCCTATCAGACTTCTATCTCCAGGTTCTATCTCAAACTGAATGTCCCATAGATACCTTCAATTCCACATGTCCAAAAATGAACTTGTCCTGTTCCCGAAATCCCCTTCTAACTTCCCTTTTACTATTAAAGGCACCATCATCCTCTCAGTCACCCAGGCTCACAACCTAGATGCCAGACTCTTCACTCACACCCTTCCACAAACAATCTGGTGCCATTGGCCAGTTGATTTTCCTTCCTAACACCCTAAGGACCCTCTTCTCTCCTCTGATAATGCTCTGGTACCTAAACTCTTTTTGGCATTCAAAACCCTTCATAAACTGTTCTCCCTCCACGTGTTCTGGGATCAATGTCACTGATCACCTTGCCATTCCTGGGGCAAGACAGTCTATCACTTAAATCAGGGCGTTTTCACTGGCTGTCCCTCACATCTATAGTGCACTTCCACCAAGTCCCATCCTCCTTAGCGCTACTGCTTTCTCTCCATGATCATGGCCCATGGGTCCTGATTAGATGGTTTGCAGTGGCTCTGCATGTGATCTCCCTATTAGATTATAAACTCCGTGAAGGCAGTGCCTGTTTTTGGCTATTCTTTGTTATCTCTAGTGCTTAGCACATAGTAGGCGCTTAAATCACGTTTATGAATGAAAGAGCACGGGGCCTCGCCCATGGTAAGCGCAAAATAAATGCTTGAGGACCTCTCTCTGGGCCCGCTTTTCTTATTTTCTCTAAAATGAAAGCTTTGGCCTCGGTTATCCAGAAGGTGCTGGCGATGTATGAATTCTGCCAATGCATAGGTAGAGGGGAAAAGAGTAGAAGCCAGGGAACAGAAGGGGAGGAGGTGAGGGCGGAAAGTCAGAGCGGTCATATCACTACCTCCCCACCAAAGCTGAGCCCCATAATGCCGCGAGCGCTCCAGCTCAGCATCCTGGGACGTGTAGTCCCCTCCAGGCGCCCTTCAAGGTGAGCGCGGGCCCAGAAGCAGAACGAAACCCCCTCAATCCACCAGACAACACTCACTGCCGAACTCCTCCGGTGACCCGTCCAGCTGTCTGCTCTCTCGGACCCTCCAGAAAGCGTCGGCCTCCCTCGCGAAGGAAAGGCCTCAGCCTCCTCAAAGCCGACATGACCGCAGTAGTCCTCAGAGCCCGAGCTCGGACTCCCCGGAGCAGTCGTGACGTAGCCTCGCCCCTTCCCTAGCCGTCACTTTCCCTACGCTACGCCGAGCCCCGCCCCCAAGAGCTCCGCCTCCGGCGGGACGGAAGTCGCAGTCCTTAAGGGAGAAGACTTCACAAAGTCTCACAAGCTTTGATGAATCTCCAGAGGCTAAGCTGGAGTTGGCAGTGCCTTACATTCGCGACGTGGGAAGGCAGCCCTGATTCATTCTCGAACCTGCGTCCTCCTCTCGCCCCGTAGAGAAGCGAATGGATTCTTCCAGCTTCGGACCCAACCATGACTCCCACTTCGTGTGGAGATGGGGCTCAGGATGTCGTGGGGAAAGGTAGGGCTCTCTCTGCTCTGCTAGGAGTCTTTCCCCTGAAGAATCCCGGCGAATTCCCCCTGGGTAGGTAGGTACTGGTCAATCGTGAAGGGGGCGAGAAGTAATCTGTCTGTCCTAGGGCTCTCTAGTGGTTTAGTCCTGGGCGGGCTTAAGTAATCTCCTAGCAACGTTGACGCCGTCCATTGCCAGGGAAAGGTGCGACCTGTGACTCTCAGGACCGAGAACCAAAGCAAAGCTAGGGCTGCTCTGTATGATTAGTGTTGGAGTAAGAAAGTTTAAATTGTATTTTATTGCCCAGTGAATTAAAACGATTGGAGCATGCATTAAAGACCGAATTGGACAAAACACAGATAAAAGTTGTTACCACGTTGTCACCTTCAGTGATTTGGGCAGAATAATAATTGTGGCTCTCATAATCTTAGATTTAGATCCCGAAGGAAGCTCGAGGACTCTAGTAGTGGAGGTAGAAGTAGTGTCTAGCAGTAGCAGCAGCAGCTAGCCAGGCCTGAAGACAGGAGGTCCTGGGTTAAAATCTAGCCTCAGACACTGCTTAGCTGTGTGACCCTAGGCAAGTCACTTAAACCCTGTTGTCTAGCCTTTACCATACACAGTATTGATTCTAAGGCAGAAGGTAAGGGGAAGGAAAGGAAGAAAAAACATGGAGTTGGGAGATGGTGCAGCATCAAGTGCTATTATGAACTTCATTTTACACATAAGGAAACTGAGGCTCTGGTTCGGACAGTGCCTGAAACAGGATTTGGAACTAGGTTTTCCTGACTCCAGAGTAAGCCCCATCCATACCACTTTCTAACACACCGACTTCCAGGTAAACATGGCTGCAGTCTAGAAGACTCTCCCTCTCCTCAGCACCCACCGATATAGGCTACCTCAAAAGACAAAAAAAAAACAAACAAATTCATAAGAACAAAGGGTCTCCACATAGGGTGCAGCATCGAAGATTTGGGTATTTCCACACTATAAGGGGGTGAAAAAGCTCCCACCAAAACTCGAGCTGATCTACCCTCCCCACCCCACCTACAGAGCCAGAGTCAGGAAGTGAGCGAGGGGCACCTCTAGGTCCCTGGGAGCTGACTAAGACCACCAAAGTCCTACCCCTGAGAGCAACTATACCTGAAACCCCAGCAAGCTGAAGAGCGCAGACTGTGGGCTCTAGCAGGAAGATAGCACAGAGAAGGGCAGAAAACAGCAAAAGCTGCTGAGATTTGAGAGCTTGCCTCAGGCAAAATCCTTGCTCCTTAACTCCATACACAGAGCCTGCCCATCTCTCTGAGATTTCTGACTAAAATGGGAAGGAAAAACCTCCACAGTGATGGCAAATTGTGCCCAGGGACAACCTCCATCCAAGAAAAACAGGAAGAAGGGATTGACCATGGAAAATTTTTATGGAGGAAAAAAACCCAGGCTACAGAGGAAATAGAGGAGGAAATTCAAATAAATGCACCAAAACCTTCCCAAAAAAAAAATGGAAATTGTCCACAAGCTCTTGAAGAATTTAAATTAGAGCTTATCAAAAAGATGGAAGCCTTCTGGCAAGAAAAGTGGGAAATAGTTCAAAGAGAAAATAACAGTTTAAAGGACAAGAACTCCCAATTGGAGAAACAGCTGGAAGCCACAAAAAGCAGGATAGACCAAACTGAAAAGGAAAACCAGTCTTTAAAAATCCAGAATTAGGCAATTGGAAGACAATGATCTTGCAAAACAGCAAGAATTAATAAAGCAAAGTCAAAAAACTGACAAAATAGAAAGCTTTCTAACACCCTCCTTAGGGAAGCTCAGTGTAGGTGAGGCCTAACTCCTACAGTCTGTCTGGTCTGTCCTCTAAAGCCATGACAGTCATACAGTCTGCAGCAGCTCATGTCAAACAGACCACGTCTTCATCCCACTAAAAACCAAAAGACCAGAGGGGTTGGAAATGTAGCCAACTAAACAAAAGTTTCATTTTGAGCAGGTAATTAAAATATACCTCCCTTCAAGGCAGAGAGGCCAGGGATGACTGGGCATGCCTGGGACCAAACAGTGTATTCATTAATTGAATGGATGAGTGAATAATCATTTGTTAAGGGCTTTTGTGCCAAGCACTGTACTAAACAATGGTGGATGCAAACAGGAAAATTGAGATGTCCCTGCTTTCCAGAAGCTCATAATATTGAGAGAGAAAACACATAAGGTTCTTGTGCAGGGCAAATGGAAAGAAATCCTAGAAATGACAAGGATTTAATGGAAGGGTGGATGGCTTAGAGGGGTGGGGGGGCGGGGTTTAATCCCTAGGACAGACCACAGTACCTGGGCTCTGGAAGAGGAAAGGGTATTCAAAACAAAATGGAAAAATTATTATCTGCCATTACCATATAAAAATGTTTACTATAAATGTTTATTTTACACTTTTTTTCATTCAGATAAAGATGTTTTCTGCATTACTATCATCGTTCACTTCATCTTTGTCAACTTAATTGTTCTCTTGGGAAGAACATCTAATAGACTAATGACGGTTTTGTACAAACCATCCATCGAGTGGAATGCGGGTAGGGCAATAGGCATGGCCCATAGTTGAACCAATATGGCGTTATGCAATTATACAGTTCATCAACAAGGCCCTTATTAAGTCCCTGCTATTCAGAAAGCACCATGCTAGGTAATGGGAGTTACAATTTAAAGCTTTTTTTAGACTTCTGTTTTTTTAAACCAGAATCAAGGTCATATCCCAAAAGCTCCTACTCCTACAGTCACATACATGCTTTGTAACAAGGAAAAATAGCCAAGTAAAAAAAAGCAGCATTTGTCTAAATATGCATGACTATTCTCATGGTCTCCCAGCTCTCTCACCCAGAGTGGGGAAAGTTCATTCCACAACCTGTACTTTGGGACTGAAATTAGCCATTGCAATGAAAGTGATACAAATTTAGGTCATTCCAGTCCTGCCTTCCCAGAGCTTACAGGCTCACAGGTGCCAAAGATGAATTCTCAACAAGCCCAAACAACCTTGGCTTCTCTTCATTCCTGTTTTATCTTCTTTAAGAGCAGGCAGAGTATGGGGCCATTGGAAGAAAAGGATACTTTAATTTATTATAGAGGCAGCCAGGCAGCACAGTGGATATAGTATCTGGAGTTGGGAAGACACGGGTTCAAATTTGGCCCCTAGCAGGGTGACCTGGGCAAGGCATTTGACCTGTTTGTCTAGCTCTTGCCCTTCTGTCTTACTAACAGAAAGTAAGGATTTTTAAAAAATTATTCTATGTGCCAGACACCATGCTACTTTGCAAACATCTCATTGGATTTCCCCAACAATCCTGTGAGGTAGGTGATCTTATTGCCCCCATTTACAGTTGAGGCAAGCAGGCGGGAGAAGTGACTGGCCCAGGGTGGCCCAGCTAGGATGTGTTGAGGTCATCTCAACTTCAGGCCCCAAAGCAGGTGGAGACTTCCTCCAGGTGGTCCTGGCTTCAAGGGCAGCTCTCTGAGCCCCAGGGAGGAGCCTAGCCTCAAGGCTAAACAAGTGGTCTCTGACAAGGGCACCCCTACTCAGGAAATAACATAATGGTTACAGCTGATTAGCAGGGAGGCAGATACCTTTTTAGGTTTGAACTCATTTGATCCTCACAACACCCCTGTGAGGTAGATACAGTTATCCCTATTTTGCAGATGAGAGAACTGAGGCCAAGGGGGAAGTAAATGGCACAGGGTCAGCCAGGTCTGAGGTAGGATTCGTACTCCAGTCCCTCCTGAGGCCCAGTCTAGGACTTTGCTTTTCCATGTAGCTGCCATGGACCTTGAGCCCAGGCCTAGGAGTGCGTGTGGGGGTTGGGGGGGAAGGTGGGGTAAAGGCGAGGATCCTTCCCTTCTCTGCTGGCCTCCTCAGCAGCAGCAGGGCTCTGGCTGATGGTATTCAGGCCACGTCCTCTGTCTCAGAGTCGAGCATTGCCTTCTTGGCATCCATCAGAACCAGAAGGATGGGCCAGCTCTGCATCTTTTGTCCTTCGGGGAGGCTCAGGTGCCCCCCTGCCCTACCACTGCAGCCACACAGGAAGCGGTGAGCTCTTTATGAGGAAGGGTTTGGCTGCCTCCAAGATATCCAGTTTGGGATCCAGTGAGCGGCCGAGCCCCTCAAGCACCATGATGGCGAAGATGATGGAGGCAAAGTTACTCTCGAGCTTGACCTGCAACGGCAAGCAGAGTCAGAGGAGGCTCGTGAGGTCTCTGGCACCCATCAGGGCGTCTGGCAGTCTCCCCCCACTCAGCACATGCAATCGCTCCCTCCTCCCCAGCAGTGCAAAGCTACCTGAATACAGAGAGAGACAAGTTTTCTTTTTTCAAAGGAGAGGGTAGAAAGTAGAGGCAGTGAAGGAATTAATTTCTCTCAAAAAAGAAAGAAAAGACGGTCATGGAAGGATTTTTTTTTCATTGCCCAGAAGAGAACTAAAGAAAGGCCAGAAGGAATCACAGACAAGTTGGACAGCTTTGAAAGTTTTCAGGTGAATTCATGACATACTGGAAAGGCAAAGCAAATGCTCCATAATAGTGACCTGCAGCTTCCAGAAAATCCTCGCCATTGTTTCTACTGTGTATGTATAGAAGTCCTTATCATATCTGGTGTTTGTTAAGTTCAGAATAAATGGGGCAGCTGGGTAGCTCAGTGGATTGAGAGCCAGACCTAGAGATGGGAGGTCCTGGGTTCAAATTTGACCTCAGATACTTCCCAGCTGTGTGACCTGGACAAGTCATTTGACCCCCTTTGCCTAACCCTTTTCCACTCTTCTGCCTTGGAGCCAATACACAGTATTGACTCCAAGACGGAAGGTAAGGGTTTAAAAAAATTTTTTTTTTAAGTTCAGAATAATTTTTTTTTTAAGAACAAAAGCAGAACCAGAGAGAGCTGCAGATTTGTACACTGGGCTATGCATGTATAGCAGAGGACTGGGGGGAAGAGAATTGGCTAGGAAGAGTCCATCGGGGAAAGGCAAAGGCTGTGGGACAAGGTAGTTTTTGCAGAGCCTGTCTGCCCTGGGAGGTTTAAGTGGAAAATGACCAGTGGATGCTGCCCAGGAGTCTGATTCATCACACCGAGAAAATGCAGAGGCAGGCAGGAAGCCCAAAGAACCCCGTCAGAGCTCTCGGACCGGCTCTCCCAGGCAGGACCCAGCGGCATTACCGTCTCAGTGTGCTCAGCCACTTCCCCGCTGCCTACTGACTCTCCAAATGGTCAAAGCCCAACAATGAGCCAGGACAGCCACGTGGGAAAGGCCGCCCTGTCTAGGTCCAGAACTGTGTCCAGCCTCGCCAAGGTCCTCTGGGAACACGTGGAGGAGGGAAAACGGCCAGATCCCTCCCAACTCAGAATCCAAAGCACCATCCTTCACCCGAGCCCGGCCTGCACCTTCTCCCGGGCCCTGCCTGTAGTGAGGCTGGGCAAGGAAGGAAAGCTCATGAGTTCGTACTGAGAGAAGGAGAGCTCCGACGTGGAAGTGGCAGCATCTATGGAGCCAGAGCATGTCTGTGTGTACATGCCTAACGTTTCATGCACACATACACTCTGCCTGTTCAGTGGTGGAGTCGTTCTTCAGCCGTGTCACTCTTCCTGACCCCGTTTTTGGCGGTTCTCCGGCTCATTTTACAGGGGAGGAATGGAGACAAAGAAGAGTAAGTGGCCTGCCCTAGGTCACCCAACTAGGAAGGATCTGAGGCTGGATTTGAACCGTGACTCCAGGCCCATCATACACGGTGTGTTTGCTGCAGTGGGTCAGTCATTCAGTTCACACCAGGCCCTTCTGACCTGAGGCTCGTCTTCTGACACCGTGTCCGGTTTTCTTGGCAGAGATGCTGGAGCATTTGCCGTCCCGGTCTCTGGGCTGCCTCTCGTCACCCTCTGCACCGAAGCCCGTCTGTCCAGCAGGGCGCAGAGGAGGAAGGAGAGTGCACACGCACATTCGTACACATGCAGCTCCTACCTGTGCACACACTTGCACATTGCTTGTAGGCTTTCCTTTCACCTAAGCTAAATACCACCCGTCCCTAAGCCCTGCCAGCCGACGTGCTGCTCACCTTGTGGGTCATCAGGAGCTTAAAGACGCTGGACAGCAGGTTAGACACCTGAAGCTGTAGAGAAAAGCAAAGCTCATTACAGAGCCTGGAGGTGACGGCAACAACAAGGGGCGCTCAGATCACCGACACCCACATCCCACTTTATTCAGGAGGGAAGGGGGCAGAACTTAAACCCTTTAGTCTAAGAATCTTTTCTTTCTTCAGGGCAAAAGACCCCACATATCATCTCATCTCCAGTCCTGTCTCATCACACAAAACAACATCAAAAAATCATTAGAATGAAGGCAGCCAGGTGGTTCAGTGGATAGTGAGCCAGGCCTGGAGAGGGAAAGTCCTGGGCTCAAATGTGGCCTCAAGCACTTCCTAGCTATGTGAGCCTGGACAAGTCACTTAACCCCCAAGGCCCAGCCCTTATGCACCTTCTGCCTTAGAACTGATCCTGAGTATCTCATTTAAGATAGAAGGTAAGATTTGACCCAGCCATAGCACTGCTGGGTCTGTACCCCAAAGAGATAATGGACAAAAAGACTTGTACAAAAATATTCATAGCCGCGCTCTTTGTGGTGGCCCAAAACTGGAAAACGAGGGGATGCCCATCAATTGGGGAATGGCTGAACAAACTGTGGTATATGTTGGTGATGGAATACTATTGTGCTAAAAGGAATAATAAAGTGGAGAAGTTCCATGGAGACTGGAACAACCTCCAGGAAGTGATGCAGAGCGAGAGGAGCAGAACCAGGAGAACATTGTACACAGAGGCTGATACACTGTGGTACAATCGAAGGTGATGGACTTCTCCATTAGTGGCGGTGTAATGTCCCTGAACAACTTGCAGGGATCCAGGAGAAAAAAACACCATTCATAAGCAAAGGATAAACTATGGGAGTGGAAACACCGAGGAAAAGCAACTGCCTGAATACAGAGGTTGAGGGGACATGACAGAGGACAGACTCTAAATGAACACTCTAGTGCAAATACTATCAACAAAGCAATGGGTTCAAATCAAGAAAACATCTAATGCCCAGTGGACTTACGAGTCGGATATGGGGGGTGGGGGGGAGGAAAAGAAAATGATCTTTAACGAATAATGCTTGGAAATGATCAAATAAAATATATTAAAAAAAAAAGATAGAAGGTAAGAGTTTAAAAGAAAAAGTCAATAGTAGAATGAGAAGACTAGTCCTCCTTTCAGCTGGATATTATCTAGGGCCTGACCTGTGGTCATTTTCTTCCAGAATTTAAGTGAACCATTCATTGACTTATCAATATAAGCTCATAGGTCTAGAAGTCACCTAGTCCAATCCCCTGATTTTAAAAATGAGGAAACTAAGACCTAGGAAAGTTCATGCCCAAGCATCAGGGGGAAATTTGAACCCAGGTCCTGACTCCAGATTTCTTTCCATTACAATATCTGCCTCCAAGAGCATTTTGAGAGCCATTTGCTTTAATGGGCTAACTTATGTATGGCTGAAAATTTTTAAGGCAGAAAAAAAACATGGATTTTTCTGATCTCTCTTATTTGACTATATCCCCCACCCCATCCCCTGCAGAATGCAAATTTCTTGAGGAAGGGATTTTTTGATTGTTTATGCAGCAGAGTGCCTTATACAAAGTAGGTGTTTAGATTGGATTGATCTGCTTTAGGTCAGAAAGGCCTCTCCCTCCAGCCCAGCCCTGGGATCTGCCCCAGAAAGGCAGTCAGGGCCAGGTCTAAGGAAAGAGTTCTCTCTTGCCCACCTTTTCCAGGGTGATGGTGTTCTTCCTGGCCTGGGCCACTAGCTTCGCCATCTCCGCTTTGAATTTCTCCACATCCTGGCACTCATTAGCTCGTGCATGGTGCAAAATGAGCTCAGCAACTTTTTCCCCCTGAAGAGCACAAGTAGAAAGCTTTTCAAGTTCCATTCATCCAAGGTGGTGGCACTACATGGAAGTTCATTCAGTTCCCATCCTCCTCATTCATGTGGATCCTGGAAGACCTGGGAAAGTGACTCTCCAATGGAGAATCATGTTTTGAGCCAGAAGGGACTCTTAAGAGGCCATTCAGCTTCCCCTCCTGTTCTCTGAATGATGAGGAAACTGAGGCAAGAGAGATTAAACAATTTTCCAGTCATAGAGCTAGTCATTGGCTGAGTTAAGAGTTTAACCCAGGTCTTCCTGACTCCAAATCCAGTAGTCTCTCATATTCCATTTCAGCTCACCTATCTCATCTATACATAGGCCATCTGTCTCCCAAATACCCTCAGATACATTATAGGAACTCAGCATGTAAGTGGGGGAACCTAACTCACTAGGGCAGCTAGGTGGCACAGTGGATAGAGCACCAGGCCTGGAGTCAGGAAGACCCGAGTTCAAATGTGGACTGTGAAAATTAGCCAGGGCTGTCTGAATTTCTGTACCAGTAGATCTTCTAAGAATGTTTCTTCAGTAGAATTGCCAGAGGAGTGCCTGTGGGGTGTAGAATTATGGTGAGTCAGTTGTTTTCATTCTGACTTTGTGTTGACTCCTCTTGGAGTTTTCTGAGCAAAGATACTGGAGTGTTTTGCCCTTCTCTTCTCCAGCTCATTTTACAGATGAGGAAACAGAGGCAAACAGGACTAAGTGACTTGCCCAGGCTTACACACCTAGTAAGTATCTGAAGCCATTTTCAAACTCCTTTCTTCCCAACTTCAGGCCAGGCACTCATTCCACTAAACTATACTACCTCCCTGCTTACGCCTGGACAAACCTCTGAGTTTCCTCAGCTGTAAAGTGAGTATTACTCACAGTTCTAAAATTTTATGTAGTCTCCCTGGAAGCCTAATCTTTTTCTTCTCCTTCCCACCCTACCCTCTTCCTCCCATGGCCTTCTTTCTGTAGGCAAACACATTTCTTTCCAAGGCCTATACCCAATTTGTAAACCAAAAAAAAATCACATATATATTGCAAACAGTTAAGTGACTTGCTCAGGATCACAGAGCTAGTAGGTATGAGAATGGATTTGAACTCAGGCTTGGCACTCTATCCATTGTGTCCTTCCAAATCAATTTTTATCAATGCGTTTATCATGCATTCATCAATGCTTTAAAGGCGTGCCCCCTGGGTCAAATTAGAAATTTGTAGGCATTACAAGCTTAATGGCAGAGTTTGAGAAACCTGAACTCTTGGAATAAAAACAGTGTTTAGACCTACTGCTTCTCCACTCCATCACCTCCAAGTCTCACCTGCCCCATCGCCACTGCTGTGAAGACTGCACGGAAATTCTGCAGGTCAGTTGCCTGCAGCCCTGCCACAATGCCTGCATCCAGGAGGACAAGCTTCAGTGGGGAAGAAGTGTCCACCAGGTTCTTCTGGCCTTTTTGGCTCTCCTTAAGAAAGTCTGCACCTTGGACCAGGATGTTCCCAGGGTGAAGGTCAGCATGGACAAAATTGTCAACAAACACCTAGAAGGGGACCCACATCTTGAATAGGCAAATCCTACCACCTTCTCCCAGCCAAATGGGAAATTCTTTTAGATTTATGTCCAATTCTAAATTTTCTACATTAATGATACATGTACAAATACAGTTTTAGGGTCTAGCTCTATGATTTCATTGGTATAAAGCAACTAATGATGAATGAAACTGTGAATTTGGATTAGTATTTTATCTATACCTTGTGGCTAAAAGAATTGCCTGGGGCATTGGGATATTAAGTGACCTGCCAGACTCTTAAAGATGGGACCTAAACCTACCTTCCGGACTCCCAAGCAACTCAACCCCATGCAAAAAAATACCCAATGCCGATAAGGACTTGGGGGAGGGGAGGGGAAGCTTACTTTTGAATTTTATCTGGAAAATAAGTGAAAGGTGAAAGCTAAATAAGATAAGACTATGAATTACACAAGGGACTATTTAACCCATAACTATGTTAAAGTACTTTATCTGTACTTAATTGAACTTGTTGAGATGAGATAGTATGCCAATTAAAGATGATTCTTACCCATTCATCAAAATGGCACAGGTCTTAAACCCAAGACCTCTAAAAATTTGTGAGCTCATTATTAACTTTATTCTCATAATTATATGTGCTTAAAAGTAATGAAACTTCTTTTAAAAACCTCATGCTTTAGACTTTTCACTAATTTTATTCAGGCTCCATTTCAAATATTCCAAATTAATGGTGCTCAACTAACTATAATCTTGGAAATTACACGTGGACCATGTCCCTTCATTTGTGTGTATACATGGTAGCAGAAAGGATGTTGGGGACATCAGGGGCAGTCTACTAGAATACAAGGAGGGATATTATTCTGAGCTTTCTGGGATATAGAAGAAGTCACTGGAACTAGGTAGGAAGAGGAAGGCAAACAATTAGACACTGGCTTTGTGGCAGCAAGGTCATCTAGGAGCACAAGGGGGCCCAGATTGTGGAGTAACCCTCATTCCAAGAGTTGAAAGAGAAAGGCCACAGAAACCACCAGGAGTCAACTAGTGAAACTTCCCAGGAAGTGAGAGATCTTTTTGTAATATGAAAAAATCATTCCCTCATCCTTGGGTCTTGACATTGGTTCACTGGAGTTTCTTAAAGTGGAGCTCACCTGTAGATGTCACTTCCTTTTCATCTCAACCAAGGGCACATTTCCTAGTTCATTATCCCAAAGGCATTCAATAGAAAGTGGTGTTCTTACCATCTTCAGAAGCATGTCTATCCCCAGCTTTGCTATTCTGCCTTTCAGCTTTGTAGGAATCTCTGACTTCTGATAATAGGACACAGGCACACTCTCCTTAAAGCAAGGAGAGAGGAACAATGTCAGTCGGATGCTCCCATCTCCCACCCAAAGGGGAAAGTTTGAATCCTTTCAGTCTACTCATCTCCCAGTTAACAGATCCAGGTTGCTTTCAACTCACTCAGATTAGTTTTTATATTTGTAAAGAAAGTGAAGGCTAGGACCAATAATTCTGGATCCATCCAGTCCAGTTAGAATTCTGTCTTTAACTAGAACAACATAGGGCATATGGCGAGATATCTCATTTCCAATAATAGTGATAAAATTTATGATAGCCATAAGGTTTCCAGAATGCCAAAAACTTAGGAGCATTATATCATTTGATCTTTCTAACAGCCCCGCAAAGTAGGTACTACAAGTATTATGCCCGTTTTGCAGATGACAAGACTGAGGCTTAACAAAGTTAAGTGATTTGTTCATGATCAGAGAGCTAGTTTCAAAGGTGGAATTTAAACCCTGTTCTTGCCTGGCTGGCTCCAAGCTTTCTTGACTGTCTCCAATACAACAGTCCCAAGTTAGACACTTCCCAGAGTACCACAGATCTCAGAGGCCTCCTCAGCTAACTTGTCTCTGACCAAGAATCCTCTCTACCACATATTTCTTCTCAGTATTCAGTCATAGCTTTGGCTTAAAAACCTTCAACAAGTGAACTTCTAAAGCACCCCATTCCACTTTGGAATAGCTCCAGTAGTTAAGGAGACTTTTCCTTATATCAAGAGAAAGCGGCCTTTCTCGGGTAGAGAAAGGAGCAACTTAGAAGAGTTATTTGCCCATGATCACAGAGACCACAAATGTCAGAGCCTGAACTCAAACTCATTATGAGATTGGTCCTTTCCCCCCCAGCCACTGCTGCCCGCTCACTCTCTCATTTATGTCATCACATCCTTTCATTCTTACTTCAAATGTCTCCACCAAGACGTCTCTGGTGACAAAGGGCTGCAGAGGGGTTGGGAACCTGACAAACTTCACATCCAGGAAATTGTTTTGGAAGCATTCTAGATTCCGGGCTTCGTACCGCAAGTCAATCTGGACAGAAAGATATGATGAGAGATGAAGGTAGGAGGAAAGAACGGGGCCCACATGCCTTCTGTTTAGCTTCTAGAGCCCCTCAGTCTCATTGGACACTGCTCCCCACCCCCCACCATCCCCGCTGCCACACACATGCTGCAGGGCAGCCAGACTGGCCTTCTCTCTGGTCCTGTCTCTAGCACTGCACTAGCCATGCTCCTTGCCCAAGTTGCACTCTCCCTCATCTTTCAAAACGCTGCTCAAACACTCATTCCTACAGGAAGACTCCCCTGACTCCCTCAAACTACCTTCCTTGCATTTTGCTTTTGTTGTTGTTCAATCATTTCAGTCATGTCCAATTCTTCATAACTCCCTGTGGGATTTTCTTAGCAAAGATAAGTGATTTGCTTCTCGAGTTCATTTTACAGATGAGGAAATTGAGGCAAACAGGATGAAGTGACTTGCCCACAATCACATGACTTGTAGCATCTGAGGTCTTCCTGACTCCAGGCCTGGCACTTTATCCACTGTGCCACCCAGCTGCCCTGCATTTAACTACTCAAGAAATTAGCTCTGGTGACAGCAAGCAAAACAAAAAACATAGCACATGAATTTGTTCGTCGTTTTCTGATTCAACTCAATAAACATTTAATAACCATCTTCTAAGTGCCAGGCCCTATACTAGGTGTCAGTCCAACTGATGGGTTCAACCAGAGGCTAATGAGACCAGAGTAGGGTGATACAGCACAGTTTATTGGGAGAGCAAGGAAGCCCAATGCCAAGAGAATTTGTGGGTTGGGTTTTATAGGTTTGGGGAAAGTTGGGGGTATAGAGGACAAGGAAATCTTGAATTAATCTCATTGGCTCTTTCAGGCCAGGAATGAAGAGTTCTTGAGCAGGGAATGGGTCAGATGTGAGATGTGGTTAAATACATCATTTATCTTGGAGCTGTCAGGTGGATTACGGAGAGTTTTGCTGTTCTACCAGGTGGAACTCTGGTGCTTTGTTCTTAAGTTCGGGGGGTGGGGGGGCTTTCTGTCTGAGGCCTGTCACTAGATACCAGAGATACAAAGACAATATGTCTCTAAGCTAGACCCTCAGGGAGTTCATGTTATGATAGGGGATGATAGCATTAAAGAGAGGAGATAATTTGATAAAATTTGATGATTCTAAAAGATTCCATAAAAGATGATATAATTCTAGATCAATACCCCTCTTAGAGACAGAAGAGTGACACAGTGAGCCCCCACAAGGTCCTCCTCCTACTCCCCACAAACATGGAAACTACATTCTCCCCTAATCTCAGATATCTATCTTCTTATGTTCCATGGGCCACTCTGTCCCTAGGACACAGGTCTTCCATCTTACATAAGTAAAATCAAATTTAGGCAAAGCAATTTCAAGAGGGAAAGAGACCACTCAGCCCTAGAAAGAACTCCTGTGGGAGACTAAACCTGAGCTTTGCCTTGAAAGAAGCTAGGGACTGAAGCAAAAGTGAGAAGGATGGACAGCCTTGCCTGGAGGTTGCACAAGGCAGGATGGAGGATAGAAGGCTGTGTATTTAGAACAGAGAGGACAGTTGGGTGGTTCAATGGATTGAAAGCCAGGCCCAGAGATAGTAGGTCCTGAATTCAGATCTGACCTCAGACACTTCCTAGCTGTGTGACCCTGGGCAAGTCCCTTAATCCCCATTGCCTAGCCCTTACTGCTCTTCTGCCTTGGAACCAATACATATGTAATAATTAAAATTGGGTGGCAAAATGTAATAATTAAAAATTGTGGTTTGACAAAAATAATAATGGTTAAAAAAAGAGAATTGTTGTGGTCGCCATATATAAAATTAACTTCTTAAATCAAAATTGTTAGTAGATCTTAATAATTTAATTTAATATATAGTAAAATGAGTAAAAAGTAAAAAAATTATATAGTAAAAAAATAATATATAGTAAAAAAAACAAGCATATATAGTAAAAAAAGTAAATAATATATATATAGTAAAAAAGGAATGTATGAGGGAAGCAGAAAATATTTCCTAGACTACCATCCTAGAGCTCCTATCTGAAAAAATTCAGCTGGCTCCCCAAAAAAGTAAGATCTCCAAGTGGAAGTCCAGTAGCTTCTTCAACAAGGGTCTCACCAACAGTAAGCCTCTTCCTTCAATTCTAGTCACAATGCTGAATCTATGCAGGGCAGAATACTTCTTCAGCCCAACTTGCCAAATGTATCTCCGTAAAGTGCTTCACAGAATGAATCGCAGAAAAAGCCTCTTCTTCAGCCAAATTCCTCCTAAAAATGTTTCTCAGGAGTCCTTGGGCTGGCTTTTTGTAAGCAGTTTCTCCACATCACTTCCTGTCTCTCTCTCCCACTTCACAGGGAACAATCACAGCCTCCCAATTTGCCTGACACTGCCCAGGTTTTTGTGGTCTTTGGGGGTGTGAACTTTTTCTAGTAAAAGGCTCTTACTAAATATGAATGGAGGGGTACTTCAAATTCTTGATTAATTAACTTAAAATAAACAGAGTTTTAAATTCTTTCATACATAGTATTGATTCTATGAAAGAAGGTTAAGGGTTTAAAACCAAACAACAAACAACAAAGAAGCCAGAGTTTGGTCTTTATGCTGCTCTCTTTGGGACACATAGTATACTGTCCTCACCCTTGCTACTCATTAGGACATTAGGACAGCTGTTCTCCTACATTTATACTTCTACATTTAACCCCTAAGTGCTCTACAGCAGAAGGTGGATGTCAAGCAAAGCCCCATGTGCTCACCTGTTGGACCATGAGCTTCTCAAATTCTTCTACTATTTCAGTCAAGCTGAGCCACTTGATTCCTGGAATGAGTCCAAGGATTTGACTGCCGGTCTTCATCAGTACTAAATCTACCTGGACTTGAGAGAGGAGCCCAGGATGCAGCACCTAAGGTAGAAAAAGCAACAGCGCCAAAGAGAAGGCGGTGAGAAGCAGGTGAAAGGCCAGCACTTCCAGCGCCAGGATGGGGAGTTCTTACAAGACTCTGGAAACCAGACTGGTAGCAGCCCAAGGCAAAAGAAAGACAGTTATCACTGGAGGGATCTCCTGCTCCAGGGCCCTTGACCTATGGTTGAGATAGGTAGGCTTAATTGGTCAATGTTGATAGTACACTCTGGGCTGGGACTAGGCAGAACCTGGGTTCTAGTACCCCCTGGAGTTTAGCAATTGTCCATTCAATTAGTGTTTTTAATAGTCTTCTCCAAAACTACAGAAGACACTTTGATCTTCCTATTCAGAGAACTGATGGAGGCAGGTTCAATGAGTACCTTCAGTTGCATGGAATTTGATTTCCTATATATCAGGTTAGAAGAGTTAAATCAGATGATTTCTAGAACTTCTTACATCTCTAATGTTTTATAATTCTCAGTAACCAATTAAATCTATAAGTTATGGTGGTGCCATGCAGGCATGAATTCCAAAAATGAAGGGAGGGGATTGATGGAGTAAGGAGTAGGCACCAAATCTAGGAATTTTTTATCTAATAGTTTTGGAGGAGGAGATATGGACTCACCAGAAAAGCATAAACTTACTTTTTTTCCCAAAAAACCCTTATCTTCCATCTTAGAATCAAAACTGTATTCTGATTCCAAGGTAGAAGAGCACAAAGAGCTAGGCAGCTAGGGTTAATTGACTTGCCCAGGATGACAGCTAGGAAGTATCTGAGATCAAATTTGAACTCAGGACCTCCCATCTTCAGACCTGGATCTCAATCCACTGAGCCCTCTGGCTGCCCCAGTGAACTTACTTTAATAGCTGCTGGGATGAGGTGTTTTGGCCCAGGTGGACAGTGAGCAGATGAGGAAAAGGATGGGCTCTGTTTTGAAGTCAGGTAGGACATTGGAAGAAGTAGGTCTTCTAGAAAAGCTTGATCTGTGAACATCCCTTTGGGCTTTTGCTCCTTCCAACAATATCCCAAGAGCCTCCCTAATCCCGCCACCTCCCAGGCTTCAAAAGAGGCTGTGCCCCTAGAGGCCTCCACGAGCTTCTGGAAGCAGGCCCGGTCAAGGAAGGCGGTGTCCACGAAAGCTTTATACACTTGGGCCACACAGCCAGAGCCCACGGGCTCCTGACTCTCAAAGAGAAGGGCTTGCCCCCACTCCTCCCCAAACACCTTTTGGAGTAAGGCCTGAGTGTGATCCCACGGGTGCGGGGCCACTCGGACGTGCAGCCGGGAAAATAGGCTGCAGAACTCTTCGGAGAACAGATCTCGCCTGGTGCTGGCCCACTGGCCCAGTTTGATGTACGTGGGGCCTGAGGATTCCGTGGCCATCAAAAGCCACTTCAGCCAGATGCGGGAGAAGCTGTGCAGCGGATAGGTGAGAGGGTAGAAGAGCAGAAGCGGGGTAAATCTGACCAGCAGGACACAGGCCCGGTAGCACATTCGGAGGCCAAAGGTCAAGTTCAGAAAAAGGTCTTTCAGGAGCCCAGCTCGAGGAATGTTGGCTGCCAATGAGACCCGGTCAGGGGCATTCCGGGGGGCACCCGAGCTTCCCGGAGACCCCCTACCCATCCCTTCTGAAGTCAAAATGAGCTTAGGTAAAGTGCCCAGGAGAAGCCAGCAGATCCTGGAATTGGGTGGGCACAGAAGCTGCCCATGGTGCCATCTCCGCCAACAAGCTCTCTGCCCGACCTCAAAGCCCCTGAGGTGTGACAGGGAAGTCTTGAGAGAGAACCGCCAAGACGTCATGACGGCCCTGCAAACGAAGGGCAGTCTCAGCTCTCTACCTCCCCAACTACCGGGAAAGCCGGCTCCCTGGGGCTACTGAGGAGCTGCTGTTTGCCGCTTCTATCGTCGGGGAAATGAAACGACTCTAAGTGACCATAGTCAAGAAACAAATTCTCCCGCCCAGCCGCGGACGTCAGCTTCACCCCACGCGAGGGAGCAGGGATTCCGGCTGGTTTCCCTACCTAGGTGGGGGCCGGCCCAAACCTTCTGATTGATTCCCTTCTCCCCGCCCCTCTCCGGACTAGCCAGCAAGGGCCGACTCCCAGCTGGGAAAGCCACGGCCTATCCTTAGTCAGAGGAGACGTGCCGGCATCGGGAGCGGTCATCGGTCGCCCCACGGTTCACCTTCTGAAGGAGTCTCCCGGGCCTGGGGAAGATCTCATCAGCCCACGCTAGTCCATTTCCCCCAGCTGACAGCCAGCCCCGACCGATCAGTTTCCCTCCCCCGCAGCAAGTTGCCCTGACCCCGAAGTTAAAACGAGGTTTGTTCCCCAGGACAAGCTGGGCTCCCTCTGACCCTGTTCTCTCTAGAGTTCCTCTGGGATGGCCAGCCCCGGCTCAGAGCGGCCCCTACAGCAGAGATCTAAAGCTGGGGACCCTGGGAAACGGAGCCGAAACCCAAGGCTACTGCGAGCCTGGAGAAACTTCCGGGAATGGAAAAGTCCTGCCCCCTTAAAGCGGCAGCGACCTCTATAAAGTGGGTGCGGGTCTTTTTTGTGCGGCTTTCTGCCGGGGAGCCAAAGAGGAAACTTCTACGGGCACCTACTTCCGAGAGGAATGCATCCATCCTAGGGATCAAGAGTCTGCCAAGATTTCATGCGGTCATTTCATTTTAGATCTTAATATATCAGCAAACTAATCTTACCATTTAGAAGGGCTTGGGGGCGACCACATAGCACAATGGATAGAACTCCACGATCCGAATTCAAATTCGAACACAGATACTTTCTAGCTACGTGACCCTAGGCAAGTCACTTAACCCTGATTGCCTAGCCCTTGCCGCTCTCCCATCTTAGGAGTAGATACTAAGGCAGAAGAGAAGGGTAAAAAAAAAAATTAGAGATCCTCACTATATTCAAGATGAGGCCCAATTTATTCAAGCAAAGGCATTAAAATTATTAAAAAAAAAAACTTTTATTAAGTAGCAACCGCCAAATACTCTGCTGGGAAGTGAAGATCCAAAGACAAAAATGAAATAGCCCTCAAGAAGTTTACATTTTATTGGAGAACATGATATATACATATGTATAATAGTGGATAAATATTAAGAGCCCAGTATGATCCAGCCATGTACTAAGTGCTGAGGATACAAATTCCAATAAAAGAGGAGCTTATAGTCTAATGAAGAAAAATGGAAGCAGAAAAGGGGTTGGGAGAGAGGGAGTCAGGAAAATGGCCACAGGGCCATAGTGGATAAGTCCTAGAATAGAAGAACCACCCAAAGAAAAGAGATATCTTCCTTAAGTTCATGGTCTTGTCCTCCAGTGCTAGAGGGGAGGGTGGCTAGTGATGAAGTGAAAGCCTAAAGTTAATGAGACTTTAGGATGATGAGATTATTCCATAAATGAGTCCTGAGGCAGAGTAAAGGGTGATAATTGAGATGTCTAAGCTGAGCTCTCTCCTTAAAAGAAGCTTCACCCTCCAATCAGAGGGACAAAATAATTATGGAGGAGGAAGTAGGAGAGACGTTTGTATCTGGGAGATTTAGCCAAGGTCTCCTTTAGGGGCCAAAAATTCATTTGGGCTGAGTTTTGAAGGAACCTAGAAATTCTGAAAGGTAGAGAGTCAGGCAAGGTGGCTCAGTAGACTGAGCACTGCCCCTGGAGGCAGGAAAACCTGAGTTTAAATCTGACCTCAGACTAGATTTGACCCTGTGTGACCTTGGGCAAGTCACTTCACCTTGTTTGCCTCAGTTTCCTCATTTGTAAAATGAGCTGGAGAAGGACATGGCAAACTACTACAATATCTCTGCTAAGAAAACCCCAAATGGGGTCACAAAGTCCACAACAAGAAGAGATTCAGGAGTGAATGCGTTCCAGTCTTGGGGAGACAGTCTGCAAAAATATGGAGGTAGGAACATAATAGATAGAGTGCTAGATTTGGTGTCAAGAAGACCTGAGTTTAGATCCTGCCTTAGACACTTTTTAGGCAAGCCACTTAACTGCTCTCAGCATTCTCACTAGGCTGCTCCCATCTGGTCTCTTCCAGAACACAGCCTCTAGGTAGCCTCCCCGAAATGTGTTGTCTCTCTGGGAGAGCTTTCTGCCCTGCCCCTTTCTGGGATTTTCAGCTGGAATACTATTTCTCCATCATGAGAAGATGGGGCTCTGCCTGGCTTTTAACATTTGAAGCCCCGAGGCTTCCTACCGCTCTTCCAGAAAATCATTAGCTCTAGCACACTAAGACTGGCAGGGGCTGGGAGAAGGAGAAGTCCTCTCAGCTTTGGGGGGGGGAGGGGGGAGGGGTTCCTCCATTAATAGGTTCTCTGGGTTCCTCCAAACTCTTGGGATGTGTAGTATATAGAATAGGATCTCTCTTGGCCAAATAGCGAATGCCCACAGGTTTAAGCTTTCCTTTAGAACTAAACCTTCTAGTCCCTGTTAGGGCTCTTACTTTAATTTAAAGTGGGCATTTCTTCCATCTCCCTGTTGTAATTTTTGATGTAGCCCCTGCTCCAGAGCTATTCTCTTAAATCCCACATGAAGAGATTCTAAGGCAGGGGTCCCCAAACTATGGCCTGTGGGCCACATGCGGCCCTCTAAGGCCATGTATCCAGCCCCCACCGCACTTCTGGAAAGAGCACCTCTTCATTGGTGGTCAGTGAGAGGAGCACTGTATGTGGCAGCTCCACAAAGCACGGCATCACTCACGTACAGTACTACTTCCGGTGACATAATCCTTTGCGTAGTGCCTTGTTCTGAGAGTAGCTGAAGGAGAACGAGGTGCAGCACAAAGGATTATATGGCTGCACAATGGAAGACGTCAGCATGGTGAGCAGTGATCTGGGAATGGGGATTCTACACTGTGTATTTTGCTGCCCTGTGTAGTGGTGGCAGTGATAGGCCTGTGCAAGGTGTGACAGGCCCATCCCAGCCAGCGCTGCAGCCTCCACTAACCCAGACAGGGGTATACAGATTTGTTCATCGTTTTTTTAATAGTCTGGCCCTCCAGTGGTCTGAGGGACAGTGAACTGGCCCCCTATGTAAAAAGTCTGAGGGCCCCTGTTCCAAGGGTATCTAAAGGATTGGGGGACATGTTTTTTTAACCTGTACCTTACATTTATAATCAACACTGCTCCAAAGCAGAAGAGTGGTAAGGGCTAGGCAATGGGGTTTAAGTGACTTGCCCAGGGTCACTCAGCTAGGAAGTGTCTGAGGTCACATTTGAACCCAGATTTCCTGTCTCTAGGTCTGGTTCTTAATCTCAATCTAGCTGAGCCACCTAGCTGCCCTTGGTGGTATACTTCTAATGTTCCATAGCTCTTGAGCCCCCATTTTTGTGCTTCCTCCTCCATGATTACCAGTTGTTATTAGTTAGCCATACTTTTAGAAACAGGTATTATGGTATGTTGTCTATGTGGAGTGAGAAATTAGTGCATTATTCCCAAGTTATTAATATCTAAAAGTTGGTGTTTCTGTGACTCTCCTATTGTATCTTTGTTTTTGGATTATTGAAGCTTCTTCCAGGAGGTCAAGCCCAATGGCTATACTGATCCTCTCATTGGCCCCTCCTAGTTCCACCTGAAAGACTCCCCTCCTAGTATTTGTCCCAACTTCTGGATCATTTCTTTAAAATATCAATTTGCTTAGATGTGTCCATTGCAAAGCTATTCTCCAATTTCTTGAAGATGTTAATTAGCTTGAATGTGTTCATCGTAAAGCCAATGTAAAACTATTCAACAAGGTCTCCAACTATTGTAAAATGTTATAATCCCTTCTGGGAGACTTGATTACATCAGGATTCTCTAAGTAAGGGATTTTTCTGTGAAGTTTGGGGCCATTTGTCTTGGGCCAAGGTCTTGAGACAGTGCCCCTTCCCCCATCTCTCTTTCTCAATAAAGCACATATTTTTACTGATGAATTTCCCCAGTCATATATATTTTTTAAAGTAGTAAATGAGGATGAACTTTGGTAAATTTCCATGGTCCCCTCGATTTCCACTCCATACAGTGTCCAAGTTGGAACAAGATATCATGTATAAAAGTCTGACATATTCGCTGACAAGCACATGTAGACCCCAAGGAAAGTAGGCTCAAACATAAAGATCACTAATGGCAAAGGGGTTACTCGTAGCTCCTGGAAGTCCTTTTTTCTGGAGTGCTCAAGATAGTCCCCTCAGGTAAAGTATAGCTTGTCTGCTAGGGTCCTTGAAGAGTCTTGACTTTGTCCTTTCTGATTGCATTCAGTCCAGTCAACTACAGACAACTGAAAGCAGTTGTTGCCCTCCCTAGTCCCAGGAGGAAGCTGCTAGGACATGGAGGTTAAACCAAGGCCAAGATGCCATCATCATTCTTATTCCAAGCAGTTCCTTCTCTCCACTATTATTGTTCAGTCATTTCAGTCATTTCAGATTCTTCTTGACCATATTTGGAGTTTTCTTGGCAAAGATACTGACTGGAGTGGTTTGCCATTTCCTTCTCTAGCTCATTTTACAGATAAGGAAACTGAGGTCAACAGGATTAATCTTTTGCCCAAAGGCACACAGCTATTGAGGCCAGATTTGAACTCAGGTCTTCCTGACTCCACACCTAGGTGCCCCCAGTACTCCCAAGCACCTTAGCAAATGTTCAAATACCTTATTCCACTTAGCTTGCTGGTTTTATATAAGGGCAAGAACAAGTCCTGCAACGAATCTAAACAGATTTCCTATGCAACTCACTGCAGTTCATCCAATGATTTTACTTTTCTTATTTAACCTAAAGCCTAGTTCAAATCTTTTCATACCTACTAAACAATCTGAATATATTGATTATCTGGTTAAATGATAACTGTAGCATCTTGTGATGCAGGGTTAAGTGGGGTTGGGTAATTGTTTGGGTTGCCCCACTCCTTACACTATCCAGCATCCCTCTAGAGCAGTGATGGTGAACCTTTTAGAGACTGAGTACCCAAACTTCAACCTTCACATGCATGCAAGCTGCCCTCTTACCCCAGACAGGAGAGAAAGGAAGCCCTCCCATAAGGCTTGTGAGAAATGTCCTTAGGCACAGTGGAGAGGGGGAGGAAAGCATCCCCTTCTCCACCCACATCCATAGGTTCCCCAATACTGCTCTAGAGAATACCACCACAAACTGCCAAGGCTCTCAGGATGCCCCACTTTTTCTGTCTCAAAATCCTTTCCTACACTTCCCTGAAAAGGGAGGGTTGGAAGAGACAGAGAGGGGGAAGAAAAAGAGACAAAACTATTCTTAGGGGATAAGAACTATCTTGTATGAATACGTGCATGAAAAGTAATTTAGAAGGGGCAGCTGGGTGGTTCAGTAGATTGAGAGCCAGGTGTAGAGATGAGAGGTCCTGGGTTTAAATCTGACCTTAGACACTTCCTAGCTATGTGACCCTGCACAAGTCACTTAACTCCTATTGCCTAGCCCTTACCACTCTGCTGCCTTGGAATAATGAAATATTTGCTATGTTTCAGGCAAGCTGTTAAACATTAGAGATCTGAATACAAAAGAGAGATAATCTTTATCTTCAAAGAGCTAATATTCTAAAAGGAGGAGATGATGAGTGATGTTTAGGAAAGGGTCTTGTGTTCTGGGAAAGTCACAAAGATAATTAATATAGCTACAGAGTAGACAGCTAACAATCCTTACAGAAGCATTGGTAGTATTAATTTGATTTTTGTTCATCTAGCAAGAAGTAGAAGTAGGAGAAGAGACACTTTCTGGATATCAATGTAAAAATTAAAAATAATATACAATAATTTCAATATTATATTTTAAGAGATTCATTAATGATCAATTAGAAATAAAGGAATTAAAAAAGTAACAAAATAAAAACCCATGTACCCACGGCTAATCAACCTGTTCAAAACCCCCGCTTGCCACCATAGTCGCAACCCCATAAGCAAAGAGCATGAGACCAGCAACCCCACTGAATATATCCCTACCTAATGACAGGAAGTCAGTGGGCTCCTGGGAAATGCAGTTTTTAGGGTAACAGATTTCCAATTACATACCAAAGGACCACACAGTCTCTGGAGATCCTACTCAGAAGATACTCCAATAGCAGGGCAGCCACAACTTTGTTCTAATTACCCCTAGATGTGGTCAGCAAAGCTTTTCCAGGCTTTTAGCTCCCTTTCACTTACCTCCCTTTCTCTCCCTTTTCCTCCTTCCCATTACCATATACTCGTCTCCAAAATTATTATATTCTCCCTAACTTGGCCATTGCAGAGTTCTGAATCCTGACAAATATTTCAGGAACTATGTGACTCTGGGCAAGAACTTAATCCTGTTTGCCTCCGTTTCCTCATCTGTAAAATGAGCTGGAGAAGAAAATGGCAAACCACATCAGCATCTTTGCCAAGATGGTTTTTGCCTTCCATCATGCCTGGGAGAAGGCTGCTGGGTTCTATCAAATTTCTGTCAAATGAGTTTGAGGGGAAAAGAAAAAAGGAGCTCTCTACCATTTCCACTACCACAGTATGAGGGCCATTAAAAATCATCCCATCAGACAGGAGGCCCTGGATTCAAATGTGGCCTTAGACACTTCCCAGCTGTGTGACCCTGGGCAAGTCACTTAACCCCCATTGCCTAGTCCTTACCACTCTTCTGCCTTGGAACCAATACACAGTATTGATTCTAAGATGGAAGAGCTATTTGTTATATGAGATGGTTCTTTAGTAGGGAGAAATGGAAGGATGCTGAGGGAAATTATTTTGATGTCAAAAACAAAAGACATCAGTGAAAGTATATTTTTTAAAAGAAAAAAAATTCATCCCATCTACCATGTTATGTCATACATATTTTGCCAACCTCTGGGTTATCAATCCTAGATGATATTAAGTTCTTGATTTCAACAGGTAACTCATAAAACAAACCCACTATTTCCCCAACTGAATCCATGGATCATCACCCTAAGATCTGGCCTTATATGAACTGGATTCAATCTTGATGTAAGCATAAAGAGTATCATGTTCTGTTTGTCTAATTATGATCTTTTCCAGAATTAACTCTGAGAAAATCTCCAAATATAGCTTGTGGTTAGGCCCCTATAGATGAAGGCAAAAAAAGGGGCTCCCTTAAGCCTCAGAGAAGCACTCAAGGTTACAAGAATCTTGGGGGGTATGAACTGCCTTCATTCTGTCCAACAGAAAATGCAAAAACATATAAAAGGGTTCCTAATGACATATTACCAAGCATCAAACTTGAGTACTCACAGTAGCCCATAAACCAGGAACATAATTTTCTTCTCTCTTCTGAATCCCTTTTTCCATAGGAGACTCCGAGCACCGCTCTGATGTATGAGCTCCCCTCAAGAGAGAAACAAACAGGTTTACCAATAAAGTCGTCTTCCCACATTCTGGTGAGTCCCATCTTTCATAGAGATGGGGAAAAGTCCCCCAGATTTATTATGACCATCCTAAAGTTTAGATTTTCTTTGAAAGGAAATGAATTCGGATTTTCTTGAAGATGGCACCCCAACATGTTGGTGAGTCCCACTTTCACCCCCATAGAAACCCAGGGACAAGAAGCATAGTTGGAGCTAAAAGACAGGCACCCTTTGTTCTTAGGTTATGTCCACCACCCAAATAACTCATGGTAATAGTGAGGTGATGAAGTCCAAGCCCAAGGAGGAGTTAGGTGGCCACATGGATAGAGTGCTAAGCCTGGAGTCAAAAAGGCTCCTGAGTCCAAATCTGGATTCAGATACTTATTAGCTATGTGGCCCTGGGCAAGTCACTTAACCCTGTTTGCCTCAGTTTCCTCATCTGTAAAATGAACTGGATAAGAAAATGGCAAACCAGTAAGTATCTAGTCTAGTATCTTTTCCAAGAAAACCCCAAATGGGATTAAGAACAGTCAGATATGACTGAAACAACTGAACAACAGCAAAAGTCCAAATCTCTTGCTTGTCTATTTATGGCTTGAGTTCCTTGCAACTCTTCCATTTCAGAGGCTCTGTGTATGATCCTTTTCTCCCTCACCAATTTTTTTTTTTCCCCAAGAACCCAGCTTCATAGACTCCTAAGTTTAATGTTACTGGAGAACAGTCCTTGAAGTGAGTGCTTCCCAGAAAAAAAAAAATCCCCCTTCTCTATCTAGAAGACTAGATCACAGGACTGTGTTTGCCTAAATACTAACGAGGACTTACTTGCCCATCTCTAACAGAAAGCTAGGTTCAGGAATCTTCAAACCTGGAGTGTCTAGAGTGGCAGTCCCAGAAGAGGAGCTCTCACTACTTCTGTAGAACCTGGACTTTGGGAACTGATCCCCTTTCCATGGCTTCCAAAAGGCCTTCCTTCCCTCTCGTTTCTGTCTCCTTTTTGGTGTTGTCCCAACCTTTAGAGTGTAATATCCTTAAGCACAAGGACTGTCTTTCTTTTTATTACTTGTATCCTGAATGTTTATTACAGTGTCGGGCACATAGTAGGCACTTAATAATTGTTTGTTGTGTGGAGAGCATTCTTTTCTTATCTCCTGCCATCTCTTGGACCAAGGGCTTTCACCTCTGAGGCACTTGTCTAAGGGACTTCCTCTCAGCTACCCTACTGCAGAGATGATGACATCCCAGTGCCAAGCCCTGAGATGCTCATTAATGGCCACACAGCCCCACCTCAGGACCCACATGGGATCCTAGCTCTACCAACAGGCCAGAGGACCATTTACAAGCTGCCTTCTGCAGGTTACAGGACTCTCTGATGGGCTGTCATTCACAGGCCAGTGCCAAGGGCAAGATCTACCCAATCCCTCTGGATCCATCCATCCAGTACACACCAAAGAGTTCTTCTACCATCTGAGAAACCCATCCTCTTGCAGGTGTGCTGCCCGTGCCCTCCCCCAGAAGATAAAATCAAAAGTCCCCAAGAAGTCGTCTTCAGTCAGTGCATTTATGGTTTTACTGGGGGGCTTGTCATGCATGAGTTTGCTCTTACAACAATGGCCAATAAGGAACTGTATTCTGCATGCCAATAAAACTAAACTTTTTTTAAAAGTCCCCCCAGAGACTCGCTTATCCGCTGGCCCAGGGAACTCTTCCAATGAGCCCCACTTAGCAACGCTGCCACTTCTTCCTTTGTCGGTCCCACAGCTAAGCTCATTCATCCCAGAGTTTGAAGTGTGTGTTTGCCGATTCTTCTCCCCCTTTCCGCGCTTCATCCTCCCTTTCCTTAATCCTAACTTCAGAAAAAATAGGAAGAGATCACATCTGTGTTTCTGTTTCCTGCCCTTCGGGGACGGATTTTCTTACAGTTTGGGAAAACAAAACAAGCCTCCCTTGAAAGTTATTGAGCTGGGCTTTCACTAGGTGGCACCCGTGGATTGGTGGAATGAATGCACGCCGGTCCCCTGCTCTATGCTTGCATGGAAGGGAGGAACAGAGACCCCGGGCTGTGCTTATCATCTCAGAGTTCCTCAGTTATGGCAAAGGTGGCATCTTGCATGGAGCACTGCGGCAGATGTCAAACACACACAAGTCTAACGCGGGTCAGCAACATCCTTCATTGAACACCCACCTCTCTATTAAGTCTATGCCACCCCTCCTCCCGCCTCCCAACTTCCTCCAAATGGGTACCATATGTTCGAACCCGAGGGTCCATATACCAGCTGTGGAAAATGGTGGGGGAGCCATCAGTAAACTGCTACACTTGGAGACCCAAGTTCAAATCATCCCTGAGACACATAAAACACCAGAGTCAATGTTAAAAGAAGAGCATGCCAAAAGGCTCTGCTTGCCCTGCTGTGGCCTGCATTCTGCATTTATTTCCATCCCTTTTTTTCCCCTGACTACATAAATATTTTTGGTTTATTATTTATTACTTTTTTATTTATTTTATTTTAATTTCTTATAATTAATTAATAAATTTTATATTTTTATATAAATAATAGACTACTGTTATTTCTACTAGTAACTAGCAGTTACATAAAACTTCTTATAAGGTTCACAGATGTTATCTCATTTTATCCTCTAATAACCTTAGGAGGTAGGAGTTATCACCATCCCCATTTTATAGATGAGGAAACTGAGGCAGACAGAGGTTAAGGAACTTGCCCAGGAACTTGCACATTAGCCTAATACCTCCTAACTGCCACTTCCACCCTGGTATTTTCTTTTTAAAATCTAGTTCATAAGGAGAGCCAGACCTGGAGTCAGGAGATCCTGGGTCCAAATCTGGGCTTAAAATACTTCCTAGCTGTGTGACTCTAGGCAAGTCACTTAACTTCAGTTGCCTAGCCCTTACCTCTCTTCTGCCTTTGAACTGATATTGATGCTAAGACAGAAAGTAAGGGTTTAAAAAAAAATCTAGCGTGTAGCTTCGGATCTCAAACCTGTAATATCCCCAGGCATTTCATCGTGAGAGAGCATCTCTGTCTCTTGAAACAAAGAGGGCTCTGAAGGGCTTTTTGCTCTCTGGGTCCTTTAAGCTCTTTGTTCTCCAACTCCACTAGACTGTGATAGCCTACCGAAAGAGCTAGTGAAGAAAGGAATGAAGGCACGTGATGCTTTTGTGGTGGCCTTTGATGTTGATTTGGGCTTGGGCTGGTGGTGGTGGGAGTTCAGCTTATGCCTCTATGTTCTACTATGTTGTTTATATATTTTGTTCTGCTAAATTCGTTAGTCTGAGGATATGATCCTCTTTCAGGGTCTTTGTCTTTGGTGTTCATAGACTCATAGAATTTTTTGTTTGGAAATCAGTCAATGACAATTTATTAAGTATTTGTTTTGCTCTTGGCATTGTAACAGCTAGCATTTACATAGTGCTTTAAGGCTTGCAAAACACTTTTATAGATATCATTTCATTTTATCTTCACAATCGTGGGAGGCAGATGCTAATATTATTCTCATTTTGTAGATTATTATTATCTATGACATAATATATTTTATCCATGATCCCATTTCAGGGATGTCAAATTCCAATATCCTTTCCTCACTCTCCTGACCCCCCAGTAGTTCATCTACCTGTTCACCAAAGGCTGAAGCTCCTTTGACAAAGGATAAAACATCCCACAGTTAGGTGTCTCAATGGACCATAGGAAGAAGGGAGTTAAAATCTGGTCTCAGACTATCCGTGTGACCCTGGGTGAGTCACTTAACCCTGCTTGCCTCTGTTCTTTTACTATCAAATGAGAAGGAAATGTTAGGCTCCTTTAATATCTTTGCCAAGAAAACTCTAAATAGGATCACAAAAAGTTGACCATCACTGAAATGACTGAACAACAACAAATTCCACAGTTTACTACAAGGCTAGAAACAGATGCAGTGTTTTCCCTGAGAGGTAAACTAGCAAAGTATATTCTGTTAAATTTTTTTTTTAATCCGCAGAGAGGTTTTCTGAAAATTGGCTCTATCAAGAAAATCAGGAAAAGGCAGAAGAATGGATTACTAAAAATTATTCCCTATACACAGGGTCTAGCTCCATATCTCTGTCATAGAATCATTGACTGATTCTGAGAGATTTTTTAAATAATTAAATGTTATTTTATTTCTTCCTAGTTACATATAACAACAGTTTCCAACCATTTTTCAAAGATTAGTGGTTTCAAATTCTCTCTGTCCCTCCCTTCCTCTCCATGTTGATATGATAAGCAATCTTATGTAGATTTTACACATGCAGTTATATAAAACATTTTCCCATAGTAATCTTTTGGAAGGAAATGATTCTGAGAGATTTCCAAAGGACCTTAGAGGTCTTCTAGCCTAAACTCCCAGCCATGAAGGCTTACCCTTTCTCATGCCGTTCACAGGCAGTTATCCAGTTTGCGAAATGAGACACTTCATGAATGTTTGATAATGACAGCTTGGAACTAGAAGTACCCATTAGAACTTTCTGGAGATGGAGGTATTGTTTGTATTGTTTGACCCCAGAAGTAATTGGAACACAGCAATGATAAATCCATAAACTTACTCAGCAACACCAAGAATGATTCTTTACCTCTTTTTTAATATCAATAAAATTTTTTATTTTAATTAAATGCATTTTCAGAAGCTGTTTCTAAAGCCAGTGCAGAAAAATACCAAAATTCACCCAGAAGACATAAGTAGACTTATTTACACCCTTTCATCATTTCTGTTAGAGCATCATAATTCCACCTGAAGATATACTGAAATATGAAATCTTTAATGTATATTTCCTCAGTTTTAATTAGATGCCTAATAATTAAGGTGCATTTTAAAAATAAAAGTGAATGGAATTTCAAATTGTCATAAGTTTATGATTAATTTTTTTGTCCCAGAAAGTTTCACTGTGGGGCTATTCTGACTCTCTTCCCCTGACCATCTACACCTCCCATAGTTTGCTTCTAGTTAGAGGGAGAAATTGGAGCTAGGATGGTAAGAGCAGCTGAATGGTCCCTTTGCCTTCTGGCATGTCCCCAGCACCATATTGGGCACTATGCTGGAATGAAGAACCATCTTTTTTTTCCCTCTCTTATTCTCTTCCCAGTCCCCAAAGCTTCTGAATTGAGAGAGATGTTGGAGGAACATATAATAAATACTACCTTCTACCCACTGATGTAGGATACATCCCACAGTATGCAAATAGTCGTAGATCTGACCTCTGCAGCCCTTTAGACTAACCTATTCCTTCTAGTCAAGAAAATAAGCCCCAAAGGAGGAAAACAATTGGTATATAAGCAGGGCACAAGATCTTCTAGTCTAGTGTGTTTTCTAGTTTACCAAGACATTTTCTGTCCTCCTATCATGAACTGAAATGAGGTAGTCAGACAAGTTCCTGTTGGAACCAAGACTGGTAGTCAGAGAGGGAATCATCAGGATTTTGGCTGAGAGTTCTGATTTGATTTTCTCCGAGCTAGAGGAAGTTTGTTTGGGGGGGCCAGTAGAGATTCTGTTTCCAGCCAGAGAGATGAAGCAGAAGGAAGAGTGGGATTAGAAAAAGAATACCCTACCAGAGATGAACTAGGCACTAGGCACTGGGCATACAAATAACTTCTGAATTTTAGTGGAAATTATTGTTCACTGTTTATCTATCAAATGTTTTTCCTTGAATAAACTTGGCCTTGCTTATCCTCTAGGCTTAGGACTTGTCCATCATTTCTGCTCTTCACTTCTCAACTACTTAAATGTATGCATGATTTCATCCATTCAAGAGATCCCTTCAGAGATGGAGATCAGAACCCATCCGTTGTCTGTCCATCTAGTGTGTCTCTCCTCCTTGGCTCGCCAAAGTCAGCCACAGGGGCTCAGGATCACAAAGGGAAGGAGAAAGAAGGGAAATGAGCATTTGTCTAGCTAGGTCTTACTATGGGCCAGGCACTGTGCTCAGAGCTTTATAGATTTTATCTCCCTTGATCCTCACAACACTGCGAAGTAAATACTCTTATGATCCCCATTTTACAATGAAGGTAACTGAAGCAAACAGAGGTTAAATGACTTTCTCAGGGTCACACATCGAGGATGTGTCTGAGACCCATTTGAACTCAGATCTTCCTTCTTCTAAGCCCAGCCTCCTCTCCATGGCTTTAAGAAATCAGCAGAGGGGGCAGCTGGGTAGCTCAGTGGACTGAGAGCCAGTCCTAGAGATGGGAGGTCCTAGGTTCAAATCTGGCCTCAGACACTTCCCAACTGTGTGACCCTGGGCAAGTCACTTGACCCCCATTGCCTAGCCCTTACCACTCTTCTGCCTTGGAGCCAATACACAGTATTGGCTCCAAGATGGAAGGTGAGGGTTTAAAAAAAAATGATGGCTTCAGAAAAGCTTGGAAAAATTTATATGAACTGATGCTAAGGGAAGTAAGCAGAATCAGGAAAACAACACACAAGATGCCAACAGCAGAAAGGAAAGAATGACCACAAAACAGTGGAACTATGGCCTCAAAGACGATATATGAGAAGGCACCTCATTCCTATTCTGTGGGCTTGGACAACTGCACATAAATGTCAGGGATTAAAAAAAAAATGCCTGTTTAGCTTTGCTGAGATTTTTTGCCCCTCTTTTTTATTTTTTAGTTACAAGGGATATCACTTTGGGAGAAGACGGGGGATATGATACATTGGAAAATCTAGGGGATATAAAAATAAAATATATTCATTTTTAAAATTTAAAGTTCCCTATGTATGTCTGTTATTGTGATTCTCATTTTGCAGATGAAGAAATTAAGATTCAGAGATGATGAGGGACTCTATTTTTAAAAGGGGACATAGAAGAGACACATTTTTTGCTTTTGTTATATTCCAGCATATATCATTATTTTCCTATTCACAATCATTATTATTCTATTCACAATAGAAATTGCATTGATTTTAGGGTTTGATTTAATGTTTTACTCAGAATTTTGTTCATTTATATTTATCAAGGGCTATTAAGCTTATAATCATCAAAGATGAAAACTGGAGCATCCTTTTCACCCTTCTTTGTGCAAGTATGCACACACACACATACACACACAAACATAAATACTTGCCATTTTCCTTCCCTCTTATCACCAACTTAAACACAGGGTTGGCCATGGTTGACCTTAAGTCCAATCCTACCCAGATTCTCCATGGTCCAGTAAAACAGAAAGCTAAGGGCAGGAAGGTAATATTCATTTGCAAGTGGCAGGAAAAAAGAAAAAGACGTATTTGGGGAATTCTCCTGTCCCCAAGTCACAGAACCCACTCTCTCCACTGGTCCATTGTGCTGCCATCTTGCATCATCATTCTCCTTGTAGCCTGAGTACCAATGTTTGAGAGTGGCCAGGGATCATGGGATCAGAGATCTAGACCAGGAAGAGACCTCAGCTGTCTGGAAGAACAACTATTTCATTTAAGAGATAAGGAAAACTAAGGACCAAGATAAATGACTTGCTCAGTCATCTGGATAGTAAGCATTTCAAGAAGAATTTGAACCCAGGTAGTATTAGCAAGCTGCCTCACTGAATCTGGCCAGCAAGAAAGGCAAAGGGATCCTCAGGTGAGAGAGAAGTGAGGAGGACTCGCAAAGTGACTGTGCCATGTTAAAATAGCATCAGAGTGGGGGCAGCTAGGAGGCACAGTAGTGAGAGCACCAAGTCTAGAGAAAGGAGGTCTTGGGTTCAAATTCGACCTCAGACATTTCCTGGCTGTGTGACCCTAGGCAAGACACTGAACCCCAATTATCTAGCCCTAATCATTCTTCTGCTCTGAAACTGATACTTAGTAAGAATTCTAAGGCAGAAGGTAAAGATTTTAAAAAGAAAAAGAAATGGTATCAGAGTGGCCCTGCCATAGAATAAATGGTATTAAAGGAACTAGAATGGTGGGATGTATGAGGCATGGTCATATGGAGCTACAAAAATAACTTGCTAAAAACACTGGTCTAAAAGGGAACAGGAAGTCTTCAGCAAATGCTCTCCTACAGCCCTTACAGAAAAGTACTTAAAAATCAGTAATCAAGAAACACAGCAAGATATCCTACCTTCTGTCTATCTCCCAGTTAACTGTGGCTATGACAGAATGTGATCTTTTGTAGGAAATCGCCTGTGAGATTCTGCCTTTTTCCATTTCATATTTTCATCAAGAATACTTGAAAAAATTAAGCCCCAATGTTTCCCCAACCCCCTCCCATTTATCAAGCATTTTTTTCCCCTTCCCACCTCCCTTTTCCTTACTGGAAAAAAAAAGGAAAGGAAAAGGAAATCCTTTTTAGCATTTATGCAGAACCAAGCCAAAAAAATTCCTATATTGGCCAAGTCCAAAAATATGAGTCTCATCTCACATATTTAGTCTGTCACTTTTCTGTTCTGTCAAAAAGTGGATAGCATTCTTCATCATTCATCTTGGAATCACAAGTGATTATTGCATTAAACAAAGTTCTTAAATCCTTCAAAATTGTTCATTTTTATGATGTTGTGATAGTGTAAATTATTCTAATTCTGATCACTTCATCTGGTATCAGCGCAGACGAGTGTTTCCACATTTCAGTGAAACGATCTCATAATTTCTTAGAGCATGGTAATATTCCATTACATTCATTTGTCATAGTTTGTTAAGTCATTCTCCAAATGATAGATATGCCCTTCGTTTCCAGATCTTTGCCACCACAAAAAAAAAAGAGCAGATTTAAACATTTTTGAACCTGTGGGGCTATTTCCTCCTTCTTTGACTTCCTTAAAGTATAGGCCTAGTAGTGGTCATTGTAGTTCAAAGAATAAGCCTAGTCTTGTAATTTTTGCAGAAGAGTTCACAGCTGTTTTCCAGTACTGATTCATATCTCTACAAATAGTGCATCAGTATGTGTGTTTTCCCATAGCCCTTCCAACATTTATCATTCTCCTTTTCTCTTGACTTTGCCAATCTAATGACACAAGGGGAACCTATGAGTTGTTCTCATTTGAATTTCTCTAATTATTGGTAATACAACATTAGGTTACCTTGGATGTCTTTCCTTAAAAAATAGCTATTTATATCATTTGACCATTTGTCAATGGGGGATTGGCTCTTATTCTTATAAATTTGAATCAGTTCCTTAAATATTTTAGAAATGAGACCTAGAGAAACTTAACTGCCAAGATTTTCCCTCAGTTAACTGTTTTCCTTCTAATCTTAGCTACATTGCATTCATGTTTACAAAAACTTTAATTTCATTTTATCAAATTTACTCATTTTATCATCTTGATCTTCTCTATTCCTTGTTTGATGATGAATTCTCTCCCTAGCCATAAATCTGAAAACAATTTCTTCCTTGATTCTTTCATTTGTTTATGATATGACATTTTATATCTAGTTACGTATCTCTCAATTTGGAGCTCATTATGGTATGTGATGTGAAGTGCTGGTCCATTTCCCAATTTCTGCCAGACTGCTGTCCAGTTTTCGTCAAATGATAAGTCCTTTCCCTGATAGCTGAGATCTTTGGGTTTATTAAAACACTTGGCTTCCAGGTTCATTTGCTTCAATATGCTATGTACCTAAACTGTTCTACTAATCAACCTATTTTTTAACAAACACCAAATTACTTAGATAATTACCACTTTGTCATTTAGTTTGAGATCTAGTATTTCTAGGTTTCCTTCTTTCCCATTATTTTTTATGATTTCCTTTTAGATTTTTCACCTTTGTTTCTCCAGATGAATTTCATTATTTTCTCCAAAGTAATTATCTGGTAAAATGATTGGTACAGCATTATATAAGTGAATTAATTTGGTTAAAATTTTCATTTTTATTATATCGGCTCAGCCTCTTTGCTAATACTTTATTTAAATTTTTTATGTAAATACTTGTTAGGGATGACAGTCTGTCATTTTCTTTCTATATTTTGACTCTCCCTGCTTTAATTATCAAGATTATATTTGTACATTGAAGGAATTTGTCAGAATCTTGTATTTGCTTGAAAACAATTTGGATAATCCTGGCATTAATTGTTTTTTAAATGACTGATAGAATTCTTTTGTAAATCTATCTGCTGTCCCCTGGGTTTTTTCCTTTGGTAGTTCATTTATGGCTTGTTTGATTTCCTTTTCTCAGATAAGTTTGTTTAAATTCTCCATTTCTTGTTCTGTAAATGTTCTGTAAATTAATTAAAATTTTGTAAATACTTGTTCATTTAATTTTGTTACTTTTACTGGACAGAATTAGACAAAATAGTTTCTAATAATATCACATTTCTTTTTCATTTGTTGTGAATTGTCCATTTTAATCTTTTTTTTTTTAAACCCTTATCTTCCTTCTTGGAATCAAACTGTGTATTGGTTCCAAGGCAGAAGAGTGGTAAGGACTAGGCACTGGGGGTTAAGTGACTTGCCCAGAGTCACCCAGCTAGGAAGTGTCTAAGGCCATATTTGAACCCAGAACCTTCTGTCTCTAGGCCTGGCTGTCAATCCACTGCCCCCTCCATTTTGATCTTTGATACTGGTTGTTTCTTCTTTTAAAAATCTAATTAAGTAATGGTTTATTTATTTTAATAGTCCCTTAGTTTTACTTATTTATTAAAATTTCAATTTTCCAAATTACATGTAATAACAATTTGTTACATATCTTTTCTGAAATTACAATATCCAAATTGTTTCCCTTCATTCATTCCCTCCCCACTCCCTGAGATGGTAAGCAATTTGATCTAAGTTATAAATGTATGATCTTGCAAAACATATTTCCATATTGGTCTTATTTTAAGAAAATGTTAATATAAAACCAAAACCCACAAATAAAATGAAGAAAAAATAGTATGCTTTGATCGGCATTCAGACTCTATCAGTTCTTTCTTTGAAAGTGAGTAGCATTCTTTGTCATGAGTCCTTCAGAATTGCCTTGGATAATTGTATTGCCGAGATTAGCTAAATCTTTAACATTTGATCATCATACAATATTGCTATTGCTGTGTACATTGTTTTTAGTCTGCTCACTTCACTCTACATCAGGTCATGTATGTCTTTTCCAGATTTTTCTGAAATCATCCAGCTCATCATTTCTTTTTTTTTAAATTTTATCCTTATTTTATTCCAGAAACAAATTTACATATAAGTTTTCCAAGGTTACATGATTCATATTGTCTCCCTCCCTTTTACTCTCCCCCCTCCCAGAATTGACAAGCAATTCCATTGAGTTATACATGTATTATCTCTTAAAACATATTTCCATATTATACATTTTCATAAGAGAGTAATCCTATAAAAACAAAACCCCAAATCATATACCCAAATAAACAGGTGATAAATCATATGTTCTCATCTGCATTCTTACTCCAATAGTTCTTTCTCTCAAGATGGATAGCATTCTTTTTCATAAGTCCCTCAGAATTGTCCTGTATCATTGTATGCTGTTAATAGCAAAGTCTATCACATTTCATCTCCTACAATGTTTCAGTTACTGTGTATGATGCTCTGGTTCTGATTTTTTTCACTCTGCATCAGTTCACATATGTCTCTCCAGTTCTTTCTAAAACCATCCTGTTCATCATCCCTTATCTGCTTATCATTTCTTAGAGAGATAGTATTCTATCACAATCTTATACCAAAATTTGTTCAGCCATTCCTCAGTTGGTGGATATTTCCTCAATTTACAATTTTTTTTGCCATCACAAAAAGAGCTGCCATAAATATTTTTGTGCAAACAGGTTCTTCCCCCATCCTTAAAAAAAAAAAAGTCTCTTTAGAGTACAGCCCTAGTGGTGGTATTACTGGATCAAAAGGTATGCACAGTTTTATAGCTCTGTGGAGCTCTTTCTAAATTGTCTTCCAGAATGGTTGGATCAATTCACAATTCCACCAACAATGCATCAGTGTCCCAATTTTACCACCACATCCTCTCCAATCTTTACCATTTTCCTTTACTGTCATATTAACCAATCTGAGTTTTACTTATTAAATAAATCAGATGTTTCAAGGGTTTTTTGTTTTTGCTTTCAATTTTTTAAATTTCTTATTTTCAGGATTTGTATTTTGGTGTTTAATTAATGTGTTTAATTTGTTAGTTTTCTCATTTTTAAAAATTGCATTCTATTAAATGTAATGTCTTGTATGTAAATGAACAATGGTGTATGAGGTGATATGGCTAATACTTTTCTATCATTCTCCTTTGCAATGTTTGAAAATGAACTTGTCCAAATTGATGTTGCCTTCTCCCTCTACTTTCAAGGAGATTGGTATTTGCTGGCAGAGGCATTTTCTGATCTTGTTTGGAGGCTATTTTATGTAGGTTAGGATTAGTAATCATCAGTATCAATATCTTTATTTTTGTCAAGCTCCTATGTTGCAACACCAACAACTAGATGAGATAAATCAAGTACAGGCTGTTATAATGTCACAGTCTTCTTTTTTGCTGCTATCCTTTCTAACATTGTATTGATTTTGTAGCCAATCTAGGATCAGGTAGTTAATTCCAAAATGATTCCCATATTGGCAAACTACTGTGGTTTTTTCCTTCTGTTAACATATAGTTTCATTTTTATACTGTTGTTAGTATATACCATTTTTTGTGCTTCTCTTCAAAAAGTATTTATTACATACAGGTGGGAGGCATCTAAGCAACCTAAACACATTTTTTTCCTTTCAGTTTTCACTGCTTTGTCAAGGTATGTATTAACTTAGTTTGAAGGGTATTGTTAAGTTTTGTTTTTTTTTAATGTTTCCATTCAAATGCCCATATATTGAGGATTGGCTCAACATATTCTAGTGGATGACTGTAAGGAAATATTACTGTTCCATAAGGAACAATGAATGTGAAAAACACAGATATGATAAGATATATGAACAGAGGCAGGTGGGTAGCATAGTGGTCAGTGAATCAGGTCTAGTATCAAGAGGACCTGGATTCAAATCTGGCCTTAGACACTTTCTAGCTTTATGATATTGATTCTAAGACAGAAGGTAAGTTTTTTTTGAAGACTTATATGAGTTAATGCAAAAGGAAGTAAGCAGAACTGGAGAAAAGATAAAGTCACTATCACAATGTAAATGAAAAGAAGAGGGGGGAAAATGTGAAATTAATAACCCACCCTGGCCCTGAGAAAGAAGATGAGAAAACAAAACTTTGTCAGGAGGGGTGGTTCTCTGGGAGAGGAGAAGGGAGTAGGATACATTAAATAATGAGGTTTTCAAGGGGTTATGAGATGAGACAGCTAATAGTTTTCTATCATTCTCTGTAATGTTTTGTGGGAGATGTTAAAATGAGTTTCTCTGCTTCATTCATAGAAACAGATGTTGGCACATAAGTTGCAATTATCTTCACTTTAATCTGATTACTTTCTTGTATCATGAATATTGTAAGGCAAAATGATAAAAGTATCTCATCAAATGATGTTGTTGTTGTTGCCTTTTATGTGCAAGTCTGCCCCCAGCTTGTTTGGACTGGAGCAAACTTCAACCATCTCTCTTCCATTTGTCCCCCTCCCCCCCCCAATGTCATTGTAGAGATAGCCCCATCTTTCCAGTTATGTTCCAATCAATTCATTGGCCATAAAATAAAGACTTCAAATTAAAATTTTGTAAACAGTTTAAGAACCATGTGAATCTTAGCACTTCTGCCTGTTTTAGAGGTAGCTGGTACACAGTGGAGAGAGATGGGTCTGGAGTCAAGAAGACTTGATCTCAAATCTGGCCTTAGAAACCTACCAGTTTTGTGACCCTGGGCAATTCATTTAATCTCTGCCTTGGTTTCCTCATCTGTAAAATGGAAATAATTTGTCAACAAAGTTGTTTTGAGGATCAGAGGAGATAATATTGGTAAAAGTGCTTAGCATAGTACCTGCCACATAGTAAGTGCTTGATAAACACATCCTCTTCTCTTCCCTGTGTGAAGATTGGATTTGGCTCTCCCCTGATTGTAACAATGAAGGTACTTAGCTCTTCCCTGATTGTGAAGATTTAAATTGTAACTCATGTCTATTTTTAGATTTTAATGAATTAGAGAAAAAACAATAATAAAGTTCATTTAGAAGAACAAAATATCAAGAATATCAAGGGAAATGAAAAAAATGTGCAGGAAGGTGGCCCAGCAGTACCAGATCTTAAATTGTACTATAAACCAGTCATCAAAACAATATGGTACTGGCTAAGAGACAGAAGGGAGGATCAGTGGAATAGACTTGAGGTAAGTGACCTCAGTAAGACAGTCTATGATAAACCCAAAGATCCCAGCTTTGGGGACAAAAATTCACTATTTGACAAAAACTGCTAGGAAAATTAGAAAACAGTTCGGGAGAGATTAAGTTTAGATGAAAATCTCACCCCCTAACACCAAGATAAATTCAGAATTGGTGAATGACTTGAATATAAAGAAGGAAAAAATAAATTAGGTGAACACAGAATAGTATACTTGTCAGATCTTTGGGAAAAGAAAGATTTTAAGGCCAAGAAAGAGTTAGAAAAAATTACAGTATGTAAAATAAATAATTTTGATTGCATTAAATATAAAAGGTTTTGTACAAGCAAAACCAATGAAAACAAAATTAGAAGGGAGGCAACAAATTGGAGAAAAAATCTTTACAACAAAAAAACTCTGACGAAGGTCTAATTACTCAAATATATAAGGAGCTAAATCAATTGTACAAAAAAATCAAGCCATTCCACAATTGATAAATGGGCAAGGGACATGAATAGGCAATTTTCAGATAAAGAAATCAAAACTACCAATAAGTACATGAAAAAGTGTTCTACATCTCTTATAGAGAAATGCAAGTCAAAACAACTCTGAGGTACCACCTTATGCCTAGCAAATTGGCTAACATGACAGCAAAGGAAAGTAATAAATGTTGGAGGGGATGTGGCAAAATTGGGACATTAATGCATTGCTTTTGGAGTTGTGAATTGATCTAACCATTCTGGATTACAATTTGGAATTATGCCCAAAGGGCACTAAAAGACTGCTTGCCCTTTGATCCAGTCATAGCACTACTGGGTTTATACCCCAAAGAGATCATGAGGAAAAAGACTTGTACAAAAATATTTATAGCTGCGCTCTTTGTGGTGGCAAAAAATTGGAAAATGAGAAGATGCCCTTCAATTGGAGAATGGCTGAACAAATTGTGGTATCTGTTGGTGATGGAATACTATTGTACTAAAAGAAATAATGAACTGGAGGAATTCCATGTGAACTGGAATGACCTCCAGGAATTGATGCAGAGTGAAAGGAGCAGAACCAGGAGAACATTATACACAGAGACTAATACACTGTGGTACAATCGAATGTAATGGACTTCTCTACTAGCAACAATGCAATGATCCAGGACAACTTTGAGGGACTTACAAGAAAGAACACTATCCACATTCAGAGGAAGAACTGTGGGAGTAGAAACATAGAAGAAAAACAACTACTTGATCACATGGGTTGGTTGGGATATAATTGGGGATGTAGACTTTTAACGATCACCCTAGTGCAAATATCGATAATATGGAAATAGGTCTTGATCAAGGACACATGTAAAACCTAGTGGAATTGCACATTGGCTATGGGAGGTGGGTGAGAAGAGGGGAGGGAAAGAACATGAATCTTGTAACCATGGAAAAATATTCTAAAATAATTAATTAAATAAAATTTTCCAAATTCAAAAATAAAATAAACTCAGCTCAAATGTAAAACAAACAAACAAACAAATAAATGATTGGAGAAATAATAATTGTTCATGGATGGGCAGAGTCAATATAATTGAAATGACAAATCTACCTGGTAATGACTAAGAAATAGAAAGGTATAACAATGGAATAGAATAGACACACGACAAACAGCAGTAAAAGATTATAGTTTGTATTTGACAAAATCATAGACCCAAGTTTTAGGTATAAAAAAATCATTATTTGGTAACAATTGCTGGGATAATTAGTAGCTAGTTTAGCAGAATCTACATATAGACCAATATTTTACACCATTCATTAAGATAAGATAAAAATGGATATGTTATCTAGACATAAAATGAGATAAGTAAATCATAAGAACAGGGAACATACTACCTATCAGGTTTATGGATAGAAGAGGAACTTCTGAGTCAACAAGAGATGGAAAGCATTGTGAAATGGAAAGAGAATATTTTTAGTACATTAAATTGATAAGGTTTTGTACAAATAAAACAAATGTTGCCAAGATTAGAAGGAAAGCAGAAAATTGGGGGGGGGGGGAATTATAGACAGCCTTTCAGATAGAGCTGTCATGTAAAATATATGTAGAACTTTATCAAATTTATATTAATAGGAGTCCAATAAATAAAGAGGCAAAAGATATGAAGTCAATTTTCAGATGAAGAAATCAAAGTCATATATAGGTATATGAAAAAATGCTCTAAATCACTACTGATTGTAAACCAAATGTAAATCAAAATAACTGAGATACCACCTCACACCCATCAGACTGACTAAAATGACAAGGGGGCAAAATGATAAATGTAGAAAAATAGGGATACTAATGCACTGTTGGTGGAGCTGTGAATTGATTCAAATATTTTGGAGAGCAATTTGGAATTATACCGAGAATTCTAAAACTGTGTATACCCTTTGACCCAGTACCCTTGCTGAGTCTGTTTCCCAAGGAGATCAGGGAAAGAGGAAATGAACCCAAATGTTCCAAAATATTTGGAGCAGCTCTCTTTGTGAAGGCAAAGAATTGGAAACCAAGGATGTCCATCAATTGGGGAATTGCTGAACAAGTTGTGGTATATGATTATGACAGAATAACACTGAGCCATAAGAAATGATAGAGACTGATTTTTTTTTTTAAACTTGGAAAGAACTACACAAGAGAATGAACAGGGAAATTAATCAAACCAAGAGAACATTATATATAGCCATAGAATTAATGCTGGATGAATAAACTGTCAGTGTTACCTCCAGAAAGTGAACACAAAGGTGAAACATGAAGAATTTAATTTATATGCATGTATTGGTCTCTCTGAAGATATTTTTTACGATGTGGGAAGGAACAGAGACATTTGTGAATGGGACTTCTGTAAATATAAAGAAAAGTAAGATAAACATATAGAAGATTTATTTCATTTGTGTACTATCTTCTTTTTTTCTTTATATATGCTCATTTTTATTGCTTTTATAAAATTAATAATAAATAATTAAAAATTAAATTAAGTTAAAAATTTAAAAACAAAACCTCAAAAAAATCTCATTTTATCTTCATAACAATCCGGCCAGGTAGGTGCCGTTATCATCCCCATTTTGCAGATAAGGAAATTGAAGTACACAGGTTAAGTAACTTGCCCAGTACACACATCTATTAAGTGTCTGAAGCAGAATTTTAACTCGTCTGATTCTAGGTCCTGAAGGCTATCTGCAATCTATCCCCCTAGCTGCTTTGAGGATAGTGTTGAAATGAGTAAGAACTGATTCAAATACTTACTAGCCTTGCGACTGGCTAGGAGCTCTTTTCCCCTCAGTTGCCTTATCTGTAAAATGAGGACAATAATAGCACCAAGAGTGGTTGTGAGGATCAAATGAGATATGTACATATAACTCTGCAAACGTTTGGTTTGCTAACTCCAGGATCTCCAACAACCCAGTATGACACACTGATCTCTTAGGAAGTGTCAGTCAGAAAGTGTTTCTAGAAAAGGCTAGTCTGGAGATTTGCCTCATTTTTTAAAAAACGTCACTTTTCGGCACTGTATTTAATTCTACCAATTAGAAATTCATTTGGATTAATAAACATACTCTTAAAAATACAAATCCCTCTGGGAGGATTAAAAGACTTTCCCATATTAGTGTGAATTAATTAAATCTCATTACTTTCCGCGGCGCTGAGGAAATAGGACTTTTGGTTGGGGATAAGTTAGAGCAGAGTGAGGTGCCAAACTTGGAGATTTAAGCCAATTTGAGAGCCCCACAGCTCAGCTAGATGGGCCTGGAAAAAAGCCCAATCACCCTTATTTTTATTTCTGCCCAGTGTTGCCCTTTACGACCCAGAAAAAATACAAGAAACTTTTCCTTCTCCTCCTCTTGTACTCCTTGCCGCTATTCCCCCCGCCCCAATCTCCCGCCTCCCCAGCTCTCATGCGGGCTTACTACTACTATAACTATGGTTGCTCTACGTCTTGCAGCACGTAGAACTCCATGAGCTGACCTGTGGGGCTGATCACCATTTAAAGCTTTGTTTCTACCTAGTTCCAGAGCCCCGAGCTTTGGGAACGCTGCAGTCTCGTGGAGTTGTCCCAGACTTTTCTAGTTTTAGGATTCCCCAGCAACCCAGCACAGTTAGGGTTTTGCGACTACTTGTTGCAATGAATTGCACGCGAATGTCAGTCGCGGATTTACAGCAGATAAAGAGTTAAATTTTACAAAGAGAGAGAGAGAGAGACCAGCAGAAGGTCCTGTTTACTGTAGTTCCTCCGAGTCCATCAAGTATTCAGAGCCATGGGTTGCCGTGGTAACTGAGTCTGTTCTGCAGCCAGCTCCAGATTAGCTCACTGGAAAAGAGTCAGGATGGGTCAGGCTAGGCAAGGGTGGGAAGTGAGACAGAGAAGGAGGAGGAGGAGGAGGAGGAGGGGAGAGAAGAGGGGGAGGGGAGAGAAAGGGGGAGGGGGAAAGAGGGGAGGGAAAGGGGAAAGGAAGGAGTGGAATGAACGTCACAAGAGATAGTCACAAAGTCAGGAAAGGAAAGGAAAAGAAAGAGGAAAGGGGGGGGAACATCCAGGAGGGCTCTCGAGCCGGAGGGTAGGAGGGGTAAAGGAACCCATCCCGCTGCAAGCAAAGAAAGTCCTTTAAAAGTGGGGAGAATGAATCAAACGCAGAAGCAGCGAGCCCCATGGCTGTGAGAGAGGAAGGGGTCAGTGGGGAAGCCAAGGCGGAGAGAAGGGAAAGAAAGATTTCTCGTGCATTGTGAGAGCCTCCAGTAACAAAAGGGCGGAGGGTCCGGGAGCCATGCAGCCCAATGCTGCTGCCTCCACCTCCCCCACCCCTCCTGCCGCTGGGTCCCGGCTGGACGCCCCCATAATGAACCGTGGGCTGCGAGGAGCCCGTCTGGGGGCCCTGGCAGCGAGCGAGGTGAGTGGGGAGACGCTAGTTGGGGTCCCCGCCCTAGACTCTAGTCCCCTCGGGCAAGTCATTGTCGGGAGAGCGAAGCCGTGGGACCCCAGGAGGGAGGGAGGGGAGTAGGGGGAGAGAAAGGAAATGGCCAAGCTCGACTTGTGGAACTTGGTTCTGGAGGAACTCCCCAGCTGGGAGTGGGCTCAACCCTGTGGGCTTCCTTTGGGATGGCTGAAGAAGCCGGGGTGGGGGTGGGGGTGGGTGTAGATGAGACCGACTTCTCTGTGTGGGTGTAGATGAGATTAAGTTCTCAGTGTGTGTATGTGGATGAGGCTAAATTCTTAGTGTGTGTGTATAGGTGAGGCCAAATTCTTGGTGTTTGGGAGTGTGTGTGTCGTTTTCTGGAGGTGGTATAGTAAAGATGAAGATAGGTTCCCAGAGGACTCCTCAGTTTGTCGCCTATATCTGTAAAGCTATACCACACCTTTTGGGGTGGGGAGGGGAGGGGCAGTGGTTGATAGGGGAAGACTGAGTGATTTTTAAAGTGCTCTGGGGAAGCCAACTGTTCCTCGGGCACCAGCCTCTCTATGGAGCCAGAAGGACCTGGAAAGGGACCCTCCTCCCAACCTTGAGGTTGAGGGAGGGAGAGGTGAGGCCCCTGAAAGTGAAAGGTAACAATAAAAAAGAGGATTATGCGCATACATTCCCCTTGCACCTGTGCCTGAGTTTTTGGTAGTTTGAGTGTTGACATAGCTGGACTTTTCTAGGTGGAAATGATAAATTGTTTGTGTTTCTTTTCCCTCCTTTCTTATTCTGAGGGTAGTGTAGAGGTGGGAAAGATTGAATAAAGGTGAGTTTTGACTGACATCAGATATAAACCGAAGTTCTGTGCATTGCTTGGACCTTGGAAGTGCAATGGTCTTAGTAGTAATGGCTAAGCTGCAGTCATTAGTGAAGGATCTAGGCAGTATATTCTCTGTGAGCAGGAAGGCAGGAATAATTCCTCTTTATAAGAGTGATGGAGAGAAAGGATAATATGCTAACTGCCTGCTAACACCATTTAATTATATTTCAGGGCTATAATCTAAACAGCAACTAACATTTCTTTGTAGTAAGGAGCCAGATTTCAATGAAGTGTCTGTAAATACTTTTTTAGGATTTGGTGGTTTTTGGTGTTGTTTTTTTTAAATACAGCCCTTGACCCCTTTGTCTTTACTGTGGAACAACAAGCAGATAAGTGCTTTTGGGTACAAAGTTTCTGTGCCTTTGTGTCTAAGGGATACAAAGACTAAAACAAAACACAGCCCCTATCCTCCATGAGCTTATGTAGTAGGAGGTAGGGAGAGAGATAACATGTAAATAGATAAGTAAATATAAGATAGAAAGCATGAAGAACTAGGAGGCTCTGAAGACAAGTCCTTAAAGGAAGCTAAGGATTCTAAGATGCAGAAATAAAATGAAAACGAATGACATTCCTTCTTTCCATATGAGCCCAAAGTACCAGAGATCAATCTTACTCTTAAAAGCTTTGGGACTGGGTTGTATGGGATGAAGAAAGTGGAATCTTGAAAGTCATAGAGAGACTTTACTGAGAAAAGGGGTCATGAGAAGCCTGAAGTGGGATGGGGAGACAAGTCTATTGCACTTTGGGAGTTACAAACTTTAAATAACAGAAAGATTGAGATAATTTTAAAATTTAAAGTGTACTTGCTAAAGGTAAAATAGAACTGAATCCATCTCAATGAAGTAAATGGGATACTTTCAGCCATCAGAGTTGAACAGATTGTATGACTTTTGGGGGGCAACAAATTTGGGTCTAGAGATTTCAGCCACTGAGATAAAAAAGAATAGCATTTTGGTTCTGTAGTTTTCATTTTTTCAACAACGAATACTATAAAGAAAAGTTTGCATGGAAAAAAGTCTTCACAAAAATAAAGTAAAGCAGGACTTTGGCACACAGATCTTTTAAAAAGGACACAATGACATAAGGGATACTTTCAATCTTGCTGTGACCTCCAGTCCCTTCATCTTTACCCTGGCCTTATTTTCCTCCCTTCAGAGTCTTGGCCTTACATGTTGACTAATCCATTGTGGCATACTACATTTTGCACCCTTGAATCATACTACCATTATGCCCTGCCAGTTTTCAACCTTGGGTCATCCCCAGCATTCTTCTTCTCCAATCCTTTGGAAAGCTAAATCATAAGGTTTTTTAAATAAAAAAAAAAGACCTTAAATATATCATCTAACACAATTCCCTCATTTTACAGATAAAGAAACTGAGGCAGAGAAGTAAAATCATTTGGTGAAGGTTAGGCCCTTCAAAAAACAAATCTGTTATTTCGACTGAACCCTTTTGAGTTTTTTCTTGATTTAAGACTGTCCTGGTCCCCTAATTATTTTTTCAAATCTACTTTAGTCTCATGCTTCCTACACCAACTTTAGAGATTTATTCTACTGACAAAATTAGGAAGACCAGAGTTCAAGTTCCACTTCTGATACATGCTATCTTCATAACCCTGGCCATGTTACTTAACTCTTTCCTGCCCTACATACCTCTCTAAGAATATAAGTTTCATAGAAAGTATTGATCTATACTGATAGAAGTTACTAACTAGGAATTACTTACACCAATTAGAACCCAGATCTGTTTTTTTTTTTTATTTCTCTATTTACTTTTCAGCCTATAAATTCTATCTGTCAATAAAATTTAAGTATGTTGAAGACAAGTACTATTTGGTTTTTGTCTTCGTATCCCAAGCACCTATCGCAGTGCTTTGCACATAGTAGGCTTTTAATATATGTTCATTGAAGATAGTAATTATTTCCATGACCCTTTGTAAAAGACAGAGTATATAACATCAAAATGCAATTCATTGAAGGCATTGCTCCTAGGAGGTAGAACATTAGTCCTGGCTCATAAGCAAGTGAAGGGAGGTCAGGAAGAGTTTCTAGAACTAGGAGGTAGGTCAGACCAGCAAGGACATAGCCTAAAGTACAAAATTCATAAACATATGTTTATGAATAAACATATATATGATTATGCTTGTTGTTCGGGCATGTCCAGTTCTTCATGACCCTGTGGACCATAGCACACCAATGCTGTTCATGAAATTTTCTTGGTAGAGATTCTGGAGTAGTTTGCCATTTTCTTCTCCAGCTCATTTTACAGGAAACCGAGGCAAACAAGGTTAAATGACTTGCCCAGGGTCACATAGCTAGGAAGTGTTTGAGGCCAAATTTGAACTCAGGTCCTCCTAACTCTAGCCTAATGCTCTATCCACTATACATACATATGTGTATATATGTTGATTTTTACTTCAATCCCAGGAGGTAGGTGCCATTAATATGCCCATTTTAGAGCTGAGGAAACTGAGACTGAGCAGTCATCACTACCTTCTGAACTATTCCCTTGGTCTTACCCAGCATTTTTATCAGACCTAAGGGAGATCCTGACAACCCCCAGGATATAGAATCAGATTAGGAAATCTTAGATCAGTGTCAAGCAAATGTGTAGCCCAAGGGCATAAGGCAGGGATACCAATCTAGAATCCACACCTAGGAGCAAAGAGGAGAAAACAAGCCAGAGTAACATCTTAACATCTGGTAAATCAGCACAACCAAGGCAAGGCTCCTGATCGACAAACAGGGGCCCTTTCTTGGGGTGGTATAGATAAGGGCTAGCATATTTTTTTAGTAGGATCATCGATTTAAAGTTGGAAGGGAATTCAAATACCATTTAGTCCAACCCCCTAATTTTACAGATATAGAAACTGAGTCCCAGTGAAGTTAAGTGACTTGCCAAAAGTCACACATGACAGAGATGGGATCTTTTTTTTTTGTTGTTGTTGTTGTTTTTTAAGTGAGATTAACCTCAGAGTTAAAATCAAGTGGACAGTGGCAAACAAGTATGCAGCAGGGCCTCAAGAACAGCATTTTTTAAAATGTGAGTCTTTGAGATTCTTTCAGGGGGCTTATTATGTATAGAGACAGTCCTGGGCAAAACCAAAGCAAGCAGAGTTTATCTTCCAATACCCTTTCAGTAGTTTTCTCTTCCCTCCAAACAGCCATGGTGACCTGTCTTCTTGGACAATTCATCATACTCTGGACCTTTCTCTCCTCTGCCCTCTACCAAAATTTTCCTGATTTGTGTCTAAGCTTTTATGAAGGTGGAGGGAGTCCAACAGTCTAATTCACAAAAAGGTGTAAATGATGTACAATATATATTAATGTAGTATACCTTTCAGGAAGGTTTGTATGTTAATTGAGGGTTGAGAGGTACCTCCTTAAGCCTATGATTCCCAACCTTTTCAACATGAGACTCCTCCTCTAGATGCTAGTAGTTGTATTATTTAGTTTCCAGTGATTAAAAAAATCCATGGCAACCAAAAATTACTATGAATTGAATTCGGTAATAATCTTAGATTTGTATTTCATTTATAATAATCTTCATATAATTTAAAAATATTAATACTTATATATGTGAGATACATTACTTATTCAGCCTGTGAAAGTATATTTGCTTATTATACTGAGCCATTTAATGAGATAGCTAGTGCTATTTTGTTGTACCTCTCAGAGAAAGGAAGTCTGGTGGATGCCCTGAAATTTCCAGCCCTTGATCTGATTCCACATTCAGCTAGTTTCATTATTTACATTTCAAAGCAACAAGTGTAGAACATCCATTTTCCCAAACATATGCTGTGGGAAGGGAAAAAAAGCATTAAGTGCTTCATAACCCTCCCCCCCCCCCAAGTTCTAGTTACTTATAATAAATATGAAATCAAAAGTCATCTAGGTACTTTTGTATAGATTTGTTTTCCAATTGTTTGTTTGTTCATTTAATCACTCATTCATTTATTTAAAAGACTGGATTTTCTTCTTGCAAGACAAGATTAGATACTGGCAAGATTGCTCCAATTTGTTTAGCATGGGAGTTTTGATCTGTTCCATATCCACCATGGACCATTCTCTTATTCTTGGGCTTCTCTGGAGTTCACCACTTTAAAGTCACGTTTAGTGTGGATACCCAATCAGTTTAATTCACTGCAGCCTAGGACTCCCAAATTTTCAGAGATCCACCAGCCTCAGTTTCCCTAACTGGGATTATAAGTACCTGGATTTATAGTCATAACCCATCATGCCCAGTTTGCAGGTTTGCTTTAGAGTGGTTTCCTAAGTGAGCACTAATAAAGTGTCAGTAATTAAAAACTAGCCCAAACTCCATTATACATTTTCAGAGTTGAAAAGAACTTCAGTGGCCATCAAGCCAACTCACTCCTGAAAAAAAGTCCCATTTACAGCATATGCATCATGGGGTCAATAAACAGTGAGAGCAAAATTACTACCTTTCAGGGCAGGCAATTCCTCTTTGAAAAATTTTCAAGATTCAGTTTGCCTCTTTTACAACAAAATAGCCATTGTTTCACAGTTCTGCATGCTAGCATCAAATAGAACCCTTCTCATTTCTCTTCCCGGTGATAATCCTTGAATATTTTAAGACTGAGAAATACATTGCCCTCCCTCTCCTCCAAGTTACCCATCCCAGTCCCTAGAATTGATCTCTGTGAGCCATGACCCATATATGAAGCCTTTCACCACCTCTTCAGGAAGTTCTCTGGCTCATCAGTGTCCTTTCTAAGATTCAGTAGCTCCATTATTCATACAGCATATTTTATTCCTAATAAAATCAAGATGCTGCTGCTTGATAGTTTTGTGAATTTCTGCATCCCTTGCCTTAACTCTGAAGGCCCCTACTGGGGTCCAAAGGTTGAGAGCTGCTACTTTAATCTAAAACGATGATCCTTCAGTTGTGAAATAGGAGGTACCTCAGGAGTCTAACTGGGGAGAGATTTGGGAGTAGGAGAAGCAAGAAGACCTTCCTGCTACTTTGCAAACCATACTAGATCCTAATAATAATAGCCAACATTTCTGTAGTGTTTTACATTTTATAAAGCACTTTACATAAATTATGATTATCTTATTTATTTGCCCATATAGGCAGCAGCTACCTATTTTGCCTTTGGGTAATGCTGACCCTAAATATAGGGAATAAGATTCTGGCTCCGCTTTTGTCTCTGGTGTGAATCAATAATATATTTGTTTATTTAAATCTTTACTTTCTGTCTTAGTAACAACTTGAAGACAGATGGGCCAGGGATAGACAGTTAGGGTTAAGTGACCTACCTAGGTCTTATGCAGCTAGGAAATATTCAACATCAGATTTGAACCCAGGAGCTCCTGTCACCAGACCTGGCTGTCCATGGAGCTGCTCAAATACACGGTAATTTCAAAGGAGAAAGAGAAAGGGCTAGCACTGGGGAGATCAGGATATGTGGGAGCCCTTGAGCTGAGCCTCGAAGGGAGTTAGGGAAGCCCAAAAGGCAGAGGTGAAGAGGGAGAGCATTCTAGGCTTGGCATATGGCCTGAGCCAAGATACAGAAATGGGAATGTTGTCTATAGCAGCGAGTCAGTTTGGTGAAAACAACACCTGCAAGGGGTAGTAATGTGGATTCAATCTGGGAACCCTGACTGCTGCCAGACTGTAAAGTGCTTTAAATGCCAAACAGACCGTTGGTGTTTTCCTCTAAGAAGTGACCAGGAGGGGCTGAAGTTCCTGCAGCTGGAGAGTGACAAGGTCAGACCTGGGCTTCAGGAAAACATTGGGGCAACTGAGTGAAGGGTGATGTAACTAGAGGAGAGAGCAGACGTAGGCACCCATCAGAAGGCTGCTGAAATAGTCCTGATGAAGGGTGAAGGGATGAAGGAGGGTGCTGGCTTCGGGAGAGATGGAATGTGGAGATGACAAGAATGCAGTGCTTGATTGATTATGGAGGGTGAGGAAGAGTGAAGGGTCAAGGATGACTGTGAAGTGGCAAAGCTGGGTGAGTGGAAGGACAGTGGTGTCCTTCACAGACATTTTAAAGACTTGGAGCCATGATATGTAGCAAAAATTGAGAGAATCAATGCTTTAGAGTAATGGTTCTTGAAGTTTTTGGTCTTTCTTATGCATTTGCACTACTTAAAATTATTGTGGACTCCCCAAAGAACTTTTGTTTAGGTAGCTTATATCTACTAATATTTGAGATTCGCATTAATATAGAGATAATTGAGATTCATATTTGAGATTCATATTAAAACTAGAGATATTTGAGATCAACATGTAGCTTTAATATTAATACTAGAAATGAAAAGTCTTTCTATTAGTATGAAAATAATTTTGACTTCACAGATCCCCTGAAAGGGCTTTGGGGATCCCCTGGGGACTTTGGACCATATTTTGAGAACTCCATTTTGGAACTTTGTTGCATTGGCCCAATCTAATATCTTTTTAAAATGTTGTTCTCACCTCTAATCCTTCTTTCTCACTGCTCCCAAACAAAATTGTTCCAGAATCCTCAAGAGTAGAAAACCTCAACTCTTAGGAGGAAAATAGAATTTATAAAGGCTATACAAGATGAAAATGTTATACTTGTGGTGGGTGGGAGGGAAGTCTCACACATACTGTGGCTGGTCTTCCCTTCTATTTCCTTTGCATGATTCCCAGATGGAAAGATTGACAAGCACATTTTTTCCTTTAAATTACATGGAGCAAAAGCAATAATAAATTGCAAAGCCAGAGCCCAATTTCAAGTTTTAAAGCTATAATATAGAAATACATGAATATATATACATTTCATGTGTGTGTGTGTTACACACACACTATTTCTTGCTGGAAAACAGCAATGGGATGGAGGAGCCACCTTTGCCCCTTTGGGATCCCTCATCTGTGGCTAAAGAATCTCTAAAATGTTCCCTATACCCATCTTTCATCAGCAGATTTGACTAGAATATTTTACCTCCTCACACTGGGGCTTCTGGCCCCAGTTTGTGTTTCTTTGTGTTGGTTGGACTAGACGTAGGCTAGGCATCTTTGTATAACTCTTGAGTCATAAGATCACATTGAATCAAGATCCTGTGGTCCAGGGAGGCTGATGTCTATGACTTCTTCAGATAAGATGACTATATGTGTGTGTGTGTGTGTGTGTGTGTGTATGCATATATATACACACTATATTTTCTAAAAGTCTTTCTTCATGCAGTTTTAAGCTATTAAAGCTTTTGGGACTTTTGGGACACCCTGTACTTTTGCAGAAAAATCTCTAATGCTATTCCTAACATGCCCCACTTTACCCTAAAAAATCAAAAGTTGATTATATTGCTCTTTTCCCCAACATAGTCACTCTGCTAGTAAGTGTCCCAGCCCAGCACAGGACTTCATGCATGACAACTTCCTTTGTGTTTTTAATGTCTTAAAATAGGGAGGATAGGATTATTGCTTTATTGATGGCCTAACTGTGACCCAGAGGGGTTAAGTGATTTGTCCAGGATCACCCAACAAGTCAAGGTTAAAAATCCAGGTCCTGTGATTCCCACCCGGGTCTCATGGAAAAGAATACTGATGATAGTTGAGGAGAAAGAGTTGTTTTCCTGTGGTTTGGTTTGGCGAATTTGGACATGGTTCAGGGGTGGGATAGGATGGAAGACATTCTTAGAACTCACACAGTACACAGAAATATTTAGTTACTCCTCTGCAGCCAGGAACTGTGACAGGAAGAGACTAGCAGTTTATCCAATGTAAGATAGGGGAAAGAGCACTGGGCTTTAGGAGATCTGGTTTTCAATCCTCACTGACTTCATGACCTTAGGCAAGTCACTTAACCTGAACAAAGACTTTTAATTTCTAATATGAGTACTAATTACAAATATGGTAAATATTGATAAGTATGACCCACATAAACAAAAGCTCTTTGAGGATCTGATGCTGTATCCACTGTGCTTCCTAGGGGCCCCCAAACCCTTAACTTTATCTATCTCTCTTCTATTTCCACTAACCAAACATCAGTCTCTGTTGACTCTTTAGGGTTCTGAAAGCTTCTTGACTTGGTGGCATAGTGGGAAGAGCACTGACTGCATTTAGAGTCAGAGAACTTGGGTTGAAATCTTGATTCTTTGTGACCTTAAGCAAGTCACTTAAGTGACTCCCTCCTTTGTGAAATGAGGGGGCTTGCCTAGTTGTCTTCTTTAGGTCTCTTTCATCCCTAAATCTATAACCTTAAAATTCTTACACAGTGGGTGAGATAGTTTGCTCAAGTTTAGAATGAGGTGAGAGAGAGGAGGACTTCTGACCCCAACTCTAAAGTCCCCTTCCTCCCACACTTGCCTGCTCTGTCTTCCACTGGCTCTGTGGTTCTATTTTCTCATCTGTGGTTGTGTGATCTAAGAAATATAAACAAGCTCCCAAGACTTCAAAGACTCACTCAGGGTCTCTGTTTAGCCCTCAGCTGGACAGAGGCATCTAATGGAGTGAAAAGACATCAGAGAAGAGGAATCCTCTTAAAGCAGCCCAAGATAAAGGACACAGAAGTAATCATGCTGGACACTTGAGACCCCAGTTCTTTGGATTTGGCAAGGAGAAGACTCTATCCAGTGCTCTCTACTTCTGGCAAACTGCTAATGGTGGCCAAACTTACTGACTGAGGGCACAAAGATGAGAGGGCATCAGGGAAGGGCAGGGAGCATACAGAGGAAACTTTTCCCCAGGTTTTCAACATCTTCCAGGGTTACATGTCAGGAGAGTATTTGAAGGTTAAAGAAAGGGAATAAGAACAGGTAGGTAGCACAGTGGATAGAGAGCACCAGGTCTGGAGAGGGGAGATTCTGGGTTTAAATCTGGCCTCAGACACTTCCTAGCTGTATAGCTCTGAGCAAGTCACTTAACCCCCATTGCCTAGCCCTATCCCTCTTCTGCCTTGGAACCAATACACAGTACTGATTCTAAAATAGAAGGTAAGGGGGGCAGCTGGGTGGTTCAGTGGATTGAGAGCCAGGTCAAGAGATGGGAGGTCCTAGGTTCAAATTTGACCTCAGACACTTCCCAGCTGTGTGACCCTGGGCAAGTCACTTAACCCCCATTGCCTAGCCTTTACCACTCTTCTGCCTTGGAACTAATACACAGTATTGACTCCAGTATTGATTCCAAGATGGAAGGTAAGGGTTTAAAAATAATAATAATAATAATAGAATGTAAGAAGTTTTTTTATTTATTTGTTTTTTAAAGATGGGGGCTGCTTTTAATATGATTGCTAAGTGAATCAGTGGAGGAAATACTGGCCAGGAGAGAATCAGCATAGCTTAGTGGACAGTTAGCTGATCTTTGAATCAGGCAAACTGGGGCTCAAGTCCTGTCTCTGATACATACTGTCTCAGTGACTCTGGGCCAGTCATTTGATCTCTCAATGTCCAAGGGGCTCTCTTAAGAATTTAAATTGCACCAAAGGTGCTGATCTGCTTTGATTGAGGGAGTGCCTGACCAGGGTTCCTTACACCTATGAAATCACGTATATAGTTTAAAGAAAGAAACAAAATAGTTGCTGGAGGAGCCTTGGGTGAGGCAGAGAAAAGAAGGGAAAATTATGAAAATGATCAATACATAATAATAATATTTGGCACTTGTACATTGCTTTCCATCCAGGATCTCATTTAATAAGCTTCACATCCACTCTATGAAGTAGGTACTCTAGGGTTAATGATCTCCATTTTACAGGTGAGGAAACTGAGACTCCCAGAGATTATATGATTTACCTGTGGCTGTGCAGCTGATATGTCCCAGCCCAGATTCAAATGTCCTGTACCCATGACTTCTTCAACTCCTTAAACCTTCTGTCCCTCTAATGGGGCGTCTGCCCCCACAATCACCAGTGACCCCTTCTTCCAAATCCATTGACCTTTCTCTACTCTCATCCCCCTTGTCATCTGCAGCATTTGAGATTGTAGACCACCTTCCCCCCCTTCCTTCTTCTTCCTGCTCCAAATGATAGTTTTTCTTGGCTTCTTTGATATGATATGATACATGCCTAATTCTCCTCCTCCTCCTTTCTTTATTCTGTTTGATGGAGTCTGAGCTTCCTCCCATTCATTCAATACTTTGGATTGAATAGCTACTGTGCCCTTCTCTGTGCCAGACTCTACCGAAACAAATGCAGGCTGTGGGAATCCCTTCACCAAATGGAAAGAGGTCCGTTAGAGGCTTCTTGGAGAGGGAGAAGGTAATAGCAGTCCCTGAGCTGATAGATTGCCTTGGCCAGTCAGAGCTCATTCTGTATCCAGCTGTTCTGGGGAGGGACCCCTTAAATCAAGAACTCAAGGGACTATTGTTCAAGTAGTGATTTAAATCCTCTTTCAGCCCAAGTAGTGACTGGGCTTGTGAAGGGAAAAGTATGGCAGAATGCCTCCTTTCCAAAAGGCCTGTGGGAATTTGGAGTGACTCTTATCCTGACTGAATAAAGTAATGGGGTTGAAGGAGAGTAGTTTTGATGTGAGAGCAAAGGGTGCCTCTGGAGCCGAGACAGAAAAGATCTTTGCTGCCTCTGGAACCCAAGTGGACTAAGGGAAAAAGCTCAGGGAGGGAACTCAAGTTCTGGTTAAAGGTGAAAGAGAAATTGGGGAGGGGGCAGTCAGGGGGCTCAGTAGATTGAGTCAGGCCCAAAGATAGGAGATCCAGGGTTAAAATATGGCCTCAGATACTTCCTAGCAGTGTGCCCCTTGGCAAATCACTTAATCCCAGTTGCCTAACCCTTATCACACTTCTGCCTTGGAACCAATACTTAATATTGAATCTTTTTTTTTCTAAACTGAATATTGATTCTGAGACACACGGTGACCCTGGGCAAGTGACTTAACCTCCACTGCCCAGCCCTTTCTGCTCTTTTGTCTTAGAACCAATACATAGCATTGTTTCTAAGCCAGAAGGTAAGGATTTGAAAAAAAAAATTTAAGCAAGGAAAACTTATTTCAGTCTTTTTAATGCCAATTTCAAATGCAGTACCATATATACATAATTATATTTTACTAGATATATGATTTCATAGTGTAGAGAGCTATTTGATGAGGAAACTCTTTCTACCAACACAGATCTTTACCTCCTCTGCAATTTATGTTCTTAGTAATATATCTGGGTCACTAAGAGATGAAATGACTTGTCCAAGACCACAGAGCCAATAAGTGTCAGAGAAAGGACTTGAATATAGGTTTTCCTAACTCCAAAGCCAGCCTTCTTACAACTCCGAAGTATAAAGCCCTTAGTAAATGGTCATTGTATTGAATTCTAGGAGTATCTCTTTAGAGGCAATAGAAAACTGACCATCAGCAAAGAAAGCAGCCTTTTGTGAAGAGAGGGCCTTTGCTGGGTCATGGGTTTTATTTTTTTAATTTGATTTTTTGATCATGTGTTTTTTATAAACAAATCTATATTCTATTTTCTTATTGCACTTACTTTTTTTTTTCTACCCATATGTCCAGGATTCCATTGGTCCTGGACCACTCTCTAAATCAGCATTTCTGTGGCATGTAAAATTATTCCAATGATTACTCGCTAATGTTGCTGGATCCATGGAAAGAAGACAATAAGCATTAGAGGCTGCCACTTATGATTAAGAACTAAATAAATGCTTTTTAACAGTATAAAGGGGAAAGGAAAGTAGATACAGGTTGAGGTAAATGGGAGAGGTAAGGCTTATGAGACAGAAAAGCAAATGAAGTGAATAGCAGAGCTAATTCAGGGTTTTTCTCCCTCTGCTGAGACTGAGGAAAGGCAGTACCTTTAGTCCTGACAAACCATCTAAGCTGAAAAGAATCTTAACAGAACATGACTTTTGGGTGGTCCTCTGATGAGGATGTATGGGCTCTGAGAAGAGTTCATTGGAAGGAAACACAGTCTCATCTCAGCCCTCTGCCTGGTGTCTCAGGTGTAGCTAAAGGGCATCCCACGTTCCAATCTCTTGTCCAGTTTTGAGACAGAACACAATTTTGTGTATGCCTTTGGAAAGACAGAAGACTTCCCTCAGGAGAATGCTGGTGCCCCTCTGCCCAAGTATTTCCAGCTCTGAGTCAAGGCTGGAAATTCTCTGTTCATGTAAAGAAAGAAAAAAAGGCAAGGAATATAGAGAAAGTTGGACAGAGGGAAATGGGAGGGAGGAGAAAGGAGGAGAAATGGTAGAGAAAGGGAGTGGGAAAGAGAAGAATTTCAGAACAGTACAGCTGGAACTGGAAAAGGGGTACCAAAAAAACAAACAAAAAATGACCTTAAGGTGTGCTATTTCTAAAATGTTTGGGAACCGCTGGACCCAAACAAGTGTGTGTCCCATGGGATGTATTAAAATTGCTCTTAAAGCTGTATCCTCTATTGCCAGTGACCAGGGCATCTCTAACAGAGCTGGGGGCCCCAAGGAAGGTCATGTATGCGACTTCCCTAGCATATAAGGGAAGATGAACATCCAGAGTAGTCTTGAAGGGGGACATAATTGAAAAAAACAAAAAATACGGTCTAAGGAGTGTATATGGAGGATAATAGGAATTTGCTTTGACAACTGGGTGTGTGGAGAAGACTAACATTTCCTTTTAAAAAAAGGTTTATTTAATTGATTAATTAAGAAAAAAATTTCCATGGTTACATGATTTATGCTCTTTCTCTCCCCCCTCATAGCCAACATGCAATTCAACTGGGTTTTACATGTGTCTTTAATCAATACCTATTAACATATTACTGATATTTGCACTAGGATGATAATTTAGAGTCTACATCCCCAATCCTATCCCCACCAACTCATGTGATTAAGCAGTTGTTTTTCTTCTGTGTTTTTACTCCCACAGTTCCTTCTCTGGGTGTGGATAGTGTTCTTTCTCATAAGTCCCTCAGAATTGTATATCCTAGATCATTGCGTTGCTGCTAATAGAGAAAAGACTAACATTTCCAATCAAATCAACAAATATTTATTGAGGTTCCATCATGTGCCAGAGAATTGATCCTTGCCTTCAAGTTTAGTTGGAGAAATAAAACTAATACAGAAAATTAAATAGCAGTAAAAGACAACCAATAAAAAACTTGCTATTACAGAGAATCTATTTTCAAACTTTTAGGTCTCAGGACCTCTTTATATTCTTTTTTTTTGCCCAACCCTGACCTTCCATCTTAGAATCAATACCATGTATTGGCTCTAAGGCAGAAGAGTGATAAGGTCTAGGCAATGGAGGTTAAGTGACTTGCTCAGAACCACACAGCTAGGAAGTGTCTGAGGCCTGATATGAACCCTGGCTGTCAATCCACTGAACCACCCAGCTACCCCATACCTCTTTATATTCTTAAAAATTATTGAGGTCCCCAAAGATCTTTTATGTGGATTATATCTATCACTATTTACCATATTAAGAAATCTAAATGACCACATCTTAAAATATTTATTAATTTATTTTAAAATAGCAATAACAAACTTATTTCATATTAACATAAATAACATTTTTGTGAAAATAACCATTTTCCAAAGACAAACAAAACTAGTAAGAAAAGTAGCATTGTTTTACATATTTTTGCACATCTCTTTAATGTCTGGCTTAATAGAAGACAGCTGGATTCTCATATTTGCCTCTGTGTTCAGTCTGTTGTGATATGTTGTTTTGGTTAAAGTATATGAAGAAAATCCAGCCTTACACAGATATGCAGTTGGAAAAGAAAGGAGTATTTTAAAAGGCAAATAACACTGAAGTATTATAGAAATAGTTTTAACCTCATGGACCTGTTTAAAGGGTCTCAAGGATGCCGAAGGATCCATGGGCCATACTTTGAGAACTGCTGCAGAAAGCATCCACTGGAAAATGAATTTTACCCAATGATTAATTATGACTGGATGGTAAAGGTACAGGATGAATTGTAAATGTCCAGACCTGCCAACAGCAAATTTGTTTTACTTAACTTTACTTCCTTGGTACAAATGAGGGTTCTGTTCAGGGTAAAGTTGGGAGAGTTATTAGGAAATGACAACAAAGTTTTCAAAAGGCATCAATGAAACATTTCCAAGGAATTAAGAAAAAGAGCAGAACATGAATTGTATGAATAGCAAGTGTTTTAAGAGTTCAGAGGAAAGGTTGTTACAGAAGGCTTTTACGGTAAACAAAGACTTGAGCTGGGTTTTATACACAGTAACCATAGGATTTGAATAAGGACCGACTAGCTGGATAGAATAGCAGGAGCAAAATGATGGAAATGAGAGAGTAGATGAATGAAACATTTTCTTTGGAGTGATGGTTTGGGGGGAACTGAGCAGTTGATAAAGGAAGGCCAGATGAAGTAAAGGTACTTTTGGATTTTGTTCAGTAGGCAACAAGGAGCCATGGGAGGGCTCTGATTGGAAGTGGCATGATCAAATGAGGTTTTTTGAAACACCAGATACAAGATAGACCAGATATTAAAAGATCAAAGTAGAGATACTGCAGTAAGAGATGGGACATATACCGATGACAGCTGAGCTAGCATGGTAACAGGAAAAATGAGAAGGAAAGGAGATTTCAGAAATATTAAGAAAGAAGAATCTGTAGGTCTTGCTGATCAGTTAGGTAGAGCAATGACTTAAAGATAACTCCAGTGTTTCATCTGGTTTCCTTTGGAAGACTGGTGGGACTCAAAACAGGAAAAGGGAAGTCAGGACAGGGAACCAGTTTGGGGAAGGTGGTGGTGGGGGCAACATGAGCTCAGTGTTAGATCTGCTGCATTTAAGAAAACATTGGGATATCCAAGTTTATATGTCCAAAAAGCAGATGGAAATGTGGGACTAATGTTTAGGAGAGAAATCAGAACCTAAGAGACAAGCTGCAAGTCATCTCCAGAAAGGTCATAATTGAAATATGTTCCATCTTCAAAAAAAGGTAGGCAGAAAAACAGAAAATCATTGATCAAATGCTGCCTCAGACAGTTATGACTCTGAGAAAGTCACATAATCTCACTCTGTGACTCAGTTTCTTCATCTGTAAAATGAGGGGGGGTTAGACTCAGTGGTCTATGATTCTGTGAGATTTGAATTCTAGACCCAGCCTTAGCACTGAGTTGTATGACCTTGGCCAAATCAGTGAACTCCTTTGGACTCCAGGCTGTTAATCTCTAAAGTAGGTAGCTGAATTAGATAATCCCTCAAATCCTTCCCATCCTAGAGGTCTATAAATCATTTTTATCTATTTAAAAGTCTCTCCATTTTCTTTGTCACTTGAACTACTATTTGCCAATTTTTTTCTAGTCCTAATATATCCTTTTTCTTTCATTCCCTTTTGAATTTCATTGCTTATTTATAAAGCAGAAAGAAATTGAGTGACCCTATGACAGTGGGGCGAGCCATCAGATCTGGCTAAATTAGAAGGCCTAGACTGGGGTAACTAAATGACTCAGTGGCTAGAGAGGCCAGCTTAGAGATGGGAGATCATGGGTTCAGATTTGACCTCAGACACTTACGAGCTGTGTAACCCTGGGCAAGTCACTTAAATCCAATTGCCTGAGCCTTGCTGCTTTTTTAACCAATGCTTAGTGTCACTTCTTAGATAGAGGGTAAGGGTTTAAAAATTTCATTTTAAAGACTTGGACTGCTGGTTCAGGAAACTAGTCTCTATAGAGAGATCATCAGAAGGAGGTTTGGCATTTCCTGTATGGAAATAATTTCCCTAAATAGATTAATATATGGGAAAGGGATGACCAACTCTCCTCCTGTCAATTCAGCTCTTCCATTGGACTTGCCAAACCTTGTTGTGTCTTACTGGCCTGAGAGGTACTCATTCTGCCTAGCATCATTTTCTTTTTAACTGTTTGGACCTAAGTAAAGAAAGGAAGCCAGTGTCCTTATTCTCTGTATCACTGGATTCAAACAGTAGGTGGTGGGAAGTTTCAGAAGAAGAAAATTTCCATTGGCATCCCTCTTTTTTTTAATCTTCCTAGGCTCAAAATAATTTCCAGGAGTTGCTTAACTTCTAGAGAGAACTGCTCTCTGGATCCAGAGAGAAGTATGTCAGTAGTAGCAGCATGTGGTTGGGCAGTGGACACCTGGTTTAGTCCACCAATATTTGTTAAATGCTTTGTGACTTTAGGCACTATCTTCCTCTCTGAGATTAAATTCCTTTATTTCTTAAATTCAAATAATGATATTTACAGAGTTTTTTTTATAGTATTTTATTTGATCATTTCCATGCATTATTCATTAAAGACAAAGATCATTTTCTTTTCCTCCCTCCCACCCCCCGTAGCCGACGCGTGATTCCACTGGGTATCACATGTGTTCTTGATTCGAACCCATTGCCATGTTGTTAGTATTTGCATTAGAGTGTTCCTTTAGAGTCTCTCCTCTGTCATGTCCCCTCAGCCATTGTAGTCAGGCAGTTGCTTTTCCTCCATGTTTCTACTCCCTCAGTTTGTCCTCTGCTTATGGATAGTGTTTTTTCTCCTAGATCCCTGCAGATTGTTCAGGGGCATTACACTGCCACTAATGGAGAAGTCCATTACGTTCGATTATACCACAGTGTATTAGTCTCTGTGTACAATGTTCTCCTGGTTCTGCTCCTCTCGCTCTGCATCACTTCCTGGAGGTCGTTCTAGTCTCCATGTAATTCCTCCACTTTATTATTCCTTTTTGCACAATAATATTCCATCACCAACATATACCACAGTTTGTTCAGCTATTCCCCAATTGATGGGCATCCCCTCGTTTTCCAGTTTTTGGCCACCACAAAGAGCGCAGCTATGAATATTTTTGTAAAGTCTTTTTGTCCATTATCTCTTTGGGGTACAGACCCAGCAGTGCTATGGCTGGATCAAAGGATAGACATTCTTTTATCGCCCTTTGTGCATAGTTCCAAATTGCCCTCCAGAATGGCTGGATCAGTTCACAACTCCACCAGCAATGAATTAATGTCCCTACTTTGCCACATCCCCTCCAGCATTCATTACTTTCCATAACTGTCATGTTAGCCAATCTGCTAGGTGTGAGGTGATACCTCAGAGTTGTTTTGATTTGCATCTCTCTTATTATAAGAGATTTAGAACACTTCTTCATGTGCTTATTAATAGTTTTGATTTCTTTATCTGAAAACTGCCTATCCATGTCCCTTGCCCATTTATCAATTGGGGAATGGCTTGATTTTTTGTACAATTGATTTAGCTCTTTATAAATTTGAGTAATTAAACCTTTGTCAGAGGTTTTTATGAAGATTTTTTCCCAATTTGTTGTTTTCCTTCTGATTTTAGTTACATTGATTTTGTTTGTACAAAAGCCTTTTAATTTGATGTAGTCGAAATTATTTATTTTACATTTTGTGATTCTTTCTATGTCTTGCTTGGTTTTAAAGCCTTTCCCCTCCCAAAGGTCTGACATGTATACTATTCTGTGTTTACCCAATTTACTTATGGTTTCCTTCTTTATGTTTAAGTCTTTCAACCATTTTGAATTTATCTTGGTGTAGGGTGTGAGGTGTTGATCAATTCCTAATCTCTCCCACACTGTCTTCCAATTTTCCCAGCAGTTCTTATCGAATAGTGGATTTTTGTCCCAAGACCTGGGATCTTTGGGTTTATCGTATACTGTCTGGCTGAGGTCACTTGCCCCCAGTCTATTCCACTGATCCTCCTTTCTGTCTCTTAGCCAGTACCAAATTGTTTTGATGACTGCTGCTTTGTAATATAGTTTGAGGTCTAGGACTGCTAGGCCCCCCTCATTTGTGTTTTTTTTTTCATTATTTCCCTGGATATCCTTGATCTTTTGTTATTCCAAATGAACTTTGTTATGGTTTTTTCCAAATCAGTAAAGAAATTTTTTGGGAGTTCCATGGGTATGGCATATTTACAGAGTTTTGAGGAAAGCTTCTTTTGTCATCTGTATTGAAATGGGAACTGTTTATTTTTATTAGAAATTTTAGTCTTTAGATCTGTAGAGAAAGGGATGCAAGCAGAGCCTTTGATTTCCCATTTCCTTACAGACAATAGATGGCTAACTAAGATTTGGTTAATCCTTTTTTGCTTCCCTGAATGGAAAAGTAAGACATTCTCTTATCATCTAGATGATAAGAATCAATTAATGTTTTTTTCTTGATGTAAGAAAAATCATAATCAGTTCAACCTTATCTTTAACACACTCCAAGAATTCATGGATCTCTCTGCTGACTTGAATTCATTCAGGTCAAAGAAGAACATTTCTTTGGTTACTGCAGAAGAGAGTCAAAGAATAGTTTGTTTTCTCTCTCTAATCCCTTTTGGTACTAGTGGTCTTCTATAGCTGTCCCATTTGAAAAGGAGCTTCCAATGTTTTATGGATAAAGAACAGTCTAAGAACTGTGAAAGGTTGCTAGCTATTCAATTAATCAGGCTTTCTAAGAGTGGTTAGAGAGGGTATGGTTTAATGGGGAAAGCATTGGATTTGGAGATAAGAAGGGTTAAGTAAGACTCTCAGCTCTGCTACTCACCACTTGTATCACCTTAAACAAATCACTTTTCCTCCTCAATTTGAGTATCTGTGAAATTGGGGAGTTAGGCCATTAGATGTCAGTAAACTACATCTAGAGGGCTAAATCTGATCTTTTTCCTGCTAGTTTTGTATAGGAAACTAAAAATGTTTTTTGCATTTTAAAACAAAATTTACTCTATTTATAAATGCAAAAATTATTCTTTGCTCACCAGCCTGTACAAAAACAGGTGACTAGCCAGATTTGGCCCTTGGGCTGTATTTTGCCAACCCTTAGACTAAATTTTTAATGTCCCTTCCAGCTCTAAATTCCATGATCTCAAGAAAATTATAACACTTAGAGCTCCACAATTAAAATGTACAGGAAATATGTGGCTAAATTGTATTTAGGCGTGCTTATTAAAATAATCTTCTAGTAACCTGGTTTGTTATTAAAAAAAAAACTTTTACCAGAAGTAGCAGATAGGATAGGAGGCACAGAAAATTTTTCTAGGACATCAAAAAAGAAAGATTGTAATAGCAATTTATGAATTAGCTGGCAGATGGTATCTGTCTCTAGAATACTCGAGGCAAAGAAGGTTGGCACCTGACATGAACTCAGTCAAGGAAGAAGGAAGGAAGGAAGGAAGGAAGGAAGGAAGGAAGGAAGGAAGGAAGGAAGGAAGGAAGGAAGGAAGGAAGGAAGGAAGGAAGGAAGGAAGGAAGGAAGGAAGGAAGGAAGGAAGGAAGGAAGGAAGAAGGAAGGAAGGAAGGAAGGAAGGAAGGAAGGAAGGAAGGAAGGAAGGAAGGAAGGAAGGAAGGAAGGAAGGAAGGAAGGAAGGAAGGATAGAAAAAGGGGTTAATATGAAAATCTCCTCATCCCAGCAGTTCCTGGGAATAGATGTCTAGAAGCTAAACTGAATTCAAGTCTAGGGTATTCTTCTCCAGTGGATTCAGTGGGCCCTTAGTTGGGCAGAGGGAAGAGGTATTCTATGAACCATTCTTTCTGATTCTTCCAAAGAAATAGCCCCACAATCTTCCCCTCAAGCAGGTGTTCTTAACCCTTTTTTTAATGAACCCCTATGGCAATTTGGTGAAGTCTAGGGACCCCCTTCTCCAAGTAGTGTTTTTAAATGCATGAAATAAAATTGGTAGGATTAAAAAATATTGAAATACAGTAGTAAAAATATTAAAAACATAACAAATTCATATACGAACCCTTTCCTGAAGGAGCCTAATCAGGTATACCTTCAGATCCAAAGTGGTCCCAGTTCTAAATCCCAAGTCTTAATGGCTTAAAGCTGCACAAAGACTTCTGAGACAATCTGTATATCTTCCTACTTGTTTCAGTCTTTTATTTCACAAGGCAAATGCACCTTTGAAATAACAATTAATTCAAACAGTGGACTAACATAAATGATTGAGATCAGATCCTATTTTGATTGGAGAACAAAGAAGAAGGGGCAGGGAATGGGAGGTTGGGGACTAATTTGGCAATTTTAGTTTTGCCTATGGTTGATTGTGTTCTCCTTCCATTGTGTGATAGCAAATAGGAGAAATCACAGAAGGGTTTATGGAAGAGGTGCCATTTGGATTCATTTTTAAAGGATAAGTAGGGATTCAACATGGAAGGAGAGGAAGAGAGGACATCCTGGGAATGGAGAGCTGTAAACAAAGACACTAAGGTGGGAAAAGTCAGGGTGTGTTTGGGCAACAGCATTCAAACCCCAGACCTTGTAAGACTGGAGGTCAGAACGCAGCCAGAGGCACTGAGAAATAGGGATCAAAACAGAAAGCCTGAGCGTTGGATATGGAGCAACAAAGAAGTGGGGATCTAGCTATCCAGGACCTAGCAAATGAAGATCCAGAGCTGTGTTCCTTTGGGGCTAGGGAACCTCTTCCAGAGCTTAGACTTGAAACCTGGATGTGCATGTTGAGACATGACCCATGAGTGGGAGAAAGCAGAAATACCTGATGGGGGTAAAACAAAGTCCAGGATCCCTTCTGCAAGCTTTGGCTCTGGCTATCCCTCATGCCTGGAATGGTCTTCCTCCTTACCTCCACCTCTTAGAGTCCCTGACTATTTCAAGACTTAGTTCAAACACCCCCTTCTGCCCAGTCACTTAATAGGTAGTACTGTGCCCTTTAAGGCTGCCTTCCATCCATTCTGTATGGATCTTGTGTACACCTGGATAAGTTGGTGCCTCCATTACCCCATGAGGGCAGGAACCATTTTCAATTTTTCTTTGTATCCCAGTATTTAACAGTGGTGTCTGACACCTTCTAAGCTTGTAAAAAATGCTTGTTAAGTGACTGAGTCAAGGAGCTGAGGCGGGGGAGCCATTCCCAACTGCATTCTCATTTATGTGTGAGCAGAAGGAAGGGAAAGTGCCCAGTTGCAAACTTCCTGTCTTCTTGTCATCAGTTTTAGTGTCTATGTTAAAATGGCATCACTTTAAAAACAGTTTCCATTGATCAAAGCTTTACATTTTTATTTAGAATTCCCATGTTTATTGTTTTGTCTCTCTCTTTGAGGAAGTTAGAGAAAAAGGCAGGGCTAGATTTTTATCTTGATTCTGGAGCTTTGTAAATAGAGTAGTTACTTTGATAACCTGGGTTTAGAAGCAGTGACTGGGGGGTCTCAGAGTCACACAGGAAGTTTCTGAGATCAAATTTGAATCCAGGACTTCCTGCCTTTAGGTATGGTATCCTATCCACAGAGTCACCTAGCTGCCCTTCATGGAAGCTTTTTGAAAAATCTAAATAAATTAAGTTCACTGAATCCTGCTTTCCTTATCACCTCAAAGAACTTAAGTCAATTAGTTAGGCATGATTTGTCCTTTCCTTCTGCAAATTATACCTTTTACTTGATTCATTCAATAAGCATTTATTTTATTTTTTAACCCCTTACCTTCCATCTTAGAATCAATATTAGGTATTGGTTCCAAGGGAAAAGAATGGCAAGGGCTAGGCAATGGGGAGTTAAGTGACTTGCCCAGGGTCACACAGCTAGGAAGTATCTGAGGCCAAATCTCAATCCACTGAGCCATCCAGCTGCCCCATCAACAAACATTTATTAATCAGCTCCTAAGGGTCAAGCACTGTGCTAGGCCCTGAAGATTCAAAGACAAAAATGAAACAGACTGTCCTCAAAGAGCTTATGTTTATTGGTCAGATAAAGTCAACAGACATTTATTAATTCCTTACTATGTGCCAAGCAAAAATACTCTCTGTCTTTAAGGGGCTTACAATTTAACAGGGGAGAAAAATGTGAGCACCTACATACAAATTGTTATGAGGAACAGAGAAGTTTCATAGGAAAATGAAGGTTTGCAGAGGACAGATGCATGTGACCTGCAGAGAAAGATTCTGGAATGCTGGAAGGAAGGGTTAAGCTAGAACTGAGGGGCGGTTGGTTCTTTCTCTGGATGTAACCTGGGAAGAGTGGCTGCCTGTCCTGAGGTTTCTGACTCTATCGTGCCTCCTTTTTCTGCTTGCTGTTCTTGTGGTTATCCTGTTGCTGTGTTTCCTTGGGAGAAGAACCCTGTGATCCTGACGTTAAACCTGAACCAACTATCTGCACTGTCAGTAAGCCAAGGCCTGCGTCCATTTGGACCTGGGACCTACCCTGGGGACCCTGCCAAATCTGTCCTCTGCAAACTTTCATTTTCTTACTAAACTTATCCCTCCCTCAAAGCAGTATCAGAGCAGCATGAGCTCAGAAGGTTCTACCACAGGTCAGGCACTAATAGCCCATATGAACCCTTGGGATGGAGATGTCTCTAAATTTGTGAATCTCATGTTTCTTTTAAGCTCCTGAAATTCTGCTTTGCTCATATAGCACAGAGCCTTCTTTGATGCTGGTGCACCATACTGGATAGGCCTATGCCAAGACCTTCCATGTCTCACAATAGAGACCATAGTTCTTCAGAGAGACCTTGAAAGTGTCCTTGTATCCCTTTTTCTGACCTCAGCATGAGCACTTGCCTTGTGCGAGTTCTCCATCAAATGGTCTTTTAGGCAAACGTACGTTTGGCATTCGAATAATCAGAGTGGTGCTGCCTGCAGCAGAGTCTGAATGCCTGGCAGTTCAGCTCAAGAAAGGACCTCAGTGTTGGGTACCTTATCTTGCCTGCTGATCTTCAGAATCTTCCTACAATTCAAATGGAAGTGATGCCATTTCCTGGCACACTGCTGGTTTTCTGTCCAGGTTTCATAGGCATACAACAATGAGGTCTTAGTGAGTGATCTTCCCCTTGGTCATAGAAATATTTCCTTTCACAAGAAGTGACAGTGACCAGGTACCTGAGAGGGGGCCATTCTAAGTGTTGGGGACACAAAGAAAGTCAGTAACACAGTCCTTGCTCTCAGGGTCTTTTTCCCTGCCATAATGGACCATCCTATTTATGACAGACTTCTTTAGAAGGAAATCTAGAGGCGAGAAAGTAAACGTAGAAGCTTCAATCAACAGATTGTTTCAATGGTTCTGGAATTGGGGAGGGTTTTAGATGCTTTCAAGATTGGAAACCCCTAGAGACTGTTTTCTAAGGCAGAAAAGATGATCTTTTATCCTTCCTTTCCTGACCTCCAATTTCTACCCATCAAATTCTACTCATCCTCCAAGACCTACCTCAAATGCTTTGGCTTCCATGAAGCCATCACTCATCACCACAGCTAGAACTGAACAATGACCACATATGGCATTTGTTTCATACCACTCAGATGGCACTTCAAATGGGTTCACTCATTTTTTGTGCATAGTTTATCTGCACTGTGAGATTATGAACTCCCTGAAAACAGGGACTGTGTCTTACCCGTTTTTGTCTACCAGCACGGTGCTTTGCATAATAGGTACTCAATAAATGTTGGCAGAGCGAATGAATAAATTCAATGAATATTTGCCTCCGCCATCCATCACTACACTATCTCTATTCACTTCTATGGAAACATCTGCTCAGAGCCATGATTAATACAAACTGGGATCTAAAAATTGGCACCCCTCGATGGTCACTATGGAAATAGAGATAATGGGAATAAACTATCTCTTACCATTTAGCTTGCCGAGAGGCAGTGGGGTAAGCAGTATAGGTCATCCACCCAGCTGGGCTCAGGCATGCCATGTGACTGTGTGCAGAGCTGCTAGGTAACACAAGGGTCTTCCAAGGGACACCACAGAGCCAGACACAGATGCTCATGGACAGTAAGGCTAAGTTTAAATTTTGGCTCCAAAGCAAAAATTGGAGAAGGGCAGAGGGAAGGTGGGGTGCAAAGCATGTGTGCTAAGGGAATGGGAAACAACAGTGTTTCCATAGATACGACCAAAAAGCTGGGATGGTTGGAGGCACTGGTGTTGGCATCTCTCTGGAGACAGGCATAGAAATATAGATCTACAATCAAAAATATATTTGTATGATACCAACATAGATACACAAAGCGACCCTAAAGAATGTCAGAACACTAGACTGGAAGTCAAGAGACTGGGGCTCTCTTCCCTGTTAAGAAACTGCCTAGAATCTGCAGTTTCCTTATCAGTAAAATGAGAGTATTGAATTAATATGGTGTCTGAGACCAAGTTCTACTCTAAGACTTCATGATTCTAGAGCTGCATCAGTATAAGAAAAATCTAATTATCATTCGTTCCAAGAGACTCCATTTTTTTTTTTAAATGAACTGGAATGTGGTTGTGTTTACTGTTGCTACAAATACACAGGCCATTGACATGGGCTTGGAAATATGACATAGAGGTTATCATGATGATGGTATTTATTTCTAATGGAATTTGACACCTACTTAGAAGGATGCTCATATTCAGATGATTTTATCTCAGTTAATGTGATGTGTTTCTCAAATATACTAATTTTTTTCAGTTCATTGAAACCTTTAGTTTTAAAGGAATAGCTTTCCTAAAACAATCACTTTACTACATGAATAATTACTCTGATTTATTTGTTAAGAGGGTTTAGCTTTTTATATATTGGTTTTTTCCTTAAAAGCACACATAAGGGCAGCTAGATGGCTCAAAGAACAAAAAGTCAGGCATAGAGATGGGATATTTTGAGTTCAAATCTGCCCTTGGACACTTCCTATCTGTATTACACTGGGCAAGTCACTTGACCCCAATTTCTTAGCCCATAGCACTCTTCTGCCTTGGAACCAATGCTTTGTATTGATTTTAAGAGAAAAGAAAAGAGGTTTTTTTTTTTTAAGTACATAAAGCTATGAATATAGTAAACTGAACATACCTATATGTACATAGAATTACACAGTCACCCAGACACAAGAATGCACATTCATGCATACATATACTCAACCACTAGCACCAATCAGGCATTTGTTGAGTCTTCATGAGCCTAGAACTGTGCTTGCTGTAAGGAGGATGCCAAAAATGAATAAGACCCATTCCCTGTCTGAGAGGAGTTTACAGAGAACTTGAAGTCAAGATATACATACAGGAAAAAAATTAGTAAGCAAGACTATTTAATATGATATTCAGGTGAGGAAGCAGCTAGAGAAATGACCATAGAAGCATAGTTTAACAATGGCTTAGTAATCCTGGCAGTGATGAGATGAAGGACAAGAAGAAATTGAGAGGGTAGTGGTTTTTGTAGGGGAGGAAAACTGCCTCCCCCCACTCTTAGCCATCCCTGAGCCAGACCACCCACACTGGCACTCTCCTAGCCACCTCCCCGGAAGCCAGCTGCTCAGCCAGACCCCCGAGACTTCAGTGCTCTCTTCACTACCTCCTCTGTCCATGATCCCAAGGCTAGAAGAGCCCACTGCCTTCCCCTACTCTAATTTATGCTCCTCTGATATCCCTTTCCTGAGCCCCTCTGATTTGGAGGACTCTAGCCTCAGGCCGGACAAGAGGAGGGTCTTCCTGATGCCAGGAGTCACCACACAGTCCTTAGAATGGCTGCACAATCCTGGCACAGCATCTCCCAGCATGGTAGGGAAGAGTCCACCCATTCCCCCAGAGAGAAAGAGTTCTGAGGTTCAGAAGTCAGATCTTTTGCTCGAAAATCAAAAGGTCATCTCAGGGCACGAAAAAGGGGTAATTCCAGTTAATATTGAATTTCCACAACTGCATTATAAAACAAAGCAAAGCAAAACATTGTGGAATGAAATATGTATTTCCTTATGCCAACAGGAGGACCAAATATATCCCTATATGTAAGATGCATTCCATAGACATTAAAAACAAAAAACAACCCTTCAGGGTTGTAAACATGGAATTACAATGAAGAAAGTAGAAGGCATTCTTCCCGTCATTCTCCAGGCAAGAGTACCCCTCCTGTTGTGGCTGTTTTATTAGAACATTTGTTCAATCCGTGCTCTCAAAACCCTAAGATTATAAGAAAATACCTAACGATAACTCTCAGAGGAGTCTATACATGCCCATTACTTGAAGGAATCTGTGATCTCATCTATGGGGAAGGGAGGGGGCATGCCCTTACCATACTCCTCTATACCTTCTCATCCTATATAACCTTTGTCTATGCCCTCCTGTATATGATACTTTACAGGGGTCCACCCAATGTCCTAGAGCCTTCCTCTAAATTTCATGTGCAAAAATCAAGAGGAAGTGTCACCCACAGTTGTAGATATGATTAGAAAATAAAGAATAAGCTCTCTAATTAACAAAAAAACAAAACAACTTAGGTGGTTTGTTTTTACACATCTTTATTTCCAAATGTATTATTGTTTCCTCCTCCAGCCAAAGAGCCATCTCTTGTAATAAAGAATTAAAAAAAAACAACAAATCAGTGCATTAACCAAGTAATGATCAGTATCCAGTACCTTTTTTAAATTATTCTTTCTTTCTTTCTTTTTTCATGAAACAGCCAACAATCTTTACTTGACCTCCTCCCACACTGGAAAAAAGGGACTGAAAAGTAGATTTGCATACGGGTGAAAATGTTACACAAAGAAGTAACAAAGCATAGAATGATCCCAAATTAATACAAAACAAAACAAAACATTCTCAGTGAATAAGATTAGGTGGGTGTTTGCAGGGATAGAACAATCTTTAGCAGTAACATTAAACAAAGAGGGAAATGCAATGTTGCACTTTAAACTAGTCAACTCTACCTCCACTGATTTGTAATTTAACAGTCATGAAAAGAAAACCTTATTTTCCCTATCTATATATATTTTTAAATAGCACAAATGGATACCTTGATATCAAGTCTGTATGTTAGAATTCAAGCTATTTATCACTTTACAGTCCAAGGATTGTTTCAAAATTAAGTAACAAATATTGTCTTTATTTTAAAGTTCCCAAAACATAAATATTGCTCAAATCAAGTTCTATGTCCTATACCAAGTAGGGAGGTGGTGCTTTTTCTCCTCTCCTCCTCAGGACTAAGTTTAGGCATTGTAATTACACATTCGTTTCTTTTTATATTATAGTTGTTCTTTCTATTTACATTGTTATAATTGTATGTATAGTGTTTCCTAGTTCTCTCTTCACTCTGCATCAATTCATATAAGCCTTCCCATGCTTCTCGGAAGCCTTCATTGCTTCTTATGGTACAGTAACTAACTAAACTCCTGAAGGAAGCCCTTTTTCTGTGACTACTTGGCCAATAACTAAAAAGGAGCCTGTCAGGAAACTTTTAGATTACTATGACTGTGTGCAATAGGAACATTTTCCTCCCTGAACCCAAGCAAGTTAGGTTAGTTTTCCTTAAAAGGTTATGAAGCCCATCCTTGATGTTTGATTGGTTCAGGAGAATAAAGGCTCAACTGTTGACATTACTTCCTGGACTCCCCTGTGGGGTCCCAGGTGCTCCCTGATGCTTGGTGGGTTATGATAGGCAACTCATGCAAAGGAACTTTCCTCAGTTAATCCATCTCAAGGTGTCTTAAATGTCCATCCTTTTTGCATATCTTTCTCTTGGTCTGGCTAAGTAAATCTCCTTTTGTTAACTGTTCAATTCCCTACAAGTATTCAATTTTGTTCTAATGTTCAGTTGTACAGTCTTTTTTTTTTTCAGTTGTGTCTGATTCTTTAGGACTCCATTTGGGGTTTTCTTGGCAGATACTGGACTGGTTTCCCATTTCCTTCTCCAGCTCATTTTGCAGATGAGGAAATTTAGGCAAACAAAATTAAGTGACTTCTTAAGGGTCGCAAAGCTAGGGTCTGAGGCCAAATTTGAACTCAGGAAGATGAGTCTAACTATTGAGACACCTAGATGCTCATTGTTAATATTGGAACCTAAAGTACCAGGGGACCAGCTGTGTCAGGCTCAGCTCAGAACACCATCACATTGCCCAGTTGCTTCATTTATTCAGTTAGTCATTCCACAACTCTCATTGTCCAGGAAACATTCTGGGCACAAATCATTTATTTTAGAATCAGAATACAAGGGATCAGCTAGGAGGCTCAATGTTTCAAGAACTGGGTCTAGAGTTGAGAGGTCCTAGGTTCAAATCTGGCCTCAGATACTTCCTTAACTGTGTAACCCTGGGCAAGTCACAACCCCAATTGCCCAGCCCTTACTTCTCTTCTGCCTTGATAGCAATACACAGTAGTGATTCTAAGATGGAAAGTAAGGGCTTAAAAAAAAAGAATCAGAATACAAGTGGATAATAAGGTCTATATTAAAAAAAAATCAGTGAAGGGATCACTTCATAATATTTACATGTTGATATACAAAAGTATAGGGATCAGTAATCCTAGACACAATGATAATAACAAGGCATTCCAAAACAATACTGTTTTTTAGAGAAGCTTCAAAACAAAGGACAACACATATACTAAAGAGTATAACACATATACTTTGCAGTAAAATTCTGGAGCCTGACGTGCTTTCTCTGATGATCAGTAATGCAAGTAGCCTGAAAAGAGCTCTCCCTACATAGTAGATGCTCTATAAATTTCTGTTATGTGAATCAATGACTAGTGAATGCATGCACATGGTCCTGCAATAGGATCTACATCCCATGGCCTGAGCTTGCTGCTATTTAATGACATCATGTAGTTGGACAGCCTCCAGGAGATCTTGAAGAAAAACAAGTTACGAAACATGTAAAAAGCTGCTCCTATATTTCAGCTGCCATCTTCAAGAAGAAAAGAATACAAGGAATAAGACAGTAATTCCAACACAGTATTCCAGTTTGATGGCATTCAAGGATGCTAGGAGGAAGTTAATGAGAATGATGGAAATTTTCCAGCAAAAGCCCTCATCTGGAAAATGTAAAATATTTGTATAAAATATAAAATAATAACAATAACAGTAATAATTAATAATACCCACCATAGCAACCTCTCAGAGTTGTGAGAATCAAATGAAATAATGTATGTCGAGTCACAAGCAAAATGTGAAAGGCGCTGGGGCATAGTGGCCTTGCAGTTGGGAAGCCCAGGGTTCAAATTCAGTTTCTGGTATAGACCAAATTGCTTAACAATGCACAAATCACTTAGCTTCCCAGTGGCCCCAGGCAACTCTCTAAAATAATAAAAAACAGATGAGCGATCTGCATTGGTGGATGGAGTTTCTACATGGTGAGTTAGTTTCCTACACCATTGAAATCAGATCCAGACCTCCTCTCCCTTCCCTGCCCCGCCAATAGCTCTCTATAAAAGCCTCCTCTCAGGAAGAGAATGCCAGGCGTACACAAACGTGGTGATGTCCCATAGGGCTAATACATGGATAGCTGTCACCCTCTTCTTCCTTCCACCTCCTCGCCTTCACTCCTGCCAGGCTGCTCCAGTTTTGCCTTTGTTGGATGTCTAAGAGATAAAATAGTTGATTTCCGAGGCTTTACTCACTCCTGACTTCCCTGATAAATGGAGGTGAATGAACAGAGCAAGAAGATACGTGTCCCTTGGAAAAGCGGCTCACATAGATAATTGGTGACAACGTCCCCCCTCCCCAACTGGTCCTGGGTGCTCTGCCAGCTGTATGGCCACTTGAGCTTGGAATGGCCGCCATTTTAGAAAGGGAGGAGTATGCAGAGGACTAAGCTAAAACAGAGCAAGACTAGATTGTTGCAGGTTTCTGTCTTAAGGCCTGAGCACAGATGTACTAAGGAGTGGGTGGTTGGGGGAGAACTGGGATGGCTAGTATCCTTGAAGTCTCTTTGGGCCTGGCGCCAAGCACAGGATAGAAGAGCAGTGTCTGGCAGGCCAGCCAAATGGAGGCATTCCAAAATCTATTGGCTGTGCAGAGCATTATGAGAGGGACAGTGAGTTCCTTCCTCTCCCTGAAAGGTCTTTCAGGGCCCTCGAATAATGCCTCAGTGAATATGAGAGGCCCTCTGGGCTGGCTTCTTAAAGGGCCATAGTTGGCTTCACCACAAATATGCCATAGATTGTGCAGTAATGAATGAGCTGTGTAAGCAAAGTGATTAGCCATGATGCATTAGACAGAACAGAACTGAGATTTCCCTTTCCTCTCCTCCCCCCTAAATTGACACAACTATTCTTCACTGGTCCTTGCTCAATTCTTCCTTCCTTTCATTCTTTTCCCCTCCAACCCCCCCCCTTCCTCTGCATCTTTCTCTTTTTCTTTTTTTCTCCCTATTCTCCCTGTTCATTGAAAGTTGTCTTTATTCACCAAACCACAGGGCCTTTACATTTCTTTTATATGGGTTAGTCACTTGGACTGGTGAGAGAGGTCACCAAAGCCTTCAAATCACCAAGCAGAAGACCGCCCTAAAAGCTTCAGTCTGATTTGAGAACACATCTTCTTTGGTAACAGGGTAGTTACCCTAATATAATCACATTCTAAGGGGATTTCTTAACTCTTTCCCACTTGCTACTTCTAATTATGTAAATATATGTTTACCCCCTTTAGAATGTAAGATAATTGGGAATAAGAATTATTTCATTATTTATTTTTGTTTCCTCAGTATTTTTGGTGTATCTGTAGAAGCTGTGACATTGGGTCTATGGACAGGAAGGCTCAAATTTTACATCAGACAATTAATGGCATTTGACCAGGGCAAGTCACTTATCTCTTCCTCAGTTTCCTCAACTGTAAAATGAGAATAATAGCACCTACCTCTCAAAGTTATTGTGAAGATCAAATGAGAAATTTGTAAAGTGCTTAGCACAATACCTGGCATGATAGAAACTGAATAAGTCCTTCCTTCCTTCTTTTCTTTCCTTTCTTTTTTCCTCGTTCTTTCCTTCCTTCTTTCTTTCCTTCCTTTCTTCCTTCCCTCCTGCCCTGCTCTACATTTTTCAAATAGTTTACATAGAACTTTGATTTCTTCGTCCAAAAACTCTGTTCATATCATTTGACCATTTATCACCTAAGGAATGACTCCTATTCTTATGAATTTGACAAAGTTCACTATACATTTTAGTTTTTTTTTTTTAAATAACCCTTAACTTCCATCTTAGGATCAATATTAAATGTGGGTTCTGGGGTAGAGGAGTGGTAGGGACTGAGCAATAGAGGTTGAGGGACTTGCATAGAGTTGCAGAGCTGGAGAGTGTCTGGGGCTAGATTTGAACCTAGGACTTTCTGTCTCTAGGCCTGGCTTTCAATCCTCTGAGCCATCTAGCTTCTTCCTCTATATATTTTAGATATGAGACCTCTATCTGAGAAACTATAATTTTTTTTATCAACTTGCTACTTTCCTTTTGATCTTAGCTGCATTGGTTTTGTTTGTACAAAGCTTTTAAAATTTAATGTATTCAAAATTATCCATTTTACATCTCAAAAAAAAAAATAGAATTCCTACTCTAGAGGTCTACTGGCACCATTGCTGCAGAACTTCTAAGTCCCAATGGACTCTAGGCACCAGTGGAAAGCACAGTGCCCTTGTGGCACATTGGTCAGGAATATAATAAGGATATTAAGGAGGCATGTTGAACTTGTAGTGGCTCAGGAGCCTCAGGAAAGGTAGGAGGAGTTCCTTAGGGTTGAATTCAGGGCTTTACCCACTGAGGATGGCATCAATCTTGCAGAATTCCATCTGGACACCTTATGGGGAAATTATATGTCCCAGGAGTTTGATTTCGGTGAGTCTGCATTTCTCTAGCTTGGCATATTCATTGCACGACTGGAGGCTGGCCAGGATAATTTGGACTTTCACAATATACTGAACTAAGTCTTGAGAATAGATCAAGATGTCATCAAGATAGATGATTGCTGACTGATCCAGTAGGATACATAAAATGGCATTCATGAATCATTGAAGTACCACAGGGGCACTCTGCTCCCTGAATGGCATTATGGTATATTACTAACTCCTGGACCAAATCTGAAATATAGTCCTCCAATTATTTATCCTCTCTCTATACTCAGAGCAGCTATATTTATTATGCCTTGTTTGTGAGTGCCTGTGTGTGTGTGTGTGTATTGAGGGGGTGAGTGAAGTCATTTAGAAAAATACCTCTTGACCCTCATTGCCTAGCCCTTACCATTCTCCTGCCTTGGAACCAATACACAGTATTGATTTCAAGATGGAAGATAAGGGTTTAAAAAAAAGAAAGAAAATTACCTCCCCTCATGGAGGTTACCAGAGAACTAGATAACGCACAAAATGTACATATATTAGAGAGTTACAAAGCACAGTTCAATGAGAGAGACATGAGGAGAGCTCTTTACTGTTGGGGGAATTAGAAGGATTTAATTCAAGTCAACAAATGTTTATTAAATACCTGTTAAATGCCAGACACTATGTTAGATGCTTGGAATACAAAACAAAAAAGCAAAACAATCCTTCCCTTCAAGGAGCTTATATACAAGAGACAATATGTTGTTGATGTTCGGTCACTTCAGTCATGTCCAACTCTTTGTGACCCCATTTAGGGTTCTCTTGGCAGAGACACTGAAGGTTTTCTATCTCCTTTTCCAGGTCATTTTATAGATAAAGAAATTGAGAAAATGGGGTTAAGTGATTTGCCCAGTGATTTGCTAGTAAGTGTCTGAGGGCAGATTTGAACATTCCTGACTTCAGTCTTGGTACTCCATCCATTGCAATAACTAGCTGCCCCTGGTGGAGTGGGGGGTTGGGGGCGTTCAACCATTTTTAAGAGTGTAAAAGGGTTCTGAAATCATAGTTTCCAAACTGATTCTATAAGGCAAATTACCCATCCGTATCCCTGGAAGGAGTTATTGAACTGGAAGCTCCCTATCCTGATGAAATCGTTGGCCCAGGCTAACATTCAAGGCATTAACATGCGATATTTTCAGGAGACAAGGAGTAGGTCAGTTTTTCTGATGCATAAAATGAATAGTCTCAGGTCCAAGTCTTGGCTGCCTAGATCCCACCAAACACATTAAGGGGCCAATGAATGGCACTGAGAGCCCTTTGTAGTTGTTGCCCAACTTAAGTGATCTAACGAGGAGGTGTAGGTCCTGAAGGGTGTCTTTTCTCACATTAACTTTGGAGGACCTTTATATAGGTGGAGGAGCCATGCTCCAGGTGCTAAATCTTGGTGGGTGGGAGGGAAGGACAGAACATTTGTCAGTCTGCTTCAGCATGGGAGTAAGCCAGATCCCTCCCTCTAAATTGATGCTGGTGACAACCCCAGTGATAGAACTCAGAAATGGTTATTAGGATCATCGAGTCCAACAGAATAGGAGGTTCTTGAGGTTAGGGACCTTTGTTTGCTGTTGTTCTTTTATCTTCAGAGCCCAGTACATAGGGGGAGTATAATAAATTGAATTATTGATTTAAATCCAATTGAATTAGATCTAGAAGGGAACTTAGAGGTAATTTAGTTAAACAGTTTCATTTTATGAAGGATGAAATTGAGGTGGTTTTCTAGCTGTACCAGATAAGGATTGGACTACATTGTTTCAGCCATCATGTTCCCCAAACCACCGGGAAGATGGAGGATTGAATCATATTAAATCACATTTGGGGTGCTTTTAGGGTTTCCCAACAATCATACCACTTTTGAATCTCATGTGTTACTGATCCTAAGACTAGGAGACTCTTCACTGATGGCCTTAACAAAGGGTTAGTCTTGGTATGGATTAAAAAATCCCACAAAACCCCCAAATCTAGCATGACTAGGATTTAGAGGCTATACTGGTCTAGAAGGTAGAGTTCTCTGGGCAACACAGTACAGTGTTATTAGCATACTGGGCAGGTTGGCACATCTACCAAGGATCCCTTTATATGAAAGTGTTCTTAACCTTAACTCCAAATATGTGTGTCCAGACACACATATATTTGTTGTTCAGTCATTTAGTCACATCTGACTCTATATGATTCTGTCTGTGGCATTTTCTTAGCAAAGATACTGGAATGGTTGGCTCTTTCCTCCTCCATTATGCTATCATTTTATAGATATGGAACTGTGGTAAGTAAGCTAAGTGACTTGCCTAGAGCCGCACAGCCAATTAGAACCTGACACTGTGTTCTGATTTAATTATATTTCATTTGTTTGTTTATTTAGTTTATTTATAATCCTCTTATGCATTTTAAAATATTATTCTGAGGAGTCCATATGCTTTACAAATAGGTCCCATGACATAAAAAAGGCTGAGAAACTTTTTTTTTTAAACCTTTACCTTCCATTTTAGAATCAATACTGTGTATTGGTTCCAAAGCAGAAGAGTGGTCAGGGCTAGGCAATGGGGTCAAGTGACTTGCCCAGGGTCACATAGCTAGGAAGTGTCTGAGACCAAATTTGAACCCAGGACCTCCCATCTCTAGGCCAGACTCTCAATCCCCTGAGCCACCCAGCTGCCCTCGTAAGAAACGTTTAAGATGAGGCCACCAAAGTTCCCCCTTTGAATCTGTGTGTCTCTTTTTCCTCATCTGCAAACTAGAAATAATAATAGCACCAACCTCACAGAGTGGGGAAGATCAAAGGAAATGTTCCGTGTGTGTGTGTGTGTGTGTGTGTGTGTGTGTGTGTGTATCTTAGCAGACCTTAAAGCACACTGCAATGATAAGGTCTTATATTAGTATATACAAAATTAATACAAGATAATTTGAGGGGAAAGGTACTAGCAGTTGTGAAGATGAGGAAAGGTCACTCAGAGGGGATGAAATTGTAGCTGAGTTCCAAGAAAACTAAAGATCCTAAGAGGGAAAAAGTGAGTGCATTCCAAGGATGAGGAAGAAAGCAATGGAAATGGGAGATGGGATGTCAGCACCAGGGTCAATTTGACTCAGTCATAGAATTAGAAACAGGGAGATAGAGATATAGAAAGATCTCAATATGGTTTGAGCCTCGGGAGTGAAGGACTTTAAATGTAAAACAAGAAGTTGTATTTGATATAGGGCTATCAGAATTTACCCGCCAGGGAAGTCGTACGGTAAGACTCGTCCTTTAGGAGCATCACTTCAGCTGTATAGAGAATAGATTGGAGAGGAGACACTGAAGGAAGAACAATTAGGAGATGTTGGGTTGTAACAAGACTGACGATGGAAGGAGACAGTTTTCATTCTGTTGGTAGGAGGGTTGGGGTAGAAATGGGGCAAAGAATCCTTTCTAGAATAAGAGGCTGAGCGTGCAAGGGGAGATTATGAATGGGAATCAAAAGCAGGTGAAGGGAGGGACAGCCAGAGAGAGGCACGTCAGTGAGCTGGTCTTGAACAAGAAATAAGAGAGATGCATTGGGGTTGGGCTGAGGTCAGAAGGAACAGCCAGAATGTCTTCCAGAAGGACAAGTTGTGCCAACAGAAACTTCCTGTGAAGTATTGCTACCTCTTAACAGGCTGCTCCAGGCTTTCTAGGCGGCTCAGGGAGGCTAAGAGGTGGGAGGAGTCTGTCTGGGCTTTAAGGGAGTCCAGCCACCTGGTCAAGACCTGACTCCAGCCTGTCCGCGTCTTCTGAGCCCCAGAATCCCCATTTGGAAGGACCTCTATGACCTCGGGTCAAAGGGGAGCTCTGCCAGGAGAAGCATGAGCAGCACAGAACCCTGCTATCTGATTCATTTTCAGGGTGCCTGCGAATGAGGGGATTGGGCCAAGGCTCCAGGAGGGGACGGATGTATTGTTCCTCTTGGGTACATAAGTATGCTTGCATTGTAACAGGAATCTCTAGAACAAGGTTCCTAACCTGGAGTCTGGACTTGGCTTCACTTATGATAAATATATATGATATCTATATTTGATATATGATAATATGTAAATTATAAAATATCATATAAAATATATGATAAATAGACAGACAGACATATATATATGTATATATACACACACAAATATATATATACATATTTGATGCATGTTTACAGGCACACACATATACATATATTATGTATATGCCCATATATATATATTTTTAACTGTATATAGCTATAAAGCAGCTAGGTCATTTAGTGAATAGAATGCCAGGCCTGGAATCAGGAGGACCTGAATTTAAATTTGGCCTCAGACACTAGCTGTGTGACCCTGGGCAAGTCATTTAATATCTATGTGCCTCCATTTATTTATCTGTAAAATAGGAATATGCCTGCCTAGGTGGTTGTAAGAATCAAATGAGATAATAATTATAAAGCATTTAGCACAGTGGCTGGCTCTATCATTATTAGATAATTGGTTTCCTTTTTACTCCTATGTAGTATGTTATATGCACTTAAAGGCAATATTTTGAAAAAGGGTCCATAGATTTCATCAGACTGACAAAGGAGACCATTGACACGAATGTGGTTAACAACCCTTGCTCTAGAGTTTATGTATATATAGATACATAGATAGATAGATAGATAGAGACAGACAGACAGACAGACAGACAGACAGACAGACAGAGACAGAGAGAAACAAAGGAGGTAGGGAGAGACAGAGACAGAGAGAGAGAGGTGCTACTAGCAGAAATTCCATGTCTAACTGGGAGACCAGTAAGAGAGGGATTTGGAGAACAGGTGAGCCTTTCATTTTCTCCCAAATCACCCCAGTGAGACAGCTACCTGTTCTGTCTGCCCATAGGGCTGGCCTCAGAATGGGTCAGGGGTGAAAGGGAATACTAATTGACCTACATGGCAACCAAAGTAAAAGGTGGGTGGTAGGATGGGCTGATAATGAGTAAAGAGAATGTTTCCCCAGTCATTCGTCTGATGTCCCCTTGTCTTTGAGCATCCCTCCTTCCCACCACTATGGAAGGAGACCAGAATGGGAGAGAAGTTCAGGGACTGGTCATACTTTGGTGCTGCCTTCCTTGGGAATCCATGGAGGAAGAGGTCAGAAAGTGTGAGGCTTGAAAAACTAGCCTTGTTTGTGTGACGGTAGTGATAGAGAGGAAAAGGAAAATAAGCCATCCTGTTGTCTAACAAAAGCAGATGTTGGACTTCAGAGAGGGAGAGGTGAGCTTGTGAGGAAAGAGGTGCTGAGTGCAATGATGGGACCTTCCATGAGGGAACAATTTGTTTAGATTCTCCTTTGGACTCTGACTTAGGTTCCATACAAACCCTTTTTGTCAAAAGATACTTTTGTTTTCTCTCTAGAAGACCACAGTAACCTGTCAGGACTCCACTGTTGAATCAAATATCATGAAATTTAATCAGATTCTTTCTCTAATCCATTTGGGGCTAAGAGACCTGAATATAATGAAATTGCTGCCTGCCTCTGAACTGTTACTGCCCTCTTGGGATCGGCTTGGTACCTGTTATTTTCAGGGCTAAGTAAACTCACATAACTCCTGGGTTCTGGAGCATCATCTCCTAAACCTTCTTTGGTATAAACAAGTGAACTGTTTGCTTTTTCTTGGGTGTTCAGAATCTGGGAAGATGATGGTTGCTTGAAGGTTTGGGGGTCTTATTGGGTTTTTTTTTTTAACCACAAAAGAGAAGAAGGTATGTCAAATTGATGCCAGTCAATGTCAGCAAAAGAGTAGATTACCCCTGTGTTGATAAATTTGCTTTCATCATAATGGTCTGTTTATTAAATGCTGCTGTTCTAATTAGGAGCTTCCAGCTCAGTTAAATGATTTTGAGAGAACCTGGCAAAGTGACAGACTAAAGTAATATTTACTCTGTTTCACAAGACAAATTTGTTTGGGTTTTTGGTTTTATTTTGTTTTTAAACCAGTCTTTTGATGACTTTGGTCATAAAATACAGGTCAGCAATTCATTCTAAGAGAATTTGAAGTCAGCTGGTTTGGGTTCAAATCTATAACTCTGGCACTTATTGTCCTAGCCTGCATATTCACAACTTTGTGCCTCAATTCTTTAATTGTATTTAATCTCCTATGAGGAGATTGGACTTAAAGGCTTCTGATATCCCTTCCAACAGTGTTTGAACTTGCTTTTTTAGAAAAAGACCTCAATTCCTGTTTCTCATTTGAGTCTGTCTCTCTTTGTTCCCACCTTAGGTGACTTGTACTTGTGCCTAGTGCTGACAGGATGACAGCTAGCAAGACAGCTGAGACCAGGAGCAACAGCCAGACGGAAAAGTTGAACGACAAACTTGTTAACAAGTGAGAATTTTTTTTTCCTTTTGGGAGTTTAAAATGGCGCCAGAATCCTGACCTCCTCCCATGTCCTACCCACCATCTCAATTCCAGGCAGAATAATCCTAGTTCCTTTCATTTCATAAATCTGACTTTCCACCTTCTAAAACATTTTTGGGTCTCATGAATTATCCCCTTGTTTTCTGCTTCCTTCACTTTATTAATTCTTTCATTTAAATCAAACCTAGTCGAAATGAGTATTGAGTATTTCAGTTCCACAAATATCTATTATGAGCAAGGTAGGCAATGGGACATACACAGTCTCTCACTCCCAAGATCTGACTGTTTAATAATGGAGACGGTATATAATAGAATGTTAGAAGTGCGTAAGAGAGGTACTAACAAAGTGCTGAGAGGGAGGGATCTGAAGAGGGAGGGACATATCATTTCCAGTTGGAAAATCTTCAATGGAAATAGCACTGGAGCTGAGCCTTACCCAAAATGAGTAGGATTTCAACAAGTAGAGTGGGGAGGGGGGGGGGGCGTCAGTGCAGTCAGGGAAGGAAAGAAAGGCTGGTCCCAAGCACTTCATACTGCTTTCCTCTTCATGTTTTCCATAATTATGTTTAATTTTAATCTCCCATTCATGCAACCTGGATCAGTTAGGTGGCACAGTGCATGCAGTTTCCACATTTGTGGGGAGAGAGAGGAGAGCTTATCTGGGAACTCACTCTCACTTTCTTATCTCTAAGAGGAGTATTGATCTAGAATTATATCTATCTACTACTCTCTTTTATGTATTGTCATCCCTAATCATAACATAAGCTCAGGGGCTGTTTCATATTTACCTCTGTATCCCTGGAATCTAGCACAGTGCCTGGCACCTAGAAGATGGTTAATAAATGTCTACTGAACTGAATTGAGGGAGGGGAGAATAATCAACAAATTCATATGCTATGTTTTTGTTTTGCTTACTGCCTCTAATTTCCTCAATTGCAAAATGGGGATAATAATAGCACCTGCCTCTGTAAGGGTTAAACGAGGCAATATTTGTGAAGTGCTTAGCAAAGTGCCTCTCGTATAGTGACTTTGGGTATTTATTAATTCTCACATAGTAGGTACTTAAGTCCCTTCCCTCTTCTATGACCCCCCCTAGATCTTTGGGGGCACATGACCAGTTCTTCTACCTCTCATATTATTGCCTCATATATCATATCCCTTCCCTCAGGTACCCTCTAGCATTCTGCAACTTAGTTGAGCATCTGTCCCCTCAACAGCTATATTTCCATTGTGTGGGAGACTTGAGTCGTGCCTCAGGCCATGTCTCCTCATAAGAATGAGGATAGAGTTCTAGAAACAGGAGTCCTGGAAACATACTCAAAGTTGCTTTGCCCAGAAGAAAAGAAAAAAACATTTCCCCTTTTCCTTGCCCCTCTGCCCACTTACTTCACCTGTATAATTTCATAACTCTCTTTCATTATGGAGTTTTATGAGCAGCATTCTTTCTTCCATCCTACAGAGATGGAGTGTCAGTACCTGAATCATCATTCCAGTTATTTACACGATTATATACTGATAGCATATAAAATATGTACAGACAAGTATTTAATGCTGAAAATCTAGCACTCAGCAATGCTTCATTGCATTATTCTTTACCATTTATACATGTTCAGTCTGCCCAAGTAAACTGTGAACTCCTTGAATACGGGGACTGGCTGTTTACTTCTTTGTATCCCCAGTTTCCTACACACAGTTGGTGATCAATAATTGTTTGCTGCTGATGTTGCTGAATATGGTCAGAGTCTAAAATCCAGATAATGTACCTGGTAAGACTAGAGCAATTAGCCTTGTTAGTTTATATATCATATTTCTGTTTAACTTTCAGCTATGAAGAACAGTCATTCATTTAAATTAAGACCTTCTGCTTTGCCTTGACCAAAAAATGACAAAAGATACTCATTTCCATGTTTTTAATTTACATTCAGGCGCTGAGCTTGGCAGGACACTTTTGGGATGCTCAGTGCCCCAGTCAAAGCAGAACCCTTTACTTTGAAACTAGCTCTGAGAATGGTGAATGAACCTGTTGGTTTATTGAATCATGGGATTTAGAGCTGATGGTGACTTTAGAGATTATGTAATCCAACCCCCAAAAGACAGCCATTTCCATGTATATTTTCTGCCCATAGCACAACTAATATCAATATATCTTTAGTCATGGGCTTTACTAGTGGAAGACCCTATTAATATTGAAAAAAGCAGAAATGACTCTTATGCTAGAGCCCAATATATAATTATTTCTTACAAAAGTAACTTCAAAGCTATATAAATCTGCACATCTTATTTCTGTGACCATTTTCTTTTAGGACAATTCCTAGAATTTTTTAAAACTTCAATCACTAAGATCAAAAGTGCTTAGATCTACATAGAGATTTTATGGACCATTCCCAGGATTTCATTCTTTATTTTTACTTTTTTTTAACATTCATTTAAAAAAATTTTGAGTTCCAGTTTCCTCCCTTCTTCCAGCCTTCCCCCCCACCCCCCATTGAGAAAGCAAGCATAATGTGTAATAATACCCAGTACATGTGTACTCAAATTTGACTCCTAATAGTAATCCTGGTTCTTTCTAGTTGAACTCGTTCAGCATTTCATCTCTAGGAATACTGTTTTCATTTCTAGATAACCCATACAATGGACCACCAAATGGATAAGAATAACAGTCAACCTCTTTTTTAGTAGTTTAAACTGAGACCTGTGCAATCTCCCTCTTCCCTCAAACAGCTTTATCCTTACAAGGGTCAAAAATGCCAAACAACAAATGAGAAAAACTCAGAATGGTAAAATTTGGTTGTCTTAATGTCATTGATTGACACCTGGCCCATTCCATCCAATCCAATCCAATTCAGTCCAATTAAACAAGCATTTGTTAAGTGATTGCACTGTTCTAGGCATGGTTCTAGGCACTAGGGTTACAAAGACCCAATGCTAATAGGCCCTGACGATTTTCAGTGGCTTAAACCAAGAACAACCACAATGAAGAGTTCCTAGCTCCCTTACCTGATATTTGTGTTTGCTGTGCAGGGGCAAGCTTGCAAGTCCAAAAGCGGCAGAAGAACTGGGAAGGTATTTCTTCAAGTCCTCCAGCAATTACTCTTCTCTGAGTATTTCCAGCCACTGTGGTCCTTTCCCAGGGACTGATCAGGATCTAACCACTAGAAGAAGCCCACTGGAACCACTGAACAATCTGATGCTGGGGCCAAGACTTGACTGTTTCCCTCAGAACATGCTTAGCCCCAACATGCTCATCAGTGACCCCGCTGTGGATCTTAGCTCCAAGGAAAGCACCCGGGCTATGAAGAGGCAGGGGAGTGTTGCTCAGAAGCCCTGCCCCACCAGCAGGGTCGGTGCTCGACACAATTCTCTCAGCATAAAGGACAAGATTTCTGAATGGGAAGGAAAGAAGGAGTCGGCAGCTCCCATCATAGGCAAGAAGGAAGATGGTCCAGGAAGCCCAGGGGAGTGTAAGGCATCTTGTGTCACAGAGAAAGTGGGTCGAGATGGTATACATATAAAGAAGGTTGGAGTGAAGAATGCCCCAGCCCAGGAACCCAATAGCAAGGAAAATGAAAGAAATATGGGGAAAATAAATGTCAGGGGGCAGAGCACAGAGAGAAGAAGGCAAGACCCAACCGAGAAGGATGGAGATTCCATCCCAGCCAGTGTGAGAGAGAAGTTGGGGAAACCAAAGGCTCAGAAAGATAGCCTGTCTGTGCTGAGGCAAGTCAAGAAACTGGAAAAAGTCTTGAAGGAGGGAGCAGCTGACTCTCATCCCCAGTTACCAGGTACTTATTACTCACCCCACTGCTTACCAGAGAGAGCGGACGAGGGGCCCCCTGGGGGTGTGTGTGGCTCTGAGCTTAGCAAGAGACTCATTCACTTGGACTTAGAAGTGAAGGAGCCCACATCTGAGACTGTGGAGGAGGTAAAAGGGCCATGCAGGAGGCCCTGGGACCAGAGTCTAGAGAACGTCTCCAAGGGCTCAGAGATGGCGCCCCCAAAGCCTTTCATTAACCCTCTGCCCAAACCTAGGCGGACTTTCAAACATGAAGGAGAAGCAGACGAGGAATGGAGCCAGACACCCAGCTTCAGGAGGGACAAGAGGAACTTGCCCCCACTGCCCTCGCTGCCTCCCCCTCCCCTTCCTTCGTCGCCTCCTCCCTCAGCTGTGAGCAGAAGATTGTGGAACGGAAGACAAAAAAACAACTCGGATCACAGGTGAGTGAAGGGGCAGAGTGGGTCCTTCCTTCCCCATGGAGCTCTGCATTGGTGATTGATTTTACTTTTCTCATGTTCCCCCTCAATGGTGTATGTTGCAGCTTGAGGATTTGAATGAATAGATTTTGGTTCGAAAGAATGTTTTTGAAATTTCACTGATGCCTGCATTCATCATTAGAACTATTAGCACAAGATCATTATTAGCATATTTAAATGAACACCCTATTAGCACCGACATAAAATTGGAGTGTTTGTTGAGCCTGGTAAAACGATGACTGATGTGTCTACTTTTTTAGTCTCTAATGAAGACAGCCACTGCCCACTATGTAAAGGAAGAAGCCTAACCCGGGGGATAGAGTACTGGGTTTGGAGTCAGGCAGGCTGAGTTCAAATTCTGCCTTAGATACTTATTAGCTTCGGAGTATTGGGCTAGTCACTTCAACTCTTATTTCCTACATTGCCAAAAATGAGAATAATCTTTTTTTATACCACCTGTCTTACAGATTTGTTGAGGAGGTACACTATGTAAACAGAAGTTAGTTTTATTATAAAGAACAAAATGCCAATATAGGCACAGACTGTTACTTTTATTGAGGACCATTATTATTATTAATTTATTTCTTTATAAGTAGATTATCAGGGGCAGCTAGGTGGCTCAGTGGATTGAGACCTAAAGATGGGTTCAAATCTATCATCAAACAGTTCCTACCTGTTTGACCCTGAGCAAGTGACCTCATCCCCATTGCCTAGCTCTTACTACTCTTCTACCTTGGAACCAATGCACAGTACTGATTCTAAGATATAAAGTAAAGATTTTAAAAAACAAACACACAAACAAAACCAAGTTGCTCATCTTCTTAGCTTTTTTAAAGCTCTGTTATCTCATTTGTTCCTTAAATACCCCTGTTGTGACTTGCTAAGGGAGGCTCATCTAATCAAAGAGGAACCTCAAAGACTCTTGGTGGGGACATGACTCTGAGGAGGTCAGAATGCTTATTAATGGGAGAGTCAGGACTTGCACTGGGGTCTTCCAATGCTATTCCTCACTCTTCTGAACCCTTTCACAAATTATATCATGGATTATTACAGGTATTTATAAATCATCTAGCCTGCCCCATGATTGTATAAATGGGGATGTGTACACAAATATTTTTGAAATTGTAAAATCAGGTATCTAAGATAAAAATGAAATTTAAAATATGTCCCAAAATAAAATCATTGTCTTAAAAACAGGAACATTGCCACAGGCGAGGTCCACCCTCACTCACGACTCCAGGGGTTCCTGACAGGTGGTGAATGATCAATCAAAAAAATAACAAATGGAAGATAGCTTTATCAGTACGGCCATGGGAATGCTTTGCATCTGATAGCTGCTCCACCATCCCCAGGCCTGGTGTTTATTTTTATACCCATTTTCCTTGCACATAGATATATTATTCAACACACATGTCCAAAGAGAGATAATTGGAAAAGAGATACATTAACTTTTAACAATCTGATCTCAGGTGCTTGCTAGCTGTGTGACCCTAGGCAAGTCACATAATCTTTCTTAGCCTCAGTTTCCTTATCTGTAAGATGAATAGCAAAGCCCAACTCCCAGAGTTGCTGTGAGGATCAAGTGAGTTGATATATGTAAAGCACTTTATAAACCTTAATTGTTCAATTGTTTCTGACCTATTGGACTTTTCATCACTCCATTTGGGGGTTTTGTTGCAAAGAGACTAGAGTGGTTTGCTTTTTCTTCTGTACCTCATTTTACAGATGAGGAAACTGAGACAAACAGCATTAAGGGACTTGCCCAGGGCCACATAGCTAGTAAGTGTCTGAGGCCAGATTTGAACTCGGTAACATCAGTCCTCCTGACTCTAGACCTAGAATTCTATCCACTATGACACCTAGCTGATTGTAAACCTTAAAACAATACATAAATGCTATCAGTTGTAGTAGTAGTAGTAGAAGAAGAAGAAATGGAATTTTTTTTTAAATGTCAGGTCTTATTAACAAAGTGGACACAGTAGGAAAGAAGTGATCACAGATGATGACATCCGCATATAAAAGCAGTAACAGTAATGTGTTCTCTTCCATATTTCTGTCTATGAATTGTAAATGATTTTCCTTGAATCTCTCATAATACTACATGGACTTCTTCAGTGTTCTATTTCAACAATATACGATGTGCCTACCAAGAGCCACACATTGTACCTGATTGCAAGGTTGAATAAGATGCAGTTCCAGCTTCCATGGAATTTATAATTCAGTAGGGGAATATGACACATCCACAAATAACTACAGGAATACCTCACTGAATTCCACTCACTTTACTGCATTTTGTAGATATTACAATTTTTTGCAAATTGAATGTTTGTCACAGCCCTGTGTAGGGCAAGTCTATTGATGCCATTTTTCCAACAGCATATGTCCACCTTGTGCTTCTGGGTCACATTTAGGTAATCTTCACATCATTTCAAACTTTTTCTTTAGTATTATATCTGCTATGGTGATCTGTGATCAATGCTATTTGATGTTATTATTAGAATTGTTTTGGAGCAATGAACCTTGCTCATGTAAGACGGTGAAGTTAATCAATAAATGTTGTGCGCATTCTAATGGCTCCACCAACCAGCAGTTCCCTCATCTTTCTTCCTCTCCTTGGGACTCTCTGTTCCCTGAAATATAATGACATTGAAATTAGGCCAAATAATAACTTTACAATGGCCTCAAAGTGTTCAAATGAAAGGAAGAGTCAGTCGGATGGGGCAAATTCCATTGTTATCTTATTTAAAGAAATTGCCACAGCTCACCACAAGTTCTTCCACCAGAAAAAAAATTATGACTTGCTAAAGGCTCAGATAGTTATTTTTTGCAATAAGGCATTTTTAATTAAAATATGTAATTTAGATATAGTACAACTACATACCTAATAGACTGAGGTACAGTATAAACATAATTTTTATATGCACTGGGAAACCAAAAAATTCACATGGTTCCCTTTAGTGCGATATTTGCTTTATTGTGGTGGTCTAGAACTGAATCCACTACATTGACTGGGTGAGCAAAGTCACAGAAGTGGGATCCAAAGTGAACTCTAAGAGTCAATATAGTGTAGTATGAAAGACCTGTGTTCAGATCGTGACTCTTGCACCTACTAGCTGTGTTACTTGGGCAAGTCACTTAATCTTTAACCCTTCTGAGTTTCAGTTTCCAGTCAATAAAATGAAGATAGTAAGATTGGCAATGAATCAATAAACATCTATTAAGCACTTACTGTGTGCCAGATACTGTGCTGGGTGCTTCAAAATCTAATTTGCTAAGGAATATATAACTAGGGGAGGGATCCCTGACTCTTATAGCATGATGGTGATATGAGTTATCGTGGTTTGTTTTAGAGAGAGTGTAGTACACACAGAGTTTATGTGGTTTGTTTTAGAGAGAGTGTAGTACACACAGAGTAAAGGTAAGGGGATGGAGCTAAACCTTTTGGGCTTCAACTGAGACAAAAAAAGCAGGAGTAGCCATCATGATCTCAAACAAAGCTAAAGCAAAAATGGATCTGATCAAAAGAGACAAGGAAGGTAATTACCCCTTGATAAAAGGCAGTCTGGACAATGAAGTAATATCAGTACTTAACATATATGCACCAAATGGTATAGCATCCAGATTTTTAAAGGAGAAACTAAAGGAACTTAAGGAGGAGATAGACAGTAAAACTATACTAATGGGGGATCTCAATCTTCCCCTATCAGAATTAGATAAATCTAACCAAAAATAAATAAGAAAGAAGTAAGTGAAGGGAATGAAATTTTAGAAAAGTTAGATTTAATAGATATCTGGACAAAAATGAATAGAGATAAAAAGGAATATACCTTCTTTTTAGCAGCACATGGTACATATACTAAAGCACAAAAACTTTACAACCAAATGCAAAAAAATAAAAAATAATAAATGCAACTTTTTCAGATCGTGATGCAACAAAAATTATAATCAATAAGGGTTGATGGAAAGGCAAATTAAAAATCAATTGGAAACTAAATAATCTAATTCTTCAAAATGGGCAGATCAAAGAACAACCACTGATTTCACTGAAGAGAATGACAATGGAGAGAGTGTAGCTCATGTGGAAAGGAATTGTGTGATATAAAACTTGAAATAGATAATGGTTCCAGATTGTAGAAACCCCTAAGGGAGCTTGACTTTGATATGGTAGACAATAGAGAATTATTGAAGGGTCTGGAGGAGAGCACAGCATTGATCAGATTGATCTATATTTAGATAAATTGACAGCCAGGAAGAAGTTAGAATGGGAAAGGGGAGTGTGCAAAGGTGGAAATATCAGTGAGGAGGCTACTTGCATCAGTCCAAGCAGGTGATGATAAGATTATGGCTCAAGGGGAAGCAGGGAGAATATAGAGGAGGGGAGGAGTATAAGAGATATCACAGATAGATAATTGAGAGATAACTAGATGGTGATCTCTGAGATCTCTCCCAGGGCTAAATCTATGATCCTGTTAATGATCAGATATAGTGAAGTAGAACAGGGACAAGATGTAGGGACAATGAGAAAACGGGAAAAATATAATACTTGTATATTCTAATTTTTATTATACTTATCCAACTATATATTTTTTTCTTTCCAAATAAGTTCCTTGAGAGTAGGGAATGTATTTTATTTTACCTTTTATTTCATCTTTGTAATCCCACTGTGTCTATTACTAGTAATTTAACATTTTTGACATGGTTAATAAATTGTTAACTGAATATAGATGATTGGAGCCCCAAACCCTTTTATAGTTACACCCATTTTTTCCTGTAGAAAGGCTTACATGTTAAGGACCACTAAATGGAGTTAAAGGTACAGTCAGTGACTTCAGAACAGAACAAAACTAAGTGGTCCACATAGGACTCAAAGCCTGTTGATTCTTCACACTGCATACAGAATGATTTTAATCCATGTTCTCCCCTAGTTTCACCCAGAGAATCTGCCCAATGTGCTCAAGGCCTCTATTTTAGGAATATTAACTTGACAACTTCAAGATAGGTGGGTTTAAGAGAAGAGAAACTAGAAGCAGGGAGACAATTGGGAAGCTATTACAATAGTTCAAGGAAGTGGTGATGAAGGCAAGTATTGGGCATGTGTCCAAATGTGTGGAGGAAAGAGAAAGCATGCAAGAACTCTTTGGTGTGATCTTAGCATATGCACTGAAGACTCCGTCTCTGCATTCTTAAGTCAATTTTGTTACAGTAGAAATGCAGTCCTCTATAGAAAATTGTTGGTGAAAGCTTAATGCTTCCTTTCCCATACTTACATCAACAATGTCCTCAGGCTACTTTTTTTATATGACCAATATGGAAATCTGTTTTGACTATGCATATTTGTTTTTTGTTTTTAATGAGTTCTGGTTTTGTTCCTTTCCAGTTGTGGGAAGGAAGTGGGAAAGAGAAAAAAATGCTTAATCATTTTTAAAAATTGTAAGGAATGCCTTCAATCCATTTGTAGTTTATTCTCAGAAACCCACCTTCTGAATTCTCTTATTTCAGATAAAGACACTACCTCAGCTCTTTATTTTCCTTCATCACATATTTCCAATCAATTGACAAATCTTGTCTTTCTACCAACACATTTCTCATGTCTCATTTTTCACTACTCACATGGCCACTCCCTTCATCCAGACTCTTTTATCTCCTTTCATTGGACTATTGCAATAGCTTTCTAAGTGTTCTCCCCGCTTTAGGTCTCCTCTAGCCCATCCTCTATTTAACTGTCAAAATTATTAAGGTCACACCAAGCCACTCCTTTACTCAGTAAACTCTAGTGGCTCCCTGTTGTATCGAGGATAAAATATAAACTCCTCTGTTTGACATGTAAAATCCTTCATAACCTGGTCCAAAACTATGTATGTGATGTTATTATACATGATTCCCTTTCTAGCATTCCACAGCCTTGGGCTTCCTCTTATGTGGCACTCCATCTCCCATCTCCATTCCTTTGCTCTGGCTCATACCTTGAATACATTTCCTCCTCACTTCTGTCTTGTAGAATTCCCTGCTTCCTTTAAAACTTAGCTCAAGCAACCTCTTCTACATGCATTTTCTGATTTCCCCCTTTTCCTCCCACCAGCTGCTAGTGTCCCCCCTCTCAAAACTACCCTGTATATATTTTCTATGCATTTACATATGTATTTATTGTCTTTTTTGTAGAATGTAAGCTCCATGAGGGCAAGGACTATTTCATTTTTGTCTTTATGCCACCCCTCAATGCCTGGTACATAATGTTTACTGATAAAGATTTTCTAAAGAGGAGTAAGCATATGAGTTAACGATTATGTATATTCTGATCTGTGGATTTTTTTCCATTCTTTTTATGCTCTTGGAATGTTTTAACTTAATGGTTACATTAAGTTGGGCTCATGTCAAAATTTCTGGATACATATTTTTACTTCCATTGTTTTCCATTTTTACATGAAGCACCATGTTTATAATTTCCCACCATGTTCCTCTGTAGTGTTTTAGAAATGAGTTTTTAGTATAAACTGGTATTACTATTGGCTGTTATATCTCTTTGCTTGACAGAGATAAAGGCAACTTTGTGGTTTTTGTCAGTTAGTCATGTAGGACTCTTCATGACTGCTTTGGGATGTTCTTGGCAAAGACACTGGAATGATTTGCCATTTCCTTCTCCAGGTCATTTTATGTACGAAGAAACTAAGATGAACAGGGTTAAGTGACTTACCTAGGGTCACATAGCTAGAAAGTGTCTGATACCAGATTTGAACTCAGGTTTTCCTCACTCCAGGCTCAGTGCCTATCCACTGTGCCACCTCCCTGCCCATATGGAGGCAACATAGTACAGTATATTGGGTACTAAAGTGGGTATCAGAAAGACCTGTTCAAATCCTGCCTTCAGACTGTAAGGGGCAAAGGTATTAATTTTATAAAAGGATTGGACTGGGTTATATTTAAAATAGGGTCGCCAGGAATTTATATTAATTTCAAAGAGATTTATATATAATTTATTTACAAAATATAGAAAGAGTGAGTAAGAAAATCAGAAACAGGTTAGGGTAAGATATCTAGCTTAAGCACTAAGTAATTAACTCCTGGCCCCTGACTCAACCCAGGCAGGGAGAGCTAGTCCTTGGGCCTTGGCAAAGCCAAAGACCTGGGGAAGTCTCCTGAGATAAGTTTCTTCAGAAAATCCAATATGAAAGGAGTCAACCTTTCACTTACCATGTCTTGGGTCCAGTCAGCAGATTCTCCACCAGCCTCTACTCCAAAGAAAGAAAGAACTGCCAGCCCAACCCCTTCAGGAAGTTGTAACTCCTTTTTAAAGACTTTATCTTGCATCACTTCCTGTACCTTCCCCTAATTCTATGTTTACCAATCACAGTTGAAGCCCTGCTTTAGGACTGCCCAGGGGCAGTTAGTTTAATTCTGATTCGTCACTCACTATCGCACACATGGGTCACAGACCTCCCATTTAATGATTACATGGGATGTTTACACTTTTGGTGATGAGATCTAAAAATGGGCAGATCTCCATACTCAACTTTTAAGTAGGGTATTTACACTTTTGATGATTAAATCTAAAAATAGGTAGGGGTTACAAATTAATCTTTACAAGACTTACTAGATGTATGACCCTGATCAAGTCAGTTAATTTTGCTTTGCCTTAGTTTCCTTAATGTTAGAACAAGAGGATTGAGCTTGACAGCCTTTAAATTCCCTGTCAGCTCAAAATCTATGCTTCTACAAAGAAGATGAAATGTTTGTTGGCTATAGCTATTTCTAAAGCTTTTGGAGCTTTCTTGATAGAGCAACTTCTTTACATCAGTTAAAATTTTTAAGGGTAATGATAATTAACCTGGTCAATATTTCTGCCTTTTCCCATCTCTCCCCTCTTTTTTTTTTCCCAGCATCAATGACTTATTTGACAAGTCTCACTGAATCTGCCATACCATCTTCTCAATTTTATCCTTTCTTTCTGATCTGATGTTGATTTTTGCCTTTGCTCTAATTTTGTGATTGTTGAGTCATTTTTCCAGTTGTGTCTGACACTAGTGGATGCTATTCCTACACAGATGGCTGACTTTCACATTACTGCTCCATCAGTAACAAGACTTTTCTGATCTACTGTTTATTAAGTTTCTTTTTGTTTGGAGCTTGACATGCTCAGTGTCTTCCAACTTTCTTCTGGTATAAGGTACAGAGAGCAGGAATTCATGTGTACCTGCAGGAATGCAGAACAAAGGTGTTCAAGACTTATGCAGAGACTTTAGTATTGCTCAAAGGAAACTCTAGCATAGTTTTCAGAGCCCTGATGTTAGCTATCTAGAGCACAAGGCTATGTGAAAGGAATTTGCTCACTTTGACCAAATATGTTGGCTTAGGGAGTTGCCCCTGGGGCAGAAACAAAACAGTACAAAAGACAGATTTGACCTAGGGCAGTGGTTCCTAACATTTTTTTTGCTAGAACCTCTTTCAACAACCAAAAAAACAAGTATTGGGAAGCCCCAGAATAATTTAATATACTACTCATAATATTCTTAAAAGATGTGCTTATAGTAAATATAGTGATAACTTTGGTCCCCACTGAATCACCCAGAAACAAGCCTTTAATACTTTAAACTGGCACATGCTTACAGTCAAAGAGGAAAAAGTATATTTATAACATAATTGGGTCATGATTTACTGCTGAAGGTACCATTAAAGAATTCCTAGTGATCATCCTCTTAAACCCCTTGATCTAAGATCCTTTCACTGTGATGGCTGATGAAACCACTAATATGAAATTTAACAGAGATAAAGATAAAGTCTGGGATTTAGGATTTTTTTTAAATTGTAAAAGCATAGAGTAGAAGAGACCTGTCTAGGGGAGAACTTTATGGGAAAAATCAGGAGAGCTCATTATGAGCCAGTCGCTTAACACAGCTACTAAAAGAGTTAATTTAGTCTCCTTCAGAACTTTAATGGGTCTGCCGTCTGTATTCCTAACCCATCTATGCTTTCTAATATCATGGGATTCTTGTTCGTGTACTTCCATAGGTCTTCACAACACAGGGGAGACTTGCCACTTTTTTAACATTAGTATCAGTCAGGTTATCATTCTTAGGTGATCTATCTCTCGTTTTCACTCCGTCACCAACCCGTCTACTTTTCTGGTTATATATATCATTGATGATATCTGTTCTTTGCCACTTTTTGTGTATTATATTATATATGATAATAATATAATAAACCCTTTTTAGTTGTATATGAACCCTACAGGGGAGGTTGTTGGTAGTAATGGCTTCAGTTTGTTTACAGTCACTTTACATTTTTCTGTTATTTTTCTGGTCATCAACAATTTTGAGTCTTTGGAGATTTGTGATGTTCTAAGATTTGCCACCATATAAAATAAGCAAGAGAATTTTGCTATCTTAAAAAAAATGAGTTTAAGGAGAACAAAATGTACATATACATATATATGTGTATATATATATAATTCCTACTATAACTTAGGTAAAAACAGGACTAAAATACAAACTTATATTAAATAAATACAATGATCTATCTTGGGCCCAGAGAACAGATAATGAAATACTCCCCTCTTTTTAGTAAAGAGGAAGGGGATTATGGGTACAAACATTACATATACATCAGATACCGTTGCCATGTGGGTCATTTTTCTTTAACTATTTTTCTTTATTATAAGAGAGAGTTTTATGGGTGAAGTTAAAGCAGAGATAATAGAAAATAATTTTAATAATTTTAAAGGCATCAATTTTTTAAAGATTTTTTTTTTAAAGATAGATTTTCATCATTGCAGGTGCTACACAATTTCCCCAATAAGATCTAGTCTGTTTCTTCCTCCTTTTTGGTTCTGAGTCTATCTCACTGGCCATTGGCAGTGCCTGTCCAAGATAGACATATCGCTGGAGCAGCTCAATTTATGTGAAGCAATGGACTGGCTGCAAGTCAAAATCTCAAAAGTACATATTTTTCATCCCCTTTATTGTCCCTGCATAGTAATAGTTAACATTTATATTTGACACTTACTATATGCTAGACTTTTGCTATGCAAGTGCTTTATCATTATTATCTTATTTGATCCTCGCAACAGCCTGGGAGGTTGGTGTTGTTATTATTACCATTTTACAGCTGCAGAAACTGAGGCAAATACATGACTAGAAATTGTATAACGCTGTACTTGAACTCAGATTTTCCCGACTGCCAGCCTAGTATTCTATCCACTGTGCCACTTAAGTGTCCCATGTTCCAAAGCTAATTTCTTTTGCTATTTCCAGCTTCCTAAAAGTAGATTTAAAAAAAAAACTTTTGTATTAAAAAATTGTAAATATGCATGTAAATAGTTATGTTAATCATGCACTGTAATACATTTGGAACATTTATTTGTGTTAGTTAATACAGTTAGCTTTCTGACTAAATTTCCTGCTTGTTTGTTTGTTGAACATCTTAGTTTAAAATAATTTTTTTTTTAAATAAAGAAGAATTTGGATGTCTTTAAATGAAGTCTTGTAGTGGTCACCAGGTTTTGATTTAAGTTGCTTTCAAAGTTTGTCTCACAATGTAAGCTTTTATACTGACCAATGAGAAAGAGATTTATTTTTATTTCTCTCTTAAATGTTCTGTTGATGTTTATTCTCTTATTGCTTTAACTTTGCAATTACTTCCCCAGACCATTACCATCACCCACCAATAAGCACCCTCTTTTGTAACAAAAAGTAGTTAAGCAAAACAAATAAACACTTTGGCCATGTTTTGACCAAAAACAAATATATATATATATATATGTATATATATATATGGGCCAGTTGGAGCAAGTTTTGAACCCTTAAGCACTTCTGCATCTGAAATGATATCAAGAACATTAAACTGAATACTACTATTACTACTACCAACAATAGCAATAAAAAGTAGCAAATCCTTATTTGATGCTTTAAGGTTTACAAAATGCTTCATGTGTATTATCTCACTTATTCCTTACAACCTTGTGTGGTAAATCTGTTATTATTCCTAATTTTGCAGAGAAAGAATTTAAAGTTGATCATGGTTAAGTGACTTGCCCAGGATCACATAGTTAGAAAGTGTCTCAAGCAGTATCTGACCTCATTTCTTCCTGCCCAGCTGTTTCTGCATTTCGTTGGCACTTGAGACTATGGAAACTTTAGGGCCAGACAGCCCCAAAAGTCACAGGGCTTGCCATGAAATTAAAATGAACATCTATCTGAATTCATTTGAGAGGTCACATGCATAGCTCTGCAGCAATTATTCTCCCAGTGTTAGAGATGTGCTATCTGCCCAAATGGAATAGATTTAGATGCCCAACCTCAAGATAGCCCCAGATGGACAGAGTTTATAAAAGGCACTCAGATCTTCTTTTGGTCCAATTCCTAGTAAAGTTGACTTTAAAATTAAAAACAAAACAAAACAAAACAACCATAATTAGAGTTTAGGTGATAAGGGACTCTGTTAGCACTTTATTATCTCTTATTTACATTTACTTCTCTGAGCAGTTTGAATTCCTGAAAAGAGTCCTTTTAAGCAATAGCAACAAAAAAGGGGGGAGGAGGTGGCCTGGAATTACCACCCACAAAGCCAAGAGTTGTTTAGAACAGAGAAGTCTTAGCTTGTTTTACGTCATGGACCTCTTTCCCAGGCTGGTGAAGAATCATGTTTTTAAATACATAAAAGAAAATTAATTGGATTTCAAGGGAAATCAATTGCATCCAAATAGTACAAATAATAAAAATATAGTAACTAAAATATTATAAAAATATTTTAAAAATCATGTTCACAAGTTAAGAGCTGATTTAGAGAGAAGATAGAATAGCTAGCTAGTTAAGATTTTATTTGATTGTAGTTCTTGCCTGTCGAATGTTGAAAGTATTTGAATGTGTGGAATGAATAGATAAATGGAAAAGCCTTCATTAGGTACTTTGTGCCAAGCACTGTGATCAAACCTGGAGGTTAAAAATACAAAAGTAAAGTCAGTTCCTATCATCAAGCTTATTTCTCTAAAGAGGAAGATAACATCTAACAGGGGAATGATGACCAGTGATGGAAAATCTTGTCTGGAGGTTTCCAGAGATAGTAAGTGGAATCACTGGAAAATAAGATTGACTGACTGTAATGAACTTCTTTGCAGCATTGTAGCAATGCAACGATCCAGGACAATTCTGAGAGACTTAAGAGAAAGAACACTATCCACATTCAGAGGAAGACCTGTGGGAGTAGAAATGCAGAAGAAAAAAGCTGCTTATTCACATGGGTTGATGGGGATATGACTGGGGATATAGACCCTAAAGGATCACCCTAGTGCAAATATCAATAATATGAAAATAGGTCTTGATCAATGACCCTTGTGAAACCCAGTGGAATTGCTCATTGGCTACCGGGGGAAGGAGGAGGAAGGAGGGGAGGGAAAGAACATGAATCATGTAACTGCGGAAAAATATTCTAAATTAATTAATTAAATAACATTGTTCAATTAAAAAATAAAATAAAATAATCTGGCATGTTTAAAAAAAAGGAAAATATGGCATACTCTTTCTGATAGCAATGGTAGGATTGATTTGGTTATGGTTCCAGAAGTATATGGGAACTTGGAGGGGTAAAGGGGATTGTCAATAAGATGGGGACAGGGGCAGGGATAGTAAAATGAAGCATGACTAGAGTTAGTTATTGGCAATCAGAGAGTATGATATTCAAGGAATATGTGAGGTCAGTATGGGAAAAACATCTGTTTAAAGATGAATGGTAATGCCAAGCCTGGAGATGGAAGGTCCTGGGTTCAAATCTGGGCTCAGACACTTCCTAGCTGGGTGACCCTGGGTAAGTCACTTCACCCCAATTGTTAGCTCTTACCACTCTTCTGCCTTGGAACCAATACATCATATTGATTCTAAGACAGAAGGTAAGCGCTAAAACAAATGTTTACTATGTACTTACTATATAGCATACTAGTCAGATATTCTTATTATTTGTACACTAGCCTTGGGAATATAATCCCCTCTAATCTCCTGTACCTCTTCACACAGTAAATCATGACATTCAGACCAATCTTGAGCTCAGCACTAAATATTTGCCCACAGAAAGTGAGGATGATATATTTATGCCTATTAACAAGTCAGGAAATGACAGGTATGTAGAAAAGATAGAATTTAGTTTTAGAAGGGATTTTTTATGGTTCTCTTATTTGATCTGGCTCAAATCCAATTTATTCTCCATCCAAGCCTCTTGTTTGGCTACCCAAAAAGAGCATTCTCTCAGTTTCTCTATCAGAGTCTACTCTCAGATGCCTGAGAAGTCCATTCTTTTACTCTTCCAAGTCTGCATCTTATCTAAAACTCTGTCCTCTTAAAAACAATTCTCCTGACATTCCCACGTCTCTGAGCCTGAGCAGGTCTATATCCCCTTATTTCTGGGGTTTGATATGTCCAGTCTGGGCACAGAAAAGAGGCATCCTCCATCCTTCTGAATGGTTGTCGTTCTGTTGCAGCATCCCAGAAGGCAGTTACATTCGGTACAAGGATAGAACCCAGGTCGCCACCACACACACCAGGGCTATGAAATACAACAAGACATCGTGTGCCCTCATAAGGATTAAAATTGGGGTTTTGACTCAATAAGAGAGTTATATTCTGGTCACCGATTTTAAAATATTATAGCTTAAGCCAAAATGACTTTTAGCAACTTTTATTTACAAAGAAGTGGAAAGAGTGAAAGTGGAGAATGTAGATAAAGAGGCAGGTTCTTAACAAGCCTGCCAGCCCTAAGAGCTTCTCTGGGGAAGTGATGTCCAGTTCAGCACCCCAAGAGGAGGCTTGCTCAGGTCTCCATCTCTGTGGAGTCTTCATCCAGAAGTCCAGATGCACAGTCTCCTGCAAAGCCAAGGCAGGACTCTCAGCCACTCACCCAGCAAGAGGTTGTTGATTGATTTCATTAAAATAGACAAAGAAAGATAATTCTGACTTTGCACAGTCTTCTTTGCTCTTTCTGCAAGAGTTAGCAGCTTGGTGCCTATGACCAGGGGGAGGAGGCACCCTCCAGTTCTCATAGCCGGGCATCTTTCCTCGCCATCCTGGAAATGGACTACAAAGTCATGGTGATGATCGTGGAAGAAAAACTAGGAAAATCCCTTCCCAGTCCAACTGTAGCCCAATGTGGGATCCTGCACACACTGTGATGGAAATCGTATTGGGTTTTGAGTCAGTGGACCTGGGTTCAAATGTTGATTTATTACATGTGTTATTTCAAGCTGTTTGTTTAACTTCTTTGGGCTTGAGCCTTCTCATCAATTCAAAATAAACCCCCACCCACCCCCAAAAGGAGGAGTTTGGTAGGATGAGAAGATCTTTGAGGCTATAAAACTCCAAACCCCAGAAAGGATCTCCTGTGCTGATGCTTGCTCCTAACTCTTCTGATTCAGAAGCAGCCCCACCATCCCAGCTACCATTATGCAGTAGGAAATCAGTGCCTTCATTTGCCTCTTAGGTACACTATCAAACTGCCATTTCTATCATTTTTTCTTCATTTCACTACAATCTGCTCTTTCTAGGTTTCTAGCAATTGCTTAAAACCCTGTTTTAAAACCAAAGCTAGGAATGCTTAGTCTCAGTCCAAAGTTTACATTTTCTTAGCCAGCTTGACATCAGCTGAGTTTGGGAAATTTGGAGTTATTTAGAGGTTATTTTGGTTACTTTGTATTTAAATGAAGCGGTGGTGGGAAGGAGAAAAAAGTATAGAATATGCTTTTTTCTCTTTAAAATTTTTTTATTCTTACCTTTGTTTATAGTCCTCTCTCTTAAAATTGACTGTAACTAGAAAGCCCCAAATTTGACAGGCCCATGGGCCTCTCCAATGCAGGAAAACCAAGTCAAGTTTGAAGAGAGAAATGATTAAGGATTTTCAGGTTATGGAAGTTTAGAATTACAGGTCTGGGCTATGTGCTTTGGAGAAGGTCTGAAACTTATTTTCATAAGCTGATTAATCTGTTTTATCAATCATCAAGCCAATCCACTTGACCATGACTTCCTTCTTCCTCTTTTTTCTTCCCTCTCACCTTCTTTTCCTCCCTCTGTTTCTCTTTCTCTCTATATCCTCTCCTCCTCCCCTTCCCTGATTCTTTGTCCTCCCTTTTTCTCTCCCTTTTTCTCTCTTCTCCCCTCTCTTTGCTTCCCTTTCTTCTTCTGACCTTCTTTCTCTCTTCCTTATTTTCTTCCCCTTCATTTCTATGAAATCTCAGGAAATTAAATAAATGCAAGAATTCTTTCCTCAAAATCATGATGGGAAATGAAAGCCTCCAAATATCAGGAAATTCCAGAAAAGATAAGGCTACTCCTGCAACATTGGCTTCTTTGTACATATTTTATTGCATACATGCATATAATAATATTGAAAGGAATGAGTAAAAGGCCACATTTCACACAAAAAAAGGCTCCCTTACACCAAAATATTCTCACATGTAGAATGCTAAATAAACAGAAGCTGTTTTACTCAATTAGATTTTAGTCAAGGGTCCTTAACTTTGGGTCTGTGAACTTGTTTTTTTAAATATTTCCATAACTGTGTTTCAGGGTAATTGGTTTCCTTCGTAACTCTATGCCTTTTATTTTATGCATTTAAAAACATTCCTGAGAAAGCACCAGATAGCCAGGAAGGCCACATGATACAGGGAAAAAGGTTAAGAACCTCTAGTTTAAGTTGAATGCACAACTGCATTGTTATTTTATGTGTATAAGTATTATATAACTAAAATATTACATTAAAATTGAATGCTCTAACTGCCTCATTTTTTAATTTACCTGAAAATAAATAACTAACCTGGTTGATTTTTTTTTTACTTTTTTAATTGTTGCTTTGGCAATATGCAAATACAGCCTTACTCTGAAGACTTATAAAATTTCTGGGGCCATAAAATGATACATATTTCTGGGCTTTTAAAAAACTCCAATTTCTTTATTATTTAAAATTTTTTTATTTTAAAAACAAATTTCCACATGAGTTTTCCAAAAGTATATAATCAAATTATCTCCCTCCCCCTTCCTGGAGCTGACAAGCAATTCAATCTGGGTTATACATATATTATCACGTAAAACATATCTCCATATTAATTCATTTTTCTCAGTGAATAATCTTATAGAACCAAAACCCCAAACATATACCCAAATAAACAAATGAAAAATCATATGCTTCCATCTGCATTCCTATTTCAAAAGTTCTTTCTCTGCACAGGTCGAGGGGATATGATTAGGGATATAGACTCTAAATGAACATCCCAGTGCTAAAATCAACAACATGGAAATAGGTTCTGATCAAGGACACACATAAAACCCAGTGGAATTGCACGTTGGCTACAGGAAGGGTGGGGGAAGGAAATGAGGGAAAGAATATGATTCTTGTAACCAAGGAGTGATGTTCTAAATTGACTAAAAAAATAAATAAATAAAAGTTAAATTAAATTTTTTTTTAAAGTTCTTTCTCTGGAGGTGAATAGCATTCTTTTTCTTAAGTCCCTCAGAATTGAAAAATTCCAATTTCTGAGTTATGAGAGGTTAGAGTTATTTCTGTGTATTCTGTACATTCTTAACTCTCATATCTAAAATCAATAACAATCATTGATGAACATTTATTAATAAGCACCTTCTATGTGCCAAATGCTAAGGATTCAGAGATATAAATCGAACTGCCCCTGCCTTCCATCACCTTATATGCTGTCTCAGGAAACAATACCTACACAGAGAAATCTATATAAAGCATAACAAAGTAAATACTTTGAATATGACATACTCAGGCCCACTCTTTCTTTCCTCCAGATTGCTACTGTTCTGTCTCGAGGTTCCAGAGGACTTTGATGGTTTGGGGATTGTCTTTTTCTCTGACACCATCTGATTGGAGCCCCATTAGCTGTGTCCTCCTGTTTATAGAGGTCTGGGAACTAGCACCCCAAATCTGTTTAACCGCTTAACCATGGGTAGCTTTTTTTTTTTAATAAACCCTCACCTTCGGTCTTAAAATCTATACTGTATATTGGTTCTAAGGCAGAAAAGCGATAGGGGTTAAGCGACTTGTCCAGGATCATACAGGTAGGAAGTGTCTGAGGTCAGATTTGAACCCAGGACCTCCTCTCAATCTACTGAGCCACCCAGTTGCCCTCATGGGTAACTTTTACAAGGGAAGGTTTGCTTCAAAGAGAAAGCAAGAACAATAGCATATTTAAGTGTAGATTAAAGAAGACCTTTTTCACTTTAGTATTCTTGCCTTTTTTTTCCCACAACATGGCTAATGTGGAAATCTGTTTTGCATGACCTCACAGGTATAATTGATATCATATTTCTTGCCTTCTTCATGGGGGAGGGGGGTGAAGAAAAGGAAATAATTGAGAACTCAAATCCTTTTTTAAAATCTCTTTTAAAAATGAATGTTAAAGTATAATTTTTTTTAAGAGAACAAATGTACAAGCATTTCCCCTAACACCTGGAAGGCATAATCCCCTTCCTACAGCAACCCCTGTCTCTGAATGGGGGTGGGAGTGGTGGGGTATTACACTTACAAATTAGCTCAGTTCCTGTGTAGCATTGGTTCCATCATATTTATATCCAAAGTTGGAATCACTGCCAACTTCTGCAGGACACGAATCCCACAGGTCATCCCACATGATTGCTCCATGCTAAGATGGCTGCAACATCCAGCCTGGATTCCTTTAGGCTCGTGATCCAAACCTCTGAGATTCCAAGGTTGGCTCCATTTGCTCATGTCATGAAGAAGAGGGTGAACAAAAAGGCCAAAGACCCAGGCTCGTTCTCAGGAGCCAGGTGGCCAAGGGATGGAGAGAAGGAAGGAGAACATCTCAAGGTCCTCCTCCCTCAGCTGGTCTCACCACCATGAGTGAAGGAATCACCTTGCTGCTCCCTTATAAGAAATGCAGCAAAGTGATGGCTGTAATGAACTCTGGCTAGTCTGTAGACATGGAGAGTGCCAGGTGGACAGCCAAAAGGAAAAAGTTCCTCCCAACCATGTAGGTGAAACTGAACTAGTGAAAGAATGCCTGTGCATGCTCTAGTCATCATGATTCTTCCAGAAGCTGCTCCTACTCTCCTACAGCTTCTGAGGTGATTGTCCCAAAGCATAGTTCATGCCCTTGTCACTCCCTTGCTTCATAAACTCCAGAGGCTCTCTAGTACATCTGGTGTCCACTGGTTTTCTCTGTCCCTTAAAACCCTTGTGGCATTTGATTGTGAGTGCCTCTCTGTATATTCCTGGCACTTAGCACAGTGCCCAGCACATAGTAGGTACTTACTAAATGTTTGTTGAATATCCAACTCAGACTCCAACCTGTTTTTCTAGCCTTATTATTTAGTACTTCATCGTGCCTGCTGTGGTGCAGAGAAATGGACCTCTTGGCTCTTCCTCACATATGATACTCCATCGTCCCATCTCTATACCTTTTCACAGGTTAGCCCCCATGCCTAGAATACCTTCCCTTCACCTCACCTCAGTCTTTTAGAATTCCTGTTTCCCTTTACACTAAGCTGAAGGAGACAGCTAGGTGGCTCAGTGGATGGAGAGCCAGGTCTAGAGATGGATGGTCCTAAGTTCAAATCTGGTCTCAGACACTTCCCAGCTGGGTGACGCTGGGCAAGTCACTTAAACCCTGTTGCCCAGCCTTTACAAGTTTTCTGCCTTGGAGCAAATATAGAGTATTGACTCTAAGATGGAAGGTAAAGGTTTAAAAAAAAAAGAAAAGAAAAAGCTAAGTCAAAGCACCACCTTCCATCATCTATATTAGGACTTTCTTGGCTATTCTCTGCTCCCACCCCCTACCCCCTCAAGCTAGTAGTGCCTCTCCCTGCTTGTACTGATGTCCTGCATATTTTGAATACACATATATGTACATATTGTTTCCCTGATAGAATATCAGCTTTTCAAAGGCAGAAACCAGTTTAATTTTGTCTTGAGGAGCAGCTGGGTGACTAGGTGGATAGAGAGCCAGTCCTAGAGACTGGAGTTCCTGGTTTAAATCCAACCGTAGATACTTCTCAGCTGTATGACCCTGGGCAAGTCACTTAACCCCCACTGCCTAGCCCTTACCAACTCTTCTGCTTTGGAACTGATAATTAGTACTGATTCTAAGACAACAGGTATGGATTTTTGCCTCAGTATTCCCAACCCTAGGGCACTATGAATAATTATTTCACATTGAAATTCAGCAAATATTCATTAAGCACATACTGTGTACATGGCACTTGATATAGGAATACAAAAAAGGGACTGTGTGATAGAGTGATCAGAAAAGCTAATGTAATCTTATATTCAGTCACAGAAGTACCAAGAGAATGGGAAGGTATAGAAATACTGTCTATATGTATATATATATACACACACACCCCTAGATCTACCGTGGCCGATAATGGTCCTATTATACTTGACCACACTGCATTGTGAGTGCTACGTTCAGTTCTGGGCCCCACAAATTAGAGAAAGCATTGAACCTTGAGGTCCCAAGAAGGACAACCAAAATGGCAGTGGGCCTGGAGACTGTGCCTTAGAAGATCAGGTAAAGGAAAAGGAAATAGTTAGCCTACCCAAGAGAAGATGCATGTGAGAGCATAGGACATGGCAGCTATCTTTGCATGTTTGTGTTGGTTTGTTTTTTTAATCTTGTATTATGGTTTTGGTTTCTGGGGTTTTTTTTTTTTTGAGACTAGGAGGAGTCTTTGAGGTCTCCTCCCTCCCTGCAGTAACCAGTCAGGCTCAAACCCACTAACTGATTGGAACCAGAGCTTGGACATGCCCTTTTTCCTGCCAGGGCTAGTTCCCTCCCTAGGCAGCCTGGTGTCTCCCACCCTGAAACCTAATCCTGAGACTCACATAGTGATGCCAGATTAAGTGTGGACACCTGGCCAGTTTATTCCTAATACAAGTCAGAACTCCCGAGTTATACCTTTACCTTCCCAGAGGCAGGGATTATGGGAATTGGCTGCCAGCTCAGCTATCTTCCCATATTTGAAGGACTCATTTGTGGTGGGAAAAGCTTCATTCTGCTTGGCCCTCACAAAACCAGAAACAATGCTTGAAAATTAGAAAAATTAAAAAGATTTTCTAACAAATGGAGCTGTCCAAAAATAGAATAGGCTGCCTCGGGATTTGATGGGATCTGCATTACTGAGTACAGATATCCCTTCTACAGTGCAGGTGTTAGGGGCCAATGATCTAAAAAATCTACGATTTTTTATCACCACAAGATGTCACATGAGAGACTGCCATAAACATGCTTGGCATCCCCAAACCAGTGTGGAGAACCACATTTCTTTTGCTACAAGGAAAAAAGTTGTGGAGCTGTTCATTTATGTTATTAAACAACAAAATGTGTACTCTACATGTGATATATATAACAGTATATACACTTTATGCACTTTTGAGTTACTAAATTTTTAAAGATATTTCTATATTTCTAGCCTTTGTATATCATCTGCTGGTTTTTGTGCCCTTTTCACAAACTTTAATTTTTTACTTATTCAAACTTAAAAAAAAGAAATTGTGTTTATAGTATTAAAAGATAAAATATATTGACATTATACAATACTATACATATATTTTTACATTTCTGAATTTCTAAACTTTTTCAGTGTCAGCTGCTGGCTTCTGCAAAGCTACTCCAAAATTCCCATTTAATTTCTTATGCTGACCCATGGTATATCGAAACCATGATGGAGAAAGTTGCAATGTGGAAGGGATACTTCTGTATTTTCTTATGGATACTGGGTGATCCCTTGCTCCGTACATTGCAGAAGAGATCCTTAGGTGTAGATTAGACTAAATGACTTCTAAGCTCAATTCTAATTCTTTTAGTCTATGATAGTACAAAAGCATATGTATATATATATATAAATAAAACAGCATCTGCCCTTGAGGCACTTACGTTCTGGTGGGGGGGGGGTACAACATGTACACAAATGAGTATAAAACAAGGCAGGGAATAAAGAGGACAAGTGAGAGATACGATAGTGCTTAGGAAAGTTTGAGAAGTAAGACAACACTAATAACTAAGTGAAATAGGGAAATATTCATTAAATAAAAGCTATTGCATTTTATATTAATCTTCAGTGAGTTCCTATTTTGACTTGAAATTTCAGTATTCTAGTCCCTTTTGCCCTTGGAAACAGAGAGCTGGCTTAGTGGACAAGAATCCTGGGCTTTGAGTCAGGAAGACCTAAATTCAAATTTGACCTCAGGTACTTACTAGCTCTGTGACCTTGGGCAAGTGATTTAGCCTCTGTTTGTTTTAATCCATTGGAGAAGGAAATGGTAAATCATTCTAGTATCTTTGTCTAAAAAACCCCATGGACAGCATTGTCATGCTATGATCTATCTGGTCACAAAAAGCCAGAAACAACTAAACAAGTCCTTTTTACCCTAATTACCAGTCTCTGAAGAAATACTTTGATGCACTAGGAACTACAATTTAAAGACATTTTTCAATAACTCCTTTCAAAAAGTCAAGAATTTGTTTTGGATGTAAATAATAATAATAGCTAGTGTTTACCTAGTACTGTAAGGTTTACAAAGTCCTTGTGTCATCTCATTTGATTTAAATTTTTATTTAGTTACTCTTTAGTTTCAGGAAGTTTCAGTTTTTAAGAATTGGATTCTGTATCCTTCTATTGCTACTTTATGCTGGCAATATCCTACGTATGTTAGAACATGAGATAAGGATGCATGATAGCAATGCAAAAAAAAGGGATCAATGTTAGAATATTCATTGTGCAGAAAAGAACAGAAGGGAGTGTGCAGAAAAGCTGGAAGCTTGAAAATAACATGTAGAATTTCCTTTACATGCATATATGTACATTTCAAAAGCACTTGGTTTCAAATGGAAATTTGCTTTCAAATAAATGCTTCAGAATAGATCTTTCATCATCAAATAGATGCTTTCAAAAATGCTTTCAAATAGAATCTTTTATCTTCTGTCTGTATGAAAATACTTTTTGTTTAAGTTCAGAATAAAAAAGTAAAATGTGAAAAATACAAGAAGACATAAAAAGATTGTGATCTGCATTCACATGCTTATGAAATCACAGATTCACCCAAAATGTCATGGATTATATCTAAAGAATAACTTAAATCTTTATTGAGCATCTTACTATTTGGTAAATGGGAAGGTAAGAAGTAAGTGGAACAAACACTTGATAATCATTTACAATGTGCCAGGCTTTGCAAACACTTTAGAAATATAACTTTATTTGATCCCCACAAAAATCCTGGATTAAACAACTATTATTGTTACCATTTTACAGATGAGGAAAGTAATATTTCATGTAGAAGGTAGTGTCTCACAGTCATTACTTTTTAATGGAAAATTAATCTATTTTATTTCTTATGTATATATGCATGCAAACTCTAGAATTCATTTCTCTCACAGCCATTAAAATGCAAATAAGCTCATATAATGTACAGGCCACATCATATCTGAATTCATCAGATTTTAAGGTTTTGTAGTCTTTGGCTATATTGAAGAATGTTATCTTGAATATTTGGAAGTCTTTTAATTATATTTTTGTTTTTTATTTTATTTTTATATTTTATACATATTATTATATTATATAGAGACATTTATTGTAATGAAATTTGCCTTGTACAAATATTTATGCTTCTTTAAGTTCTTAGGCCCAACGTTTAGTAATTTAAAAAAAAGAAGAATCAAGTCTTTCTTGATCTTATCCTAAATAAATAATCTTAAGTATTCTGACAATGAGATTATCTGAAATCCTTCTTGAAATAGTGAGTTTTCTGGTTCTGAACACCTGCTTTACAAAAGACCCATATATACTTAGGTTGTTGTAATTTATTTTAAGTGTTTACTGATATGTTTTATTTTTACACCACTTTGTTTCCTAATATAATCTTCTTCCTTCCCCTGAGAGAGATCATGATTTCCCTGAATGATTCTCCTGGGAGTCACTCAGTCAGTATGTGTCAGAATTGAAACTCAAACCCAGTTCTACCTGGTTTTCTGTCCATAACACTAACAGTTCCCCTTTAGTGGTTCCAGAAACCTTTGAGAATTCAGAACAATGGTACAAGAAGTTTGCACTAAATGTTTTTAATGGAACCTTCAGCAATAAATAATCGCCCTATCATGTAAAAAACAGTTTTTCTCTGTGCCAATAAGCATGTGCACACTTGAAGCATTATAGGTTTGTTTCTGCAGTATTTTGAACCTTCTTTTTGAGCAAAAGTTATCACTGTAGTTATTTTAAGCACTAAAATGAGCAAATCTAAAACAGTATTATGAGTCGTATATTAAATTTTTCCAAGGCTTCACAACACATTTCTGTTGATGGTGAAAAGGGTTCCAAGAAACTGAAAAAAGTTGAGAACCATTGTACTATACCACACTACCTCTCAATATTAACAAGAAGGAAAATAATATATATTGCATATATTTACATATAAGAAATAATATATAGTATGAAAGGAATTACCAGGCACCATTGCCTGCTCTGAGGTCTAAGAATTATAGGTCTTACTCAAGGTATTTTTCTTCATCTTTTCCTTAAGCAGAGAGCATAGAAAAATGAGCTTTAGGGTTGATGTTGGGGCAATAATATATTACGTTTGTATTACTCTCCATTCTAGTCTGATTTGTGCTCTTGTTATTCTCTTCCCTCTCCCATCCCTTCTTGCCCCACCCCCATCCCTTATTTTACCGCTTAAATAATCTAGGAAGTCATATGAGTTTGAAGATTTACTGCAGTCTTCGTCTGAGAACAGCAGAGTGGACTGGTATGCACAGACTAAGCTGGCACTCACACGCACTTTATCTGAGGAGAACATCTATGAGGACATTCTGGGTAAGAGGCTAGAACATGGATGAAGTTTGTGCAAAAGAAGTTTGTGATGAGAAAGACTTAGTAAAGCATGGGAGAGAGAAGGGGTGGATGGGAAGGATGACTTCTTTGGAATGAAAAGACACAACAAAATACACATTTCAAAGGATGGATGAATAGACAGATGAAAGAAAGAGTACCAGGTTGGTAAGTGAGAGAAAAGGCAAAGGCATTGAGTATGTGGAAGGAAGGAGAGTCCAAGGGAAGAGAGTGGGTTGACAATGATTGAGAAAAAAGGAAGATTGAGCATACTAGAATAGTGGAGGGGAAAGAGCAGTGGTTCAAGAGTCAGAAGACCTCCATTCAAATCCTCCCTCTCACACTCACTACCTGTGTGACCTTGGGCAAGTCACTCCACCTCTTTGGGCCTTAGTGTTCTTATCTGTGAAATGGAGGGGTTGGATTAGATGACCTCTGAGTCCCTTCCTGCTCTAAATCTATCTTTATGTCTAGATCTCTGAGCCTATATTTAATCAGAGCCTGACAAAGAGAATAATTTACCAAATTGGCAGGAAGCTTCAAACCACAGAGGATGTCTGGGAGGAAGATAAGCTTTGTCCAGCTTTGAGAGAAGTATAAAAAATGCTGAAGTGGGGTCTGGATTAACAAGTAAGATATGATCTCACAAGTTCTGAGACTTGATTTCCAATTTTCATAGAATTAAAAAAAAAAAAGCCTCACAGACTCCTAGAATAGGAAGGTCACCTAAAAAGTGAATCTTTAGTCTCTTTTGAAAACCTCTAATGATGAGGTGCTCACTACCTACTAAAATAGTGAATTCTACTTTGGACAACCTAATTATTAGGAAGTTTTCCCCTTATACAGAACAAAATCTGCCTTCTAACATATCTGACTCTGACTTCTCATTCTGCCCTCTGGGGCCAGTCAGTTACTAGTCAGTTAACAAGCATTTATGAAGTAGCTTCTGTGTCAAGCACTGGACTAAGGGCTGAGGATTCAAAGAAAAGCAAAAGACAGTTCCTGGCCTCAAAAAGCTTATGATCTAAAGGGCAAAGAGAAAACAAATATACTTCTATTTTATAACATCATGTGTGAAAAAGATGATCTTTACTTGGTCTTTAAAGCCTTGAGAGACTCAAGATAAAAAGAAACTGGGAACCAAAAATGGAAATTTAAGGCAGAGACGGGATATTAACTGGGTTGACATCAGTGACCTGATGGCTATTTCCTTAACTGGTTTCACTTACATACAATCTGTGGGAAAAAAGCAGTTAATTGCCTAATTTCCAACTGAACACTTGATATAGCAGCAGCTCACGTTTTCATAGTGCTTTACAAAATATCATTGTCACAGCAGCTCTGTGAGATAGGTAGTGAAGGTATTATTACACTCATTTTTGTAGATGAAGGAAGGAGCAGAGATCCAGAAAGGTTAGGGGAGTGGCCTGAGATCACACCTGTAGTAAGCAACAGAGCTGGGATTGAGGCTCCTGACCTATTGCCTTTGACTGCAGATCCACCACTGAAGGAGAATCCTTATGAGGACATTGAGTTACATGGTCGCTGCCTGGGAAAGAAGTGTGTCCTGAACTTTCCAGCATCCCCTACCTCCTCCATCCCTGACACTCCCACCAAGGTAGGAGAGCAGGCTGTGGCAAAGGCAGGGAGGGAGGGGTATTGGGACACTCCGAGCATTCCACCCAAGCTTGGAAGACTTCCCACTTGGATAATGGCAGCATCTAACTCCAGATGTTCTCCCTGTGTCTGATTAATCAAGTCAATTGCATCCCAGATTCGTCTTCCTAAAATTCTACTTTTATGATATCCCTTTCCTAAATTTCAGCGAATAAGATGCTCAAGGAAGATTTAAGACCTGTTTTAGGTTTGAACCACAACACTTAGGTAGATCTGTGATTTTTCAATGTGAGTAACCTTTGTCAAAGCAAATCCTAATCCTTTCTCATCCTGTTAGCTACAACATATATTCACAAAATATTATCATTTCAATTTTTTATCCAAATCCAAAAGTCCTAAAATGAAGGAGTGATTATTTACATTTTGAACATATGCCTTACAAAAGGGCCCATTAAAATTTTCTCTTCCTGTAAGAGAAGGTACTTCTTCCCATTTCTTTGAAGAGGTAGAAGATTATAGGTATGAAAAATTGTAGTATTTGATTATTTTATTTTTATTATTTTTATTAATTATGTATTTATTAGTTATTTGAATGTGTAGGCTATTTTTGTTTAATAGGTTCTTTTTTTAATTCTTTGTATAAAGGATGTCTATTTGGGAAGAGGAAGGGAGGAAGAGATATATTGGGAAATGGATGTGATACTTTAAAAATAAAATAAAATAAAAATACTCCACTTCTTTGAATTCCTAAAGCACTTATTGTCTTCATCACTCATCACTGGACATTTAATGGTGTATTATGTTGGGCTGTTCTCAGTATCTACCAATTATCAATATACATGGGATAGTTAAATAATGCTTAAAGACGATACCTCATTAAGTGCCAACATGAATTATTCCAAAATGAGTTCAATTCCACTTAGGATATCCACTTAAAATAATCCAATCCAGATTATTTATTGAGTGTTGTGTATATTTAATTGTGGAGAACTGTGAAGATTCTCTAGAATTCCTAACCCTCTTTACTGAAGACATCAAGTACAGTCAGTAAATCAAAGCATTCTTTAAGCACCTACCACGTGCCAAGTACCAAGCTTTGGACTAGAAATACAAAGACAAGACAAAACCTGCCCTTAAGTACCTTACATTTTGTTGGAGGAGCACATCAACAAGTATGCCTATAAATTCCTCTCCCACTTATATGGTAGAAAGGGAAAAGATGGACAAGCATTTATTAAAGAATGAAAGACACATTATAAAGGTTAAGAGCTTTTACCCTGGAGAATGGATTTGAGCTCACTGAGTGTATCCTCTCTGGAGGTTCTATGAAGAAATATAGATAGTTATCATCGTATAAGTTGAGAAAGCATGAATAGGTTGCAGTCTGCACCAGTAGAGGGAATACCCACATTAATAAGATCTCAGAAGTACATTAAAGTAAAGCATTCCTATTGGGTAGTCCTTACTCTAATCCCTGCTGAGTCCCTTCCTGGATCAAAAACCCCATTTCTTTTTTTCCTCTCTGAATCCTCTTCCTTTCCTTCCCTCATCTGACCTACACTTTCTACATCCTTGCCTTTTCCATCCTTGCCAGTTTACTCCTAGATGATCCAATTTTCTGTACTCAAATCTGCTTTCCAGCTTTCAGTTCCTTCTTTTTTTTTTTAGGAGCACCCCTACTCCATCTCCCTCTCCCTTTCCATTCCTTGGGCTCTTTCTAATTTCCAGCACTATTTAAGATTTGAGGAATACATGTAGAAATATGACAATTTGATGGTAGCACATGTCCTTCCTCTGTATGTTTGTTACAGATGTTTCAATAGAAGGATATGAACAAATACTTTAATAAATCAGGCTAATCAAGATTAAGCCCATGAGGTCAGCAAGCAACCTACCTGAACCTGGGGTGCAGCCCACCAAAGTTCTTTGGGGAAAAAAAAAGGTTTTACCTAATTAGTCAACTTCCATGAACTCACAGCCAGATTGAAGTTACTTTGAATAATGAAATCTCTGAAATGGTCATATATATTAGAATTTATAATACTTGTGGTTATAAATTATGCATAAAATACAGCAACTGGTTCTAACCTAGTAGAAATTTGCAGTGTGAATTTGAATAATACAAACATTTCTGGGGATTTTTTGTTCTCATTAATCAAGATCTAGTTGTACATTTTATAACTAATTGCTATCTGCTTTGGATTAATTAGAAATAGTCATTGAAGTGAAATGTAATTCAGTATATAACTAAATGACTTCAGCCTACACTCATGGATTTTTGTTCCTGGAACCCACTCTTGGATACTCTTAAGCTGAACCAAATGAGATCAGTAGTGTTCTTATTATTTTCTTTCTGTATGATAGAGAAGTTCTAAATGTAGACTAAGAAGCAGATAGAACAGGAACTCCCCAAATCATGTTGTACTTTTAAGCTCTTTGGGGGACAAGAAAGACAAGGAATTTTAACTATCATCCTGTATCAACTAAGCCCCAAATGACTTTCTATTTATTTGGAATCTTTCTCACTGGGATGTGAGCTCCTTGAAATCAGAGGCTGTTTTTGTGTTTTTGTCTTTCTTTGTATCCCAAGTGCTTGGTGTAGTACTAGTACTTACTGTAGTAAGGCTTAATAAAAGCTGGCTCATAGATTGATCTTTGGAGGAATAGTGCTATAGGAACTCCCAAAGTCATATAGTCACGGCAGGGTACACATAATGGCAAAATGTTGTAGTGTTTGATAGAGTTGTTGATTTAAAAAGTTTTGCTTTAGCAGCATCTTTTTAATGTTGCCCCCTCCATCTCTTCCTCATTAATTCATTCTTTTCTTCTTATGCTTCTTCTCCTACCAACAGTTAGCCTCCAAACCTGCATTTTTCCGGCAAAACTCAGAGCGGAGAAACTTCAAACTCTTGGACATGAGAAAGCTTAGTCGAGATGGCACTGGATCTCCTTCCAAAATCAGTCCACCTTCTACTCCTAGCAGCCCAGATGATACTTTCTTCAACCTAGAAAATCCCCAGAATGGAAAGAGGAGAAAAAAGATACCCAAGGTAACTCCTCCAGGTTTCCTCACCAATTGCCTTTTCCAGAATGCTGCTAGAGCTACAGTGTAACTGGTGGACTCCCTCCTCCTTATTCTCCTGTGTGTCCTAAGTGGGTCTCTTAACACTGATTTCACTCCACCATGACAAATTTTTGCACCAACACATTTAGGTACATTTATTGTGCTATTGGGTTGTCTCTTCATCTACACAATATAGCATTTGTCCTTCTTCACATGTCAGCCTGTCTAGACTTACTGTCTTGCTTTCTTAATGTTCTTGGCCAGAAAGGGAAAAATCCAAATTGAGAAAGGAATTACGCAGACTGAGGAAATCACAGACCCTTGAAATTGAAAAATGTTAGCTAGAGACAGAGGCCATCTGTCTAGAGGAAGTGGACTCAGAAGCTATCTAATCCAGCACCCTCGTTTTATAGATGAATAAATTGGGCCCAGGGAAGTTAAAGCAACTCCTTCCACTCAGGTAGTAAGCATCAGAAGTAGAATTTAAACCCAGGTCTTTTCCAGCTCAAAACTTCTTCCACTCTTCCACATTGCCTCCCTAGATCTTGAAGTAGATGGAAATCATAGATACCCACTTGAAAAAGATGTGAGTTATGTGTACAAATAAAATGTGTTACATATGTTCTTGCATATCTGTATGTGAGGTATAAATATAAAAGTGTATGTTTTGGTGAAGGTGGACCCCAACTGATTCAAGGTGCTTAACCCTTAACCCTTGCTCCTTTTCAATCAGGCAATAAATCAACCCATAGTCATTGATTAAACACTCATTTTGTGCCAAGTGCTGTGCTAATTGCTGGGAATACAAAGAAAAAGCAAAAATAGTCCCTGTCTTCCAAAAATCTATCTTCTAGTCAGAGAGAACCTACCCTGTACCTAAATGAGTACATAAAAGATAAATACAGAGTAGGCGAAAGGTAGCTTGGGAGAGGAAGGCACTAGCAGTTGAATATGCTCCCAAAGACAAATGCTGAGATTTTCTGGCACCACTCCCATATAATGGGTACTGTGCCTGGAAACATTTTTTCAGCTATTTCTTCCTTTTTTTGTTTTGATTTGGGAGAAGCTTCTCCCTAAAATGTAACACTGACATTTCCTCAAAATGTCAGTTTGGTAGGAAAGAATCAAATTTTTTCCCAATTAATGGGAACCCTCTGTGTGTGTGTATGTAATAGTGAAATATATATATGTAACATATACATATATATATGGCAATGCCAGAGTAACAATGTAATGCGTTATCCATGATTATTAGGCATTACTGACAACTACTTCCTCAACTCATTCAAAAGAGCAAATCAAGAGAACAGCTCAGCACAAGTGTGAAATGTTTCTCTGTCTACCCTTTGCTGGTCCCTCAAGCCTAGCTATGTGCATGAAGCATGGGATTTCAGGTTTGCCCATGTACTTAATCCATCTTCTACACACCCTTCAACTTGTGAGCCACAAAAGAACTAGACAGAGCTTAGAAACACAACTAGAAGACTGCTGACATTGTTTTTTCTTCTTTTGATGTTGGGTAGTTGGTGTTGCGGATCAATGCCATTTATGAGGCCCGCAGGGGCAAGAAGCGGGTGAAGAGGCTGTCACAATCAACGGAAAGCAATTCAGGAAAAGGTAGAGGCACTTGACTTAGAAATGGAGCCTTCTGGGAGGTGAATGAAATTAGGTTTTAATTGGTTCAGCAGTAGAACAAAACAAGCAAAGGTCTGCTGTAAACTGCTACACCCTGTGCCCTACATATGGTTTGATGATCAGTCAGGTGGCAGAGGAACTGGAGTCATTTCTGACTGTAAGGTTCTTGTCAGATCACCCTTAACCTGAGCACTGTCCATGTTACTTCCCTGTTCTGAGCTGAGTGACCTATTCTATTTGACCTTTCATGGTTCTTTTCTACCTCTGCAAAGAGGAGGCCAAAAGCATCATTTCTTGCTGATATTTATCTTAAACATCTTAAAGCCTTTTTATGTCACAGAACCCTTGGGAAATCTGGTAAAGTTTATAGACTCCGTTTTAGAATTGTGGCTTTAAATGCATGAAATAAAACACAGGATTACAAAAGAAAACAATTATGTTGAAATATTTTTTAAAAATGAAAATGAAAACAAGTTTATAGATCCCTGGTATCTGAGCCTGATTTTTAATATCAGTTTTATTAAACCAACTAAGACAATGATTTGTCAGGAGTAGGCTAAAATAGGAGCAGAAAAAAGTCCTTATGAACCAGGCAGCCAGATTTTGTGTTTCCATGTATCATATGAAAAATTTTATTTGTCAGGCTGTTTTGCATTCACATCTCTTTGCTTTGTCCCTTTTGGTACAGTGACAGATGAAAACAGTGAATCAGACAGTGACACTGAGGAGAAACTGAAAGGTGAGATGAGGAATGTATGTGGGACCTGACTTAGCCTATAAATAGTAGAATGTTTGATCATTTCTTGTTCTAAAGGTCAAGGAAAGAAAGAGGACTAGCAAAGTCCAGGAGGGTCTTTTCCATTGAATAAAGGAAGTCCAGCTCTCAAATTTGAAGTTAAAGAATGAAATTCTAGGAGGTTGGATCTTGGGGTAGGAGAAAGAGGGTGAAGAGAAGGAGCACAGAGGGAATTCAGGGGAGGGTCAACTATGAACATACACAATTATTGGCCAATGCTGAACATTCCAGTTGATTAAAACTGCCTGGAATAACTGACAGTCTCATTGCCTTTACATAGTTTCTTGTGGTTTTATCAGCTCCTTTTCTTCCTAGTGTAACCATTTAAAAAAAAAAGAAGTCTTAGGAGACCCAGATTCTAGTCCTGAATATGCTACTGACATCTTTATGACCAATGATGGGCCACGTCACCATTTTAGACTTTAGTTGCCTTATATGTATTATAAGAGGGTTGGACAAGATAAATTCTGAGATAATCTTCCAGCTTTGAAAGTTTTATTATATTTTCATTGTGCTGAGCTGTGATGAGTTTGCCACAGTCTTCTCTAAGGTTCAGTGAGAAGCCAAAGAATCTGATAGTTTAAGGTTGTGGGATCAGGTGATGGGTTTAACATTCCTTCACTATCCCAACTTCATCATTTTTGTAGCATTTACCTCTACTTCTTTCCTTTCAAGTACAAGTCTTTATAAAAGTGGTTGTAAAAAACTACTGTTGGGGCAGTTAGGTGACTCAGTGGATAGAGCAGAAAGCCTAGTGATAGAATATCCTGGGTTCAAATCCAGACTCAGACACTCCCTAACTGTGTGACCTTGTATGACCACTTAACCTCAGTTGCCTAGCCCTTACTGCTCTTTTGCCTTGGAACTGACATGTAGCATTGATTTTAAGATAGAAGGTAAGAGTTTCTTTAAAAAGGAAAAAAAAACAATGTGCCTTGTCTCTACCTATTTAGTATTTAGAATCACAGAATCCTGCTTCTATTATTCCACTTAACAAAATTAGCCTCTCTTTTCACTTTCTAGCTCACAGCCAACGCCTGGTCAATGTGAAATCCCGTCTGAAGCAGGCTCCCCGGTATCAATCTCTGGAGCGGGATCTCATTGAGTACCAAGAGAGACAGCTATTTGAGTATTTTGTGGTGGTGTCACTGCAGAAGAAACAGGCAGGGGCTGCATATGTACCAGAACTTACCCAGCAGTTCCCTCTAAAGGTAGGCTAGGCTTCTGATGAACAGAATTGTCTTCCATTATGGAACTTCAGATTTCCACCTGCAACCAGGCACTGCCAGAAGGAAGGTTATAGAGAAGTGGGGAAACCTAAAGAAATTGTAATAATTGCTAGAATTGTGCATGTAAGATAATGGTTAGGTCCTATTCAGAGTATATTAGATGGGAGACTCCATAGTGCAAGACAGAGAGAAAAATGTGCGGCATCCTTGGAAGAAAAAACAAAAGGACAAAAGGGTTGGAAAGTCCTGAGGACTCTCTTCTTGCTTATCTCTTCTCTGACTTATCCATTCACTCTTTCTTGGCCAGACTCCATCTTTTCTTACCTGACTACCTACATCCTTTTCTTTGTTTTTCTCTACGTTGTCTTTGTATCGTTTGCACTTAGCACAGGATCTGGCACCTAAAATGAGTGTTGACTATTGAATGAATGAATGTATATGTGCATATAACAGAACTCCATTGTAGCTTAATTTATCATATGGATTCAGGTTTTTTTAATTAAGACTTTTAACCCATCTCCAGAAAAGAACTACATGCAAGAAAAGTCTTATATGATATAGTTAACTAGTAACAGATGTTGGTGCTATTTCCCTAATGCCAATATGATAAAGGGGAACCACTGTTTTGGGGGAAGGAAAGAGGGAGGGAAGGAAAGAAGGAAGGAAGAAAAGAAGGAAGGGGTCTCTATCCACCTGATTTCAGAATTACTTCCCATACCAATTTGACTGTTAACTTCTTATTGCCTAACTTTCCAAAACTCTACAAATAAATATTAAGTTCCCATTGTTGACCAGATGCTGTGCTGTGTAACATCGAAATAAGATAGGTCCCGTGGCCTCTGGAGCTTACCAAGTGATAAGACTCTTACACAGATAACTAATATGTGATCATTGCCTTTGAGGGAATGTTAAACAGAGTACCATGGAACTTCCAAAGGAGAGAGATTATGACATTATGACAAAGAAGGGATTCCCAGAGTAGGTTTACTAGAGGAACTACCATTAAGTGTGGACTATAAAGGATATTGTAAGAGAGAAATCTGGAAACTCTGGGAATAGGCCTGGAAGAGCTGCAAGAATCCTGCAAGCAGCAAATGGGGGATGGGCAAAAAGGAACTTGGAACTTTGGAGGGGGAGAAAAAGCTAATCCGGGCAGTTGAAACTGACTCTTGGCTGAAGGGTTTGACTCTGACTGAATCTCGGTCATGGGCAGGGCAGCTATCTTAAGGGAAAGTACACAGGTAGTCATTACATAGGATTAGGATCAGACAGTTTGATTCCTAAGTAAAAAAGAACAACTGTAAGCAACAAAGAGGGTAGTCATTACAGGGAACCAAAATGATCCAAAAGATATTTTGGACAATGTTGGTGGGATCCATCTTGGCGTTTTGGGGGGACTGTTTTATTTACAAAACCATCACTGGTATGATTAATGATACAATTGAGGCAGTTATTGAATATCATTAAATACTGGAACAAACTGCCATTTGAGATATCAACATTATGGCAGACTCTTCCACAGGCATATGTAGTTCTAGTGGCTATTGGGAAGGCATGTACGTATATCACAAAGGAGATATGGATAATCCTGGGAAAGAAGGCAATGAACAAAAAAAAATGGACAACAAGCTTGATATATTATTCTCTCAAATACCAATTATAACTGAGATGTGCCAGGAACATAGCATGAGAAAGAAGGGGAACCTGGGGAATGGGACTGAGACAGTGACTGAGGAGGTGGGTAAAGACAACACAGACATGAGCAAGGGCACTGAGACATCCAACTTAACAACAGTAGTGGCAACAATAAAGTCCTGATAGACAAACACACTAGCTATGAACTTGAGGAAGTCCTGGGGGCACACAAAATCATGCCTCTCCAGGATTTCACCAAACTGACACCAGATTCAGGGATACTGCATGCAAAGGTGCATCAGTCTTTTACCACCCAAGACTTAGACTCATTGAAATGCAGGATGCCCCGATTTATATCTGAGCCATTTAAATGTGTAAAAGAACTAAAAAGAGGTTTCAGGCTTTATGAGCTTGATTTCAGGGATGTGGAGATCCTGCTTTCTGAACTTTTTATGCCCCAAGAACACAAAAAATTTATTGAGCAAACTTGCCAAGATGATAGTCTTACCAGTTGCCCGGAACTATATGAAGATTTTAACTTTTCAAGATCATTAAATATGAGTTATCTTTTTAAAAAAAGCTAGGAAGGGACTATAAAGGATATGTAGGAATTTAATAGATGTTCAGCTCTAAGACTGTTTTCCAATCTCTACAAGTTGGATTGAAACACTATTTATTCAGTGCCTGGATTTGCTGCTTCTTTTTTGTTCTTCTAATTAACTCTATTTCCTAATTCCAATACCATCCTTGATCCCTTCCTTCCTGTCTTCATTTCTCCCTCCCTTTTCCTCCAGCCCCCCATCTTCCTATGTTTTCTCTAGAGCAGTAGCCATTCTGAAAGTGTTGTCTAAGGATAAAATCCCTGTTTGGGATGGTGGGAGGGAATGATCCACAAAGTCAAACCATTTTCATAATGATTTTAACACAGTATTTGCCTATTAAGATACTTCTTCCTTTTCTGATTAAATGTTTATGCATGGGCTACGGGAAGGGTGGGGGTAGAGGAGGGAGGGATAGAATGTCAGATTTTCTTCATATGCTTCAACCAAAACAATAGCTCAATCAATCACAACAGACTGAATGTAGAAACAGATAGAGGAATCTCACTATTAGACCAGATGTTAAAGAGATTTGCAAAAATATGGGGAAATGCCACTTTTCTCATTAATTTTTTTTGGAAGACAATTTTCATTAAAAATTTAAGAATATATTGTTTCATGCAGAAGAAAAACATATGATTAATCACTTGTTTATATGGCTATAGGATGTGGGCTTTTGGTCTCAAAAGATTATTATAAAAATGAATAATATAGAAATAGGTTCTGAGTGATAATACATATATAGCCCAGTGGAACTGCTTGTCAATTCCATGAGGGGGGAGGGAAGAGAGGAGGGAGAGAAAATGAATTCTGTAATCATGGAAAAGTATTTAAAAAGTAAAAATTTTTTAAAGAATATATTATTTCAACACCCTAGGAACATTTTCCCAAATCCCAAGGTGCTGCCTCAGTTCTGCTAATTTTTCTCTCTGCAGCTGGATCGATCATTCAAATTCATGAGGGAGGCTGAGGATCAGCTGAAAGCTATTCCCCAATTCTGTTTTCCTGATGCCAAAGACTGGGTGCCTGTTTACCAGTTTACCAGGTATGTGCTGGCATCTCCCCTGGAGACTTGAGTACAAATTAGGAATTTCTATTCTCAACTTGTAGGGGATAAGGATCCAAAGTCAATCCTCTTTTAAGGTGAGTTTAATAAAACTCAGAGAAGCCACTTGGGAAATTTCCCCATTCCTTTTCTCTATTCCCACTAAGCATTCAATAAAATGTAACTTTTGTTTCCTCTGACTCATTTATGCAGTGTCACTCATCTCTATTGTAACGGAAAGAGTGCTGCATCTGAGTCAGGAAACTGGAGTTCACATCCCAACTATAAACTCACTTAGTAGCATTAAAACAAAAATTTTCTCTCTCTCAGGCTCAGTTTCCTCATCTGTAAAATGGGAATAATGTGCTCATTCTTGTCTACCTTACAAAGTTGTTGTCAGAAAAGCACTTTGTAAAACTTAAGTACTGTAAAGATAATAAAATAATGAGTGATTATAGTTCATCCAAAATTTCTGCTTTGCCCCTATTATGTTACTTAATGATCATTTTATTATTACTTATTTGAGCTTTTGAAGAAAACCCATTAAGCTATACATTGTGAGTTTTCAAGTAATACGTGGTTCGCTGAGATTGGTCTTATACTCTGTAAGGCAGAAACTTGTTTTGTGTCAAAGACCCCTTTGACAGTTTCATGTCTCAGAACAAAATTTTTGATGCAGAAGAAACCAGTTATACTGAAATAGAGTTATTTTGATAACCAAAAAAACAAGTTTTAGAATACAGTCTAAGAAGCTATACTATAAGGGATTTTTTCTGAATGAATATAATCAGATGTACAGTGTTTTCCTGAGCTCATAAAGCCATTTATAATTAGGCAGGGACAAGCGAGCAGCTACGATAGCCATGCATGATATCTGAAGGGGCACAAAGCTGTTGTTGGCTCGACCCCTCTCCCTCATTCCCCATGTCTAGGTCCATCACCATGTCTTGTACTTCTTTTCTTCCTGGTCTCTTTCCTCTCCTCTCAGAGCATCCTGCCCTCACACTAGGTATTCAACAAACAATGATGACCAGAGTTTGGTCCTCAGGATTTAGACCTGAAGTTCTTAACTTGGGATCCATGAACTGGCTTTTAAAAAATATTATGAAAGTATATTTCAATGTAATTGGTTTCTTTCGTAGCCCTAAGTCTTTTATTTTATTCATTTAAAAGCATTTTTCTAAGAAGTACTCCCTAGGCTTCACTAGATTGCCAAAGAGGTCCATGGCACACAAAATAGTTCAAACCCCTTGATTTAGGTAGAATTAGTAAGAACGTACTTTCCCCTTAGTTTTACACTTTCTATTTCATCAAGGAAGTAGAGCAGAGGATAGAGCAAAATAAATGGTCTAATTCTAAAGTAGAGAAATCCCTAGTTACCCTTTTCTGGGAAGAGCATATTAGACCCTGCCTCAGGGGAGCTCCAGTAATCCAGGTTACCAGGCTCCTCCTCGGCAGTGTTGGGAAGCTAGCAAAGAGCCCCTCCACCCCTATTACTTTCCCTTCACCCCATCTCTCTCACCATGAGCTGGTATACAGCTCTATAGAGAGATGATTATTTTTCCTTTCTTTAAAATGCATCTTTATTTTCCCAAACACAGTGAAACATTCTCGTTTGTCCTGACTGGAGAGGATGGAAGCAGAAGGTTTGGGTACTGCCGCAGGCTTCTGGTAACTACTTGTTCTCCTTTGATCAGGAAGAAGGCAAGGGCTGGGCTAGAGTTTTATCTGTCACTTACTCCAACAAATGAAATGGTTTAAAATCACCCTACTGGTCACTGGGAGGCAACAGAGGACCAGAGAAAGCTTAATGCCTTTCCTTCTCTCATGATAGATAGCTAAGTGCAGGGTCACTGCCCTCATTCAAAGCACTTACAGAAATTACCAAAAATACTTTCTTTAGGTCTAGCCCAATAGACAGCTTTAAATCATGGATGGATGACAAAAATGTTATTCCAGACTTCCTATGTGCCAAGCACTCTGAAGACATAAATTAAAAAGGAAGACAGCTCCCTGCTCTCAAAGGGCTCACATTCTAAAAGGGGAAGACAATACCTAGAGGAAATTTCAGCTGCAATCAAATTCTTGTAGAGTTTCATTTAGGTTATATCCTGGAAGAGACATTCATAATGGCACTCTCCTTCATTCCTTTATTCAGTGGATAAATATACAAAGTGTGACTATAAGGTGAGGTGATTTTAAAGAAGTGTTTGAGAGAATTCTCACTTGAATAAAGATTATTCCTTTCAAAGTGGTCACCTTGAGAAACTATAGACTCCAAAAGTGCTGCCATTCCTCAAAACTGCAAGTTTTGTTTAAAAAGACAAAAACAAAAAACTGTAAGTTCTCTTTTAGTATTGCCTTTTTTAAAACCTAAAGCACATCTTTGAAATACTGTCAGCTGCCCCCAGAACTACCAATCTTAAATGAAGTGAGTGACCAGCTGTATAATACTTATTAGAAATCAAAGCATGGGGGGCAGCTGGGTAGCTCAGTGGTTTGAGAGCCAGGAGGTCCTAGGTTCAAATTTGACCTCAGACACTTTCTAGCTGTGTGACCCTGGGCAAGTCACTTGACCCCCATTGCCTAGCCCTTACCACTCTTCTGCCTTGGAGTATTGACTCCAAGACGGAAGGTAAGGGTTTAAAAAAAAAAAGAAATCAAAGCAGGAGTTATGCTTATAAAGTGACAAGATTATTTGTGGGCAGGAAGGAGTTGATTTGACTTAAATTGCCCCTTAGAGAATTCCGTAAGAAGAGTTCAAAAAATGTTTCGAATGATGCTAACATTTCTTATTGAAACTTCTCAATAAGATTACTTGGAAGGGGATAACATTCATTAATGTGGTTATATAAATTCTGGTGTTTGCATAAAATAAATTCGTATCACTGGTTTATAGTCACATCTAGTATATAGCATTCTTACAAAATGCACAGGGCCATATTTGGCCTGCCAGAAGGGAACAAAGAACAAAGACATTCCCAATTTATATTTGAGCAAGAGGTGGGGCAGTATGGGATCCCTCTTGGAGTTTGCCCAGTTTAAAAAAATCTCTAGTTTTGCCCTGGAAGTAGTAAAATATTAGAACTCACCTGGAAGAATTGGGTCCTGTAAGATTGACATTGTTGATAAATTCTCTGGAATTTCTTTGTATTTCTCTTTTAAAAGCCTGGTGGTAAAGGGAAACGCCTCCCTGAAGTTTACTGCATTGTGAGCCGCCTTGGATGTTTCAACCTCTTTTCAAAGGTAAGAGCTTGAGTTATAGAAAACACCAGTAAGAAAGAGAGAATTTGGGGCAATTATATACCATTCTTGGATTGGTGAGGGAGGAATTTCTTCCTTTTATTTGAAGATTAAATCTTCCACATATTTTTAATGGCCCAGAGTTACCCAAGATGATTCTTTTGTTTCATCTAAACCCACCATTTACTGTCTGACTTTCTCTGAGGCTGTTTCTTCACCAGCATATGGGAATATTAAAATATATATATATATATTTTTCCCTAATTATAGGTAAAAACAATTTCCAACATTTTTCAAAGAATATTGGTTCTGCCTTGGAGCCAATAGACAGTATTGACTCCAAGACGGAAGGTAAGGGTTAAAAAAAAAAAAAAGGAATATTGGGTCTCCAAATTCTCTTTCTCTCTTCCTCTATCCTCCAGTCTCCTCCCACCGTCTTTGTTGAGATGGAAAGTTTTCTCATATAGATTTTACATATACAGTCATGTAAAACATTTTTTCCATATTAATCCTCTTGTGGAAAGAAACTCAAGTAAAAAGAAGTTAAGAAAGAAAATGAAAAAGTTTGCTTTGGTCTGGACTCCATCAATTCTTTTTCTCTAGAAGAAGATGGCATTTTTTTTTAAGAATCCTTTAGGACAGTTTTGTATCATGGCATTACTGAGAATTTCTAAGTTATTCACAGTTGTTCACTGTTTAGTATTTCTGTCACTGTGCAGTGTTCTGGTTCTGCTTATTTTATTCTGCTTCAGGTCATATAAGTCTTTCTAGGTTTTTCTGAGCTCCTCCTGTTTGTCATTTCTTACAGCACAATAGTATTCCATTACAATCAGATACTATAACTTACTCAGTCATTCCCCGATTGATGCATCCCCCCTCACTTTCTGTCTTTGATCTCACAAAAAGAAATGCTTTCGATATTTTTGCACATATAGGTCCTTCCCCTTTTTGTTTTTTTTAATCACTTTGGGTTACAAACCTAGTAAAAGTATTACTGGATCAAAGGATATGTACTGTTTTATAGCCCTTTGAACATAACTCCAAATTGCTATCCAGAATTATTGAATTATTTTACAACTTCCCCAACAGTGCATTAGTGTTCCAGCTTCCCTATATCCCCTCCAAGTTTTATCATTTTCCTTTTCTGTCATTATGGTCAATCTGATAGGTGTGTTATGTTACCTCAGAGTTGTTTTAATTTTTGTTTTTCTAATAGGGATTTAGAGCATTTTTTGCATGATTATAGAGAACTTTAATTACTTTGAGAATTGCCTATTCATATCCTTTTACCATTTACCATTTAATGAATGAGATAATCAACTCATTTCTCCATGTATTTGAGAAATTAAGCCTTCATTAGAGAAATTTGTAAAAAAAAATTGCACCATTGTGTCTACTGCATTTTATTCTCCATCCTATGCCTTCCTGTTTAGATTCCAACCACCACATCCTCCAATTGGTCCTCTTTTCTATCAGCTCCACCTCCCTTCTCTTATCCCATTTCTGTCTCTACTTTCTTATAGGGTAAGATAAATTTCTATTCTCATTTGAATGTGTATGTTCTTCCCTCACTGAACAGTTCCCATGAGAGTAAGGTTCAGATGCTCCCCTCCCCACTTCCTCGATATTTTCCTTCACTGTAAAAGCTCTTCCATGCCTTTTTATGTGACAATTTACCCTATTCTGTTTTCCCTTTCCCTCTTTTCCCAGTACATTCCTCTTCCTCATGCCTTAATTTTATTCAACTTATCCTTGTTCTCTGCCTGTGTGTACCCCTTCTAATTGTCCTAATAATGACAAAGTTGTTTGGAGCTATAAGAATCATCTTCCCATGTAGGGTTATACACAGTTTAACTTTTTTGAATGTCTTTTGATTTTTCTTTCCCGTTTACCTTTTAATGCTTCTCTTGAATCTTGTATTTGAGAGTCCATTTTTCCATTCAGCTCTGTTCTTTTCATTAGGAATGTTTGAAAGTTCTCTATTTCATTGAATACACATTTTCCCCTGAAGGATTATACTCAGTTTTGCTGAATAAGTCATTTTTGATCGAAGTCCTAGCTTCTTAACCCTTTGGGATATCCTATGCCAGGCACTGCAATTCCTTGATGTTGAAGCTGCTAATTTTGTGCTATCCTGATTATGACTCTATGTTATTCAAATCATTTCTTTTTTGCTGCTTGCAATATTTTTTCCTTAACCTGGAAATTCTGAAATTTGGCTATAATATCCCTGGGAGTTATCCTTTGGGGATCTCTTTCAGGAGGCGATTGGTGGAAACTTTCCATTTCCGTTTTGTCCTCTGGTTATATAGAATGTCAGGGCAGTTTTCCTTGATAATTTCTTGAAAGATGTCTAAGCTCTTTCTTTATCATGGCTTTCAGTAGGTCCAATAATTCTTAGATTATCTCTCCTGAATCCATTTTCCAGGTGATTTGTTTTCCCCCAATTGTTATTTCACACTTTCTTCTATTTCATTCTTTTGACTTTGATAGATTATTTCTAGATATCTCCCGGAGTCAATAGTAGTAGATATTGAAAGTTGGTTAAATTATAGTAGTGGGAAATTTTAGAGAAGTTACACCAGGAAATAAGCCAAGGAAGAGACTGAATCTTGAGCTCCTCCCCTACACTACTTCCTGTTTCTTTCCCAACTGTCTGGATAAGGATCTTTTCACAGATGGTAAGTTGAAGATTTTCCCACTAATAACCAAATCCTACAACCAGTCCTTTAACTAAAGGATATTTTATTCTTTGGAGAGAGGGGGTCAGAAGAGATTGGGGGGAAAGAGGGAAAATTAGGGTCTCCCTAATTTCTAAGTTATCTTATTGATTGAAGGTTTTGAAATATAGTCAATTCAGAAAAAATTATCATCCCCTAAGGATAGATATTAATAGCACTGCTGACAAGTCTCTTCTGGGCTAAACCAAATTTCTCCTCAGCTCACAGTCTAGGTAGAAGGCAATAGCTAGAGAGGAGATGAAGGGGTCTGTCTTCCATCTTCAGGTAAAAACAGCCAAGAAGGATATGAAGTCTCAGGCAGCTGGAGCTTCCTAACTGCTTTCTCCAAGGTTCCATTGGAACAGTCTCCCTTCCCCTGCAGATTTGTGTTCCAAAAGCTCTGAGCTCCTTTGCTTTTTGTAGATCCATTTTTCTTTGCCCAATATTTTCATTTACAGTATCTCCTGGAGTCATTAGCTCCCACTTGCCCAATTCTAATTTTTAAAGCATGATTTTCTGGAATGAGCTTTTGTACATCCTTTTCCATTTGGCCAATTCAACTTTGTATAGAGTTCTTTTCCTTCAATGAATTTGTGTACCTCTTTTTTCCATAGGACCAATTCTGGCTTTTGAGAAGTTCTTCTCTTCAGTGCATTTTTGTATATCTTTTATCCATTTGGCCAATTCTGCTTTTTAAGGAGTTCTCCTTCATTGGATTTTGGTGCCTCTTTTACTAATTGGCCTATTCTATTATTTAAGATACTAATTTCTTTAGTGTTTTTGTGCCTCTTTTACCAAGCTGTTGACTTTTTTCCATGATTTTCTTGTATTATTCTTATTTCTTTTCCCAATTTTTCTTCTACTTCTCTTATTTGATTGTTAAAATTCTTTTGGGGCTTGAAAGCAATTCATATTTTTCTTGAGAGGCTTTGGATATAGCAGTATCAACTTTGTTGTCTTCTGAGTTTGAGTTTACCCTGTCACCAAAATAACTTTCTATGTTGAGTTTCTTTTTTTGTTGTTTGCATGATCTCTCTCTCTCCTCTCTTTTCTTTCTTTCTTTCTTTCTCTCTCTACTCTCTCTCTTTCTTTTTTTCTTTCTCCCTCCTCTCTCTCTTTCTTTTCTTTTTAAAAACTATTAAAAATTGGGCTCTGTAACTGTGGTGAAGGGAGCACCATTCCAAGCTTCAAGTTCTTTGTGCAGCTGCCTTCAGAGCTGGCTCTGGGAATCTATCTGCTTTCAGTTCTTCCAAGGTGGTATGATGTAAGGAGAGGTGGATTTAATACTCTCCCAGCCTGTCCTCTGCTCTGTGAGTAACCCCAAGCACTCTTTTCTGCCTTGGAACTGTGCCCAGGGTCCCCTGCTCTCCTCTGGCTACAAGTGCTGATGTATGCTGGTGCTCCTCCTGACTCCAGGACTGCTTCCTGGATCTGTACGTGATCAACTCAATATGTCTTGCACCCAGAGTCAGCAAAGGGACCTCTGCAATCTCCTTCTGAGCAATTGTCTGCCCCCCCCCCCCCACTAGCTGTGGTTTTGAGCTCAGGAAACCTTTGTTGATGCCTCAACTGTTCTAGGACCTGCCCTGTTGTGATTCTTTGCATTCTAGTCATCCTAGTGCACTAGAACCCTCATATCATTCTTCTAAGTTGTGTTGGGCTGAAAAATTACTCCACCCCCTTTTTTTGTGAGTTCTGTTGCTCTAGGATTCGTTCTGAGGTATTATAGTTTTTTGGAGGGTAATTTGGTTGAGATCAGATAGGTCTTCTACCTTCTCTACCATCTTGGCTCCACCATTAAATGGAGATAATAATGTTTAAACTCACGGAGTTGTCTTCAGGATCTAATGAGGTAATATGTGTAAAATATAATGGCAGTTAGGTAGCATGGTGACTAGGGGGCTGACCCAAGAATGTAGAAGACTTGAGTTCAAATTTTCCTAGTCATTAGCTATGTGATCATGGATAAATCCTCCCTCAACCTCAGTTTCTTCCTCTGTAAAATGGAGATAATGATAGCACCTATTGCACAGGGTTCTTGGAAGGATTAAATGAGATGATATATGTAAAGTGCCTTCTAAACCTTGAAAGTGTTATATAAATAAATTCTAGGCATTCTTCTTAAACATAAAACATCACAGAAGTCAGAGGTCAGTTGTTACTATCATCTCCCCACGTTCTCTTCTGTTCTCTCCTCACTGATGCTGGAAGTGATTGTAAGTCAGTCATTGTGGGGAGCGATTGAGGCAAGAGAAGTCAGGATCATTGTGGTTTGAGAAGAAAGGACCCTAGACCCATCAGGATTCTTTTCATTCCTTTCTTTGAGCACCATTTTCTTTATACCGAAGTATTCTTTTTCTTATTTAGGCAATCAGCATTAAATGACTTGCCCAGGATCACATAGCTAGGAAATGCCTGAGATGGTTTATATCTTCAGTAAGCACATAGCCTTCCAGTATCTTCACAAAGCTTATATGGTGAATGGGCCAGAGATGGCGAATGAGCTTCTGGAAAAAGAGAAAGGGAACAATTATTGATTAAGTGCTTACTCTGTTCTAAGCCCTGTGCTAAGTACTTTATAGATATTTTTTCATTTAATAGAATAGAAGAGCATGAGATTTTTCCCATTGGGTTGGTGCCTTGGTCTGTCTAGTACATTTCCTAAACTTTGACAGAAATCAAAGGAATGTGTGCCATGTTAAGGATATGGTTGTTGTCCATTATGATGTCAACCTCAACAGGTAAGACATAAATTCAAGACTGTCTAATTTTTTTTTTACATTTATATAGATCTGGAGTAGCTAGGTGGCACAGGGCCAAGCCTGAAATCAGGAGACCTGGATTCAAATCTAGCTGTGTGACACTGGGCAAGTCACTTACCCTATTTGCCTAGCCTTGACCTCAGAGTTGTTACTAAGACTGAAAGTTTAAAAAAAAAACGTTCATAAAGATCTGAGGTTAATGAATATATTTAAACCTTTCTTGTACTTGTTGAACTTGTTGAAATAAATCCAGTAGAACAGTGTAGCTAGAACATAGAATACCTAAAGAGAAGTAATATGCAATAAGGCTAAAAGATTAGATTGGAGCCAGATTGTGAAAGGGCTTTAAATGCTAAACAAAGGAGTTTATATTTTATCCTCCAAGTAATAGAGTCGCAGGAGCCTTTCCACCAGGGGAGTAACATGATCAGAATTGTGCTTTGGGGAAGGCACTTTCTGTGTGGAGCATGGGTTGGGGAGAGGAGACCAGTTAAGCTACTTCCACAGGCCAAGGGAGAGGTGATGGAGAACGGATTCTGTGAGGAGGGGGAAGGTCGCAGCTGGGAGAGCTCTGATGAGGGTAGAACTGACTGATACAGCAGCTGAATGGATGGAAATGAGGAAGATAGAAGAAGGAAGAGGGATGCATTTTTCATCTTTTAAAGCTTGTAATGTATCACCAGTAGCAAAGACTTGCTCATTTCTGTTCTAACTGGATGACCTTTCTTTCATACGGATTTGTTTACAGATGAAAACAATGCTACTAGTCAGGAAGTTTCTGTTTGTTCCAGGGTTGGTCATTAAAACTGAGAGGGCTCTAGTTTAAGATAGGTAGAGTCAGATTTCAGGTCTAGCCTGTAATTCACACCTGAGCTCATTCTTCAATACCACCCCTAGAGGGAGGAAGAGTCATAATAATCATCCTTGTGAAATACCCATTTTACAGCTTGCAGAATTCTAGGAAGAATAATTCAGTGACTTCCTGAAGGCTGGTAAATCAAAGTCCATGGCCAATATCCAGTAATAGTTTGAAGAATTATTGTGTCATGAAGATAAGCACCAGCCAGGTGACATAGGGCAAGGCTGAATGAACCTTCCTTTTTTGTTTTTTGTTTTATTTTTTAGAAAATTTTATTTAATTCATTAATTTAGAATGTTTTTCCATGGTTACAAGATTCATGCTCTTTCCCTCTCCCCTACCTTCCCCCCCTCCTGTAGCCAACATGCAATTCCACTGGGTTTTACATGTGTCATTGATCAAGACCCATTTCCATATTATTGATATTTGCACCAGGGTGATCCTTTAGAGTCTACATCCCCAACCATATCCCCCTTGACCCATGTAATCAAGCAGTTGTTTTTCTTCTGTGTTTCTACTGTCACAGTTTTTCCTCTGAATGTGGATAGTGTTCTTTCTCATAGATCCCTCAGAATTGTACTGGATCGTTGTGTTGCTGCTAGTAGAGAAGTCCATTGCATTCGATTATGCCACAGTGTATCCATCTCTGTGTACAATGTTCTCCTGGTTCTGCTCCTTTCACTCTGCATCTGAGGTCATTCCAGTCAGTATGAACCTTCCTGGTTCAACATTTCAAGAGATTTAAATATTTTAAGTGATTTTTTTAAAAATTAGTATCAAATTTACCGCAACTCATTTTGAATGATGTAAACCTTACTTCAATTTGATATTTATGTTTTGAATATATAAATGTATACTTTATATTCTTCGTGTATATCCTATATTCTATAAATTTAAACTATGGAATGCATACTATATATTATATGTATGTATTTTATATAATATAGAATGTATTCTATATCTAGAATATATGTATCTACTACAAGTAGAATATATGCTATCTTATATCATCTGGAATATATACTATGTATACATATTCTTTATTATACATAGCATATGGAATACATATATCATAGATATTCTATGCACATGTCTTATATATCATATAGAATATAGGATATTTATTTATCTACTTCTTTATACTGGTAGGCAGGGAATTTGTGCTGCTTCTAAATTGCAATTTAGAGGTGAAATTTGAGGCTTTAGTGTTTAATAAACATGTGTTGAATGAAATTAAATTGAATGGAGGCTCACATCAAGGCATTTGGCTTGATAAGGATTATAGAATGAAACTTGTGACCAATCTAGTGCCATATAACTACTTGATCAAGGTAGGTTGTGATTGGCACCCTTGCAGAACTGTAATTAGAAATTCTTGTAACCAGAGCTAATTTAGTTGATAAGGAAGAAAGAAGACTAAAGTCCATCCCCAGTCAATGGTCCATCCCCAGTCAATTAGGCACAGTCATTTTGAAAGCGTTACCAGCAAGTTCCCTAGGTGATGAGAATCATCCTGTCCTAATTATGGCTCTGCCTTCCCATCAGTTGTGCTTCATTTTAATTTTTCTCCCTTATAGATCTTGGATGAGGTAGAAAAACGTCGGGGCATCTCCCCAGCCCTGGTGCAGCCACTCATGAGAAGTGTCATGGAAGCCCCTTTTCCAGCTCTGGGCAAAACCATCACCGTCAAGAACTTCTTGCCAGGCTCTGGAACTGAAGTGAGTGACTGGACTCCTCTTATCTTTGTGGGGAGAGGAGACCCCAGCTGCCAGAAACCGTATTCTAAGGACTAACAATCAGTGGGTAGCAGAATTTAAGTCTTTCCTACACTGGATTCCCAAGACTGATGCAAGGCAGCATTCTCATTCATTAGGATCAGTCAATCCATCAATAAACATTTATTCAGCATTTGCTGTGTACCAAGCACTGGGGACACAAAAAGAAGCAAAAGGCAACCCTTGCCCTCAAGGAGGTTATTGTTTAATGGGAGAGACAACATGCAAACAAATATGTAGATATAGATAAACAAGCTCTATACAGGATGAATAGGAAATAATTGGGGGAAGGTACTAGAATCAAGAGGGGTTGGGGAAGGCTTCTGGTAGAAAGTTGGGACTTACTTAAAGGAAGCCCAGGAAGTCAATAGTCAGAGCAGAGGAGGGAGAGTGTTCCAGGCTGGGGCAGGGACAGCGGGGAGAAAATATCTGAAACCTAGAGATAAAGTGTCTTCTTTGTGGAATGGCCAGGAGGCCAGTGTCACTGTATCAAAGTACTCTTCCTGCTAGGAATAAAGTCTAAGAAGACTGGAAAGATAAGATGGAGATAGATCCTGAAAGGCTTTGAATGCCAAATAGAACATTTTATATTTGATCCTGGAGGGGACAGAGCACTGGAGTTTATTGAAGAAGGCAGGGGTTAGGAAAATCACTTAAATGATTGAGGGGAGGATGGCTAGGAATGGGGAGAGGCTTGAGGGGCTGAGGACTTGTACTAGAATGGGGCAGTACCAAAGGAGAGATGGGGGCGCATTGGAAGATCTTGGAAGCAGATTGGATATGGAGGGTGAGAGGCAGTGAGAAGTCCAAAATGACTTGGGACTGGGAAATTGTTACTTTATGCCTGGCTTCAGGAATATTGGGGGGTGGGAGTGGAGTGAGAGTCTAATCCATCTTGTCTAGAATTATCCCCCTGATTTAAAGCCTATGGAGCAGGGGGAGGTTATAGATGTACACAACAATTTTCTTGCTAGTGTCACTGCACTTTCCTAAACCTCAGCAGTCTTTGGTCCTTTATTTAAACTAACCTGCTGGCATATCCTGTGGCCCTGAAAGTATGAGTGATTCTTGAATTCACAGAATTCAGAGAGAGATTGAGCTGGCTAGGTAGGACCTTCGAGGTCATCCAGTCAACCTTATTTTTTACAGCTACAGAAATGGAAGGTAACTTACCCCAAGATTTATGGCAAATGAGCCAGACCTGAATCTGGTGTTCATATTTCCAGCTCTCTCATTCTGTCTCCTTGATACTCTCTTCTCTTCGCCCCTTTCTCTAACATCTAGACATTTGCCTTCTCATTTCTTTCTTTCTCTTCCCTTCTGTCCATTTCTTTCTCTACAAGTTTTTAAAGCCTTTCCCTTTCTCACTCTATCCTGATTTCCTCTTCTGCCATTCCTTATCCTTGCCAGTAGTCAGCCTGACTGGGACTCCTTTAACATAGATTTGAAAGTCTAAAGACCTGGGGTCTAGTCTCAGCTCTTCTATTAACTAGCGGAAGAGCCTTGGATAAGTCATGGTGCTCCTGTGGGTTTTGGTTTCCTCATCGATCAAATCTTGGGCTAACTAGGGCCCTCACCACTGTTCTCATTCCTCCGGCAGGTGATTGAACTGTGTCGGCCCCTTGACTCCAGGCTTGAGCACGTGGACTTTGAGTCTCTCTTCTCGTCTCTCAGCATCAGGCACCTGGTCTGTGTCTTTGCTTCCCTATTGCTGGAAAGGAGGGTCATCTTTATTGCAGATAAGCTCAGGTACATACCTCACCCTTTTATTGTTATATCCCACTTTGTGGTGGTGATAATAGCTCATAGAATGCCAAAAGGTTTATGAAGCACTTTCCTATAACAAATCTTAACAAGCGAATAGCAATTGTCTGCTGCTGTCCAACTAAGTGTCCCTCCTGGCTCCAAGAAAAAATAAGACAAAGCCTAAAACAAAATGGTCACCCTAAGATCCCACCTAATTTAATCCCTAATTTTATATGGAGGTGCTTTAGTAAGCATGAGCTATAAGCAGAGAAAAGAAAAAGGAAAGGAAGGAAAAAAGATTGCAAGAAAGAGGGAACATAAAAGAGTAAGGAGGTAAGAAGAAAACTAGGTAGCACAGTAGAGAGAGCACCAGGCCTGGAGTCAGGAGAACCTGGGTTCAATTTTGGCCTTAGATACTTCCTAGTTGTGTGACCCTGAACAAGCCACTTAACTTCAATTAACTAGCCCTTGACATTCTTCTGTCTTAGAATTGATACTGACAGAAGGTAAGAGTTTTTTTAAAAAAGAGTAAGAAGGTAAAAGAAGGAGGCAAATGTGTTACAAAAAGAATAGAGAAGAGAATGCAAGGGAGACAGGGTTATAGAGGAGAAAACAAACTGGATTAGACATCCAGGGTCTTAGGTACTAGTCTTGGTCCTGCTTCTAAGATGACACAAGTCAAAGCAGAGCTAAAAAAAAAAAGCACTGATGTGAAACTGAATGAATCCAAATTCCCCAGAAGAAAACAGTAGTATTGTCTTGTTTCAAATATTAGAATTTGCAACTATATCCTTTTACCTTGCATTTTGGGTCCAAACACCTCATGTAGATGTTGGCTAAAATGACCAAGATCATGAATAACATCAATTAAATTTACAAAGTGTAATCCTGGTAACTCTTGGAACCATAACTTGTGGGAAAGGAGAGATATAACCAGCAGGCTTCACGCTATTAGGATTTCAGGCTGGCAAATGCAGGTGCAAAGGTAGGGACAATATCTAGCCTGGAAAATGTGGTTGGATGGATGGAGAAATAGAGAAACAGAGACAGCATTTATTAAGCTTCTACTCTGTGCCAGCCATTGGGCTACATACTAGAGATACAAAGAGAGGCAAAAGACAATCACTTTCCTCAAGGAATTCACAATCCAATGAGGCCAGCTATGTACAAGCAAGCTAAGTAAAAGATGAACAGGAAATATTCAACAGAGGGAAGGCACTGAAATTAATAGATAGGAAAAGTCTTCCAATAGAAAGTGAGCTTTTAGCTGGGACTTGTAGGAAGCCAGGGAAGTCAACAAGACAATTCTTACTCTCAAGAAGCTTATATTCTAATAGAAAAAAAGTCAATATATAAAAGAGAGCTGGAAATTTGGAAGGGAAAAGAAAAAGCGAGTGAAAAAGTAGAAAAAGAAGTCTGGAGAGCAAGTTGGGCTGGAAGAGTTGGAAAAAGAGTTTGATGACTGGGCTTAGCCAAGAGGAGATTAAATTAAGAGAGGGTTGAAAAACTTCCATCACAACTGAAAAATCTCTAAGGACCATGGTTTAGCAAGCAAACATGGTTTATACTGAATGAGAGAAAAAGGGAAAAGGAAGTAAATATGACAGGAACATAGTTAGATAGCATAGTGAATACAGTATTGGACTTGGGAGTCAAGAAGGCCTGAATTCAAATCCTGCTTCATACAAGAAATTCAAAAACAGTTGTCTTTCTTCCCATTGCAAGTCTGGTTAGACTAGTATTGTGCTTTCCTAGCCTCCATTTTTTTTTTTAATTTTAAACAATTTGCTCTATTTTGCCCATTCTAGCTTGGATTTTTAGATTAGTGTCTATTATTCTTTCCTTAGTCAGTTTTGGCAAATTAAGGAAAGAAACTCTGTTTCTTTAAGTTTGTAACTAGAGCCTGGTAGCTGGGCAGCTCTCCAGTTCCCCTGGTATTGGGGACTTCAGATGGGGGAATTCTAAAAGCCAGAGATGAGTAATGACACTTCAGTGACCAAGATCCGATTCCTCGGCAGTTTAGTAATACCCTCTCTATATTTTTGTCATTCTTGCTCCTTCCCAACTTCCCCATTTTGGTGACTTTTACAAGTAGTTCTATAGCCTTGGTTTGAAGGGGATAGAGGCAGGACTTCAGGGACCAAGGCAGAATATATAAGATAACTCTGATAAATCTACTTCGGTAGATAGGCAGGAGATATGTCAGTTGTGGGATGAGATACAGTGGGAAAAGCTATGAATATGTAGTCAAAAGTCTGGAGTTCTAATCATATCCCTTCCTAGAGGACACAGGGAAAGTGTCTTTGGCTTCAGTCTTTGTGTTGTCCTTGATTAACGGTTCTTAATCTTTTCATGTCTTGGCTCCCATTGGCATCCTGCTGAAACTGACAAAACTCTTAGGAAAAAAATTTTTTTTTTTATCCATAACTGAAAGAAATACTAGGGAGCAACTAGATGGCACAGTTGATTGAGAGCCTAGCCCAAAGATGGAAGGTCCTGGGTTCAAATCTGGACTCAGATATTTCCTAGTTGTGTGACCCTGGGCAAGTCACTTAACCCCCACTGCCTAGCCCTTACTGCTCTTCTGCCTTGGAACCAAAACACAATACTGATTCCAAGACAGAAGGTAAGGGTTTTAGAAAAAAGAATTTCAGCCAGAGGTTAGTGAAAATAATGATGTAATTTCTTTTTTTCCATCTAAGTTCACCAGTCCTCTGAAAACTATCTGGATCCCTGGTTAAGAGCCCCTGCTTAGATGATCTAGAAGTTCCTTTTGTTATGCTAACACTCTCTATGATCCTCTTTTGGATTTAGATGGAGGAAAGTACAATGTAGGAAAGATGAACAGAGTCATGATGGCTATGGAGAGATGATAAGGAGAGGAAAAAGAAACCAACCATCATTTCTCTGGGAGGGGAAATTATAGCAACACAGAATATTGCTCATAAAGACAGGGTGGTGTAATAGAGCACCAAATTTGAAATCAGAAGATGAGGGTTCAAATCCAGCTCTGCCATTACCTGTGTGATCTTGGTAAATATCAGTACCTCTCTGCATCTGTTTCCTTATCTATAAAGTGAGTAGAATGAACATCTATATTTCACTGCTTCAGTAGAATTAGCTGATCTTTAAAAATCTCTTCTAACTCAAACGCCCATGAAACTTTGTGAGATCTGAGAAGAGAATAAAGTCCCCACATCCCTGGTTCTCATAGTGCCAGATTATCATATACCCAGTGCCACGTGGCTTTGCACAGAAAGAGAGAAGTTCCTAATGGTAGTGAAAGATTTATTACTTAGCAATAGTTTGCTGGCAGACCATTAGGAATAATGGTTACCTTTCTTACTTGCCAAGGGCTGCTCAGAAATTAAAGAAAGCACTAGATAGAGAAATAGGTTCTTCCAGGTCTTAATTTTTAGCAAAGAACAATATAACATGTTCAAGTCAGTAAAGCAGGAATAATGAGGATCAAAGCTAAGATTTTCTTTATTCCAAGTTAATAATCTTAACCTTTTTTGAGGCATTGATCCCTTGGACAGTCTGGTGAAGCCTGTGGAATATTTCTCACATAAATGTTTTTAAAAGTGAAAATAAAATACATAGGATTACAAAGGAAATTAATTGACATTAAAATGTAATTTCTTCCCATCCAAGTTCATGGACCCCCTGAAATCTCTCCACAGTTCACGGACCACAAGTTAAGAATCCCTGTTTCAGGACAAAGGCTTAGGCACACATGTGTTTCTGTAACCAAGACCTTAAATATAGGCTGATGTTTCTTGCCAAGGGCTAATTGTTTAAGGGAGAAAGCATGTGCCCCACCTGAGTTATGAACATATGAAAAAGGATTTGTTGTTGTGAAATGGAAGGCTTAGAAAACATACTTTCACTCCAAAATGGCTGTGATCTAACAGAGGCCCCAAGTTCAACAAAAACAATTAAAATAACTTTGAGGAGAGAAGGCTAAAACGCAACCTCGGTCCATGAATTGGCCAACTGTTCTTGACTTATGGCAGACATTAGCCCGCATAGGTTTGCTAGCCATAACATAAACATCTATAGTCTTCTTTTCATGGTCACTGCTGCAGAATTATTAACCCACTGCAAGAGGAAATACCAGAGGATCACACCACATACTGGGTGAGCTGGGAGAGGATTTTTGAGTTGAGCCAAAAAACAAGTGTAGAGTGGCTGCTTGATTCTTTTTCATCTTTAGAATGGAAATTGAGTGTTTCTTAAGGTCCTGTCAAGCCAAAGTTTGGCAGATAGAGAGGAAAGAATGTTAGGGGCGGGTGGGATGGGGGTGGCATAGCCTACTGTTGTCATAGCAACCCAAGTAAATATTCCCATAATACCTCTATCCCCATTATGTCTGCGGATAAATAAAGAAGTTTATAAAGTTTATTCTCTCCCCCTACCTCTCTACCCCCCAAAGCTTTCATCAAACATGAAACAATGGCCAGTTCTACCATTCAGGGAAGGAAGCAGACACCCCTGTTTACAAAAAGACAGAAGAATATCATTCAGGATAAAGAAATTATCTTTCATTATCTTTTTAAGTGATCTCTTAGGTCTCTTCTAGGTCTAACTTTCCATGAGGCTACTTACTACTGATAAAACATTAATACATATTTATTCAATCTAAATTCAGACCACTGGCAGCTAGTGTAAAGTTTAGGCAGCCACCCTGAGTTTTATCCTAGTCATAACTTATGTTTATATGGTATATTTGTATAACTCTGTGAATTACTAAGCAAATAATGTCTCTGTGGATGTAAATATGCTTTTGTGTTCTATTGGCTTAATATTAATGATTTTCTCTTTTTAGCTCATAAAACTCCTCAAATATAGCTACTATATGCTCCTTGGAATTTTTAATTCCCCATAATGTTGGCATGGAGCACCCACTCTAGGCAGAATATTTTATTGGAGGCACTGTGACTGTAATTTTAGTAGCTGCTATAAGGCAGTCAATGTTGCTTTGGATTTTAGAGTTCACGTTCTATAATTTGCATAATACCAAACATGGATGATCTAGCAACTCGGGAATTAATATACATTATCTAGACAAGTATGCATTTTTCATTTTAAATAATTTCATTGCATTCATTTAAGCAAGTAAAGCAATATATAAACAAAAATTATAAGACAGAGAACTAGGAATATGGTGACCTTCCTCTGGTCTCAGACCTCCATGCTCATTCTTAGGTTCATAGGATTTAGAGGTAGAAAAAACTTTATAGATCAACTGGTTCAGCTAAAGTACTGAATTGTTATTTTAGGAAAACATCATTTGAAGCAAGATTTAAAGAAATACAACTTAGACATACAAACTGATGCCTTTTCACTGTAATCTTTATTGTTTATCCATTGCTATTTAATTTCTGATTTTTTTGCATAGAGTTAGATTCCTTCCTCAGTTATACTTGCACAGTTTCCCCATTTTGGAGGTTATGGATCAGCTTCATTGTGAAAATTTTCTCCTTGGATTTGCTCTCCCCAATCTTGCTAACCTGCTTAAAATGTTCCAGAGCCTCCCTGGACACTTTTATTGAATAATGTAGTGGAAAGATCACTCAACAGAATCAAGCATCAATATCTTCACCATAATGGAGATAATAATACTTTGACTTTCTTCCAAAGTTGTTGTGAGGGATGAACTTTTGCAAACTGGGAAGCAATACATAAATACAAAATTATGATGATCAAAATAATATAGCCAATGAGTCATAAAATCAGTTTCCTGTAGCATCTGTCATTCTTTTCAAATTCTAAAGAGAAAACTCCTATTGCCCACACTGAGTTCTTTTTTATAGACTTTATTAGAACCAGAACAGACCTTCAAGATACCTACTTTCATCCATTCATTTTATAAATGAGGGCACTGAAACCCCAGCATGTAAAGTGATTTGTCTATGGTTATTTGGTTGATTGGAGCAGAGTTTGATCCTTGAATATTAAGTCGCATACCTTTTCTACTATACTTTATTGTCTTTCCTTATCATTCAGAACTACAATAAAACATGGTAGCCACATACATACCACCCTCTCACAATACATGTGCACACACCCCAGTCCAATTGTCAATCTGACAATCCTAGCCTTTCCATTATTTAATCAGTCTTTTCTGGAGCTGACCACTAGTGTGAGCATCATTTTACTGAGTTCTGGAGTGGGTTAATTAAACCATCCTAACAACTACCAGAGCTTTTACAACAAATAGAAACAACTTGGTCTGTTCAATTCAGCACTAGACTGGGTGAATCATGAAGGATACAAGGATTGACAGACCCCACCCACAAGGAATTGATATTCTTAAAATCATTCACTTTTCCTATGCCCATTAGATCTCTAAAATTTCTTTATAACCAAAGTTTTTATTGGAGGTTTGTAAAAATCACCCAGTTGTAAGGAACTTCAAAGGTAATACAGTTGTCCCTCGCTATATTGCAGTTCACTTAATGAGGCTTCACTGTATCATGGGTTTTAAAATATATATATCTCATTCTGTATCACGGAGTTTTCACTATATCACAGGATTTTGCAGATGAATACCATACTGTACACAATGGAAATGGAGTATACGCCACTACCGCTTGGGCAAGTTTGCCAGCATGAGATTGTGCATGACACACTATTGGCTGGTGGAATGAAAGCTGTGTTCTGTATCCTGGTGCTGATTGGTTCAGTGGCAGTAGGTCAATAAGAGTGTGGAAAAGGTTTTGAGGAGAGTGGGAAGGGTTTATAAAGCCTTAAAATATATATGAATAATAAAATAAATATAACGCTACTACTTTTTGGATTTTCACCTATCCCGGGGTCTCTGGAACATAATTCCTGCGATAGGTGAGGGATCACTGTACCTGAGGGATCAACCTGTACCTGTTTGGGAACCCTCCATACAACCAAAAGTAGTATTCAGTCCCCACTTGAAGATTCCCAGTGAGAATGACTCTGATTGTTAGAAAAATCTCCTTCCTGTCAAACTAAAATCTAGTTCTCTAAAACTGCCCCCTGGTTCTGCTCTCTGGGTCCAAGAAAAGTCAAGTCTAATTCTTCTATATGACAGTCCTTCAAATATCCAAAGACATTCTTTTTTTTTTTCTTCTCCAGATTAAACATCTTCAATTCCTTCAGCTAATGCCTGTGTGGCATGGTTTCTTTTACTCTTACCATCCCCTTCATCTTCATCATGTGGTACAGTGGAAAGCAATAGCCTTGGAGTAAGAAGATCTGGGTTCCAATCCCATCTCTGCCATTTACTTCCTCTAAAAATTTGGACAGTTCACTTAATCTCTGCTTCTCAATTTCCTCATCGCTTGGAGTAGATAATCTCTAATGTAACTTCCAGCTCTAAATTTATAATCTAGACCTGCTTCATTTTGTCAATATCCCCCCTAAAAACATGGTACCCAGGACTAAACACAATACTCCAGATATGATATGACTTGTCTTATTTGCAGATAAATTAGGAGCAGGCTGGGCATAGCAGTTCCTGGTTTATGAGTAGGGAATGGATTAGTGGGAACATGCCAAAATCCTGACAGAGGAGGCCTCCTCCAAAAGGCCTTTAGAAGCCTGTGAGCAAGAGTGTGGAGCTGCTGGATCAGTGTAACACTCTGTGGAACTCATCCCCACCCGCCAAATTATTTTTGCAATCTCTTCCTTTGCTTTTCTGTCAACCAATGGCCAGATTGTAGTCTGTATCACTCCCCTGAGCAAACTATTCCCTTCCCCCATATGCTACAAGCCAAGCACAGCTGCCAGAATTGGTGATTGTCCCACCACCCCCACCTTAATTAAGGCCAGCTGTGAGTACACTCCTACCCACTTCAAGAGATCCTACCGCCCCATTCTCTTGACCTCCTTTCCAATCTAGTAGAAGCAATAGAAGACAGAGTAGAACCTAATCTGAGGAGGTGGGGAGAGGTGTCATCCTTAGCCATCTCTGAAATCAGCGTGCAGCTTTGTATGCTCCAAGAAGACTTCTTATTATTCCGAGACATAAAGTTCCTCCCCACAAGCCAGGCCCCTGAATAGAAAGGCTCCCCTGGCCCTTAGAAGTCAGGAAAGGAATTCTCATTAGAACTAGTGGCAGCTGAAGAAATGCACATAGACTTCTACCCTAGCCACTCTCTTTTCTCTTCCATCACCAAGGATTTTTAGGAAAACCTTTAAAAGCATACTTATATTTTCCTGTTCGTCCCCATTTGGACTTTGATAACACTTGAAAGGAAAGAAGATAGTTGCATGGGACAGCAGCACTTGGTCTGACCCACTGTGGAGGACTGACCATTCAACTAACCCACTTGCTCTTGCTTGAGCTGTCTTCCCTGCTGCTGGCCAACAGCCTTCTATCCACTCCATACATGGACCTAAAAGTGTTGTAACCAAATATGTTCAGCTCCCTCATTGGATCTTTTCAGGAAGTCTTCTGTTACACTCTTCCAGAACTTCAATGATTATAAATTAAATCAAAACCAAACTTGGAAATCCATGTCCTATAGCAAGAGGGTGCCTCTCCCCTCCCCTATGGTTTTTTTTTTTCTTTCCCTGAAAACTTGAAAAAAAGTCTGCTTCCTACCAAAGTTTGAGATGTGAAAACCTGCTCCTTCCACTAACTCTTAGTTTAACCTCCAACAGGCCACATATTTCTTGGCCTCCTCTTCTGTAAAATATGGGAGTTAAAGCTAATTGATGTTAATTGGTTTAATGAAACTGGGACAATAATCACTAGTGATTAGTTTGGGGGCAGACATACTAGTCTGCAGTTGGGAGCTGATAGCATTAGAAAAAACATTCCACTGACCCTCAAGGGTTCTCCTTGAACCCTGAAGGGCACACATACACAAGTCATCAGCCCTCTGGGACCTTGACTCATCAGTTCAAGTGGGAGTTAGGATAAAGGTCCCTAAAGCTTTATAAATACTACATATATAATAAATTCAACATGTAGCTTTTTTGAAAGGTTGATTTCAAAGGTAACCATCCCAGGAATTCTATAATCCCCTATTCTTTACTTTCCCATCGGCGAAGATGGGTTTATATATTGAGGAAACAATGAGGGGGTGGCCCAGGGTCTAGAGATTTGGGAAAAGAATGTCTTTCCTCAGCCACTATCTATTTCCTACCCTAAATGTTTGTGAGAAAAAGTACTATCTTCTGAAGGATGGCATTTTTTGAAAAATCTTGTGCAGAAGTCATCTCATTTCAAAGTTTGACTCAATTCCTTATGTCTCTCCCTCATTTGCTCTCATTTAGACTACTGTAATAGCCTCTTGTTCTTTCTGCCTTAAACCTAGTCTCTCTCAGATCCAGCTCCCACACCTGAGTAATATTCCTAAAAAATTGTATTTTTTTAAATTGTCACTTCTCTGCTCTGTAACTTTCAGTGGCTCCCACTTGCCTACAGAATAAATTATGAATTTGGAGGCAACTGGGTAGCTCAGTAGATTGAGAGCCACACTTAGAGATGGGAGATCCTAGGTTCAAATATGGCCTCAGGCACTTCCCAGCTGTGTGACCCTGGGCAAGTCACTTAACCCCCATTGCCCAGCCCTTACCACTCTTCTGCCTTGGAACCAATACACACTATTGATTCTAAGACAGAAGGTAAGGTTTTTTTTTAAATAAATAAAGTATGAATTCATCATCCTAATGTTCAGTACATCCCATGACCTATCTCCTACTCCTCTTTACAGCCTTTTCTCACACTTCACAAACCTGGCAAAATGGACTACTCATCAATCTCGCTTTCATCCTATTTTTTAATCTGTGCATTTCCTTCAGCCATCCCCCAGACCTACAGACTCCTCCATTCCCCAGTCACTCATATACTCATGTTCTTTCTTACCTTCTGTCCAGGTTTAAGTCAGATATCATCTCCTCTGCCAAAATCTTCCATGACTTTCCTCACTCCTCCCAAATGAAAGTGATCTTTCTGTCCCCAACTCACTCATGCTTTGGCTAAACCTTCCCCCTGGGAGACAGCTAAGTGACTCAGTGGATTGAGAGCCACACTCAGAGATGGGAGATCCTGGGTTCAAATATGACCCCAGATATTTCCCAGCTGTGTGACCCTGGGCAAGTCACTTACCCCCCATTGCCTAGCCCTAAGGCTCTTCTGCCTTGAAACTGATACATAGTATTGATTCTAAGGTGGAAGGTGAGGGGTTTTTTTAATTAAAAAATAAATATATAAACCTATCCTCTGCCTTCATGTAATTCTTCCAGGTTTCTTACTTATTTGTGGGCTCTGCTCCCCATATTAGACATGAAGTTCTTTATGCACTTCCCTGTAAGTGCATATAAATTTTTTATTACTTTATGTCCAGAACTGAGTGCAGCGCTGCTTTGTACCGATTGGGCACTTAATAGCTATTTGTTGAGTGCAGCGTTTGTTGGTTGAATTTCCCTTCATGGAAGGTCTGATTTAACTATACTGTTTACTCCCATCCTGATTAAGAGAAGGTTTATCTTAAGTATATCTTTATTTGTTTTTTAGCCCTTACTTCGTGTCTTAGTAACAACTCTAAGACAGAAGGGCAAAGGCTAGGCAATCAAAGGGTTAAGTAGCTTGCCCAGGGTCACAGAGGTAGGAAGTATATGAGGCCAGATTTGAACCCAGGATCTCCCAACTCTAGGCCTGGTGCTCTCTAGCCACCCCTTTGAGTATATCTTGTATATCTCTGAGAGGAGCAAGATGTGGACTATCCTTTCTCATCTCTGAAACGATAATTCGATCATTCGGTGGCAATTGATGTACCATAGTCCAGCCCCAGTAGGCATTTCAGAACTCCTTTGAGTATTGAGGAACACCGCTATTTGTGAAAACTGGGACCTGAGGGGACATCTGGGTAGCTCAGTGGATTGAGAGCCAGACCTAGAGATGCAAGGTCCTGGGTTCAAATCTGGCCTCAGGCACTTCCCAGCTGTGTGACCCTGGGCAAGTCACTTAACCCCCATTGCCTAGCCCTTACTGCTCTTCTGCCTTGGACCCAATACACAGTCTTGATTCTAAAACAGAAGGTTAGGGTTTAGAAAAAAAAAAAACTGGGAACTGGGGAGTTTAGGTGATCCAAGCAAGAAATAACAACACAATTTCACTTGGAAAACTAATGTAATCTCTCTGGGAAGTGGCGGTACTAAGGAGCAAAAAAAAGAGTGTACTATGTTAGGCTCTTTTTTCTTTTATCTTCAACAGAAGAAAATGTTTTCTAAGACAATCAAGGAGGAACAAGACAACATAAATGGTGTCACAGGTGGGTGGTGTAGAAACATGACTGACAAGCTAAGAGGAAGCTTGTCCCACCTCTATTTCTTTGAATGGGAATTCATCAAAGTAGGGAGCTCCTGGAGCAGAACTTCCCTTGCCAGTTCAGCACAGATTTTTGACTCTTTCTCCACAACTTGTAGTTTTAGAGAATTGCGCCTGGCACTGAGAGGTTAAGTGAGTTGTCTAGGGTGACACAGTGAATGTATCGCAGAGGTTGGACTTGAACCTAGCTAGGACTTTCTGACTCCAAGGCCAGCTCTCTATCCACTAGGCACTATATGCCTTTCCATTTGCTTTGTATATAGGGAGCCTCTTGCCACATTTGCCTAAGTTTGGTCAACAAATATTCATTAGAGACCTACACTGAATGCCTAATATGGAAATATGTTTTGCATGACTTCACACATATAATAGATATCATATTGCTTGCCTTGGTAATGGGTGGGAGAGAAGCTAGAGAGAGGAACTTTGAATTGGAAGCATTTTAAAGTAGATATTAAAGAATAATATGTGCATGTATATAAAGACCTGTGTTGATACTAGACATCGAAAGGTTACCTCCCAATAAAAATTTTAAGTGAAATATAAGAGGCAACCTCGGTAGCATAGTGGATAACGTGCCAGGTCTGGAGGACCTGAGTTCAAATTTGCCCTCAGACAGTTCCTAGCTGTGGGTCCCTGAACAAATCCCTTAACCCTGATTGCCTAACCCTTGCCCCTCTTTTTTAGAATTGACACCAAGATAGAAGGCAAGTGTTTAAAAAAAAAAGCATAATGTAGTTCTTGCATTTGGGAAGTCTACAGCTAATATTTTCAACAGCAGATCCACTAACTAAATGTTAATTCCACCCTTCAAAATGTTTTCCTTTGCCCATGAGGACTGAGTTAAAAGGGCACATGTGTGCATGCATGCGTGTGTGTGACTCCAAACAAAATCCATTTCCACTGCTAGAAAAAAGAATAATTTCTAAGCTGGAAAGGACCGTAGTAGAGAACATCTTGGAGAGAGGTAGAATCCAATATGGTGAAATGGAAAGAGAGCTGAATTTTAAGTCATAGGACCTTAATTTGAAACTCAGTTTGCCTAGAAGTGTGCTAATAATTGGTAATGCTGGTAAACTAGCCCACGCCCCCATGTATATATGACACACTTTGAAGCCTAATCTGCATTATTATTGACATTTTATCCATCATTTTCTTAAGTCTATGTAATAAAATAGTAAATCAAGCCTTGATTTGTTGCATTTGCAATGAATTGATTTCTGAGGTATAAGTGCTTACATTAAAAATTTAACCATCAGCTCTCCTGAACCAACTCCAGTAAACCCCTGGCTCTGTTTCTTACTATTGGGGTGACCTTGAGCAAGTCAACCTCTGTGAATGTCAGTTTCTTTCTATAATGAGAGAAGTTGGGCTAAAAATGTCAAAATTTGTGACCAAGTCAGAAATCTTTGAAAGTAATAAATCAGCCCTCTGACTATAGTCTAATTTCATTCAGTTTTCCCTTAGGCTCTATATTTCTCCTGCAAGAAATCTTTCTTATGGCCTCGATGGTCTATCCCTTTGCTTTAATAGGTCTTCATTTAGATCATCCCACGCCAGTGGTCTCTTCTCTTTGTAAATGTAGCTAATATCTAAGTAGTCCCTTAGAGGGTCAGTGCCCACAAACTAAAAGTGTGTGTGTGTGTGTGTGTGTGTGTGTGTGTATTAGTGTTTGTATTTGTTTTAAACCCTTACCTTGCATCTTAGAATCAATACTGTGTATTAGTGTCAAGGCAGAAGAGTGGTAAGAGCTAGGCAATAGAGTGACTTGCCCAGGATCACATAGCTAGGACGTGTCTGAGGTCACATTTGAACCCAGGATTTCTCATTTCCAGGCCTGGCTCTCTATCCACTGAATCACCTCGATGACCCAAGTATGTTTGAGTCTGATAAAGGAAGAGATTATCCTCTACCTCAACTAACATCTACATTAAGAAAGCCCAAGACAGTAATGTCCCAGCTGTCTAGAACCAGCAATTTAGCAATCTTGACTTTCTAGAACATGACCAAGAATCGTAAAAAAAAAAAGCAGAAAAGGCCTCAAGTATCAACAATAGTTCATACTGAATAAATACTTATTAAGTGTCTACTCTGTGCCGGGCACTAAGTGCTAGTGTTACAGATATAAGAAAAATATAAGAAAGGCAGCACCTGCCCTCAAGGAACTCCCCATCTAATGGGGGGAAGATAGCACACAAAAGGGGAAGGGGAGGATAAAATGGATACCTGGAAAGAGGGCATGATCAGTGACTGCCCTGGGACCCTTTCTTAAATGGAGGATCTAGAAGGAGCTCTCTGATGTCCCCCTTCTCCAGTCAGAGAGAAGGGGAGGCCTAGAACTAGGGGTTCCAAAGGAGGTGTGAATTTCAGAGTTGGTGTCATCTTTTAGGATGATGAGTTTCTGGAGATCATAAAGTCCAAGAGAGCAATCAGATGAGAAACGAATCAATCATTGCCCCACCAAGCTTGGCTCTCCCAGTTGTTGAGAAAATGTACTTTCCTGTCTCCTTCTGTGGAGCTGGGGGAGGACTATGAGTATGGCACATTGCATATATTGTAAGACAAAGTGGCATTCAGCTAAGTGGTTTTGCTGAATGAATTCTTTTCCTCCTTAGTTTTTGTCATAAGGGATGGCTCACTGGCATGAGGAACAAGGAGGGATATATTCAGAATTAAAAATGAAGACACCAAAATAGAGTCATTGTCACAAAATCCCACACCCTAGAGCTTGGGAACATTATTCACAAGATGACTCCCCAGACCTTTACTCAAAGATCCTTCTACTTTTCTTTTAAATATAGGTTTAACAACTTTTATTCTTGTTTCTAGACCCACATCTTGGCAGTAGCAAATGAGATAGGGAAGAAAAGGGACTTTTACAAGTATGTTGATAGTAAAGAAAAGTGACAACTAGTAGCCTAACAGAAACAGAGAGGGGAGTTAAATTATAAAATGAAGACCAGAGGACTCAAAAAGCACAACAGTCTGGGGACATTTTTCTTAGGCCTCTCTTCAGTTGACCTAGGAGGGATATTACAAAAATGGGCAATAATTAATGTTCCTAATGACTCATTAAGAAAAGAGCTAAATTCTGGTTAGCACTATCTGATTGAAGAGGCAAATGGGTATATCATACTTGGAAAACTTTTCATCCAAAATGATGAAGGGGGAAAAAAAATAAGGGAATAAATGGGTTCTATCTAGAAAACTCAGCTCTCTTGAATAACTCTTGCCTCCAAGAACTTGAAGTTTGGAAATGACTTTATAATGCAGAAAAATTAGCAGGTTATTATTATAGCTTATAAACAGATTATCTTTAGATTGGTTTCTACCCAAGGAACTGCCTTAGTAAGTTTAGGTGATGGCTTGGGAGAAGAATGGAAGAAGGGGATGGGTGGTAGACCGAGTCTCAAAGTTAACATGTTGGGACTTCCTGCTCATTGGTGAGTAATGAAAAATAAAGGCAGAATGTCTCTGAAATAATGAGTCACTAAGGAAAAAGGCTTTGATTGATGAAAATCTTAATTATAAGCATCTTTTCAAGAAGATGTTAAAGATAAACTCACAACTCTAGAGAGCAGCATTTCCAGTGAAATTTGGCCACAGAACATTTTGGGGCTTGAGCCAATATGTGATTTAGTTGGGAGCTTGTGTAATACCCCCAAAATCAGTTGGACTTTAGGGAAACTTTGGAACACAGTAGAAGAAATAAAGCCTATTTTCTTCTATCCCTACCTCCTCCCAAGCCCAACAGATAAAAATATTTGGGGTACAGACATAATTTCATGTTTATTATTTTGGGGGAAAGGGAGATAGATGTCTTCTAGATATAGCAGGTAGCAGCATGTTTTTCCATTCATGGTGCCTGATACATTGTAGGAGCACATGGTGGTTTCTCTTCTTTGCTCAATGGAGCACATACAATGTATCATGCACCATGCAAAGCATTGGGGATACAAAGAGAAAACAAAAAGAGTCCCTTCCCTCAAGGACCATACATTTTTATAAAGAACATAACATGGGCATAAAGCAATACAAACAAGAAAAATACAGAGTATATACAGAGAGCCTGTAAAGGTAGGTAGGCACTAGCAGCTAACGAAACCAGGAAGAGCTTCCTCTAGGAGGCAGACTTTAAACTGAATTCTTTAGGAAGCCAGGGATTCTAAGAGGTGGAAGAAAAGCATAAAGGCATGGAGAACAGCCAATGAGAAGGCAGAGGCAAAATCCTCAATATTATTCAGCAAAATGCCAGAGTTCCACGGAACTTAGTTTGGGGAATAGGATAGACAGTGTTTCACAGTCAAGGAAAAAATGAAAACTTTGGTTGAGATTTTTCCAGCCTAATGTACAAATATTCACTCCGTAAGATGGATCCACATTTAAGCAAGAGTCCAAGTTCCCAAGCAGTGTCCCCCATGGGCTGATCCTCAATATTTCTATTATACTTTCCTCATGGAGGTCTCACCACCCACTCTGAGCCCAAGGAGGCTATTGTAGACACGCTTAACACATCGAAGTTCACAGCCTTTATTCACCTTCCTAAAATAATCTTGTCTCTTTGTTCTGTGGCCTGGGCACCAGTACCCTCTCCAAGTGCTGCCATGCCATGGTGGCTCTCATCTATCCCTTCACCTGGCAACACACCTACATCCCCGTGCTGCCACCGTCCATGATCGACATCGTGTGCTCACCCACCCCCTTCCTGATTGGGCTGCTCTCCAGCTCGCTGCCTTTGCTCAAGGAGCTGCCCTTGGAAGAGGTGAGTTCTGGGAATGGCTCTGCTTCCCTCAAATGGAAACAACTGCTTTGTTATGGATCCCAAGCCAATGGAAGGTACTAACTCAGCTTCATTTCCTTAGATCCATGAGTAATGCTCCAAATGCCTTGATGTTGATATTTCCTACACCGAGGAGGCTGGGGTGCCTGCTTTGGGGTGAGTCACGATGACATGTCATGGAGGTGCCATTGGGGACCAAAGCATGACTAGACTTTCTGTAACTGGTTCCCAGATGCTAACCACCCAGTGAACAACAGCCTTGGAGGCAGTTGAAGAACCAGCACTGGGGGCTCCTTCCAAAGGCCTTACTCATTTTTCACTATTGTTTCTTGGGTTGCCTTCTTGTGGTTTGTCTCCTTTGCTGTAAGGTGAGAGGCCTCAGGCCCTTTCCCCTGTGAAGCAAGCTAAGGCCTTTGGAAGGAGTCCCTGGTCTCACTATGTATGTAACCAGTCACAAAGGCTTCTTCTAACCGAGGGCTTGGCAGGCTGGAACCAGTTACACAGGGTCTGCATGTGTTCCACAGTCCCTCCAAAGCAGTTCCATTACATTTCATCACAACTTTCTCAGAAGCAGATTCCTTAGTCTCTTCCGTGTGGGGCATAGTATTGGGGGTATTCCACTTATTGACCAGACCCTTATTTAGCATGAATCCTTAATTAACAGTTCAGTCATCTCAAATTTAATTACAGTTTTTATCCTTCTGGCCATTCACTATTATCCGTCTATTATGAACCCAGAGCACCACCAGGCATTAAGGCTATCTGTCCATGCTCTGAGATGCATCCTCCTGACCACAGACAAGTGTTGTTTTGAGTACTGAGCTGGAATGTTGTTTCTTTTCTGTTCAAAAGAGGCCAGTACCCCTCTCCCCAACTCTCCAAAATCTTTCCTGCTCCTCTTAGTTCCCCAAATCCGAAGCCCAAGATGTTAAAGAATAACAAGAACACTTCTGGGTTAAATGTGGATCAATTTTTGATATATAATTCTATTTTTTAAATATTTTTCCATGGTTACATGAAACATATTTTCTCCCTCCCCTCCTCCCAGAGCTAACAAGTAATTCCACTGAGTTTTACATGTATTATCACTCAAAATCTATTTAATATGGATCAGTTTTAACAGATGATGGGGACACTTGTTACTACTCTTTTCAATGGATCTTCTTTCATATAAATGTTTTTAGAAATTGTAAAGATGTAATCCATCGTTAAGTTCCTGTTCTTTCACAGCCTAGTCATCAAAGCAGGGAAAGGTCTAGTTAGCATTTCCAGCTTACATTCAAATGATTTTCTTCCTTCCTGCTTACAACATAACTTTTGTCCTTTTTTAAATTATTGGGCTAGCTAGTGATTAAACAGATATAGGGATAGAGGGTGGATTGGGAAACATTTAGAGTTCCATCACACAGTTTGGTCCCAGGTTATCACTAGAGATTATAAGAAAAAAATGTCCCCAGATATTCTAAACAAAATCTTAGGTATTAACTCAGTACTTAAGTACCCCCACAACTCTTCTTTCTTCCCCAAGACTGTTCAGTAGAAGCAGACAAACCCTGGCATCCCCATTTGGAAACACCCAGCCAGATGCCTTCTGGAATTCACATCAAATGTAGATTGCCAGTCACAAGGTATCTACTTTGAGTCTGGAAAGACCCAAAAAGAATGGTATCTGGCCATCCTTTTCAATCTTTCAAAATGGTCTGAGGAAAACAAATTTTGATGGTTGAGAAGCAGGTAGGGCCTTAAACTTAGCTTTAAAGTCTGTCTCCATGGCTAAGATTAGCACCTACATCCCTAAGTTACTTGCCATAGTCAGTATCTGGGTGCCTGGCTCTTTCACCAAAGTAGAGAACAGCTCAAGGCTCTCTTGTAGCCAGAGGTTGTCAGAGTTGAATCAGACAGGAAGGCTCTCCAAGGAGTTTTCAGAATACCAAGACAGGATGCACTGATTCCTAACTGAAGTTCTTTACCCCCATGGGAAGAGAAGGACAGAGGACTATATTGAAGCTGGGAACCTAGCAGCTGCTCCTTGAGAGCTGTGGGGTCTCTGGTCTCTACCTTCGTCCACCCTCTACCCCCAAATTTCCCCACTGAGAAGCTCTGATGACCCCATCCCTTTCTGCCTTGCTCTGAAATGACAAGTAGTATGGGATCAATTAACTTAGAATGAGATATAGATCAAAGGGCAAAGTTGTGTTTTCATTTGGAAGCAGAGATGTTTGTATAAGTGAGCAGGTATAGAATATGATCAGAATCATCTTTTGTACTTATCAGGATAGTCCAGGAACTAAGATGATTTGAGAAACACTTAAGAAAAGTTAGTCAATAGGGGCAGTTAAGGTGGTTCAATGAATAGAGAGATGGGCCTGGAGATGGGAGGTCCTGTGTTCAAATCTAGCCTCTGACACTTCCTAGCTGTGAATTCCCATTGCCTAGCCCTCCCTGATCTCCTGCCTTAGAAAAGAGAGAGAGAGAGAGAGAGAGAGAGAGAGAGAAAGGAAAAGGAAAAGAAGCCAAGCTTTGAAACAAGACTGTGAATGAGGCCAGTCTGTCACCTTTCTGTGTGTTCCAGCTTGTGTCTGAGTGTTGAATTAAAGCAATTGAGGACAACCCAGTAGACCTTTCCCCTATCATTAGTGGTGGCAATGACATGATCATGAAACCACAGCAAGTGCCCTATTTCCTTCAGGCCTCTGCTTATTTCTATGTGGCAACAAGGAGAGAAGGCAAGAGGTCATTCCTGCATTTTGAGATCTCCAGCAACAGTAAATAACAGCCCCTTTCTCTCTCCTATCCTTCAGGTCCTTGTGGTAGACCTTGTAAACAATCGCTTCCTGAGACAGGTAAGTCAGCCTATCCCTGCTGATTTCTCTTTGTTTTGGAGTCACTTTGGTTGGGACTCAACTTTCTGGCTATGGAAATCTTTCTGGGTTAAGAAGCAAGAGATAACAGAGGATTGGCAGCACTCTGGGCCATCTCCCTGCCAACAGTCAGGTTTGAGAAGGTCCAAAGAGGGCAGGAGAAAAGCGGAAATGCTATGGAGAAAAAGATTAATTTCTAGATGCTTTGTAACACAATTATTTTTATTAAGTAGTGTGAAGATATTTGTCTAGATAGTAAAAATAGCGACTCAAAATTTACGTATAAGTTTTCCATGGTTACATGATTTATGTTGTCTCCCTCCCCTCTTCCCTCCCCATTCCTGGAGTTGACAAGCAATTCCACCAGGTTATGCATGTATTATCACTCCAAACCTATTTCCATATTATTCATTTTTGTAAGAAAATAATCTTATAAGACCCAAATCTCAAATCATATAACCAAATGAACAAGTGACATTTATAGCTTTTTAAAGGCTTACAAAGCACTTTCCCCATAACAATTCTATGTTGTAAGTAATGTGAATATTATAACTAAAGCCTAAACCTGGTCAGTTTAATAATCTTAATACCAAAGAAACTTGGTTATATCAAAACTTGCATTGAACAGAGTTTTGTTGTTTTGGTTTTTATGAATTGAGCATACCGGGTTGTCAGCCATGAATCTGAAGTTCCCATTGACAGTAGATTTGCTTCCTTTTCCTGACAGCCAGTGTTGCAAATTTCTGTTTCATCTTCCAAAATTTCACACTAGGACTTACTCCCTTCCCCCAGAGATAAATTAATTCTAGGGCATCTATTGCTCAATTAAATCCTTAAAGCCTCCTCTGAGACCTCTCCTGGATGGAACTAGTCATCCTGATGCATATGCCCTGATTCATATTGGCAATGTTGAGGCAGGACCATGCCAGAACTGCCCTGGGCCTTCGCCAATCCCAGGGACATTGACCAGGAAGTTGATGCATCCTTGCTCATAGTACTGCTGTCTGCTTTTAGATGGAAGATGAGGAGTCCATCCTGCCCCGAAAGCTACAGGTAGCCCTGGAACACATCCTGGAGCAGAGGAACAACCTGGCTAGCGACCAAGATGAAGGTCCTTTAGATTGTAAATATGGTAAATGCTCAAGTCAACCTAAACTATGCCTGCTGCCAATCATTTCCCTTCCTTCACCCTGTGCTCTTGTCCATCATGAAGGGTAGGAAGCAAAGGGGATGATGCCTCAGGGGGTCTGTCATTCTTCCAAGCAACTTGAAAATAGGGATATTCTGGAACGACAGATAAAATAGAAATAGGATGAGAAATGCCCAGAACCAGTTTCTCATAGGATTTAGAGCTCAAATCCAATGGGGGTCTTAGAGATGATCTAATCGAGGGGCTCTTAACCTGAGATTCCCATAGACCCAGTGGATCTATGCATAGATTCCAGGGACTCTGAGGATTTGAATAGGGAAAAAATAATATATTTATCTCAATGCAATTGATCATTTCTCTTGAATTTTACTTTGTAAATCTGTCCATTTAAAAACATTATTCTGACTACTACTAAGTCTATACACCAAAGGTATTAAAGAAAGAGGGAAAGGAGTCATCTGTATAAAAAATACTTATAGTTTTTTGTATGTATTGTGTCAAAGAATTGGAAACTAAAGAGGTGCCTGTCAATTGGGAAATGGATAAAGAAGTTGTAGTATATAAACGTGATGGAGTATAAGAAATTACAAAAATCACAGTTTCAGACAAGCCTGGGAAGACTTGTATGAACTAATATAGAGTAAAGTGAGCAGAATCAGGAGAATAATTCATTCAGTAACAACAATACTGTACAGATAAACAATTTTGAAATATCTAGGAACTTTAATCAACTCAATCAATGACCAATCAGGTCATGTTGAAACTTGATAACCACCTCTTGATAGAGAGGTGATAAATATAGAATGTTGACTGTTTTTTAATGTGACTAATGCCAGAATTTATTTTGTCTGACTTACATGTTTGTAACCTGGCACTGAGGAAGAACGGGAGTTGGAAAGGAAAGAAGACATTTTCATTTAAAAATAAAATTTAATTTTTGAAAAGAAGGAAAAAAAACAACATTATTCTGAAAATGAGGCCACAAGTTACACCATATTGCCAAAGGGAGACAAACAAAAAAGTAAAGAACCTCTACTCTAGTCTTACCCTTACTTTATAGATAAAAAAAAATCCAAGACCTAAAATACTAAAGGATTTTGGCTAAATTCACACAAGTATTAAATAATAGAGGCAGAATCCAAACCCAGGTATTCTATTCTATTCAGAGGATTCTTCAAATCCTCTGCCATCATGCTGACACGAGGGGACAAGGACCGGACCTGTGATTTCATTGCTATACATAAAAAAATCCCCTCTACCAATATACGTTAGCATATTCTGTGCTAATTAGAGTCTATAGGAGTTAGCTGGAACACTGGGACGTTAGATGACTTTCTCAACATCACACAACCAATACATTTCAGAGACCCAACCTGAACCCAAGTCTTTCAGGCTTTGAGGCTGGCTCCTCTATGCACCATTCGACATAGCCTGCTAATTGTGGTTCATACAGAAGTCGTCTGGTGGCTCAATAGATAGAAAACCAGGCCTGTCTCAGGCCTGGGTTCAATCTGTATTCAGGGGGAAGCTCAGTGGATTGAGATAATTAAAAAAAATAATAAAACATTTACCAAAAAGAGTAGGAAATGAGTTAGCAAATCTGGAATATCTGTCCTACCATGGCAAGGCCATATCTGATTTTATGAACTCATCACAAAGGTGAATCACCATTCCTTCTCTTTCCTTCGGTCACACACTCCCCGCCTTCCCTCTGCAGGCCCAGAGTTCAGCCCCTTGAACGAAGTGGTGTCTGAAGCCTTTGTCCGGTTCTTTGTGGAAGTTGTGGGCCACTACTCCCTGTTCCTAACGACCAGTGAGCGGGAGGAGAGGACCTTGCAGCGAGAGGCTTTCCGAAAAGCTGTCTCTTCCAAGAGCCTCCGACGCTTCCTAGAGGTCTTTATGGAAACCCAGACATTCCGGGGTTTCATCCAGGAACGAGAACTACGGAAGCAGGAGGCAAAAGGTAAGGCTCTTTGTTGGGGGTTTTCCCCAAAACCCTGGGAGATGGGAGGGCCTAGGTTGTTGAGTGCTGGAGCAAATTGATGTGCTCAAGCTGGAGTCAGGCAACAGTTGGGGTTTGATTGGGGTGAGAAATGGGGAGGGGAGCCCAAGGAAGAATGACTAGAATTCCTATTTTTGTTGCTCTTCAGTCTTGTCTCAGTCTTCATGATCCCAAATGGGGTTTTCCAGGCAATGATACTAAAGTGGGTTGCCATTTCCTTCTCGGATGGAATAAGGCAAACAGGTTAAGTGAATTGCCCAGGGTCACAAAGCTAGTGAGTGTCTCAGGGTAGATTTAAAGTCAGGTCTTCCTAACTCTATCCATTTCACCTCCTAGCTAGAAAGCTTTAAATCCACTCCACTCTTCATTGGTGGGTGAAAACTTCCCCAAAGGCTTTTTACAGATCCCCTGACCTTCACAGTTATAAGCATGCCTTCCTGACTATTGTCTTATTTGGTCCTTGTAACCAAACTCTGAGGTAGGGAGGGCTTCCATTGTTATCCCTGTTTTATGGAGAAAGAAATAGACACTGAAAGATGTTCATTGAGTTGACCATGGCCACATAGATAATGGGTGTCTGAACTACATATCCCATACTTCCCTCTCCAATGTAAAGATAATTGTAGCATTGTGATTTAAACTATATTTAATTATTGGTCGCCATGGGATATCCAAAATAACAAAATACCCAAGTTAGCTGGAAATTATGGTGATTTTAATTAATATAGAGGAAAGAAATTAAGAGAGAGAGAGTTAATTTAAACTGCTCAGGCTCAGGCTGAGCCAGGCAGGAGTAAAAGGCCTTGACCAAAGGGGCCTCCCCTGAGCACCAAGGGAAAAGGAAGTCAGTCTTATCACTTACCACAAGACCATCTCAAGGAAGCTGTCTGAGGGAACTCCTCCAGGCTCAAGTTCCAGGATCGAACTGGTGCCCACGTCTGCTCACAGGAAGTCACCAGCCAGATTCACCTCTCCTGGGAAAGAGAGTGAAGAGAGGAAGTGACACGCCCTATATAGATGGTGTTATGTAATTTTCCTGCATCTTATCTGTACCAATGGTAGCTTAGCTTGACTTAGGATAGCCCAGGGGTCTGTCAGCTGTTTCTACACATGTCTATCAAAGGTCATCCTCCTAGATACTTAATCCTTAAGTATGGGTGCAGACATTCCTGATTCTGTTAGACCAAGTATCTCCATTGTTACAATTAGGAGATTACAACTTTATCTTCCCCTAAAGTACATCTGAGTAGGGTGGAGTAGTTTTAAAGTTCACACCAGTGCACAACTTTATTGCCTTTCCTTCTCTTCTTATGTTCATTTAGAATGATCAAGGAATGAATAATCCAGAGATAAAATGACTATAGCAGGTCATCTGGTCCAAACTTTTTATTTTACAAATGAAGAAACTGAAGGCCCAAGAAATGATAAGATTTGCTAAAAATTAACCTAGGTAGTAAGAACTGTCACACCTTGGATCAGAGATCCAGTGCCCTGGAGAGAGCCAGGTTTAGCCCAACGGCTTTCCATTTTAGAAAATGATCCCTCATTAGACTTGAAGTACATATACCTGTTCTTCTCCCTTGCCACAATAGAGGCAAGTGATCCCATTTACTGTGATTAGGAAGATATTACCCATGAAAATCCTGCTTGTTAACATTCCCATTTTCTCTTTTCATTGCTGTATTAAAAGTTAATTTTCTGTTTCCATAATGAGACACTGTCTCTCCACTGGCTGATTATCTAACAAAAACTCTGAGCAATCTGATCTGTCAAGTAGAGATATTCCACAATATCTTTGACTCCGAGCTCACCCCTTCATAATAACAATAGCTAATATTTATTCAGCACCTACTATGTATCACGCACAGTGCATACACTGTGCATCCATATAATAATTCTGTGAGGTAGGGACTATTATGATCCCTTTTAAATTTGAAGAAACGGAGGCAAACAGAAGTTAAGTGACTTCCCAGGATCACACAGCTAGGAAGTGTCAGAAGCTATATGAACTCAGGTCTTCCCAACTCCAAGCCCAGCACTCTAATCATTGTGCCATCTAACTGTGCCTACATTGCCCTAGTAGTAAAGACCATACCACTCCCCACTCCCTTTTTATTTTCTTTTCCAAAATGGTTTTCTAGTTCCTTAATGGAGTTTTAATTTCATTCTTCTAGTTTAAGTGAAAAATCCCTCAAAAATCTTATTTAGAAATTTCTCTATAGTCCATTTCATCCATGCTACCTTTATGCCATTTTCTCCTCTACTGTCTTTTCTCTCTTCTCTTCCCTAAAAAGAGAAGAGTGAGTGATTGAAAGTCAGGAGAGGGGATAAACCAGAAAATAACAGATTCTTCAAGTGGACGGATCTCAGATATCTAGTCCAGTCTCTGTGCAAAGCATGAGTTTCTTCTTCAACCTTTGGTAAGTGGTCACCCAAAATCTGCAGGAGACCTCTTATAACACAAAACTTTCTACCTTTAGAAATTTCCCATGTCCTTTGAAGAGAGTTTAAATACCCTTTTTCCCACCTCAAATCCTCAACACAAGCATTTGTTGAGATGCATGCATGCAAGATGCTATAAGAAATATAGAGAAATAGCAGATATATCCTCCACCTCCACTACTTTATCTTTAAGAGAATGGCCAGTTGAGTGTAATACAAGAGACTTTCAGGGAAGGGAATAAGTATTTGTATAACACCTACTATGTGCCAGACACAATGCCAAACATTTTTTATTAATATTACTTCCTTTGATCCTCACAACAACTCTATGATGTGAGTGCTATTATCATTCTCATTATACATTTGAGAAAACTGAAGCAAGCAAACAGAGGTTAAGTGGCTTAGTCGGGGTCATCCAGCTAGTAAATGGTGAGAGGACAGATTTGTATTCAGGTCTTCCTGACTCCAGGGCTGGTGCTCTTATCTATTGCCAATCTCACTGCCTCTATTTGTATGTCCCTTTGAGATAAAACAGAATCCAGCATCCCTAGATGGATTCTCAATGCCCTCTGCAGGTAGAGCTCATTTTCTTTCATCTTTGAAAGTCTTCATTCACTCTTCTGTCTTAGAATTATTACTGAGACAGAAAGTAAAGGTTTAAAAAAAGGAGAGGGTAGAGTACCTAGGTAGCACAGTGGATAAAGCACCATGCCTGCAGTTGGGAGGACCTGCATTCAAATCTGACCTCACAGACTTCCCAACAGTGTGGCACTGGACAAATTGCTTAACCCAAGCCAATTAACCCTTGCCACTTTTTTGTTTTATTAGAATTGTTATATAGACAGAAAAGTATTATATAGATATCATATACGGAAATATATAGACATGATAATATATTATATAGAGGTGTTATTAAGACAGAAAGTAAGGTGGGTTTTGCCTTAACTCATAACCAAAAACAAAAGTCTAAATGATCAAGAATATGATAAATACAGCTTTCATTTGTAGCTTCTGCTGATTTCTGAGCTGTAAATGTTCACACTGAAAATTTTAACTGAGTTCTTGAAAGCCAATTCAGACTGGCTCCAGCACAACTAGGAAAAGAACTATAGTTCTTGTTATTCTTCAATTGTTTTCAGTCCATTTCAACTCTTCATGACCCCATTTGGGGTTTTCTTTGCAAAGATACAGGAATGGTTCCCCATTTCCTTCTCCAGTTCATTTTACAGATGAGAACACTGAGGCAGAGTTAAATGACTTGTCTAGGGTCACATAGCTAGTAAAGTGTCTGAGGCCAGATTTGAACTCAGGAAGATGAGTCTTTCTGACTCAAGGTACAGTGCTATATCCACATCACCCACATAGCTGCCTGAAGAGGACCAATGTTAGCATAGGGTATTGTCGATACATGTTGATTTTTCATTAGGGAGATGACATTTAGAGCTGGAACACAAAGCCTTACAAAAGCAAACATTCAGAGAAGTTGGACAGATTTGGTCTTTACCAGTTCAACCTTAGTGTCTGACTGCAGGGACTTCCTGCCAACCCCAAGGAAGTTCACCCAAGCTCCTTGTTTGAGGCTCAGTAGCTAGGTTCAGGTGAAATAGTGGCCCATCTAATATTCCCAGACCTCTCTACAGAGTAGTACACCAGGGTACCAAACTTTAGGCAAATTTGGCATACAGAACTCTAATTTTTCAAAACAGATTTAAATTGAACACCCATTAAGTACCCACTTTGTGTAAGGAGCTACATTGGGTGCTCTGAAGGAACCAGAGATGAAGTTAGATTCAGGCCCTGACTGCCGTGAGATTGTGGCCTCCTCTAGAAAACAAGTAGCTCTAAAGCAATTGGAGTGTCCTATTTGCTTAAGGAAGGACAGAGTCCAAGGAGATATTTAAGGAAGAAGAAAGTAGATAAATTAGAAATTGGTTAGTTAGGCTGTAAAAAGAGTCTTCATTCTTTAAAAGGCTCTAAAACTCTACTAGTACACTTAAGTGTTTGTTTACATATTGCTAAATATTTCACTGAGTCTGAAGGCAAAGAAACTTTTAAAATGCTTTATTGATGCTTTTAGAAACATTGTTGTCACTTCTCAATAACCGTTTCCTCCCTGGAAAGACTCCTTCCTTATGATAAAGTAGTCATACAAGATAAATTGTCACCATCACCACATCTGACAAATGGATGTTTCATTCCATACCCATAGTCCACTACCTCTTTCTGAAGAGGAATGAGATAGACTCCAACACTAGTCCTGTGACTAATTGGTTATTGCATTGACCTGAGTTTCAAAGCTTTTTAGTACTGTTTTCTTTTATATTATTGTGATTATTATGTGCATTTGGTCTTCTATTTTGTTCTAACAGGTCTTTCTACTTTTTTTTTAATTCTTCATATTTGTTTTTCTCCTTGCTCAATAATATTGCATCACATTAGTGATATATAATTTATTGAGCCATTCTTCAACCAATGAGCAACCACTTTGTTTCCAGTTGTTTTGTTTTGTTTTTTTGCTACCACAAAAAGTGCTACTTATGGGGTAGCTCAGTGAATTAAGAGCCAGGCCTAGAGATGGGAAGTCCTAGGTTCAAATCTGGCCTTAGACACTTCTTAGCTGTGTGACCCTGGGCAAGTCACTTAACCCCCATTGCCTAGCCCTTACCACTCTCCTCCTTTGGAACCAATATATAGTATTAAGTCTAAAGTGGATGGTAAGGATTTTTTAAAATAAGTGCTACTTATGAATATCTTGGTATATTTTCTTTGTCTTTGATTTCCTTGGTGTATATACTCTTTGGTCAAACAGTTTAGTCACTTTTCTTGGTTAATTCCAAATTGCTTCCCTGAATGACTAGACCAATTTACAGTTCCACCAACAATGCATTTATATGCCTGACTTTCTACAACTTCTCCAAAATTGTTTCCATATGCTAACATAGTAGATTTGCTGCATATTGAAAATCAGTAAGAAATATAATATCTCTCAAAGGAGAAATGCGCCCAACTGAGAAAATTAGATTAAATTTACAAAATGAATTAAAAATTAAGTTATTTAGCTGTGAAAGTGTAATGACTTGCCTTGGCTCCAAAGAAGAGATATAAGAATGAATCTCTATCCCTTCTTTACATGGGCGGGGTCTAAGGATGTGGAAAATTGCATATTCTATAAGATTTGACAGATGCATTGATTAATTTTGCTCTCTTCCCCCACCTTTGTTTTTTATTCTTTGTCATAAAGGGATGGCTTACTGGGGGAGGAAGGGAGAAGGAATGTATTGGAAAATGAAGATAATATAATACCAAAAGATCTCCATTAAAAATTGAATAACCATAGAAATCTCACACCTCTTTGCAGAGGTACAGGTCTACAAATGTTACATTACACATTACATGTATTTTTATACTTTCTCAATGTATTGATCAGTTATACTGATTTTTTTCCTTTTTTCTATCTTTAAGAAATTACCATTTGTTTTATGGAATGGTTCTCTGGAAATAGAGGGAAACATTGGGGAAAACTGTGATGATATAAAAAACATAAATAAAAATGAATTAAAATTAAATTGGTATCTGGAAGACAACTAAAAAGACTTCTTTCTGTTTCCAACAGGTCTGTTTGAGGTCAGAGCACAGGAGTACCTGGAGACACTCCCCAGTGGTGAACAGAGTGGTGTCAATAAGTTCCTGAAAGGGCTAGGTGAGGGGGTGGGACACTATTTCCTCCTTCTTAATTGTTTCAAGATTGTTCTTCTGAATAATCCTACTTGCTCAGCTCCTATTAACCCCAGCAGATTAGACCTAGATTTGGATTTCTCTTTCCTCCTGACAAGGTTTCCCCAAAATGTCCCTCACTGATACAATCTGCTCATCTTAGCAGACTCTGCTCCTTTCCTTCTTCTACTCTTCCTTTTCTTCTTCTCACATAATACTTATTTGTTCAACTACAACCTGTGTGTGATCAGGCATGTGGGAAAAAATAATAAGAGTAATTCACAATTTCTGTTGCACTTTCATGAAGTTTACAAAGAGATTTCTTCACAACAACCATGTGTTTAAGGTTAGTAAAAGGACTATTATGTTTATTTTGCTGCTGAGTGAACTGTGGTTAGGTGTCTTGCCTGTGGTTTCTTGGCTAGTAAGTATCAGAACCAAGTTTCGAACCTGGGGACTCAGAATTCCAAGTCTGATATTTTTTCTACTCTATCACAATGTTTGCGTGGCATAAATCTTGTGCCCACTGCTAACTGTCCCCCTGGAAATCCACTGGGACTGTTAGAATTGAAGATACAGTCTAAGAGGAGGTAGAGGGAGCCAGTGGAAAGATGGACAAGACCAGAGAGAAGGTTAATTGGCAAATGAAGATGACTTGAGCCATTAAAATGTACTGGAAAGTGGAAATATGAACATATGTTTGTGTGTGTGTGTGTGTGTGCGCGCGTGTGTGTTAAAATCAAGGGTGCAGTTTCTTAAATACAAACACAGTGTACCAAAGGTCTTAGTACAACTTGCTGAAAAAATGAAGAAATAAAAGTAACAAGAAAAAGAGGCCAAATGTAGACCTACTCATTGAGGAAAAATGTGTTGAAAACAAGGGACCCATAAGTGGATACACTGAGGACAGAGAATTGAAATCTCAAACTATCCTGCCTAATGCTGGACAAAACACAGTGGAAATTCCCAAAATCCAGAACTTAACTGGATCCTTGGAATGTCCATGGCCATCCTACTACTTAAGGATGGCATCCACTGAATGCTCCTTTTGTCAGTATCTAGGAAGGAGTCCATCTCCTGGGGCTCTCTTCTGATACTCCCTTAGGTCCCAGTCATACCACAGAACCCCTCCGGGGTAGGGGCTGGTGAAAGGATGAGAAAAGAAACTCTTGTGGAGAGCTGAGATCCCTCATTCCTGAGAAGCTCCACAGATGGTAAACTCTAGTGCTATATTCATTCATCTGGATAACTTACGATTCCCTTTAGATTCGAGGAGATCACAAGGACCTCAATTTCATCTACAGAAAGCTACGTGGAGCAGTGGCTAGAGCAAGGGTCTGTAGTCAGGAAGACAGGACATCAAATCCAGCCTCCAACACTTCCTAGCTATGTGACCCTGGGCAAGTTATTTAATCTGTCTGCTTCAGTTTCCTCAATCATAAAATAAGGATAATAGTAGTACTTACCTCCCAGGATTGTTGTGAGGATTAAATGAGATGATATTTGTAAAATATTTAGCATAGTACCTGGCAAGTAGTAAGCATTTGATAATAAATAAGCATATTTAAATATAAATATATCCATAATTCATTATGAATAGTATCTATTATATTGCTGTATATTATCAAATATTATATATTATAAATATAAAAATATTTATATTTAAATAAACATATTATAATGATACATTAATGTTAAATTAAGCATATATTTATATTTAAATAAGCATATCATATGCCTATATTTACATTTAATTTAAAAAGCATGTATTCCTATTCATATTTTAATATACTTATTTATCATACTATAATCAGTAAGCATTGATAAATGCTTATTCCCTTCCCTTTCCCCTAGAGAGTGGACTTACTAGCTCAGAACTCCACGTCTGCTACACTTAGCCTATTTGCTAGAAGATAGAGGGACTAAGAAACAGGAAATGATTTGTCATTCACCTCTCTTCTCTGGATGATGCAATGTTTTCTTATTTTCTCTTTACAGGAAACAAAATGAAGTTTCTCCACAAGAAATAAGCTTTGGCACAGTTATTCAGATGACTATGACTCAGCCAAAAAGAGAGAGAAAGAGAGGAAATCCCACCTGTGCCACTGCATGTTTTGGAAACCATCCCTGTGGGCTCTTCTGAAGGGGGTACAATCTTGGGAGCTTGAGGTACAGGGAAGAAATGGAACATGTCCCAGGCACCAACTCAGCCTTGAAGTTTCTCCCAGGACCGAGAACAAGAGAGAGATATATACCCAGCCACCCTGGCGTCTTCTTCAGTCCTTGCACTGGAAAAGGACCTTGGGATCCAGCACATCACTGACATTCAAGTGGATTTATATATATATATATATATCTTAGATATTAAAAAAAAAGAAAAAATATGGGTTTTATTTTTCCTTTCTATTGAGGCTAGGAACAAATCTTTAATAGTAACGTACCTAATCATCTGGGGTTCGGTAGCACAGATTCCAAAGTGAAATATTGAAAAGATGTGGGCTGATGGGAAGGGGATTATAGCTCAGATTAGTCAGCACCCAGGGATATGGCACTTTACCAACATCCCAGTGAGACACTGAGGGCATATATTGCCCCCATTTTACAGACTTTCTACTTCTCAGAGTCTTGTTGTCAATAGGATTTATAGCTGGAAGGGACCTCAGAGATCATCTTATCCAACAAAATAAGGGCCCAGGCCCATTGGGATGAAATGACTTGTTCAAGGCCACACAGGTAGTAAAGGCCAAGATTCAAGCCCAGGTTGGTCTTCTGTCTTAGAAGCCAACATAGTTTCCATGGCACCAGATGACCCAAGACCACACAGGATATGTGTTCAGAGGTAGAAGTTATTCTCAGGCCTTTTGGCTCTAAGTGCATTCCATTATACCTTGGTGCCTCTAAAACAGTGGTTCTTAACCTTTCTAATGCCGTGACCCCGCAATACAGTTCCTCATGTTGTGGTGACCCCAAACCAAAAAATTATTTTGGTGGCTACTTCAAAACTGTAATTTTGCTACAGTTATGATTCGGAATGTAAATACCTGATATGCATTATGTATTCTCATTGTTACAAATCAAACATAATTTAAACATAGTGATTAATCACAAAAACAATATTTAATTATATGTTGAGAAATATTAATCCAGCAGGAGGCAGCCTGAGTGCTGGGGCGTGAGGTAAGTTCTGCCTGGGGAGGGGGTTTGCAGACACTGCCTTCTTCCTGTCATCTCCCTCCAGCTTGAGCTGAGGCTTCACTTTGCTGGGGTTACTCAGCTCCTTTATCCGCTCCAGGACTCATTCTTAACCCCTCCGGAGCCAGCGCCCAGGTGCTCTCTCTGGGTCTCTGTTTGAGTCCAGTCTCCAGGCAACAGGGTAAATCCATCACCCCTCATAGGGGAAGGGCTGCTGATAGGTAACTAATATTAGTACAACATGCGGGCAACAGGGTCCCCGTTCTTTCCAACATCTTGCTGTAAAGTAGTGCGATTTCTCAGCGGTTAAAGCCATTGGAAATATGCATTTTCCAATAGCAGTTCTACCCCCGCCAGGATCGCAACCCGCAGGTTGAGAACCGCTGCTGCTCTAAAAGGACATTAAAGAGCCTGGAACACGGGTTCAGAAGATGGAATAGTGGAATACTTGTGGAGAAGAAAGGAGAGAATCAATGGCAAAAAATCAAGGAGGATGAAAACTGGAAGATTTAAGCCACTGACACCCTTTAAGAGCAAATGGGGGTGGGGGGCAGCTGGGTAGCTCAGTGGATTGAGAGCCAGGCCTAGAAACAGAAGGTCCTAGGTTCAAATCTGGCCTCAGACACTTCCCAGCTGTGATCCCCCAATGCCTAGCCCTTACCACTCTTCTGCCTTGGGGACATCTAGGTAACTAAGTAGATAGAGTGCCAGGTTTGGAGTTGGGAGGATTTGGTTCAAATGTGGTCTCAAATACCTCCCAGCTGTGTGATCCTGGACAAGTCGCTTAACCCTGTCTTCCTAGCCCTTGCCCTTCAGTCTTAGAGTTGTTATTAAGAAGAAAATAGAAATTAAAAAAAAAGAGTACATGGGCATCAATTCTGTGATATGTTGTGCATCTTTAGAGGTAGCATTGGACTTAGTAGATTGAGCATTGGACTTACATTACATATTAGCTGAAAGGCCTTGGACAAGTCACTTAACTCCTTTGTCTCATTTTTCTCATTTATAAAATGAGAGATTTTAATTCAATGACCCCTAAACTCCCTACCAGCTCTCAAGTCTATGATCCTAATAACTCATGCTGGAATAGAACCAAAAGCTTTTCCCATCTTAAAGTGCAGGTGGGAAAGTATGAACAACAGATAATTTCTTGCAATGAGGCCATGTCCCTCAATTTATTCTAGGCCTATCAATGGTGTCACCTAGTGGTCTCAGCAAATTATGATGGCATATTTTATTCCTGATTTTCAAAATAGATATGCCAAGGGGGTCCCTTTCATTGGTACCTTTAGGTTCCCTCCCCTTAAAATGCAACATATGCTAAGCATGTCTTCAGTGGTTAAAAAGTGGCAATAGAAGAATCCCATTGGAAATCTCTTCCCTTCCACAATTAAAAGGCAAGGAATGGGCTTTATCTGAAACTGACTTGAGACCCCAAAATTAAACTTTTGAGGCTGCCTAAAATTTGGGAGCACTAAGACTTCTACTCAGGGGATACCCTGCTTATGCTGTAGCATTTATATTTTGGTACTTGAAGGATTTACGATTCCACTAGTGTGCATGCTCCCACCCTAGGTATCACTCAAAACCATATGCTTCCAAGAGTACCTGGTGCTCTTAAAGGATTTGGCATATCCCAGTCATCATCCCCCTTGATTGTCTTTGTCATTAATTCTCTCCTTCCCCTCCCACCAAGTAGCCCACTGTCTCATCTGGAGAAACATCCTCTGAATCCCCATTCCAATATCCTTAATGTCCTTTTAGAAGCACCATGGTATAATGGAATGCTCCTTCATTTTAGAATTGTGAGCTATTATAACTAAAATGCTTATCATAATGCAACCAAAGTGGTGATGATCCCAGGTGACTGTGCCCATATATGAAGCCTTTCCAGCATGGCAGAACTTAGCAGACTTGCATAGAACTTACCTGACCCTATCTTTGAGAACCAGAATCACCTCTACAACAAGATTAGTTATAGCATGGGTCCTGTGCAACTTTTAGTAGGTGATATATGTACCTAATCATGATTATGTATAAATGACTTGGGCCCCCATCCAGGACATTCTCTTAGACAAAGAACTATAAGTCAAATAGCAAAACTTTTACCTAAAACAGAATAGGAAAGTAATTTCAAAAGGGAAATCTCCGTTTATGAAGAGTCCAATCTTCCCTACAAATTTCCATGCTAATGGTGTGAGATGGGATGCTCCCTGAACACTCACAATCTTAGGGCTGCACATTGGCTATCATACCTCTCAGTTTCATCTCCTAGCAATCAGCTATACCTAACTATTGTGCCATTCAACCTTCGCAGCTGTTATTCATTTCTGCCAAAACTGCTGTTTGCTATTGCTTCATCAAGCTGAGGGTGTTATTTGTTGTTGGCTTTCTTTTACCACAATCTGAAATAGTAAATATAACACACCTAGAGCTAATCACTGTAGAGTCCAGCTCATACATAAAATTCTCGTGGGGGGGGTTTGAATCCCCTGTGAAGGGAAGTTGGATACTGGAAAGCAAAGGGTTAAGCTTATAGGCTAGAAAGAATGAGACATAGAAGAATCAGAGAAACAAGAACCACAGAAACAAGACAGTGTGGTGTCATCAGATGTGAATTTCAAAACTACTCAACCCTGTTCAAACCATTCTTTAGAGGATGGGATTTGGCTATTTCCTGATCAATAACAACAGAGATACTTGGAATGACAGAATCAGGTCTTGGAAACTACAATCTCCATCCTACTCAGGGTAACAGGATTTAGGAAGGGCTGCAGCAAAGCTCAAGATTTAATTATTTGAGAATATGACCTTCAACAGACATGTGCAAAGGGGACAGACCTCTGGGCGGTCCTGGGTTAAGCTAGAGCCACCATTGGCACAGGTGAGACACAGGAAGTGAGGTAGAGGAGAGCTGAGGAGGCTGGGATTTCCTGTGTGGAGGGAGAGTGTGGTGGTTGGAGGCTGGTTGCTTGGAGTGGAGGCCCTGAGATTGTTTCTCCATTTTGGTCAGGTGAGTGATAGGGACTGATCTCTTTTCTTTGCCTGGGCTATCCAAGGCCTTGGCCCTTTGACCCAACCTAAGCAGAGGGGGTATTTAAGCCCTATTCCTCTCTCTCTCTCTCTCTCTCTCTCTCTCTCTCTCTCTCTCTCTCTCTCTCTCTCTCCCTCTCCCTCTCCCTCTCCCTCTCCCTCTCCCTCTCCCTCTCCCTCTCCCTCTCCCTCTCCCTCTCCCTCTCCCTCTCCCTCTCCCTCTCCCTCTCCCTCTCCCTCTCCCTCTCCCTCTCCCTCTCCCTCTCCCTCTCTCTCTCTCCTTTCTTCCTCCTGTTAGTAATTAAAAACTCCATAAAAGGTTGACTGCTGACTTGAGTTTTCATTTAGCAATTACATAGCTGAATTCCTTGGTGACCTTAAATTAATATATATCAGTCTTTTAAAGTGATTTCCATATCACACAGATCAGCATGCCAGCTTCTCCTCAGATGGTCAGAGAGAGAAAGTGTGAGGGACCTGATCTGTTTATTAAGAATAGTTGCGTGGGGGTGGGGGGGGTGGCAGGGTATCAATCACACAGCCAGTACTTCAGAAGTTTTAATGGGTTAATGACAAAGCCAAAAGAGCAGATGATAACACAATAGATGCACCAGGTATCTGGGACAGGACCCTTCTCCTTTCCAGGATGCTGGCACCAGTCTTATCTTAAGAATGCAGGTGTAAATCTTTGACATTCCAAAGGACCCTAAAACTTTGTCTGCCAGCTTATACACAAGAGATAACAGCAGAGGTTTGGCTTTTAAGATAAACAAAATTTAAACCCCATCCAAATTTAAGGATTCAGAAATCAATCCATGTGACATATTAGAAACATATCCATAAGTCTGGTCCATGAGGACTTTGCTCAGTAGAGTCAGCTTTTGAATACATCTTTAATACCTTCATTATTTGTTATAACTGAAACCCTACAACCACATTTTCAGCTTTTTTTTTCCATCAGGCCCATGGCCACATGCAACTAACACTCTAAAGGATTCATAAAGTCAAAATCTTTTTTGTTAACCACATTCACTATTTCCTTCAACAGGTACCCTCTTAGGCTCCTCTGAGATAGCTATATTGGGACCCATACATTCCTATGAAGTCCCATTATGTTCCTAGCAGCTAGCACTAGTACCATGAAAATTACCTCCAGGAGGCAATAACAATATTGGAACTGATAACATTTGTCCTTTAATATCCTGCTCTAAGATCAGATCTCTAATCTACTTATAGAGGCATTAAAGAGGTTTAGAACTTCATAGTATTATATTGCACAACCCCATTTATAGTCAGTCTAAATCTCAAAGTCCTCATTGGTAAATGGGGAAGGTAAAGGGGGATGGTTCCAATTATCTCATATTCTATCTAGGAGAAACAGCACAAGCATAAGTAACAAAACATAAACAAAGTAGTTGGGAGGGAGGCACTAACAAGTGAGGGGAGGGGAGATAAGGATAGTCCTCCTCTAAATGCTGTCACTGAGCTAAGCCTCAGAGAAACCTAGGAATTCTAAGAAATGGAATAAATTTCATAGTCAAAGCTATGATAGAGTACCTTTAGGCTGTTTCAAAACAGCACCAAAATTGTTTGGGGTTTAGTTGGGAAATTCAAAACGTGCAAAGTGAACTTCCAGCAGGAAAAAAAAATGTTGCCAATCCCAAAAGGAAGCTGACCAAACTCCCTTACTATAAACCAGAAGGGATGGATTAGAGGAGACGTATACATTTTTAAGACTGAGCCAAGCAGTACATCCAGTGTAGACCAGAGGTATTAAACTCTAGGCCTGTAGCTGCATGACTCCTGAGTATGACCTAAACTAGAGTAAAATGTAATAGGGAAATGTTTAACAAAATCAATAAAAATACAACATAATGTGAATAATGTTCATTTTTGAGTTTGACCCCACTGACAGACAATAGGGGTGAAATATCCCATTTCTTATACAGCCTGTATAAAACTCTTCTAGGACAAGCAGTTGATGAGAAGTTGCTTCTGAAAGCACTTGGTACCCAGCAGTTATGCCAAAGTCAACAAAATTTTGATCACTTAGAAAGAGGAGAAATAGACTTCACTCTCATCAACTAAATTAAAAATTAAAAATTAAAATAAAAATCAACTCATTAACTAAAACATAGATGTAGTATACAACACAGAGGAGAGCAATGTCCTGGTGATAATTGGAAAAACAATTGTGGAAACCCTCAGATCAGCTACTGAGGTTGGGGATAGGAACCAAGGCAAAATGGAGGACAGGGCTAGATGGACTAAGGGATAATGATCCCAAGAGTTCATAACTAAAAGTAGCTCTCAACCCCTTAGCCAACTGGTAGTCTGGGGTCTTTCAAAGAGAAATGGTGAGAGAAGGATGAGAAGAGGCTGGCCCCTCCCTCTCGATTGCTGCCATGTAACTGCATAATGTGTTCTCCACATATCTGAACTGGCTGGCTATCTCTGTTGGAATTGAGACCACAATCCTGAGCTTGATCAATCAACCAAGAAGTATTCCATCGTGCAGGGACTTTAAGCATACAAATGTCATTTTCTCTCTCTTTTGGCACAAGTTGCGTGGTTTAGCTGGCAAATAAGGTGGTACTACAAAAAGAACAACTCTGATTTGAAAAGCAAATCTTTTGTCTCTCATGGTTGGATTTAATTTTTGGAAATAGCCAGACATCAATACTTAAAGGCAAACAAGCCTGCTGAATAAGGTTGGTAACTGACCGAAGCTAGATTGTTAATAAGCACAGGGCATTGTCATTTATTGTTTATGAATTGGTCCCAAAACACATTTGCAAAAAAGGAATTCTAGAAATATTCTAAACAAAAGCAGTAAAATACATGGGGAAAATTACCTGTCAGATTTATAAGTAGAAGAAAAATTCATAACCAAATAAGTGATAAGGATGAACATAGAAAATAAAGCATAAAATTTTGGCTGCATAAAATTAAAAAGGATTTGCACAAACAAATCCAATAAAGCAAAAGTTCAAAGGGAAACAATTACCTGGAGAAAAATCTTAGTAGCAAGTTTCTCTGATAAAAGTCTCATTTCTAAGTTACATAAGAAATTGATTCAAATTTATAAGGATATGGATCATTCCCCAATTGACAAATGACCAAAGGATATAAATAGACAGTTTTTAGGGAAAGAAACCTAGGCTATCTATATCCATATGGGGGGAAAAGTTCCAAAGAACTACAAATTAGAGAAATGTAAATTTAAATAATTCGGAGACTCCACCTAATATCTATCAAATTGGCAAAGATGACCAAAAAAGGAAAATAATACATGTTGGAGGGGCTGTGGTAAAATGGGCACATTGATATGATTGATGTTGGTGGAACTGTGGATGGGTATGACCATTCTCAAAAGCAATTGGGAATTAATAAATACAAAAGGTTGCTAAGCAGTTCATTCTCTTTGACCAAATAGGAAAAAAAAAATCCTCAATGACACATGTAAAGTCCAGTAGAATTGCGCATCAGCTACAGGAGGGGATTGGGGGAAGGGGAGGGAAAGACCGTGAATCTTGTAAACATGGGAAAATATTCTAAATTAGCTAATTTAATGAAATTTTCAAAAAAAAAGATCCTATATGTACATAAATATTTAAAGCAGCTCTTTTTGTGATAGCATAAAACAAAACTTAAAACTAGAAACTAAAAGAATATTCATCAACTGAGGAATGACTGATTAAGTTGTGGCATATGAATGTGAAAGAATACTATTATCTTTTAAAAAATGAGGAAATTAATTATTTCAAAGAGACATGGGAAGACATACGAACTGATGCAGAGAGATGTATTTTAAATTATAACATCATATAAACATTTTGAAGACATGAATTGATGAGGAATGAAAGGAGCAGAACCAGGAGAACAATTTATCCACTAACAACAACACTATAAAGACAAACAACTTTGAAAGCTGTAAGAACTATAATCAGTGCAATAACCATTCATGATTCCAAAGTACTAATGATGAAGCATGCTACCCACCGCCTCAAGGAGAGGTCCAAAATAAAAGTATATTTCTTGTATGTAATCAATGAGGAAATTTGTTTTGCTTGACTGCATAGTTATTACAAGAAATTTGTTTTCTTTTCTCTTTTTCAATGGGATGGGAGGTAGGAAAGAGAAAAATAGATTTGTTTGTTTTAAAATAGATGTTACAGATAAAGAATTATTGAATGTTATGCACTTTCAGATGAGGTCACTGTATTGTTAGTTCTGCTTACTTGTTTTTCTTTCTTACAAGAGATTTCTCATGAAGTAATGTAGAAACAAAACATGCCAATAAAACTTTTTTTAAATGGCAGTATCATTAGAACAAGTATGACTTCTCCCATGAGACGACTGCTTTCCTTTGAAGGAAGAACACTCATTTCAGGGTACAAGTGCTGGTGCATTCATTTTCAAAAGCAGGCATTCTTGATCATCCACTCCTTGAGGATCAAGGATGAATGTTGGGTTTTAAGTGTTTAATATGTAATGAGAATAATGATTTCCTATATTCTTTGTATGTGGATGTGTTCATGTTTGCTAATATTTGTCAAGAAAATTTGAGGAGAAAAAAGATATGTGATCTGAGCAGGGCAGAATAAAGTGGGCCATTACTTCTCTAATTGTAAACATAATATTTCATTTAAAAGAGCCCAAAATTTCATTAGTTTGGGGTTTTTTTCCTGCCATGTAACAATGTTGTTGGCTTATGCCATTTAGCAATACACCCACGTCCCGAAGTCTTTTGTCATATGAACTGCAGTCTCCTGGTCTATACTTAGACAATGGATTTTTTTGGACCCAAATTTAATTTCATTTACATGTAAGCAAGTTGGTATGTGACCAGTGATGAGTACACAAAAAATGAGGAGAGTGCTACAGGAATTAGGAGAAGGGAGAGGAGGTCAGGGGAGCCTTCACAGGAGCCCTTCCTGACAGAGAATTTGGGGTTTAATTTCAGTGGAGGTGAGATTTAAGCAGGCTCGTGAAAGACCCCTAGGATTTATAAAAACAAAGTGGGGAGGGGAGGAGTGGCAGTGTAATTATAAGTATGAGAAGAGATGAAGAAGTGCTGGTGGGGATAGGGAATGCTGAGCAAACCAGCTCAGACTTGTTTGGTCCTATTAGTCCTGTTAATGTCAATTAATCCTACTCTATGTTTTAAATACTAATCACTATATTCCAAACCCCGCCCAAGTCATGTAAGGTAATCCCAGGACTTTTGACCCTACCTCAGTCCTAGAGTTCACCTAGAATTGAGAGCCAGACCTAGAGACAGGAGGTCCTGAGTTCAAATTTGACCTCACACATGTCTACATGTGTGACTAGACACTTAATCCCCATTTCCTAGCCCTTATTGCTCTTTTACTTTAGAACCAATACACAGAATTGATTTTAAGATGAAAGATACGGGTTTGTTTGTTTTTTAAGTTAGTGGAGAAAACCAGACTTCACCTTTCATCTCTTTTCTAGTCTAATGCAATAGACTTTGTGATCAATAAAAGCTTGTTGGATGAATAAGGAAAAAAAAAGAGTTCACCTAGGCAGCATAAAACAGCACAAATTACAAAAGACCTTTGTCCTAGGACTTGAATTAAACATTGAACTTGAATGCTTTTCTGGCTGACTCTAACCTCCAAGACTCTGGACCCTTTTTGCCTATCTCAGACAGATATTGATTGGGTGACTGTGGGCAAGTCACATCTCAGTGCCCCAGATAAAACTCTAAGACTTGAAGGGAAGGGAAAAGGAATAAACATTTCTATATAGTGCCTACTATGTGCCAGTCATTGTGCTAAACTCATATCTCAGCAGGGAAAATGGCAAGATGCCAGTATTGGCTAAATGTTAGCATCCTAGTGGATTGTTTGATGGGATTAAGGAATGTGCATATGTATGTACATACATATACACATTCTCTATGTGTGTATATATGACATACATATATACATATCATATACATGTGTGTATATACTCACGAAACATATACACACATATAAATACATACACATGTCTAGGATATATAGATAGAAAAGAATTTTGACTTGATTATTCTCCAATAAATTGTATCTGCAAACCAGAACAAGTCCCAGAATTGAGTAAATTAACTCCCCCAGGGTGGGTAGACTAGTTTTTGCAAGCTGAAATCTGAAGTGACACTTCTGTTGTGAAAAGGTGGGCAAAGGCAAGATGCTTGCATTGGCTAAGCCTTGGTATCAAATCCACTAACCCTAGGATTTCCACAGAGTTCCCCTGGACTCTGGCCTCTTTTCCCTCTGTACTTCACTTGGTGATCTCATCAGCTCCATTGATTTAATTATCATCTTCATGCTAATGACTATCAGATCTTTCTGGCCACAATCTCTCTGCTGAACTGCTATTACCCCATATTCAACTGCCTTTCTTTTTAAACCCCTTCTAAACCCCTTTAAAACCCTTACCTTCTGTCTTAGTATCAGTTCTAAGAAGAGTAGCTAGGGCTAGGTAATTAGGATTAAGTGACTTGTTCAGGGTCACACAGCTAGGAAGTATCTGAGGTCGCATTTGAACCCAGGTCCTCCTGACTCCAGGCTGGGAACTCTACCCTCTGTGGTACCTAGCTGCCCCTTTCAGACAGCAGACCTAAATAGCCACATACATCTTAAACTTAACATGTCTGAGTGGAACTCATTATCTTTTTCCCTTAAACCCTTCTCTCCTTGTCAAACATCCCTATTACTGTAGAGGGCAATACCATCATCCTAGTCTCTCAGGTTCAAAACCTAGGAGTCATCCTGGATTCTTCACTACCTCTCACACTCCTCCCCAGAGCCAAATCCTGTTGATTTTACTTTGGTGACATTTCTCCAATACACGCCCTTCACTCCTCAGATACTGCCACTACTCTGGTACAGGCCCTTATCACCTCACATTAGATTATTGCAAAAGCCTTCTGGGGATTCTGCCTGCCTCAACTCTTTCCCCACTCCAACCCATCCTCTATTCAGCACCAGAGATTTTCCTAAAAAGGTAGTCTGACCATGCCATTCCCCCACTCAATAAACTCCTGGGGTTGGTTCCCTGTCACCTCCAGGGTGTGTGGCATTCAAAAGCCTCCACAGCCTAACCTTTTACCTTTCCAGTCTTCTTACACTCTACTCCCTACCACGTACTGTTGGATCCAGTGACAAACCACCTGGCTGTTCCACAAACATGGCCTTCCATCTCTGAGCTCTGAGCATTTTCTCTGGTTTTCCCATGCCTAGAATGCTCTCCCTCCTCATCTCCACCTTCTGACTTCCTTTAAAGTCCCATCTTTTATAGCAAGTCTTTCCCAACTCTTCTTAATTCTAGTGCTTCCCTCTGTTAATTATTTCCAATTTACTTTATATACAGCTTGTTTGTATATATTTGTTTGCATGTTGTCTCCTCCATTAGTGTGAATTCCTTGAGGTCAAGAAGGCCAGTCTTTTGCCTCTTTTTTTTTTATAACATTTAGCACTCCTCTTGGCATGAAGTAGGTGCTTAAGAAATGCTTATTGATTAAAAAATAAAAGAAATGCTTATTGATTGGTCTGTTGAAACTATATCAAGTCCTCTTTATTTACATGTCTACTAATTTGCTCAATCAATATTTATTTAGTGTCTATTATATGCATGGGGCAGCAAAATGGGGCAGTGGGTAGAGTACCAGGCCTAGAGTCAGGAACACTCATCTTCCTGAGTTCAAATCTGGATTCAGGCACTCAAAAACAGCACCAATACCCATAGACCTGGGCATTCAGGTATAGCAAGAAAGTCAAAGGATTCAATGAACTCTTCCACCAACAGAAACCACATTGCCTTTCCCTAATAAGTTTTTCTGGATCCGTGCCAATAGCTTTCTTGATATGGAAAATGTATATAAGGAATGTAGCTGACAGATTCATAGTTAAGGATATAATTATGGTTTTACCTTTAGTTATGAAAGGAATATTACAAATGCATACAAATCTATGCAAAGAACCAAATATCTGGTGACCTGGGTTCTAGAATTGGCTCTGCTCATTCAGTCATTTCAATAATGTCTGACTCTTCATATCCCCATTTGGAATTTTCTTGACAAGAATACTGGAGTGGTTTGCCATTTACTTTTCTACTTCATTTTATAGATAAGGAAATTGAGGCAAAGGGGGTTAAGTGACTTGCCCAGGGTCACACAGCTTGTGTCTGGCACTGGATTTGAACTCAATTCTTTCTGACTCCAAGTCCAGGGATCTCTACATTGTGTCACCCAGATGCCCCTTTAACCCTGCTAAGTAACCTTAGACAAGTCACTTAATCTTAAAAATGAGACCCTTGATCAATGACACATATAAAACCCAGTGGAATTGCTCATTGGCTACTGGAGGAGGCTGGGAGGAAGGGAGGGAAAGTACATGAATCATGTAACCATGGAAAATATTCTAAATTAAACGAGGGGATGCCCTCCAATTGGGGAATAGCTGAACAAATTGTGGTATGTGTTGGTGATGGATTTGTGCTGAAAGGAATAATGAACTGTAGGAATTCCATGTGAACTGGAACAACCTCCACCTCTAAGTGACTGACTGATCCTTCACTCTATGCCTGGGATGACTGACCCTCCAGTCCAACTCTGAGTCAGATGATCTCTATATCCAATCTTTTTTCCCTCTATTTAAAGACCTTTTTCTCTTGTGTCACCTCCCCTAAATTTTACATCTACCAACCACAGCAGAGAGACTCTACAGGACTGCCCACTCTTTAGTTCACACCTTTTTTGGTTAGATTATACCTTTTTTGGTTATATCACACCTTTTGTAGTTAGTTCGCACCTTTAGTAATTAGTTACTTTTTTGTAGATTAAAATGGGTAAATCTACTTCAAATACTGAGTTAACAGTTTTGGGGATTAAAATCTAAAAATAGACTGGGGATTACAATTCAATCTTCCAAATAAAGGAAGAACTAAGTACCTTCATTGTTACAATCAGGGGAGAGCTAAATCCAATCTTCACAAGCAGAGTGAGAGGAGCAGGACCAGGAGAACCTTATACACAGAGACTGATACACTGTGGTACAATTGAATGTAATGGACTTCTCCATTAGTTACAATGCAATGATCCAGAACTATTCAGAGGGATTGAGAAAGAACACTATCCACATCCAGAGAAAGAACTGTGGGAGTAGAAACAGAAGAAAAACAACTGTTTGATCCCATGGTTTGATGGGAATATGATTGGGGATCAAGACTCTAAATGATCAATCTAGTGCAAATGTTAATAATATGGAAATAGGTCTTGATCAAGTACATATGTAAAACCCAGTGGAATTACACTTCAGCTACAGGAAGGGAAGGTGGGAGGGGAGGAAAAGAACATGAATTTTGTAACCAAGGGAAAATGTTCTAAATTGACTAATTAAATAAAATTTTAATATATATAGCATCAATATAATTAATCATAACTTAATATCATATTATGTTATAGTAAAAGAAAGAAAGAAAAATATTCTAAATTAATTAAATAAAATTTTTCAAATAAAAAATGAGACCTTGGGCAAGTCACTCATCTAAAAAATGAAAGAGTTGGATGAGATGTTCTTGAGGGTCCCTTTTAGTTATAACACTCTTTTACTCAAAGAATATCTTACTTCCATCTTTTCTAATAACTTGATATGTAACTTTGGCTTAACTACCTACCTATGGATTTCAGTTTTCTCATGTGTAAAATATCCATTCTTCTTATGGCCATACAATATCCTAATTTTTATAATATTTATCTCTGTATATGTCCTACCACCAGTGCTGTTTTGTAAATTCAATGAGAACAGGAAGTAATGCTTATTTTTAGATCTTCCCTTTATCCTGGCACATGATAATAAATGCTTGATGGATGAATGAAAGACCAAATGAATAAATGAAAATGAGAGGGCTAAACCAAGTTATCTATGAGGTTTCTTCTGGTTCTAAAAATCTTTTTGTTTATAATTTGGTTTCCAAGGCATATTATAATGTTGCTTTAAAAAAAAGACATTTTGCCTGATTTTCCTTTTGCCACATGGAAATTCATAGGTGCTAGGTCCCTGGTGTAAAATTTAAATTATATCTCTAATAATGAAATATGCTATATTTTGAGGTTTATTAAGGATTATTAGAAATCAAGGATACAAAATAGAATCATGTGCCCATGGCTGATTAGCCCATTCAAAGTCCCCGCTCTTAGCCTAGCTTACCACTATACTTCCTACATCATTGCAATGGCACAGAAAGAGTGGGAGGTGTTACTGCCAGTTAAATACTAATTGTGATCTTGCCCAGGTGGAGACTCAAGTGAGATTATAGGGGATTCTGGGAAATACCAAAGACTTCTGGGGATTGAAGTCTAGGGTTCAAAATCTCCATTTTTACATTGGTATAGATACTTGTGCATTACAAACACACTTCCATATGCTAATGACTCTAATCAAAACAAAATACATTATTTAAAAAGCTGCTAGGGAGAAAAGGCATATTCTGTCCTGGTTTTTAAGCTGTGTGTAGCTTTCTGCTTTGAATTCCAGTGCTACATTTCCAACCTCCTGATAGCACTTCCACCTAAGTTCTCCACTAGCACATTTCGGATTCACTATGTCCACAACTGTATTCCTACCTCCCCCTAAACTTACTCCTTTTCTCTCGCCTACCTGATGTCAAGAATGAGTTAAATCTAACCAAAAAGTAAGCAAGAAAGAAGTAAAGGAAGTGAATGAAATTTTGGGAAAGTTAGATTTAATAGATAGATAGCTGGAGAAAATGGAATGGAGATAAAAAGGAATATACATTCTTTTCAACAGTACATGACACATACACAAAAATAGGCCATGTACTAGGGCAGGCTTGGTAAACCTTTTTCAAGTTTGAGTACCCAGAAGGCAAATTCTAGCTGTCTATGATTACTGGAGAGTCCCCAGATTACTGGAGAGAGTAGAGGGAGAAAGTGCTTGCTTTGGGTGACTGGACAGAGGGGTAGAACATGCTTAGCCAAGGCCATAAAAATTTCACAACCAAATAAAGAAAATTAGAAACAATAAATGCAACTTTTTCAGATCACAATGTAATAAACATTTTAATCAATAAGGGTTCATGGAAAGGCAAATTAAAAATTAATTGGAGACTAAATAATCTAATTCTTTAAATTGGTCAAAGTCCAACTACCTGATGTCTTTGGATGAACCCATCATCATCCTAGTCACTTAAGCTCAAAATTTTAGTCACCTTTCATTCTTCCCTATCCTCATAGTCCAGTCTAATAGGCCACACAGTGGATGAGATACTGGGTTTGGAGTCAGGAAGACCTGAAGTCAAATCCGGCCTTGGGTACTTACTAGTTATATGACTCTGGGCTTCTGTGAATCTTAAAATTTCTCAGACTACCTTGGAACATTATCTTAAGGTTATGGTTAAGGCTATTCCCAGTTTTAAACAATGGAGGTACTTGATCAGGAATGTATTGGGAATTTTAACATTACTCCACCCATACTTAGGCATACTTTAGGGGAAGATAAAGTTGTAAAACTCCTTACTGAACAATGAAAAGTACTTAACCCATATTTATAGTAAGGCAAAAGCCCTTAAGCTAGGCCTATTTTTAGATCTAATACAAAAGGGTGCTAAGTACCTATGAAGGTCAAATTAATCTCTAAAAGGTCAGGCAACTTGCAAGAGACAACCTTAGCAAAAAGGTGTGAACTTACTCAGAAGATAGAAGATATAATCTACCCAGAGAAGGTGAGAAGTAAAAACTAAGAATTGGTCAGTCCTTTGGAAAACATCTACTATGATTGGTAGATGTGAAAATTTAGGGGAGGTAACATAGAAGAAAATTCTCTTTAAAAGGAGGTCAGAGGCCTCTGGACTTAGTTCAGCTTAGGAAGCTGAATTGCAGGCCCTTGGTGGCTGAACTTAGTTAAGCTCAGGAACTGAACTGGAGGATCTCTCTGAACACTAGAGTTTTGCTTGGGACAATCTTGTGGTGAGTGATTAAAGACTGACTTAGTTTTCTCTCTTAAAAGAAAAGGCCTAGGCCATTGGCCTAGGCCCTAGCCTTCCTATTATTTCCTCTTACTCTGTCTCTCTCCCTTTCTTTAATTCCTTCATTTGTATTAATTAAAATCTCCATAAAACCCAGCTGACTTGGGTATTTCATATTTGGGAATTTTCCCCATGGTGAGCACTTATTTTTGATTTAAATCAAGACACTAAGAATTATCTTTATGCTTTTGGCAATTCAAAGTCTTGAACCCATATTTTCGTAGTCACACTTCTCACATAAATTCTGTTTATCTCAGTTTCCATGACTATAAAATGGGAATAAAAACAGCATCTACTTCAGTAGGTTGTTATAAGGATCAAATGAGATATTTGTAAAGTTCTCAGCACAGTGCCTAGAACATTATATTAGTAAAAATACTTATTCTTTTCCCTTTCCCTTTCTTTCCCCTCCTTGTAGCTCTTTCCTTAGTAATATAAATTACATCTGTCCTCTCCTTTCTAGTCTTCTTCTATCACTAATGCAGGTCCTCATTGCCTCTCACTTAGATTATTTGAATATATTCTTCACTGACCTCTTTGCAAATAATCCCTTTCCACTCCAACCCATCCTTTACACAGATATCAAAATATTCATCCTAATTCACATTCCTGACCATTTCTAGCTCTAAAAATATGTTAGTGGCTCCATCTTTCCTGAAGCAGGAGTTTTCTAAGTTTTTTCCCCACCTAAGTGGGTATCCACATAATCAGAGATCTATAGGTAAAGGTCATATGACATCAGTTTCATGAGGGAAAATTGTAAAATGGAGATTTGAACCCCAGATGTCCTTGGTATTTCCCAGAATTTCCTATAATCTCACTTGAGTCCACACCTGGGCGAGATCACAATTTGTATTTAAATTGATTGTAAAGCCTACTTTGCTCTCTCTTGTAGTGAGTAAGATGTGAATCGGCTAATCAGCTAATCTTTAATAAGCCTATTAAAAATATAATACTTTTATTACTAGAAACTAAATTTAATTTTTACAGAAATGGTAGCCATGAAGGGATGAGAACTTCTCAATTAAAAAAAAAAAAAGATAGCCTAGATAATTCTTCTAAGCCACATTTGTCACGGCTTTTCTCAAAAGCCTCTTGACTCAGCTTGCTCCTGTTGCCTGCTTGCCTGCTTGCCTGCTATCTGCTCCGGACCTGCTTGATCACTCTCCCAGTCCCGACCCCCCAAGCCCCAGGCCTGGCCCCAGCAACTCTGGCCTCCGACCCAGATAGCTCATTGCCCCAGGCCCAGCCCTAGCCTTCTGTTAGCTGTCCCAGTTTCTTCAGGACTCACAAACACCAGCTGGTAAAAATGGGGGTGTTCTTCCTTAGGCTACAGGGATCACGGGGGTGGGGGGGCAACGAGGGAAAGGAAGAGACTTTTCCAAACGGAAGTTGATTACAAGCATGGCATATTTCACAGGATATCTTTTGAGTGCACTGAATCTGTTACTTGTCTCACCTGGGATTCAAGGAAAAAATTCAGCTCCCTGCAACTCTTTGGCCCAACTTGAGATTCCAAAAACCCACCTTCACTATGGGGGAGTAGCTCAGTGGTTCAGTGGATTGAGAGCCAGGCCTAGAGACGGGAGGTCCTGGGTTAAAATCTGGCCTCAGACACTTCCTAGCTGTGTGACCCTGGGCAAGTCACTTGACCCCCATTGCCTACCCCTTACCAATCTTCTACCTTCTGACAATAGGCATCTAAATGAATAAAAACCAAGGAACTTTAAAGAGACTGAAGGTTATATTTTTATTTTTAAGACTTTTCAGACTTCAATGTTTTATAAAAATCTCTGTATTTTATTGCATTTTACTGATTGTTTTGTTTAAGATTTAATTTTGTTGGTTTTAAGTGCATATATTAATGCATTCAATACTACTCTGTTACACTGGATTGTTTTAATGTACAGGGTTTTAACTACTGTTATATTCTGTTGCTTTTCCCCCTATAACTATACTGAACAAATATTATTGAATAAGTCCATATAAAAACAGCTTTTCTATTTTTTTTAACTTTGTAAATTGTCACATAGAGGATAGATGGACTTCATCAGAACTGGTTACAATTGTATAATAACCTTTGGAAAATTTAATAAGTTTTAGCTAAATATCTCAAATTGATTTTAAGGGGTCTTTTAGACATGATTTTTAGATTTTTCCCCCAACAACTCTGGTCATTTTGCCTGCCCCTAACAGGAGGTAAGGTCCATTTTTGTAGCTGAAGTGAAATACAATTATAATCTCCACCTCCCACATTTATAAAAATGTGAACGGATGGGACATCACAATCTCATACCAAAGGAACTGGGAAGTTAATCCCAGGGCATGGTATCCCTCTGAATGACTCCCCAAAGAGGAGCATCTCTCATTTATAATTCTTCAACTCACTTTACTTCCACCAGAATGATATCTAGATTTCTTGATGATGTTCTAGACCCAAAATAAGTTTTACTTTGTTTAAAAATATGTTTGCCAAGATTGAAAGATTTGCTACATTTGCAAAAATTGTGACAAATATCCATCAGTTCATAGGCTTTTAAAAATGCCATACAGCAACTTATGTGAAATATGATAGTGGGTTTGTTTGCTATTGTGATTAATTGGGCTATTGAGAATTTTGGGGATATTGATACCTACATATTTGTACTACTATCCTTTATAAAAAACTGTTACCTTGTGAAATTCAGTTGCTTGTACTCACAGTGGATCATGGCCAGATATGAAGAGGAAATGGATCTCATTTTTGGTGAGAAAGCCTCGTATTCTATATTTTCTTAGCTGACACAGTGTGTCAATGATTATAAGCTACATTTTTGAATTTTAAAAACTTTTATTGTTATATTTTTCTTGCATATGCAATATACTATTTCAATCTTTTATTTTTTCTCTCCCTTTTATATTTGAAGCACATGTCACCAGTATTAAGAAGATTTTAACTTTTTTTTATTTTGCAATAATATAAGTTTAAAATACATTTGCTATAATGTCAATGCATGCCCCAAAAGCTTGAGACTGTAAAAATGATGCCACTAATTGTTTAAAAAAAATTATGGGACTTTGCTTAATGATTCTGTCTGATTCCAGGACAAGATATACAAAAGAGCCATTGCACAGGGCCAAAGAAGCACAAAGCTAAACCTGAATTGTGCCAAAAGAGCACACAGGTCAAAAAAAAGAAAGAAAAAAAGAAAAAGGAAACCAATCCAGGAAGGACTGATGCTCTTCTAAGCCAATACAAAGGACTTGAACCTAGTGTGAAGACTCGAGGTTGCAACGCTTAACATATGTTAAGATGTAGGCCTTCCTTATATCCATACTCTTTGTGAAAATACTTACAGAGGAGTATCTCAAATTTGGCTCTAACCTGACTCCTATAATCTAATCCCTATTCTGTCTTTCATAATGTGGCAACTTTCTGTAGTCCTGGCTACTGACTGGGTAAATGCTTAATTGCTTATGTCATTTTAATTGGGCCCTGTTTCAAGGACCTGTTATAGATTTATTTTTCCTTACTTTGAATTTTTACACATAAGACTTTGATAGTCTATATTTCATCCAGAAATTATCTTTTTTTTTAAATTTGGATTATCTGATAGGTTTTTTTTTTCTCTTGCCAATTGATTCAAATACCTCATAACTTAGCCATGCATCCCTAAATGATCCCTGTGTTTTTCAATCACCCTCTTCAGGGAGGTAATGTAAAATTATTATTATTCTAAATTGCAAAGCATACATTCCTTTTGAGAGTAATTTTAGGTTAAGAAACATGTTACCTCTCCAAATCCAGAAACTGAACTGTTTGGAGAAGACACTATAAAGATGCCTCCACAGACCACAAGCTGTGCACGAGAAGATCAAGAATGAACTTTGGGTGTGGTTGATTGAACATTTATTTGTATGTATACTTTCATGCCAAAGGGGACTACCCCCTAACTGGCTTTTTGTCAATGCGCCTAGCAATCACTGGTTTTGTTCTCTTTTCCTCTTATCCTTAAATTATTGTAATTTCAAAGTTGGTATGGTTACGAGCCCCAGCGGAGAGACTAGTCTTCCTCAGGCCTCAGGGGGATAATGTAAAATGGAGATTTCAACCCCAGACTTCAATCCCCAGAAGTCCTTGGTATTTCCCAGAATTCCCTATAATCTCACCTGAGTCCCCACCTGGGCGAGATCACAATTTGCATTTAAACTGACTATATAGCCTACTTTGCTCTCTCTTCTACTCGGACATGGCAAGATGTAGTGAGTAAGATGTGAATGGGCTAATCAGCTAATCTTTAATAAACCTATTAAAATATAATACTTTTATTACTAGAAACTAAATTTAATTTTTACAAAATATACATGTACAAAATTATGTAGAACCAAATATTGCCTAGGGTTTGGCCATATTGCCAGAAATTTCAGGTGGTTTGACCCAATTGTCCTACTAGTTCGCTGGATTATCACAAATTCATTATAAATATAGAATTGAAAGGTACTTTATAGGTCAACTAGTCAAACCTCTTCATTTTATAGGTAGAGGGATTGATTTTCTCATGATCACATAGATAGTAAGTGACAGAAAAGGAATTTGAACGCAGGTCCTCTGACTCCAAAGTTAGTCTTCTTTCTACTGCCTCATTCTACTTCTCATTTTTATGTGTACTAGTTAAATTCTATTTATGTTTTGTTTGATTTTTTACAAAAAATCTAAGGTAGGCCACAGCCTTGGGTCAGGTAAATCTCAGTGTGCTCATAGGAGGGCTTCATGTCAAGTCTATGGGGTATTCAGGGGGACTAGCACCTCCTGTATGGGGGCTTTTTAGGGATGCTCATTCAACTTTGGCATCTACTTTTCATTCAGTTCTCTCTTGTGGCTCCAAGAAGCTGTAGCATGCACAGCAGCTACCCCCAGAAAAACCATCTCAGCAGACCGGCTAAACCAGGTTGAGAGTAACCAACAATCCTCAAACCCACTGGTGAATTAGGAGATAGAAGCACAGGAATACTGCCCCTCGCAAAATGAGCAGAGGAGAACAATTTGTTCCAATATCAAAGGCAGACAAAAAGGCCATCCACAGCCTCCCAGGCCATTGCTTGTCATCCTGACTTTGGTTTTGCTGCTGGACTTCAGTGACTCTGGAAGAGAGAGTGAGGCTGACAATATTATTCAACTCTGCAAGGCAAAACATAATCCAATGATGCCACTGGTTCTCTCTGAAAAAGAAAGCTGAACAACAACATCAGATGAAATATACATTTTTCCACATAACTTTGTCTCTACTACTCTTTTGTCCTTAATTACATTGGGTTTATATCATAGTTATTTATATACATAAGTTCCATCAGACCAAAAACTATCCTCTTTTCACTTCTCTACTGTCAGGACCTATTAGAGCAATGTGGGTATGGTAGGTGCTTAATACATATCTTTTTTTTTTTTAAGAATATTTTTCCATGGTTGCATGATTCATGATCCCCCCCCCCCCTTCCTCCTCCTCTCAGAGCTGACAAACAATTCCACTGGGTTATGCGTGTAATACACATCTTTTGAAGTGACTCTAGTAGGTCTAACAACAATTGCTTAAGTGAAATTTAATTGATTTTGTGCAAAATAATAGAGGAAAGTATGTCTGAGAGAGGGAGGGAGAGAGAGACAGAAGGAGAGAGAGAAGGAGAGAGGGAGATGGTGAGGGAGTTGGAGAAAGGAAGAGGGAAAGGGAGAGGGAGAGGGAGAGGGAGGGAGAGAGAGAGAGAGAGATTGGTCAAGAGTAAAACTAGCCAGCTGGCATTAAAGAGACCACACTGCTCCAGTTAAAAACAAAGCCCCCCCAACAGTAGACTAAACTACCTCCTGGAATAAGGCTCTTGTATGCAAATCCAGAGAACTCTAGAGTAGTTTCAATAAGGAAGGTACAGTTTTTTAATGGGGCCAGACTCTCTGTGACAGAGTGATGGATTAGACTGATTTAGTTTTCATCATGCTCAGTCTTTGCCACTCCTGTCTCCCTAGATCGAGTGCTTCATCTTGCTGTCACCACCCCGAAATTCCAGAAGGGATGGGCCTTTCCCCTTACAGAAGGTATTTCTGGGCACATGAGTATCAGTCTCTCCTTTCCTTCCCACCTGTTCCCTGACTTTGCAAACATGCTGAGCTGGTCTGGTGTTCAGATCTCTTTACTGTCAGTAAAAGGGTAAGGGACGTTCAGATTACAGTGTATCAGCTCTTGGCTAAGTAACTAATTCCACATAAACTATGTAGCTCTTCCAAGTTAAGGTCAGCCTATGCGATTGCAGCTGGCTCCTAGATGAAATGCAGTCCCAAGGTCACGATTCTGACTTTGTCTTTTCATGCCCCTCTGGCCAATGACAATCCTTGGCAGCCCTTTCCTTCCCTCTGGTTCCTAAACTGAAGAGATAGTAGCCCCTGAGGATTCTCTCTGGTCTTTTGGACCTTTTCGGATTTAATTTACCTAACATTTCAAACCTTCAATAACAATCGTCCTTCCGTGCCTCTTGTAGCCTGGAGAGAATCCTGGGTTCTCCAAAGCTATGCCAGTAAGGGCACAAGTCCTGGCAGGTCCTATTAAGCTCAAAAGACTTTCGAGTATGGGCCCAGGGACAGACTGTATGTCATCCAGGGACTGTTATAACTATGTAGGAAAAGAGGATGGTTTTAGAATAATCAATTTTTCAGCTACAGTAATTATCAAAGATCAACACCTAAATTAAAGAAAGGTTCTGATGAAGGTGTGTGGATCATGGAGGGAGTGCCCACAGAACCCAAATCATGAGATCCTTGAAGTGTTGAAAATATATTTGCACAAGAACCCCAAATCTAGGAAATTGATGATATACTCTCTTTTTAAAATTTGCATCAAGATCTTTTCCTTCTATATCATCTCCATTTCCAAGGACATCCCTTCTCCCCCACCCCCACCCCAGAGCCATCCTTTGTAACAAAGAATTAAAAGAAAAGAGGAAGAAAAATCAGTTTAGCAAAATGAACCAAAACTCTGAGTCTGACAGTGTAAGCAACTTTCCATGCCCCAAGTCTCCCAATTCAGCCAAAAACAAGGGAATGGGATACCGTTCTGCCTTTTCAAAGGGAGCAGAACGGTATCCCCTTCCCTTTGGAACCAAATCAATCCTTCTAATTTTAGGGTTCAGATTAATAAAAATTAATCTGGAGGCATGCCAGGGGACTCTGGAATGCACTGGGTTAGAGGTCCCCTACTATCACACAATCTAGAGTAGACTTCTTTTGTGGCTGTTCTTTCCATGTACAGGGTTGTAATCATTGTGTAAATTGTCTTATTTCTTTTGGTGATGGAGTTCTCATTCTACTCTCCCACTCTCTCACCCCCAGCATCCCTGTCTGAGGAATGAAAGGACATCTCAGGATTGCCTTACTGCAGGAGGAGAGTACAGTGACAGAGGATACAAAAAGGCTCACACGCTTGTTCTCATGTACACAACCACAGCCACAGAAGGCTGTGCAGGTGGTGGATGTTGCTATAAGGCCTGGAGGAGCATTGGAATCAGCAATGTTAAATCAGGGTTGCAGCTAGCTGGAATATACATTTGTGTATTCCTTGCTTCTCCACAGGCCTAGCAAAGAGCTATGGTCACCAAACCTCCTAGAAAACCCATCGACCAGGCAGGAGAGATTTCTCTGACTTGTTTTATGGAAAGCATCTCACCCTACCAGGAGGTCACTCATTCACATGTACACACATGAAGGCTTATGCACATGCATATACATGTATGTACGACAGTGTGCTGGTCAATTTCACTCTACTCTGTTCCTAGACATAGACAAGAACTTGGGTTCCTCATCAGTCCATGCTTCATGTCCCCTGGAAACTTCTTCATCCTTTGTCCTTACTAGAGTGCAGACACTCTCACAAAGTCATCCAGAAACTCCTGTATGCCAAAGGTAGAGCATGCCAAAGGTTCCCTGTGCTCATGTGTCCTAAATGACTAGGGAGATAATATCTTACAGTTGTGTGATGCTTTACAGTTTAGAGGCACTCTCACCTCTACCCTTCTTTCAGCTTCCAAACAACCCCATGAGGGACCCAGGGTAGGTATTGATAATCAGTTTTACAGATGGGGACACTGCAATGCAGAAAAATTAAGCATTTTACCCAAGACCTCAAGATTGACAAGGTCCAGGAACAGAGACTGGGTCCCTCTCCTCCTGGGCTCCATATTTGCTCCATTATATCATTCAGACCTTCAAATGACTGATGAAGTTCCATGTTTGGTTAATGTCTGAATATTTTGTTGCACCTTGCTGAGAGTAAGCATTTAACAAATATTTTTATTCATTCATTCATCTCATCAAGTAGGGACTCCGTCTAATAGTACAGATTGCAACCCCTTTTCATCTGGTGTGACTCTTGCCCGTGTCCTTCTATAAATCCTCCACTGGGGATCCATCCAATAGTGCTAAGGGCTTTCCTCTATAATGCCACTGTTGAAAGTACAGTTGGAGCCCATCTTCAAGCTGCCATGATTCTTCACTCTACTTCACCCCATTTGGCATTTCAGTTCTTTCCTCAAGGAGACCCTACATTTCTTCTTGGTGAGCTTTCAGCCATATCACTCTTGATCCAGGCCATTTCTGGGACATTCTGCCTATGGCAACTGCACAAGCCTATTCTTGAATGACTCCTGACACACCTACGCGCACACACACACACACACACACACACACACACACACACACACACACAATCTCCAGTTCTTAGAAGAGTGGTCAAATCAATGCTACCATTTCTAGAAAGGATGTGACAATCAATTGCTCCATGACTCCAGTTACCATCCCCAAGACTTCATTCCCTGGCCTTGTTGTTGTTGTTTAGTCATATCCTCTTTGTGACTCCTTTTGGGGTTTTCTTGGCAAAAATTCTAGAATGGTTTATCATTTCCTTCTCCAGCTCATTTGGTAGAGGAGGAATTGAGGCAAACAGGGGTAAGTGGCTTGTCCAGGATCCCACAGCTAACAAGTATCTGAGAAGGATTTGATTCGGGTCTTCCTGACTCCAGGTCCAGTACTCTATCTACTGTACCACCTGCCTCCCTTAATAAATGCTTGTTGACTGTATATACCACCTGGACTATTCCAATAGCCTGCTGGTGCTTACTCTGTGTCAGGTACTGTACTAAGCACTTCTTACAAATGGCATCTCATTTGACCTTTAAGACAATCCCTTAACAGAGATGGTTTCATTTTTCTCATTTTACTGAGGCAAACAGAGGTTAAGTGACTTGCCCAAGGCCACATGGCTAATAATTGAAGTGGGATTTGAACTTGGGTCTTCCTGACTCCATGCCTGATGCTCTATCAACTATACCAGCTAGTTGCCTCTAAGATCAGAGTTAGACAGGCAGCAAACCTTCTGCATATTCTGAACTGGCAATCATCTGAGGGCAGAGAAGGAGGCAACATGGTCCCTGGGCATTCTCCCAGGACTTGGGAAGAGTTCCCTAAAGACTGGTGCCAACACATTTGGCATATTGCTTGGAGATGAACCAAAGAGTTTCATGACTAACAACGTTATAGGTAGCTGGCTACTGAACAGGGAGATTCTCTGAAACCAATTTAGAGCCAAGCCAGCATGTACTCGTGTGGGCCCAATAGGCTGAACTGTACTCTCATGGAATCCTAGAAGCATACAGCAGCAGAGGTGTGTAACTATGGGCCTCTGCTGCCCAGGTTTGTCAAGCCAAAGCAACATGCACTTGATAAGTGTCTACTATGTGCCTGGCTCCAGGCTAAACCCTGGGCATACAAAGACAGGCAAAAATAGCCCCTGACCTCAAAAAGCTCACAATCTAAACTATCTAATACTGTTAGTCTTTGCTTTCTACATATTTGTTTGTTTAGATTGTAAGCTTCTTAAGGACAGGAACTATCATTTATTTCTTTTGTATCCCCAGCACTTAGTACAATGCCTGGCACACAGAGGGTGCTTAATAAATGCTGACTGATTGATAGACAACATGTAAGCAACTATGAAGAAATAAGATAGATCCAGAATAAATTCAAGATAATCCCAGAGGGAAGGTAACAGTATTAAAGTGGTCTGGGAAAAGCTTCTCACAGAAAATGGGATTTTAACTGACACTTGACAGAAGCCAGGGAAGCCAGGAGGTTTGTTTTGGGAACTTGTTTATTGCTCCCCCCATTGCCTTTCTCCACCAAAGCAGCTTCATTTTATACTCCATGAAACCTCCCATCCAACCCCGTCTCTTATGCACATTTATAGAAGCAATTAAGGACTTAAAGTGGATCCCGATTTAATCCATGATTGTGGGCATTTCTTCAATACTTTGTCAACTTGGAATCTAGGAACCCCAGTCTTGAGATCTTGACAATCCCAAGTTTGTCAGACCTCACTGGTGACCTTGTCACATGAGAATTTCTCCCGGAGGGAAAGCCCAACTTCACAAGTCTCCAAATTATCAAAAGACCTTAAAGTAGTTTAGGTGGAGCCAGCTACTCAGATCAGGTGTTGAGTATCCTTTTTTGGCCCAGTAATTTCTCCACCAATTAGGTGTCAAGGCTAGATTAGAACCCAGTCTTCAGGACTCCAGGGCCCTTCCCTATCTGCTATATCATGCTGTCTCTCAGAGGTGGTAATGTGGTAGAGTGGGAAGAGCACTCACTTTAGAACTCAACAGTCACAGTTTGTGGTCTCAGCCTGACACTTAATAGCAGTATGATGTTCTCTTAGTATCAAGTTTCTTCATTTGTAAATGGAGAAAGTAAAAGTGAAGCTACCAGACTAAGGCCTTGCATAGAAAACATTTTGTAGACTGTAAAGCTTTCTGTGGGAAGGATTGTCATCATTCCTAGAAGAGAAAAGAGCTTCAGGCTGAGTCTTTATATATATCTGAAAACCCCCAAACAACCCAGTTAAAAACCTGCTGCTTGTTCTTGTCTACCTCCAATCTCTCGTCCTCTGATTTTCAAGATGTAGCGGACTCTCTTACTTTTCAGGTCATACTCATCCTTGATCAAATCTCTTATGCCTGTATTTGGCCACAGGTATAGTAATGGTGGATAATGCTAGATGACGAGCTCTAAGCCAGGAAGAATTGGGTTCCCATTCTAGCTATATTGGGAAGATTTCTTTCTCATGCTGTAACAGTTTTTATTTCTAAGAAATGCTCTATATAATTTTCTAAATGGGGCTTGATCTATGTTTCAAGCCTCTTTCCTCATTCCTTTGTCCTGACATTCTTTGACATTCCTTGCCTCAGACCAGCTTCTAAAATTAGGATGATTACAATTGTGAGAGCCCTGTCTTGTCTAGTAAACAGAAACTAGATACAACCACATATGTCCAGAGAGTATCTTTGGATCCCCACATTGAAAACAATTGGGCAATGTTGCTCTTAACCAGGTATTACCTGATATTAGAATCCTAGGATCAGGCATGTGATTTTTCCATCATCATCAAGGAATTAAGGAAGGATTTTAAATTATTAAACCCACCTCCTCATTAGGTATTCACTAATTAGAGATGTCTTGAACTGTCTAGAGGAAGGCTGAATAATGAGCCTCCAAAACAGTATTTAATGGGTCAAGATGCTGAATCATCTTTGTCTTTGTTCACCAAGAAAGATGACTGACCATTAATTAGTTATTGCTAGCCAGATCAATAACTTGATTTCCTTACCCAGAACTCAGTCTCTCAGAATTTTTATTCCTCACAGTATAAATGTGGTAATATCTCAATCACTTCCTGAATATTGCAGGTAATTCCCCAAGACAAATTACAGAGAAGGTGCTAATCTGCTCTGATAAAAGGAATAGTGGATTGAGAGCCAGGCCTAGAGACAGGAGGTCCTGGGTTCAAATGTGGCCTCAGACACTTCCTAGCTGTGTAATTCTGAGCAAGTCACTTAACACCCATTGCCTAGTCCTTGCTGCTCCTGCCTTAGAACCAATGCAAAGTCTTTATTCTAAGACAGAAGGTAAGAGTGGGGGGAAAAAAAGAATATACTCATTTGAAGAGAACCTTGTGCCAATGAAATCACAGGTCTAGTCCTTATCCTTTACCCATAAAAATAAAAATCTTGGAGAAACTACTCCATTCTCCCCATTTTAAAATGGGGAGATATATATAATAATCCTCACCCAAGAGAATCCTCATGTACTAAGGCTGCAAGGAACCTTAGAGATAATCTGTTCCATCAGTTCTCAAAGAGACACTTGGGTCCTTTTCACAGTGTCCATGAGTTCAAAATGATTTTCATACTAATACTATAACATGGAGCAGTTAGGTTGCTCAGTGGATAGAGCACCAGGCCTAGAGATGGGAAGATCTGGGTTCAGATTTGGCCTCAGATATTTCTTAGTTGTGTGAACTTGGGCAAGTCACTTAATTCTATTTGCCTAGTCTTTGACCTGGTTTAAAAATAATACTAAAACATTTTCATTTCTAATACAGCATATATAAATAGATATAACCCACATAAACAAAAGATAGTCCTCAATAATTTTCAAGAGTATAAAGAAGTCCAAAAGTTTAAGAACTACTGATCTAGTCTAATCTTTTCATCATATAAAGAAAACTTAACTTTCCCCCATGAAACTTCTGTCTTTTGTATGTTATATCCTAATTGGTCACTATAAGAGGGGAAACAAGCGGAAAAGAAAATAGTGTCTTGACTCAGTTCATTTCAGAATTTTCAGAGCTATAAAACTTTCTCAAGAGTTTCTCTAATCTTCTCCCTATTCCTTCTCTCCCAGACTTTCAACAGGATTGCAAATTCTCCTAGTGCAAACTTCCTCCACAAACAGGCTATTTAGGATTTGCCCAAGGTCACCCAACTAGCATGCCCTGAATTCCTTCATTTTCTAGATGAGAAAATCCAAGCTTAAAGGATTTAAGAGTAAATCTAGCAACTGGAGTTCTGGACTTGGAGTCAGTAAGCTCTGAGGCAAAGCTCCAGCTCTGAGTGACCATGATGTAGCCATCTAACTTCTTCAAACTCAGTTTCCTCACCTGTAAATTGGGGACAATAGTATTTTCAGTAGGGACCTCACAGGGCAGTCATGAGGACTAAATAAGACAATGTGTGAAAAGTGCAAACAGAATGTCCTTATCAGTTATTAGTTTTGAATGACTTTCAAATTCGGTCACTTGGTTATCATGGCAAAGCTAGGGGGTAAACACAAAGACTCCTAACTCGGGTCTGAGTGTTCTCTGCCTCTTCCCTCACTGTTTACTCATTGTGATCATTTAAATAACTAATATTTATATTGCACATGTTTGCAAAGTTCCTCACACATTTCAGTCTGGGGACAACTATGAAGTTGTGAGATCACAGATTTAGCTCTAGAAGGGAATTCAGTGATGTAGTGGATAGAGTGCTAGACTTGGAGGCAAAAAGACCCGAGTTCAAATTTAGCCCCAGACCTAACTCTGGACAAAACTCTTCAGTCTGCCTCAGTTGCTTCATTTGTAAAATGGGAATCATAATAGCATCTACCTCCTAGGATTATTGAGGCTTAAATGAGATAATTTTTGGAAAGCACTTTGTAAAAGCTCAAAGCACTATATAAATGCTGGCTATTATTATTACCTAGTCCTGTAACAGTTAAAATTTAGGGGAGATGGGGAGACTGAGGCAGGTAGAAATTAGTTTCTCTCTGCAAGGAGTATTATATTTTTTAGAGGTTTATTAAAGGTTAAAGATTAAAAAATATACAAGTAAGAAACATGTGCCTAGGCCAGAGGCCTAGACAAAATAACCTCACATCAAGCAAGAGACGCTCCTGCTGCAAAACGGAAGTCCAAAAGACCCCTCAAAAGCCTTTGAATCAGCTTAAATACCTTCTCGATCTCGGCCCAGGTGAGATTACAAGGCATTCTGGGGAAGTGGAGCAAAGGCTTGTGGGGATTGTAGTCCTGTATTCGAGTCTATTTTTTACATTCCCTCGTGTGATCATTTTGGAAAAATTAATTTTTCCCCAAAAGGATCATAAAAACATAATAAACTTAAAAGATTACAATAGTGTGAGGATAAGAGAAAAAAGAATAAAACCAATAATTGCTGAACACATTGACAAAAAGCCGTTAGGGGGCAGTCCCCTTTGGCATAAAAGTATACATACAAATAAATGTTCAATCAACCACACCCAAAGTTCAATTTTGTGCAACTTGTGGTCTGGAAGCTTCTTCATGGTGGCTTCTCCAACAGTTCAGTTCTGGATTCAGAGAGGTAGCATCTTCTTTACCTAAAATTCTTCTCAAAAGGAATTTAAACTTTGCAATTTAAAAAATGATTTTTTTTTTACAGTCCAGCTATCTCATTTTACAGATGAAGAAGCTGAACCTACAGAAGATGACTCTTTAGCACAGTAGACAAGAAGAGTCACTTGGTTTGGGCTTGGCCCCACCTGAGGGGATTGTCATTTACCTTAGGGTCCAGTATTCAGTCTGAAACTGCTAGCCTGGGATTCTCCTCAGAGTGGATACTCACCAGAACAGGGAACAAGTACAAGCTTTGAGGTCTCCAACTTACAAGCTAGTCCTAAAACTTGGGGTTCATCAGAGCTTACAAGGCTACAAGTTTGGGGTTTCTAGATTCCACGTTGACAAGTCCAAAAGTCCAAGATTTTCCAGTTACACATTCTTTACCTGCCCACCTGAAGTGATTGGTGGGCCAGCATCTACCATGATCAACTGAGAAAGGATTAGGATATAATTGGAAGGGAGGAGGTCCTTTTGTTTAATTCCTGAGGGGAAGCAAAGGTAGTGGTCCTGGAAGAATGGGACAGTGACTCCATTGCTCAATTCAGTTGTTCAGTTCATTAATGGAATGCATTTTCTTTGGTCTTCTAATAAATGCTGGCACAGTAGGTTTTGGTGGTCCCCCACCCTTCTTCTTCTATGTCTACTAAACTCAATTTTTTCTCTGCTGCCAAGTCCCATCATTTCTACCTTTGTAACCTCTCCCATATCTGCCCTTTTGTCTACTCTAACACTATCATCACTCTGGTACAAAGCTTTATCAAAATAGCCTGATAGATGGCCTTCCTGACTCAACTTAGGTCTCTCCTCGATTCCAGTACATCTTCCACTCAACTATCAAGAACAGCTTTCACCCTTAAGCTGCAAAAAAGTTGCTGAATATTGATTAGGTCCACTAGGCATTGATATTATCTGATCTCAATTACCTCTAATAGCAAATATAAAATCTTCTCTTTGGATCCTACTTTTCTAGTCTTCTTATACCACCTATTTGCTAGTATGAAAGGAATGTAAAAACACCTGAAAGTTTCCATTGTTTCGGGAAGCTTTGCTAGAATGTAAAATCCTTTGAGAGAAGGAACATCTCCATTTTTGTCTTTGTATCCCCAGCACTTAGTAAATATTTGACACATGGTAGGTGCTTAATAAGAGCTCACTGGGATTATATGGACCACAAAACTGTATAGGATGAGTTGTCAATAGGTTTCAACCTGTTCTATGTTGATAAGGTCATGAATCCATTAGTATAGAAATATGTATTAGGGGCAAAGGAGAGGGACCTCTGCCTGTCATCCTATTAAAGTAATGTGAATATTTCATCAGATCTTGATAAATGAATTTTTTTCTTCTCCTTATTAGCTAGTGCAAGTTGTTATTCATCACAAGATAAAATTCAGTTCAGTTCAACTAGCTTTAACCTGATGATAGCAAAGGAAAGCTGAAGCTGCTAATCTTCATTGAGATGAACCAGATTTCCTTCATTATACAGGATTAGAATGAATTAACAGTCCTCCTAATAAAGGATTACCCAAATGTCACTCATTGAACTGCTTTTACTGGGCCTCTAGCATTTCTTATACTTTCATTCTTACCCCTTACCACTCCCACCCTACCCCCAATTCCTCTTTGTTTTTAATTCTTCCTCCCTTGAGTAGGGAAAAATCCTATGGCCTTGCTAGATCACAATCTTTAGGTTTCTTTCATATCCATTCTCCCAAAACACTTTTTTGTGGCTGGTCATTGTATTTATTTATACACCATCTGTGGTCATGAAAGATCAAGATCTATAGGCAAGAGACTATTTTCCTTAAGTAGCAGGGAAAACTCAAAAATGTGCAGTCTGAAGACCATACAATTAGAACTGGAAGGGTCCCCAGATACCATCTAGCATAACAGCCCCATTTTCTTTCTTTCCTTCCTTCCTTCCTTCCTTCCTTCCTTCCTTCCTTCCTTCCTTCCTTCCTTCCTTCCTTCCTTCCTTCCTTCCTTCCTTCCTTCCTTCCTTCCTTCCTTCCTTCCTTCCTTCCTTCTTTCCTTCCTTCCTTCTCTCTCTCTCTCTCTCTCTTTCTCTCTCTCTCTCTTTCTTTTTAAAATTTAACAACTACTTTTTCTCTCTAACACTTGGGGAAAAAAAAGAAGAAAAACAAAAACTTTCTAACTTATACTTAATTAAAGCAGTTTTCCACATTGGTCAGGCCTAAAAATATAGCTCTAATTTTGTTCTTTGAGTCTATGATCTCTCTTTCAGGAAGGACTTGGGTAACATGATTCATCATTAGATCTCTGAGTCCATGGTTAGGCTTTGTATTGATCAGCAATCTTAAGTCTTTCAAAGTTGTTTGTCTTTACAATGTTATTGTTATTGTATCATTATTCTCTTGGTTCCACTTTACTTCACTCTTCATTAATTCCTAAACGTCTTTTTTGGTTTCTCTGAAACCAGCCTTTCTTATGGTGCAATAATACTCTCTTACAGTCATAAACCATAATTTGTTTGCAGGTACCCCCTGTAAAAAATGGAGACTTGAATCCAGGACTTCAATCCCCAGAAGTCCTTGCTCCACTTCCCCAGAATGCTTTGTAATCTCACTGAATTCTCACCTGGGCTGAGAGCAAATTATGACTTAAAGGGTCTTTGCCATAGGCGGGATCTCTTCTCTTTCTCTCTTCTCTTCCTATCTCTGCTGGCAAGCAGACGCATCTCATGATGTAAGTGAAATTTGGGTGGGTCTCATGGCCCACCTAGCACGTGCTTCTCTTGCTTGTATTTTCTTTAGCCCTTGACCTCTAATAAACCTCATAAAAATATCATACTCCTTGCAGAGAGAAACTAATTTCTACCTGCCTCAGCTTCCCCTAAATTTTAATTTTTACACACCCTTTGATTACAATTCTCTGCTGCTACAAAAAGACCTGTTATACTTTTGAACATCTGGGTCCTTTTCTTCTTTCCTCAATCACATTGGGGTATAGTGGCACTGTTGGCTATGCATAGTTTAGTGGCTTTTGGGGTATAGTTCCAAATTTCTTTCCAAAATGGTCATACCTGTTTACAATTCCCCAAAAAGTTCAAACAGTGTCTGTTTTCCCAAAGCCTCTCTGACCGGTCATTTTCCCTTTTTTGTCATCTTTGCCAATCTGTCAGTCATCCTTATTTTATCAATGAGAAAACTGAAGCTCAGGGAATTATGTTATTTGCCCAAGGACATTCCGGAGGCAGGATTTGAACCCAGGTTTTATATCCTTTTTTTTCCTTTTGACAGGAAAAGTGGCAAATAACTATAGTCCCTTTTGCTGGGGAGGCTCAGGCTGGTGGATTGCATTAGTTCAGGAGTTCTGAGCTACAGTAGGGCTACCTAAACTAAATCTGACACCAGTTCAAAGAGCTTTTGAGATCAGAGAGCTATCAGGCTGCCAGGGAATAGTGAATCATCCCATTAAGAAAAAAATGCTTAAAGCTCCTATGAAATCATTAGTATCAGGCAACTGAACAGTCAGTTCATTTCCAATTTGGTCAAGATAGAGAGGCTCTGTCTCAAAATTGTGAATTTGAAACTTAAAAAAATGTTTTTAATTAAGAGAAATCTATTTTTTCTCCCTTCCTTCAAACATTCTCTATCACCTCATTGAAAAGAAGTACAAATACACCAAATAAATTAGTTCAGTGATCACATTTAAAAAGTGTACATTATGGAGGTAAGTGACTCAGTGGATAGAGAGCCAGGCCTAGAGATGGGAAGTCCTGGGTTCAAATTTGACCTTAGATACTTCCTAGTTTTGTGACTTTGAGAAAGTTACTTAACCTCAATTGCCTAGTCCTTACTGTTCTTCTGTCTTAGAATCCTAAAGTAAGGGTTTCAAAAAAAGAGTATGTCTCATTCTGTGCTCTGAGTCCATTATCACCACTCTGTCAGAAGGTTAGTAGTGTTCTCCATCAATGGTCCAGTTTTTCAGTTCAGGTCTCTAGAGTCAGTGTTTACTAGAGCAAGCTGCCACCTCCAGTCAAAAGGTAAAAAAAAAATCTACTAAGCACATCCAGGATTAGAAGGGTTAATAAGCTTAGCTTTTGGAGGCCTTCAGAGGTCCTAGCAGCCAGGAAAGGTTACTATAAGGGTAGTAATTGGCTGAAACAGCTGCAAGGAAGCTTCTGCTGCCTTTTAAGCTAAAGTAGCTCAAACCCACCTTCACAGCCCTGCTAAGCCCAGCCAATCATTCTGGATTTAAAGGATCCCTTTTACTCTCTTACTAAACTCATAGCATTATTCTATTCCAGTGACATTCTCCTGGCTATTTCTACCCTGCATTCCTACTGTGGAGTCACACTAAGATAGTCCCTGTTTATTATTAACAGCTTAAGCACCTGTTACTCTCTCTGGGGTAGAGGTGAGAGCTGGAGAAGTGGTGTAAAGAGCATGTACTAGGGATGTTTCTCTTTAACTCAAGGGTCAATATTTTCTTAATCCAAGTCCTACTAGAGGAGCTAACCCACGAAATTCCCTTCCCAGGGACAATCCTCTTAGCAGAAGAAGTCTCTGCCCTTTCTTAGAAGTGATACAATTTTGGGGGGGATGATAACTCAATCAACAGATATAGCACCCACTGTGTGCCAGGCACTGTGCTTGAAGCCATGGATACAAAGCCAAAAATGAATCAGTCTTTGCCCTCAGGGAGCTTCTATTCTATGGAAGACAAGATAAGACAACCATTCTATGGAGACAATATATACATAAATAAATAAGGGTATATAAAAAATAAATACAAGATAATTTTGAGAGAAGAAAGGTAAGGGGGCCCTAGAAACTGGGTGGGGTGGGGGTAAGGAAATGTTTCATATAGTGGGTGTTGGATGACCAGTTTTGAAGAAAAAAGTAGGCGTGCATTCCAAGCATGGGGGCAGTCAGTGCAAAGGTGAAGAGATAGGGTATGGAGCCTCCTTAACAGCAGAAGACCTATTCAGCCAGATGGTAGAGTGAAGAAAATAAAGGTAGGAAACTGAGGTTGAGGGCAGAGGAGTTTATAAGTGGTCCTAGAGGCAAGACGAAGTGCAGTGGATAGAGCAGGGACTTGGAGACAGAAATTCAAATCCAGTCTCAGATGCTTCCTAGCCAAGAAAGTTTATTAACCTCTCTCAGCCTCAGCTTCCTCTGCAAAATGGAGATAATAATATGATGTTATAGATAATAATAATCTATAAAATAAGGACAATATTAGCACCTACTTCCCAAGGTTGTTGTAAGGGTAAAATGAAATAATATTTGTAAAACCTTAAAGTTCTATATAAATGCACTTTATTTAATATATTATTACTATGAGTCAGAAGTGACACTGGTAAAATCTGCCAATTATGATAGCTTAAAACTGCACTAAGGTTTTTGGGACACACTGTGGGATATAGACATATATATATATACATATATACATATATGTATATGAGTATATGTATACAAATATATATATACCTATATTAGAGATTGATAATGAGTTGAAGAGGGAGAGAATATTTTTGACTTGTTTGTTTGCAAGGTCAATAATTTTACTTTATGATTTCTTTTCATCATAAATTAGTCTCACCCTTCAGTTCAAAAATCTTCAACAGAAAAACAAAACCAAGAATTTTCAGTGACTTCATATTCCCTCTAGGATTCAAAATGTTCAGCCTAGTATTTAAAATCCTCTATATCCTAGCTCCCACATGCCTATTTAGGCCTAACTCCTATTACCTTTTTAAAAATTTACTTTAAAAAATGTTTTATAAAATATTTATTAATTTACTATTTCAGAAGTCACCTTTCTTTTCACTTTCTGGAGGTAACATTCAGTTTATTCTTCCAGGATTGATTCTGAGGCTGTATATAATGTCCTCGTGGTTCTCTACTCATTTCATTGTTCATGATCTTGTGTAGTTCTTTCCAATAAAAAAAAAAGTCTGGCTATAAATAGTTTTGTACAAGTCTTTTCCCTTATTATCTCTTTGGGGTACAAACCCAGCAGTGGTATTGCTGGATCAAAGGGAAGGCAGTCTTTTAAAGCCCTTTGGGCATAGTTCCAAATTGCCCTCCAGAATGGTTGTATTAATTCACAATTCTATTAGCAGTGTATTAGTGTCCCAATTTTGCCACATGCTCTCCAACATTTGTTCCTTTGCCCTTTTGTCTCCTGCTACTGTTCTTCCTGAAATTTCTTTCTCCAATGAAACTAGTTCCCTAGACAACATTCCAACTCTTGTCTCTTGTGAAAGTGGGTCTAGACCAGTGATGATGAACCTTTTGGAACCTTTTAGGGACCCCATGCCCGTGTCCCACACTCCCAGATTTCATGTCATGCTTGCCCTGCTATATTGGGGCATAGGGTCCCAGCTGGCTTATGTGGGGGAAAGAGGGGAAAGCTGCTACCTGTGGCCATGGGGACCTAAGCCCCTGCATCCAGGCGCCCCAGGGAGCAGGAAGAGCAAGGGAGCAACAGCCCAAGTCTGGTGGGGAAGTTGGGAGAAGCCTTGGTGGGGAGGTTGCTCAGAGATACAGTACTCCTACCCCTACATTCAGGGGTATGAATCTTAAAACTGCACAGACTCTACCTTGGAACATTTGGTTAAGGCTATTCCCCATTTAAACAATGGAGGTACTTGATCAGGAATGTATTGGGAATTTTAACATTACTCCACCCATACTTAGGCATACTTTAGGGGAAGATAAAGTTGTAAAACTCCTTACTGAACAATGAAAAAGTCCCTAACTCATATTTATAGTGAGGCCAAAACCTTAAGCTAGGTCTATTTTTAGATCTAATACAAAAGGGTGCTAAGTACCTATAAAGGTTAAATTAATCACTAAAAGGTCAAGCAACTTACAAAGGGCAAGCTTAGCAAGAGGTGTGAAGTTTTAGTCTACTCAGGGAAGGTGATTAACAAAAGAAGATGTGAATTAAGAATGGTCAGTCCTGTGGAAAACGTCTACTGTGATTGGTAGATGTGAAAATTTAGGGGAGGTGACATAAGAGAAATTTCTCTTTAAAAGGAGCTGGCTCTCTCAACTTAGAGGAATTTGGATCTCAGACTAGTTGGAGTAACTGGGCCTCTGAACTTAGTTGGAGTTTTTCTTGGGACAAAATCTTGTGGTGAGTGGATAAAAGACTGACTTAGTTTTCTCTCTTAAAGAAAAGGCCTAGGCCCTAGGCCTTTCCCTACTATTTCCTTGTACTCTGTCTCTCTCCCTTCCCTTAATTCCTTCATTAGTATTAATTAAAATCTCCATAAAACCCAGTTGACTTGGGTATTTCATATTTGGGAATTTTTCCCATGGCAACCACTTATTTTTGATATAAAATCAAGCCACTAAAATTATTTTTACAGTTTTGGCAATTCACAGTCTTGAACCCACATTTTTGTGGTCACAGGGGGAAGGGGCAGGGGCAGAGCCAGGACCAGGCACAGGTGCCCACAGAGAGGTGTCTGCATGCTATCTTTGGCATACGTGCCATAGGTTCACCATCATGGGTCCAGACTCCCCTCCCCCTCACCATCTCTGACCTCTAGAATTCCTAGCTTCCTTCAAAACACAATTCAGGTAAATTTCCTCTTAGACGTTTTTACTGATTTCCCTAATGAACTCTCTTGAAACTTCTTTTAAATGTATTATTCTTTTTAATTCAGAAGCATTTATATTCTCTCTGCCTTGTCTCCTGTCCCATGTGAGAAAGGGAAAAAACCAACCTTGTAACTAGTACTATATGACAAATCAAACAAAACAAATTCCCATATAGGTTGCATCCAAAAATATCTCATTTTTCATCTGGAGTCCATCATCATCTTTCAGTCAGAAAGTGTCCTCCTCTTGAAATTATCTGGTATGTACTTTGCTTTTATTTACTTAAGGACATGATGTTACCCTCCAATAAAGTATAAGCTTCTTCAGGGCAGAGCCCGTTAATTTTTTTAATTTGAACCTCCCAGCAACTAATGCATGAATGCTTTGCACATAGATTTTTATTAAATTAAATAAAATCTTTCCCAGTTGTAAGAGTTAAGCAAAGAAAGAAGCCAACAAACTGTTTAGAAATCTTGTTTTTAATTAAACCTGAAAATTCTTAGAATCCTTGGCTTCCTATAAATCAAGCCCCTTTTTATTTTCTACTCGAAGCCTTTCCTGATCCTTCCCAACTTCCTCCTTCCTCAACACACACACAAATTATGTGGTAACTATTTGGGGTATAGTGATAAATGTATATGTTATTTCCTTAATAGATTATAAGCTCTTCAAGGACAAGAAGTTTTTTTACTCTTGTCTTTGGCTAGCTCCCAACACAGTTCCTGGTACTTAAATATTTGTAGATGGATTGATTAATTGATGTTTTCTCAGCATCTGTTTTTTAAATAGGGAATTTAGCTATTTCCCAGTTTATCTGGGTAAGCTTCACAAAAGAGATACTTAGATCAACTTCTAAGACAAATTCTGTTGGGTTGAGAGTAGGGCTGAAGGTGATTGACAGAGACTCCAATCACTATGCAGTGCAGCTAACCTCATAAAGGAAAGCCGTATTTTAAGCAGTTATTCTCCCCACCTTGGTGCTAAAGGAACTAAAAGGTCATTAGCAAATCTAGATTCCATTTCCCTAGATAAAGGTTCTGATTTTCTGTAGTGTCTTTTGCTGCTTTTAATACATGCAACCTGACTAATGACTATATGACTACATATTTCCTTTGAAAAGCATATTGGCTGAAAAATGATGGTGACTGTTAACCCTCAACCACCTGCATGCCCCCTTACTTTTGTAGCATTTGAATTCTACTATGCCCCTAAAGAAAGGAGGGCTAATTACACAGGAGTGAGCCCTATTGTGGAGATCTATTCAATTTTCATCTGATTGAATAAAGAAGTTTTATATGTTGAAAAGTCTTGGACATAGTTCCATTCTCCATATGTTTTAACTGTAGATAGACAACTAAGAGACAGGCTGTGAGTGATTGACATCTCATTAGTTCACTCAGTTCAGTTCAGTAAAACTGAATTAAGCACCTACAATGCAGAAGGATTTGTGGAGGTATTCAGAACCTCCTCCCTCCCCCACAAAAAAGAGTTCCTGAATAGCAAGCTTATATTTTATTAAGTGTGTCATATGTCTATAACTATCTATATGGATATGAAATGGTAACCTATATGTGGATGTGATAAATATGTATCTGTATACATATATTGTCTCAGTGGGTTTGACTTTTATTATTTCTCTAATTTTCAATTTTCTGCTAAATTTGAGATTATTTGTTGGGTTTCTAACATTTAAAAATGCATATTCAGTTCATTATTTCCCTAATTTTCTATTTGGCTAATGCGTGATTTTAGGGAATCATTTTTCCTTTGAGGATTGTGTTAGCTGCATTCTAGAAATTTTGATATTGTTTCATTATTATTAACATCTGTTGTTATGATTTGTTTTTTGATCCACTCGTTATTTAGGATTTCATTATTGTCAACATTTAAGTCTGTTTTTTTGTTCAAGCTCTTTGATTTGATTACTATTTTAATTGAATTGTGGTCTATAAACCATATATTTAGTATTTCTGCCATTTTATCTTTACTTGCACTTTCTTTGTGCCCAATACATGGTTAGTTTTTGGTAAAGTGCATTAGAGTTCTGTAAAATATGTATATTCTATATCAGTGGTTCTCAACCTTTCTAATACTGTGACCCCGCAATACAGTTTCTCATGTTGCAGTGACCCCAAACCAAAAAATTATTTTGGTGGCTACTTCAAAACTGTAATTTTGCTACAGTTATGATTCAGAATGTAAATACCTGATATGCATTATGTATTCTCATTGCTACAAATTGAGAGGTTGAGAACCGCTGTTCTATATGAACACAACTACAAAACACTCTCCACACAGTTAAAACTAGATCTAAACAATTGAAAAAACATTGATTGCTCATGGGTGGGAAGAGCTAACATAATAAAAAATGATAATCCTACCCAAATTAATTTACTTATTTAGTGCCATACCCATTGAACTACCAAAAAACTTCTTTACTGAATTAGAAAAAACCATAACTAAGTTCATTTGGAAGAACAAAAGATCAAGGATATCCAGGGAAATCATGAAAAAATATGCAAAGGAAGGCGAACTTTCAGTCCTAGATCTCAAACTATCCTGTAAAGCAGTTGTTATCAAAACAATTTGGTACTGGCTAAGAGACAGAAAGGAGGATCAGTGGAATAGACTTGGCGTAAATGATCTCAGCAAGACAGTTTATGACAAACCCAAAGACCCCAGCTTTTGGGACAAAAATCCATTATTTGATAAAAACTGCTGGAAAAATTGGAAGATAGTGTGGGAGAGATTAGGTTTGGATCAACACCTCACACCTTACACCAAGATAAATTCAGAATGGGTGAATGACTTGAACATAAAGAAGGAAACTATAAGTAAATTAGGTGAACACAGAATAGTATACATGTCAGACCTTTAGGAAGGGAAAGATTTTAAAACCAAGCAAGACTTAGAAAGAGTCTCAAAATGTAAAATAAATAATTTTGACTACATCAAATTAAAAAGGTTTTGTACAAACGAAACCAATGTAACTAAAATCAGAAGGGAAGCAACAAATTGGGAAACAATCTTCATAAAAACCTCTGACAAAGGTTTAATTACTCAAATTTACAAAGAGCTAAATCAATTGTATAAAAAATCAAGCCATTCTCAATTGATAAATGGGCAAGGGACATGAATAGGCAGTTTTCAGATAAAGAAATCAAAACTATTGATAACCACATGAAAAAGTGTTCTAAATCTCTTATAATCAGAGAGATGCAAATCAAAACAACTCTGAGGTATCCCCTCACACCTAGCAGATTGGCTAACATGACAGCTATGGAAAGTAATGAATGCTGGAGGGGATGTGGCAAAGTAGGGACATTAATTCATTGCTGGTGGAATTGTGAATTGATCCAACCATTCTGGAGGGCAATTTGGAACTATGCCCAAAGGGCGATAAAAGACTGTCTGCCCTTTGATCCAGTCATAGCACTTGGCTTTGTACCCCAAAGAGATAATAAGGAAAAAGACTTGTACCAGAATATTCATAGCTGCGCTCTTTGTGGTGGCCAAAAATTGGAAAATGAGGGGATGCCCTTCAATTGGGGAATGGCTGAACAAATTGTGGTATATGTTGGTGATGGAATACTATTGTGCTAAAAGGAATAATAAAGTAGAGGAATTCCATGGAGACTGGAACAACCTCCAGGAAGTGATGCAGAGTGAAAGGAGCAGAACCAGGAGAACATTGTACACAGAGACTAATACACTGTGGTACAATCGAACGTAATGGACTTCTCCATTAGTGTCAATGCAATGTCCCTGAACAATCTGCAGGGATCTAGGAGAAAAAAACACTATCCACAAGCAGAGGACAAACTATGGGAGTAAAAACACCGAGGAAAAGCAACTGCTTGACTACAGGGGTTGAGGGGATATGAAGAGAGACTCTAAATGAACACCCTAATGCAAATACCAACAACATGGAAATGGGTTCGAATCAAGGACACATGTGATACCCAGTGGAATCGCACATTGGCTATTGGAGGGGTGGTGGGAGGGGGGGGGGGGGAAGAAAATGATCTTTGTTTCCAACGAATAATGTTTGAAAATGACCAAATAAAATTAAATTAAATTAAAATAAAATATGTATATTCTTTAGTGGCCCCACTTAGAAAGTACTATAAGCCTTTTAAGTCATGTTGCTTTTAGATACTGATAATCTCATTCTCCAGAAGGGGGAAATAAGGATGTTGAATTGGTAACTCATTCTCCACAAGGAGAAGTGAGAAGTTTCAACTCAATTTTAAAATAAAAAATTAAATATTTAAAAAATGTTTAAAAATTTAAATTTAAAAATAAAAATAAAGTAATTTTAAAATAATAGACTCATTTTTTTCTTATATTTCTGCAGTGCTAGGGAAGGTGACTGACCTAAATAAAAGATCCTCTCTGGCCTCTCTCCTCATTCTTGATGAGCACAGATAGGCACCACCCAACCTGCTCCTGATAAGCATCTATTTTATATCCCAGATATTTGATTATTCTCTAAACAGAACAGTTCACCCCCTTTTGATTTTGAGGCATAGGACATAACCGCATGGCCCATCTTGGATTCCAGAGATCAAGTAACATGCCATCATCATCCATCTCTAGTTATGTAGGCCCTGTCAAAAGGGTATATAAGGCCCTAGGAGCCAACATTCCACCCCACTCTGCCTCCCTCAGCCATCCCATTTGATTTAACCATTTGACTTACATTCAAAGTAATAAATCTCTTTTATTTTTTAAGCTAGCTATTGGAATCTGTCATTCTTGACAAGGGCAACCTGTCCAGAACCTTAAAGCTCTCTTGCAACATTAACTTATAGTAAACCTAAACAAAATAAACAATTAAACAATAACAATAAAAATAACTGAGTTGAACCTTTCCTGCTTTAGTTAGCTGTGAAAACTTTTAGCTTTTTTCTTTTTGATTTTTATAATAATTACCCATCTTAAAAGGGATCTCACTCAGTGTAAGTACCACTAGAAATCCCAGGGGGAAATAACAAAGTCATATTCTTTATCTGAACCAGGGACATGGATTGAAAGAAATCTAATGAACAATGGAAAGGAGAAAAAAAAAAGAGAGAGGATATTTAGCCCTATTAGGAGTCTCTGGAGACTTGGTGAAATCCTTTCCATTTGGCTGTAGGGTATCCTTGAGCAGGGGTCTTAAATGGACTTCTTCAGGTTCAGGGTGTAGAAGGTAACCTTATCTGGGAGTTTTGACTCCCCTAGGAAATGACTGAAATAATAGAGCCCCAGGGATTCTGATTTAGTTCTTTTTTTTTTTAAACTGCACTCTCATCCATATCTCCAAGAAAAGATCATATTTACATCAGCTATGCCCCAAACATCTCTCAATTGGTCTTAGGCTTCTCAAAGAGGAACTTGGGCTATTCAATTAAAACTCTCAGGGTTTTTTTGTTTGTTTGTTTACCATTAGTCACCAAATATTTTCTTTTTCTTTTTTCTTTTTACTGTCATGCAAAATACACTACCATATTGGTCATTGTTATAAGACCAAAACCCCGAATTTTATTATAAATACTGTGAATCTTAAAAATTCTCAGACCCTACTTCAGAACACTTGGTTAAGACTATTCCCCACTTTAAACAATGAAAGGACTTAGGAATGTGAGAAGTCTACTCCACCCATACTTAAGCATACTTTAGGGGAAGATAAAGTTGTAAACTCTTTATTGAACAATGAAAAAGTACTTAACTCATACTTAAGCTAAGTCTATTTTTAGGAAGGTGCTAAGTACCCATGAAGGTCAGGCAACTTGTAAATTTGCAAGTGGCAAAGAGGTGAGAACTTACTCAGAGGTTTTTTCAGGTGTGAATTACTAAAAAGTTTAGTCTACTCAGGTGTGAATTAAGAATGGTCTGTCTTTTGGAAAACATCTACTGTGATTGGTAGATGTGAGAACTTAAGGGAGGTGACAAAGGAGAAAATTCTCTTTAAAAGGAGATGAGAAGCTGAGAGCAAGGGACTCTCTCTCAGAGAACTCTTTCTGGAGATGGAGCTGGCCAAAGCTGAACTGGTGAGTTTCTGAACACTAGAGTCTTGCTTGGACAAATCTTGTGGCGAGTTGTGAGTTGTGGCAAGTTGATAAAAGACTGACATATCTCTCTCTTAGGGCTTGGGCCTAGGCTGGCCTGGGCTGGCCCAGCCCTTTTCTCATTGTTTCCTCTTACTCTCTCTCTTTCATTAATTCCTAAATTTGTATTAATTAAAATTTCCATAAAAACCCAGCTGACTTGGGTATATTTCATATTTGGGAATTTTTCCCTGGCGACCACTTTATATTTGATTTAACTCAAGACAATATCTTGAAACCATATTTCTGCAGTCACAATTTAAGAAAAACACTCTTTTAATTCTAACAGTTTATGGCTACCACACTTTTAAATGTTACAATACACTGATGTAAAAGATATTATGCTTTGATTCACATCTGTCTGACTCCAACAGTTCTTTCTCTGGAGGTGGATAGCATTCTCCATCATATGTCTTTCAGGATTATCCCAGATCATTGCATTGCTGAGAGTGGCCAAGTTTTCACAGTTGATCCTCATATAATATTGCTGTTACTGTGTATGATGTTCTCCCAGTTCTGCTTATTTAACTCTGCATCAGTTCCTACAGATATTTCCAGCTTTTTCTCAAATCATCACCAAGCATTTTCCCAAATATTTCTTGTCTGTTCCTTGGAGAGACTTGTAAAGATTAAAATTTAGGGGAGACTTAGGCAAGATATAAATTAGTTTCTCTCTGCAAGGAGTATTATTTTTAGAGGTAAGATTGAGAACCTAAGAATATACAAGTAAGAAAAGCACGTGTCTAGGCCAGAGAGAGGCCTAGACACCACCACTCACATCTTGCCTGCTAGGTGGAGAGCCGCGTGTGCTCTGAAGCGGAAAGTAAAAAGAGGGCCAAGCTTATTCACAACCAAGTTTAAATACCCCATCTCGCTCTCGGCCCAGGTGAGAATTCAGTGATATTAGAGGGCATTCTGGGGAAGTGGAACAAGGGTTTCTGGGGATTGAAGTCCTGGATTCGAGTCTATTTTTACAGACTTTTTGCAACTCAAGAAGTTAGGATGATGACAGTTATCTTAGGAAATCTCTGGAACCCTTCCTGGTGAGATAATGATCCTCTTATTAAAAAAAGCTTCCTAGGATTGTTCTTAGTTCAAAGGATTACCTCTTATGTATCAGAAACCTCTGGAAAAATGGAGGCTTATACAAATTCAACCAATTATTATAATTAGTGTTCCTTTCATTTTCTTAAAGGAAAACAATAAAATATAATGTCATGAATGATACCTGGATCACAAGTTTGTCAACTGGGTTTTTGGGAACCCCAAGTTTGCCCTTGTCCCCCGAGAACACACTCAGAGAGAAATCCCAGACTGACCCATTTCAGACTGAACAATAGACCTTAAAGTACTTAATAATCCTAGCTTAGGTGGGACTAGTAGATATAATCAAATGTTAAGTATCCTTTTAGTCTTAGTTTTCCCTGTTGTATCAGAGATTTGTTCCCAAAAGACCAACAACTATGCAGGAACCATCCTTTTAGTATCCATTGTAGTAGATCACTCCATGACACCCCAGTCTCTGGCTGCTGCCTTTTTCCCAAGCCTGCTAACAACCTATCAGTGTATGTTTAATGTACTTAATTCCTCCAAAGGGTATATAAAAACCTTGTGTTCTATTATTCTTTGGAGAATCCTCTCTGAGGTGACCTTCTCAGAGATACTGTTTCCAGGGCCCTGGACTCTTTGTGGTTTTTAGACATTTGACTCTGTGGCAGTCAAATATTGAGCACTATCTCTTTCCTGTTTAAAGACTGGGTTTTACTGACTACTTTAGTGGTTCTGTGTTTTCTCCAGGTTGACAAGTTCTATATTCTCAGGCTTTTGGGGAATCAACAGTGAGTACCATTTCAAACATTAGTAGCTGACATTTAAACTGCAAGCATTTAAGGTCATGATAGAGAAATGTTCATCTAAGAAATACAATATAGACTAAATATAGCTCAAAACTTCAGTTTTAAGCTTCCATAAGAAGCTTTAAAAAAAAATTATAACCATTATACCACAAAAAAACCCTTAAGTTATAGCATTTTATACCATGAGGAACTTTCCTCCATTTAATTTGTCCAAAGCAGTTACCCATTCTTAGATTAAACATATTAGGGTTTAATAACCTAGAATACCTCCAGGCTTAACAGATACAAATTTGGCAAAAAGTGCTTAGGGTCAAATTAGGTAACTTTTGCCAGTTAATTATCTCAACACTTACAGGTTGTCTGATCTACAATTGAGAATATACATCCAACAGCAATCTCTTCCTCAGTACTTGCTGGGGCAGGCATATCTCTATAATTGCCCATTGTTCAACAAACTCCTGGTTAAAGAGTAGTTCAGTTTCTCAAATACATGAATTTGTTGTTGAGAGTTTCACTCAACTTGCCAAATTGAGTCCAAACTGGAACTCAATAGATTCTTATGGATATCACACATCTAGGATCACTTTAGCAGGTGGTTCAGTCAGTAACAACTTGTAATCTCAGTGGAACTTCCAAATATGTCAACCTAGAAAAACACAGAACCACCAAAGCAGTTACAAAAGATCAGGTCTTTAATTTGGACAAAAAAGACAATGCTCTTATGGCAACCGCGTAGGCATACACACAAGCAAAACCACTCAGAGCTAAGCTCTGAGACTTTGGGAAGGGTGCTCAATGGATGCTTGATGGCCTATTGTTTAGTCTGAAAGTTTCTTGAAGGAAAGGGGTTTTATAAACAAGGTTGTTAGTCTCTAATGGTATGTCTGAAAATCAAGGTAAAATGATAGACTACCAGTACCAATTGAGTCAGTGGCCTCTCTTAATGACCAAAGACCCTGCATGAGTGCTGACAAGGTCTTCTAAATCTAAGTGTGTCTTCCTTATAATTGGCCTGACATAAAATAAAGGTAAGATTGCTTGTAGACACTTTAATAAGTGAGTTGAGTCGCCTCAGTCCTCATTACATCCTAGTTGGAAAAGAGGAGTAAACCTCAGGTTATAGGTTTAGTCTTCAGATGTGGGTGTAGTCTGCAATGGTCTTAAATGAGTCAACTTGAGGTGATAATACTTAGGTGGAGATGCAAACTAAGACAACAGAATTGAGGCTCAAATGAGAACATATTTTGAGTTAAGGGTAGAGGTAATTACAAGACAAAAGCTTGACCTTTAGGCAAGTTTCTTTCGAATGTAGATGAAGGGTAAAGTGACAAGGGTAAGGAATTTAAACTAACCCAGTTTTGAAAGAAATGCCAGCATGGCTAAGTCTTAAAAATGGAATTAAAATCAATTTTCAATTTTACATTAGAAATTTGTTCTACCAATATTTTCCCTTTTGTTTCTGTTTCTATTAGATATGTTCAACTCTGAGAAAAGAATAATAAAGTTCCCTACTATTATTGTGTCACTATATGTTTTTAGTAATTTAGTTAATTTTTCCATTATGAATTTAGATGTTCTGCCATTTGGAGCATAAAAATTTAATATTACATTGGCTTGTTGCTTGTGATCCCTTTTAGATCTATTTAATTTCTTTGTCAATCTATGTATGAGTTTTTGTCTTTGCTTTTTTCTGATAGCATAATGGCAACTTCTGCTCTTTTAGATATACTTGATACAGGACAAATTTTGTTGTAGCATTTCATTTTTGTTCTGTGTGTATCTTTGAAAGGTTTCTAGAAGTGTTCCTAGTAAATAATAGACAGGTCTTTAGTATTGTCTCCCCCCCCTCCCCAAATTAGGATTTTTGTTTGTTTTTGTTCCTTTTAGTAGGTTCAATATAGGAAGCATGTATTCTCTTAACTTCTGTTCCCTTTACTCCCAGAGTTACTTTGAAGCTCCATGGCATTATCTGAGAAGATATTTTAATTCCATTTCTTTTCCTGTTCTGTCTGCATTGACTTCCTCACCCATAATTAGTTATTCCCCACTTTGCTCCCTATATCTGGTCAAGGCTGGCTTCTCCCCAGAATTTCAGGTATTGGTTTGAGAACAATCTCTGAATGAAATCTAAACTTAGAAAAGGTTCTGATGTCAATGATAATATTTGGGAAGGGACTGCTGATGAGGCTGTAGTTGGAAGAATAGCTAGAGAGAGTGAAGAGTACAATTTCTCCACAAAGAGAAAAGAATGACAAAGATAACTGGTTTTCCTGCCACTGGACCCTCTGTCCTTGCCCTAGTTCCTGAGAGATAAAGTACAAGGCTTAGCTTCAGTCTGTGCCATCAACTCTATTCCTAAACTTGGCATTTCTCCTGGGTCCTCTTTTCTCCAACAGAGCTAAAGAATTGATTGTCAACCTTCTTCAAACATGACCCTAAGAAATTAATTCAAATTCATGAAGGGATTGTTTTTCAGGTCAGAGTTAATGATAGTATATTCACTAGTCAGTGATGGAATAAGGAAAGGTGCTATTTTTTTAAATTAAATTTTATTTTTTAATTATGAGGCAATTATTTTCTTAATTATTTCTCAATTCTCAAGCAATTTTTTGCTCAAATAAGATAATATTTGTATGGAATTAGAATAGTGACTGGCACATAGTAGGCATTATATAAATGCTAGCTATCATTATTATTCTTGTCCTTCCACTTCTCTCTCTTACTGAAAACAACAACAACAACAATACTTTGTAATAAATATACATGGAGAAGCAAAACAAATTCCCACATTGGTTCTATATAAAAATGTATTTCTCTTTCTGCATATTATGGCCATTACCTCTCTGCTAGGATGTGGGTAATATACTTCATTCTTAGTATTCTGAAATCATGGTTGATTATTGTGCTGATCACTTTACCTTTTTGTGATCATCTTGTTTGTAATTTCTTATGGCATAATAATATTCCATTACAACTAGTCAGATCATAATTGCTACCCTTGCTTTTTTAACTTTGACCAATACTATACTATAGTATTTTATTCTAGCACTTTACCTTTACTTCTTGTGGTGTGTGTCTCCCTGCTTTAAATATGGTTCTTGTGGACATAATATTGTAGGATTCTGGCTTTTAATACTTTCTGCTTTCCTCTTTTGTTTTATGGGTGAATTCATTCTGTTCACTTTTACAGTTATGATTCCTAGGTGTTTCCCTCTGTAAAGATTAAATTTAATATACAATGACTAAATATTATATTTTATAAAGTTTTATTAATAATAACTATGGCAAAAGAACTGCCTGAATTCTGTGACAAGGAAATCACTTTTAAAAGACTGATATATATTAATTTAAGGTCGCCAAGGAATTCAGCTATGTAATTCCTTAATGAAAACTCAAGTCAGCCGTCAACCTTTTATGGAGTTTTAATTACAAACAGGAGGAAGAAAGGAATTAGAGATAGAGAGATAGAGGGAGAGAGAAAAGGGGAGAGAAGGGAATAGGGCTTAAATACCCCTTCTGTTTAGGCTGGGCCAAAAGGCCCAAGCCCTTAGATAGCTGGGGCAATGAAAGGAGATCAGTCCCTATTACTCACGTGACCAAAAATGGAGAAACAGTCTCCGGGGCCCCCACCTTCAGCTTCCTTCAGCGAGCACACCGCAACCACTCCGACAAACTCCTCAACCACCTCCAGTCTTCAGACCTCCCTATCCTTAAGGAAACCATCCAAGTTCCCTCCCCTCAGTCCTCACATCTACCAATCACCTGTCCATCAATTTCCCTGTGCCCATGGAGGCTCTAGCTTAACCCAGGACCGCCCAGAGGTCTCTGGCTTTGCACATGTCTGTTGAAGGTCATATTTTCAAATAATTAAATCTTTGATCCTTTGCTACAGCCCTTTCTAAATCCTGTTAACCTGAGTAGGGTAGAGATTAGAATAATTAAATTTTGATCTATGCTGCAGCCCTTACTCAATCCTGTTAGGACTGAGTAGGGTGGAGATTGATTCCAAGTATCTCCATTGTATCAATTCTAAAATCAATCATGACTCAAAGAAATTCCTGTTCTATGCTTAAGCATAGGTCAAAGTCCTTTCCATTGTTCAGCAAAAGGTTTCTGTCCTAAAGTAATCTTAAGAAGGGAGGAGAAGGAACCTCCCATGCCAATGGGGTTCACATTCCAATAGTCAAGACCCACTATCAATAGGAAATTTTTCAAGTATGAAATTTCCCAATGGTGAAATTTCCAACATTTATAAGTCTAAGAAATTTTGAGGTTTACAATTCAGCCTGGTTGCAGATCAAAAAAAAAAAAAGAGGGAGGAGTTACAGCCACTTAAATATAATCACACAAAATGTGGGGATGCAGGAAAAGAGAATTTGGGGAAATACTAAGGAACTTCTGGGGAATGAAGTCCAAAGTCTCAAAATCTCCATTTATGGGGGCAGCTGGGTAGCTCAGTGGATTGAGCCAAGCCTAGAGATGGGAGGTCCTAGGTTCAAATCTGGCCTCAGACACTTCCCAGCTGTGTGACCCTGGGCAAGTCACTTGACCCCCACTGCCTAGCCCTTACCACTCTTCTGCCTTGGAGCCAATACACAGTATTGACTCCAAGACAGAAGGTAAGGGTTATTTTTTTTAAATCTCCATTTATACACCCCATCTTATTTCCCCCTGTTTATCCTTCTATCCCTCTCATTTCAGCCTTTTCCTGTAGATACTTAAGAAGTTTATCACTATTAGGGCAATGAATAGGAGCATATATAAAAAGAAAATAGATATTGAGTTAAATAAATTTCCACCAAAACAAAGCAAAATAAAATCAAAGGATGAGAAACAGGGATGCACTGGAAAAAGAGAAAAGGAGAGAAAATTGGGGGCAAATTATCTCACATGAGGATGTAAGAATCAATACAATAGAGGGGAAGATGGGGGGTAGCAGGCAATGTTTGAACCTTAGAATCATTGGAGTTGGCACAAAATGGGAATAATCCTCATGCTGTTACCTCTAGAAACCCATCTTACTAGAGGGAAATAAGAAGGGGAGGGGAACAATAAAAGGAGAGGCAGACAAAGGGAGGGCTAAGAGGGTAAACTTGGGGAGATCGTAGTCATCCTGAATCTTTCAAAGCTGTTCAACTTGACAACATTGTGGTTATTGCATAAGTGGTTTCCTTTGGTTCTGGTCCCTTTAGTCAACAGCAGTTCATATTATTCCTTATTTGTTATGACTCAATTATATTTCATTAAGATCATATACCAACATTTGTTGGACTATTCCCTAATTGATGGGCAAGCTTATGGGAGAGTATGCCAGTTTGAACATATTTCTCTCTTTCCAAGCTATAAATTGCTTGGATAAATAATGCTATATATTAAATAAAACTGGTTTTGATAGACTAGTACCTAAATGTGGAATACAGTATTAGTACTAATTTTTTTTTCTTCAATTAGGCTATCTTCTCTCTTTCATGCGGCAGGTAGTACCTATAATATGGGTTCTCTGGAATAGTCTTGGGTCATTATAATGATCAGCATAACTAAGTCTTTTAAATTTTTTCTTTACACCTATGATTTTATTATATAGATTGCCCTCTTGCTCCTTCTTGTTTTGTCCTACATCTTTTTATACAAATCTTTCTAGGTTTCTCTAAAATGGTTTTGCCATTTCTTACCCATGCTTTTTCTACACAGATATTCTCTATCCTTGAAATGTTCTCCTATCCTTCATAAAATCCTACCCTTCCTACCCAATAGAGGAGATAGGATGGTACAGTGAAAAGAATCCTAGCTCTAGTACTTAAATATTTGTATGACCTTAATCAAGTTACTTGGTCAAGGTCACAAACTTCCTGGGGCCCAGGTTTCTTGTCTCTAAAAGATGTTTGGAAGGATGGACTCTGAATCTATGACCTTCTGATCCACCTTTCAACTATACTCAAATGTCAACTCTGCTCTGCTTGTTTGTGCGCCCTTTGATTTTCTTCTATTCTCAATGATCTCTTAAATACCAGATTCGATTCTTTTTGAATTTATTATAGTTCTTTACTTCTCTGCACTGTGAACTATTTTTTCTTCTTGGATGCTCTCTCCAGTCTGCGGTTTTTAAGGCACTATTCTCTCTTGGTTCTCCTATCTATTCAACCACTCCTCAATTTATTTTGCTGGATGACTCTGCTCTTTGAAGTCTTCTTTTCTTCTCTCTTTATACTTCCAAATACCACATCAACTCTTATGATAAACTCCTATGATTGTATTAATAAAATCCATGTTGATCATTCTTAGGCCTCGATGGCCATCCTTAAGGTCCCTCCTGAGCTTCTGTTGTGAACTGTGTTTTGGGCACAGATATATGTCCCATAGGCATATCAAACTCAACATTTATAAAATAGATTTATCTTTCCCCTAAGTCACTTATCTTCTGAGTTTCCTTATTTCTGTGGGGAGCACCACTATACTTTTAGTTATCCAGGTTTGACAAGAGTTGGAATGTCTGTATTCCTATACTTCTCACTTTCCCTTATTCCATGTGTCAACATGGAATCTAAGAACAAGGCCTAGTGGGATATGATGAATCCCAAGTTTCTGGACTAGTTTATAGGAGACCCCAAAGCTTGTCCTTGTTCCCTGTTCCCATGGGAATCTACCCTGAAGGGAATCCCAGGCTAGCAATTTCAGGTTGAGTGGGGAACCCTCAGGGGAATGACAATCCTAGTTGAATTGGACTAAGAATATGCTAAGGACCCTCTTTGTATTAGTTAGTCTCCTCTATTGTATTAGACCCTTTCCCAAGAGGATCCACACCTGGGCAGGAATCATCCTTTAGTATCCATTGTAAGTAGTCCCTTCCCTTACACCCTAGCCTCTATTTAGGATTCCTTTCCCAAGCTTGATTGTATCCTGCCAATGTAGTATGAACACTCCCATTTTCTTTGTAGCTATAGTGATGTCAATCATCTTTCCCTGCCCCTGGATTTCCCAAATGGTATATAGGTTCCCCAAATTCTTTTGTTTCCTGGAGTCCATCCAGTGTAGTGGCACTCCCAGGGGTCAGTGACCACAGAGTTCAATCCTCGGACTGGCACGCAGCTTGTCAAGGCCTTGATTAAAAAGTGATTTTGACTATTTAATAGTTCTGTGTTTTTCCCAGTCAGACACATATATCCATTTTTTTTTAATCTTGTATCCCTCCCTTTCCCTCTTTTTACATAGCTACTCTAGTTTAGGTCCTCTTGCTTGGACTATTGCAATAGTTTCCCATTTCTTCTCTTTGCCTCAAGTCTCTCCCTTCCATGTGTGGACCTGACTGGTAGCACTGTTATAGGTGTTAAACAGGAAAAAATACAAAACTATTAAACAGTCAAAAAAACCACTCTTTAATTAAAAAAAAAGGGTTCAGTGCTCTCCTCAAGGTCTCCACACAAGAGTCCCCAGATTCTGGTTGGTCTAGTGCAGAGTCCTGGATGACAACTCCAAAAATCCATGAAAATTGGGAAGCTTATATACCCTTTTTGGGGAACTTGGTAGGGACTGAAGATGGGAGAGTATAGTTGATTGGCTTTACAATGGCTACAAAGAAAATGAGAAGCCCTAGATGGGGAGACAGATGCTTTACAATGCACACAAAAGGGAGTATCCAGACCAGGGCTGGGATGCCACAGTGAAGGACTTTGGCCTAAGGGGAGAAACCGTGGAGACAAAAAGGGCACTCAACACCTGATTTGCTAGCCCTACCTAAACTACTTTAAGGTCTATTGTTAATCTGAATTTATGAAGTTGAGCTTTTCCCTCAGGGGAAAACTCATGTGACAGAGTCAAACTTGAGATGTTCACCTTCAAACTAACTAAACTGGGGAGTTATCAGACTGTAGGAGGCTATAAGTTTGGGGGTTTCTAGATTCCCCATTGACAAGGGGGTATAAATTAGATTACAATGATGCATTCAGAAATCATTACATGTTTAACAAAAGAAGGTTCACTTAACCCTAATATAGAAAGGATATTCTGGGATAGCATAGTAGGTAGAACATGTTCAAAAATGGCTTCAGATACTTCCTGAGAGACCTTGGGCAAGTCACTAAACCCCAACTGCCTAGCCCTTTCTGTTTTTCTGCCCTAGAATCAAAACTTATCAATTCTAATACAGAAGGTAAAGGATGTCAACATGGAATCTAGGAATTCCAAACTTGTGGCCTAACTGATGGGAGCTAAATCCAATCCGAAGTAGAGTGACTGTCTCCAGAAGCCTTTCCCAGTATATCACACCCTCCTTCCAAGGACTTCAGCTTGTGAGACTGAAGACCTACTTAGACTGAAGACCTACTTGGGCTCCCACCTGAAGAGGATTGTCAATACACAGTATTGATTCTAAGACAGAAGGTAAGGGAAAGAGAGTGAGACAAGAGACACACAGAGAGAGAATGAATAAATATTCAACAAGGATACAGTAGCACTTAGTTTATATATAGAAACTAATCTGGCCATCAGGGCTGGGTGTGAGGTCTTAGGAGCCTGGAGGGTGTAGATACCACCTAGTTGGACCTTTTCTTTTTTAAAAAATTTAATAGATGATTTAGAATATTTTTCTATGATTACAAGACTCATGCTCTTTCCTTCCTTTCCCCCCACTCCCCACCCTTATCTGAAGCGTAATTCCACTGTCATGGATCAAGACTAGGTAGACTTTGTTATGAACTTAGGTGACCAGAAAGCCATGAGGTTTCTAGCAAGCTGAGTCAAGGAAGGTATAGCTTGAACTTTACCCTATCTCCTCTGGTCAATTAAGTCCAGCATTGTTGCCTTTTAAGGAAAATCTTGCCTAAGCCAGCAGACTTCCCTTTCCCCAAAGGGAACTCTGGTAGGTGCTGGGCTTACTTACTTCCTTTATCCATCCTTAATGGGTGGCAAAAATGATTTTCCTAAAAGTGTAGATCTGACAAAGTAATTCTATTCGGTGAACTACAGTGGTGTAAACCTTAAAATTTCTCAGGCTTATGAATGTTAGGGGTTTCCCCCATTGGGGAATCTTCTACTTTAAAAAATTCCCTAGCAGATGGTGAGAACTCTACTTGAGTGTGGGGGCTCCTAGCTATGGGAGTGTCCCTGCTCCACCCTACTTAAGACTGCTTTAGGACAGAAAACTGTTTGCTAAACAATGAAAGTACTTTGATCCATGCTTATGGAAGGGACAGGAAGTTCTTTGAGTCATGACTGTTTTAGAATTGATACAATGGGATACTAAGTACCTATAAAGGTGGGGCAACTTGTACACTACTTAAACCTAAAAGGGTGATAACTTATTCAGAGGTTTTTTCTTAATGAAATTTGTCAACACAGCAGCATTTTTTCCTGACTTACTAAAGAGATTAAAACTACTCAGCTGTGAATTCAAAATGGGCGGTCCTTTAGAAACATCTACAGTGATTGGTAGATGTAAGGACTTAGGGGAGGTGACAGAGGAGATTTTGCCCTTAAAATTAAGAGCTTGGATCTCATTCAGGGATCTCGATTTCTGACTCTCATTCTGGAGGAGAGCTCCTTGAGGAGCTCCCCTAAGGGGCTCTGTCCCTCTGGGGTAGGAGCTCTGGAGGCTCTTGAGAGAGGCCCTTTGAAACAATCTCTGGCTGGAAGACTCTTTGGGGAAGGACGCTGGCCTGGTGTCACTAGTATCCTTGTTTAGTCAGACCTTGTGGTGAGTGTTAAAAAACTGACTGATTTCTCTTTTAAGACTCAGGTCTAGGCCATATTGGCTTGAGGCCCTTCATACTTATTCCTTTCTTACTCTCTCTCTCTTTCTTTGATTACTCATTGTATTGTTAATTAAAAATCTCTATAAACCCAATTGACTTGGGTATTTGAATAATTGGGAATATTTCCCTGGCGACCACCTTATATTTGATTTTAAAACCCAAGACACTGTAGTGAAACATATTTCTGTGGTCAAATTTACTCACCCTCTCTTATATCTATCACAATTTATATCTTCCACTATTTTAATCACTACAGTTTAAGACCTCAACCATTTTAAATCTCACATTGGCTCCCTATTGATCCTATGATCAAAAATAAAATATTCTATTCTTTTGCAACTAGGCCCCACCCTACCCTTTCCTGCCTTACTACACATTACTTCCCTTCTCTGTATGATATGGAAGTACTTCCTTAATGACATGGGCACGGTATCCCAGAAACCCAGGCCAACTATTATCAGGGAAACTCTCTTGCTTTACCTCCTCCTGACTCTTAACCTAGAAACACCCAATGACCCCACCTAGGGTCCTGAGATGTTTATCCTCCTTAATTGTCCTCTAGATTTAAGATGGACAAAGAGATGAATCTTTATGCCTCCAGGCAGACCCCAGTCAGATGACCACCTCACCCCACCAAATGCCTGAGGGACTAATACTCTAGGTCATGTCCACACCAGGACATAGCATCTAAAGAGTATATAAACCCCAGAACTGATGTCATCTGGGTGACAGCCTTTCCATCCATGCTGTCCTCCCAAGGAGCTGCTCCCCATCTTGCTGTTCCACCTTGCTATCCTCCTGGCCATTCTCAACATTACTTTCTAAATTAATAAATCTCTTTTTTTGTTTTTAAGCTAAGTTTTGGAGTCTTGCATTCTTGCAAAAGGTATCCTTCCCGAATCCCAAGGGTATCCTTCCTGCCCATAACATTTTGGTGTCCACATTGACCCCCATAACACTTAACAGCCAAAATCACTGTTTCCCACATCATCTCCATACTTCTGAACTAGCTGTTTCCCATGACTGGAATACACTCTCTCCTCACCTCCACTTAGTACAAGAACTAGCTTCTTACACATGGAAGCCTTTTCTGATTCCCCACTCAGTTACTAGCACCTTTCTTTTTATTTTATTTATTTATTTTTATAAAAACCCTTACCTTCTATCTTGGAGTCAATACTGTGTATTGGCTCCAAGGCAGAAGAGTGGTAAGGGCTAGGCAATGGAGGTCAAGTTGACATGGGCACTGTACCCCCAGAAACCCAGGCGAACTATTATCAGGGGAACTCCCTTGTTTTTTTCCTGACTCTGAGACTAAAAACACCCAATGACCCCTCTAGGATCCTGAGATGACTATCTTCCTTTGATCGTCCTCTAGATGGACAGAAAGATGCACCTTCAAGCCACACCTTGATCCTATCAGACATCTGTTTGTTCCCTAAAACTAAGGAATCTTTATGTCCCCAGGCAGACCCCAGTATGATCACCCCACCTCATGCCTGAGTGACTATTGTGAAAAATGTATAAAATCCCCAGAACTGATGTCATCTGGGGGACAGCCTCTCCATCCACGCTGTCCCCATGGGGGAACAGCCTTTCCTTTCATGCTGTCCTCCCAAGGAACTGCTCCCCATCTTGCTGTTTCACCATGCTATCCTCCTGGCCACTCTCAACATTACTTTCTAAATTAATAAATCTCTTTTTGTTTTTAAGCTAAGTTTTGGAGTCATTGCATGCTTGCAAAAGGCATCCTTCCCGAACTCCAAAAAGGTTATCCTTCCTGCCCATAACAAAGTGACTTGTCCAGGGTCACACAGATGGGAAATGTCTGAGGCCAGATTTGAACCTAGGACCTCCCATCTCTAGGCCTGGCTCTCAATCCACTGAGCCACCCAGCTGCCCCCTACGAGCACCTTTCTGACAATATTATATTTACAAAATACCATTCTGTATATACCTACTTATGTACACATCTCCCATAGACATATTGCTAGTTCCTCAAAGTCAGGGATGGTTTTGCTATTGTCTTTCTATCTTTAGTGTCTAGCACAGTACCTGACACATAATAGACACTTAATGTTTGTTGACTGATTGATCAACCTGCATGGATACAATCTAGGAGAGGGTATCATGGATCCCTTTGGCTGACTGGTGAAGCCTACAGAATTCTTCTCAGAATTATATTTGGTTTTTGTTTTTTAATTTATACTTGAAATTGCAGCTAGAGGTTAATGAAAATAAAATTGTAATTTTTTTTCATCCAATTTCATCAATCCCTCAATTGACCCTTAGGTACCTTGGGAGTTCAGGAATCCCATGTTAATAACCTCTGAGCCAAGGCAACTTTACTTAAATGAAGCGAATTCCTTCTGCATCTTGATACAAAATAACCAAGTTTTTATTATAACCACATAGCCAAGATAATCTTGTCTTGTTATTGTAATGTTATTGTCTCAATCTTGTAATGTTATTGTCTTTAGTGAATTGCTTATATCCAGTCTAGAAACTGTGGGCAGGGACCACTATAACTTGTAACACACTTTGATTAGCTGACCATTGAATTTTCCTTCTGGTTTCCTTCTAATTGTTTCAGATTACCTAGATCTTCTCTCCTTAGTGAAACCATAAACTAAAGTAGGATTGCAATGAAGTCTACTTATTTTCTACCATAGATCCTTTCAGTTGGAAGGGGCCATAGAGGATATTGTGGGGTACAGATGTGTTTCCCTGGGGTTCGGGAAGGATACCTTTGCAAGAATACAAGACTCCAAAATTAACTTAAAAGTAAAAAGATTTATTAGTAACGTTGCATTTTCGGCAATCAAGACAGCAAGAGTGGAACAACCTCCCTCAAGTGCCTCAATTCTGGGGTTTTTATATTCAATGAAGACTTGACTCTGGGGCAAGAGTTTGGGGAGGAGTTTTCCCTGAAGGCATGGGGGTGCTTCTTATGATTTGGATCAATGGGACAATCAAAGGAGGATAATCCTCTCAAGGTCAAATGTTTTGGGTTGGGAGTCAGAGGGTGTAAGGGAGCAAAGGAATTTCCTTGCTAATAGTTTGTCTTGAGTTTCTGGAGGTACAATGCCCAAGACAAGATCACAGTTCAACCTCCCTTATCTTAGAAAGAAGGAAACTGAGGATGTGAGGTTGAAGGGTCTCTAAGGTACTATCTAATTTTAACATTCTATTATTCTCTGAAGATTGAGAATTCAGGGAGTCTAAATACAACTTTACAGCAATTATGGAGGGCATTAGAAGGTAGACCAAAAGTTAACTAGCATTTAAGTGCTTACTATGTGCTCAGAAGTGCTGGGAATACATAGAAACAAAGACACTCCTATATTCAAGAAGTTTAGATTTCAAATAAAGAAGAGCACATACTACACAGCAACTTGAAAAGGTAGGGAATGAAGGTAGCATGAGGAGTATACCTTTTGAAGAGGCATGGTAGGAAAAGTCTGGAATGCAACTGTGAAAGTAGCCTGGGTGCTCTCTTTAAATGGAGGTTCTGGGAGAAGCTATCCAATCTGAGGAGCAGGTCACAGAGATGGAGGGTTTTTCCAAAGTTTTAATTCCAGGGCTGGCCTGAGGCTTCAGGATGAAGATCTGGGTTATGGTAGAGGAAGTCCAGAGTGTAGCCTGGAGAGGAAAATCAGAATGGTTTTTTAAAGCTCAGTCCACAGTATCCTATCTCATGTGAGGGAATTAATTTCATTCAGGTCTTCAGTTATTTTACGATATTGTCAAATTCTGACCTTAAAGACCAGAACAATCTGAACCTTCATGGACAAGAAATGGGTGGTTGGCACTTGAGGGAGGTTGTTCCACTCTTGCTGTCTTGATTGCCGAAAATGCAACGTTACTAATAAATCTTTTTACTTTTAATTACAGGGAATAGATTACAGGTATACCTTAGTCCCAATAAAATGCATATTTCTGAAAAGTAGTATATAAGTAGATTCCCATTTACTCATTAATACCCTTTTTCAGAGATGTTTTATCTAAATTTTCTGGATTTCAAATATGGGGGGTATTATAAGTATTACAATTAATTATTATCATGCTATATATGCTACATTATTGAATTTATATTACTATTATATATTATGTAGCATGCTACATAATTATATTATCTATATTGTCATATAACAATGTAATAATTAATTCTATAACATTGATATTTAATGTTATATAAATTAATATATATTTTTATAATTGGTTTTTCATTTACATAATTATTATCAAATAGTTGTATTCATTGTTAAATAATTACATAACTTCATTATACTTCTATAACTTCAAGTCCCCTTAGCTAAATATCTAATCTTCTACAAGAAGCCTTTCTCGAATCCCCAATACTAAAGCCTTTCCTCTGCTGATTATTCCCAATTTATCCTATACGTCTTATTTGTATATAGCTGTTTGAATATTACTTCACCACTGGACTGTAAAATCCTTGAAAACAGGGATTGTCTTTTGCTTTGAAATCTCAGTGCTTGGTACTTAGCAAGATGATTAATAAATGCTTGGTGATTGAATGATTAAAAACTTATGTCTTTTAAGAGAGGCTATATGAAGGGAATATGCTCCACTAATTTGGGCCAAAGTTTTTGTCAATCGCAGAGCCTTTAGGTAATAAAACATTAGGTATATGTTTACATATCTCCTACACACACAAATTTCAACTAGTCAACCGCTGAATAAGCATTTGGTAAACTCTTACCATGTACCGGGGGCAGCTAGGTGGCGCAGTGGATAAAGTGTCCTGGAGTCAGGAAGACAGGTTCAAATCCGACCTCAGACAAGAAAACCCCCAAAGAGGTCTATGAATCGGACATGACTAAAAATAGCAATGCAGTAGGCCCTGGGCAAAAAGAAAAAAAAGAAAGGCATAAGACGGTGCCTGCCTTTCAAAGGGCTTACAGTCTAACAGGGAAGACTACATGCAAACTGTAGATAATTAATGGAGAAGGCATTCAAATTTTCCATTATCAGGATGCTGAGGAGGAGGAGGAGGATTGGAGATGGAGCACACCTGTACAAGGAACCAGTTATTAGCCCCTCCTTTCTGCCGGTAGAAATTGCGCTCCACCAATCAGAGAGGAAGCTAGAGGAGCCGTGTGGGCGGGCAGAGGGAGCTCTAAGGCCGGGTTCCTCCCCCTTTGTTCAGCGCAGACCGCAGGATGGGGGGATGGGGAGGGGTGGCGCGACGCGATTTGGAGAGGCCGTGGGGAGGAGGAAAAGGCGAGCCTGGTCTCTCCTCCTTTTTCTCCTCCCTCCTCCCCCGCCGCCTGACCGGAAGTATGTGATCCCGGAAGTTCCGGTGCCATTGCTGTGTGGGATAAACAGTAATGGCGGAGGCTGCAGCTCCCGGAACAACAGCCACAACATCAGGAGCGGCAGCGGCGGCGGCGGTGGCAGCGGCCTCCCCCACCCTCACCCCCACAGTCGCTTCCCAGTCCCCAGCGGCGGGAGGAGGAGGGGGAGGCAGCGGCGGTGGCTGGACCAAACAGGTCACCTGCAGGTAAAGCGGCTAAGAGGCTGAGGGAAGATGGAGGGGGGGCGGGGAGGAGAGAAAGCCGGCGTTTCCATGACCCCCGCCCGGGGGCGCCGCTGCCCCCGCACCCCGCGGCCTCCTCCTCTTCAATTGGGGCGCCCCCAAACCTAGGGACTCCCTTCTGGCGGCTTCCCTGTTTCATTTCTGGGTGTCCTTGCGGGGACCCCCATTCCAGTCTCACCCCCCCTTTTTTTTAAGTCATCGCAGGCCATTAATTGGGGGGAAAGCGCCATTCCAGGAGGAAGGAGTGAAGTGATCGCCCCCTCTTTCCTTGGCCGTGTCATGCGCGAACTTGTTCCCCAAATCCCATCGCCCGGGTTTCCTTGGGAGGAAGTGGGGGTTGGGGGGTGTCGTTCTTCCTTGTACTCTCAAGGTCTTTTCTTGGGGCCTTGGGAGTCCCTGCAGAGGGCCCCAGCAAGATTGCCCTGTCTCTCCAGCCTTCTTTCCTCTGGGCTACCCGGCTGCAACCGGTTACAAAGGCTGTTATTTATCTCCCCTGCTGTGAGAAGTCGCTTTTGTATTTTTCCTCTCCCTATTTAATCCGACTTGGGGATTCTGGGCTTTGTCTAGAACCAAATCCGAGGCCCAGAAAGCTATCCTACCCTAACTTATCTCGAGGATGCAACTCACCTCCCCGGTTTAGAATCTACCTCTTCACTTCTGGAAGCAACAAAATCTTGGTGTTCAGATGATTGCTGCACTCCCCATAAATCAGCTTTGCTCTGGTACAAACAAGGATTTCTGCTTTGTCTTAGCCCACTTGATATTGTACGCAGTGAACTAAAGGATCATTTTCAGAGAAAAAATACTGTATTTGCAGCATGGGTTTTAATCACTTTGAAATACTGAGTCAGCATTCAGTCTTTCTTTTTAATATTGCTGATTTTTATTTTACGATTGATTAGAAAAGAGACTCTTGTTGGTGAGTAAGATAATGTGAAGAAATGTATCTGTTTTTTTTTTAAACATGCTGTGCATTTTTTTATGTTGTAGGCACGAAGTTTACTATTTTTTTAGTATTAATTTCAGGTCCTTTTTCCCCTCTCTAAATGCAGGTATTTTAAGTAGTCAGAGACATGCAAAATTTCATTTTAGTAAGTCTTCCCTTCAATAAAGACACTTAGCTAATAGAGAAATAAGCTTGACCGCATAACTATAAAACATACTGGGTATTTATAAGGAATTTCAAATTTCTTTTTCATGAAACCAATTTTATGTAAATGGTTTTCATTTATTTTTGTTATACTCAGCTATCACTATGGACAGCTTAGAATTTTAGGTTATATTTGAGTCTCTTTTTGATGTTAAATACTTTATCCTTGGAGTACTTTATTAGTTTTCTGGGTATGCCAGTCTTTTATTCTAGCCTATAGTCTCCCCAATACAATTGCTTGAAGTAAAATTCTTTGAATAGTTTACTTTTAGACTTTTGCCCAAGATTTCATAATTACTACTGATACCTATACCCTTGGATTTAAGAGTCACAGAGACTTGCTTCAGCTGCTTATTACCTGTGCAACTCTGGGCAAGCCACTTAAGGTCTTTTAGCCTCAGTTTTCTCATATTTAAAATAGGGATGATACCCCATCTCATAGGATAAGAGTCAAATAAGAGAATAATTTGCAAACTTCCAGTATATTCATATTAGCTCTTATTGGCAACAATGCATAATTATATAGCTAATCCTAATTTAGCCTGTTGGAACTCACCATCAGCTTGATCTTTTCAAACATCTATTTTTGTTTCTTTCCTTTGACTCCCTTCTATTCTTGGCCAGTCTTTCTATCCCTTATACCAAAATTGCTCTAGAGAAAAGAGAATTGGATTCTAGTTTCAATTTATTATGTGAACTTAGACAAGTCACTAGTTATCTATCCCAGGAGTCTTAATCTTTAAAATAAATCTCTTGTGACCCCTTCCAGCTCTAATATCCTTTAAAGATATATGCGATTACTCATGCAGAGGACTTTGTTTCCTTCTCTCTTCCAATTTGTGTGCTACATTACCCATGCAAAATACTTTTCCCTTAAGCTTTACTGATTTCCCCTCATCAGTCATTCCATGAATTCTTTATTTTCCTTAAGCAACATAATGGATCAGAATTAGTTTGTAAACCAATAAAATAATAGTTTAGAAGTTTGTTACTAATCCATTGTGGGAATCCTTTTGTGTCATGGACAGTGAAGAATTTTTATAGTTCAGAAACTTGGTAGACCTGATCTGTACAGGGTTTTGTAAAAGATTATGCTGCTCTAATCCTAGTATTTAGTTCTTATGTAAAGCAGTGAGAGACAGTTTGAGTGGGTAAATAGAGAGTTAACCTTGGAATACTGAAAGACCTAAGTTCAAACCCCAATTCTGGCAACTACTGATGTTGTGACTCTGGTCACTTATCTTCAAGGCGCAGCAGACAACTCTGAAGCTACAAGGTCCAGAACGGTTGTTGATGTACATTTGTGGCTGGAGTTTCCTCACCAGAACTTTCCTACACCAGTGAAAACAAGAGTTTGACCTCAGTATATATTTACAACTTTGGGCTTAGGTGGATTATATAGTACCTAATAAGAATTATGATGAATTTGCCATGCTTAATGGGAGTTTTCTTCAGAATAGAATCATTATGTCTATTAATTTTCAATAGACTCCATTTTCAACTGCAACTACCATCTATGTAGTAGTCTATGTAGTAATCATTCTTAATTTCCTTGCATAGAAGAATAAGATACCTAAAAGAAGAGACTCTTTGTCAGACTTGTTAAAATTACTTCTGTTTTTTAAAAACAAAAAAGAAACTAGGGAGTTGGAGGGCAGGGAAATGAACAAGGGATGACTAGGCATCTTAATAAAAATCATGTTTCTTGGAATTAAACCAGAGTCTCTCTGTAATGTGGTTCACGATGTAGGATGATTTTATAGGTAAGACTAAGTTATAAATAGCTTCTTCCAGTACTCCTTGTAACTAAACCCTTTTGGAAAGAGTCCAAGGTGGTCCTGTGTTATACAGTTGGTGTTACAATGAGGCTGCAGTGTACATGTTTCTTTACCACATATCATCCACAGATCTAGGCATTTGTCCAATACTGCCTTCCTCACAAAAGGTATAATGCCTTCTAGAAGCTGCTAAAGCTACTTCTCTCCATCCAAAAAGCAAAACTTGTTCACTTCTTTTATTGGAGGGTACCAATTTTCATTGATTATATCCAATTTTGTATTGTTATTTCTCAAGATATTTTTCTTCTGTTATTTAATGTTAAACATTTCATGGTTCTCTTATCAGTGCAGCCCTCCATCTCCCCCAAACTGTTAATATTTCCATACATCTTAAGGACCAGGATGAGACCTGAGGATTTTGCCACTCTTTAGCATCTCTAAGGAAAAAATGGGTGAGGTTAAAGGAAATGGCTAGGTATTACTGTGGATTGAGTATTTGACCTGGGGTGGAGAATGGGGCCTAGAGTTCAGAATTGATTTCATATCTGGCCTCAGACACTTGTCCCTTCACCCATTTTGCCATGGTTTCCTTGTCTATAAACTGAGCTGGAGAAGGAAATGGTAAACCTCAATATCTTTACCAAGAAAATCTCCAAATGGGGTCAGGAAGAGTTGGACACAACTGAAATGATTGAATTTAACATACAAAACAATTAAAGGCTTAATCATAACTCACAAATTTTATGGTATTTCAAATGCATTCCTCAGAAGTCCCAAAGGAAATTGAAGTCATTTAGCAAGCATTTATTAAGCCCCTATGTTCCAAGACATTGTGCTAATTACTGGGTGTGCAGAAAATTAGTCAGTGCTCTCAAGGAATAGTCTAATGGTGGAAACAGCATGCAAACAACTACTTACAAACAAGTCACATACCAGATAAGTTAGAAATAAGCAAAAGGGAAAAGGTACTACCTTTAAAAGGGGATTGAGGAAAGCTTTTAGGAGGAGAGATTTTAGCTGGGACTTGAGGGAAGCTAGGGAGACCAGGAGGTGGAGATGAAAAGAGAGACATGGTGGGGATAGCCAGAGAAAATGTCTAGATTTGAGAGATGAAGCATCTCCTGTCAGGAACAGCAAAGGGAGCCTTTGTCACTGGATCATAAGAGCATGTGTGGAGAGGAGAAAGTATATATAAGAAGATTGGAGTGGTAGAAGGACTCTAGGTTACAAAGAGCTTTGGATCCTCAGTAATGGGGAGCCACTGGAGTTTATTGAATAAGGGAGTGACATACTCAGACCTGTACTTTAGGAAGGTAGGTAGTTTGACAGTTAGGTGGAGGATGGTCTGGAGTAAGGAGAGACTTGAGTCAGGAAAACCAACCTGAAGGCTGTTGGAATAGTCCAGGTATGAAGTGATGAGAGCAGAGTGATATGGGAAAAGGGGGGTGTTTAGGAGATATGTTATGAAGGTCAAAAAAAATGACAGGACTTTGGTAACTGACTGATCTGGGAGGGGTGGGAGTTTGAGAAATTCAAGGGGCTTCTCAAGGCAAGACATAATACTCTGCATATTGGAATTTCATTTACTAGTGTAGTATGTGCAATATTCAGGTAAGTGTTCTGCCAAATATTTATAGCAAGTCAAATCTATTCTTCATCAACCTAATTAGAGAATCATAATTTTACTCTCATTAGAAACTTCTTAGACATAGTTGTCATCATCACCTTAAATTTTTGGTTTCGTTAAAGGTTGCTAATTTAGAAATGGCCCATAAATAATTGCTGTATATTTATAATGTTTGGATTTCATGCAAGCACTCTTATATTATTGAGTAGTTTTAAGAATACCTTGCTACAGAATCTCCATTAAAAATAAAGCTGCTATGATGGAAAAGTTTTTCTGGAAATGGTGTTCATGTACTTTGTTACTCAGTTTTTTAACCTGAAAACTATTTGGTATTGCTTTTCTGTGTAAAAGAAAAAAACAGCAACCCACCAATAAAATTTTTTATTAATAAAATAAGTTGACCCGATGAAATCAATTAAGTATTAACTAATATAAAAGCAAATATCTTGAGTATCTGCAAGGCACAATGGGGAATTCAGAGAACTAGGACAAGCATACACCTAGTTGCAAAGAGTGTTATACCAACAAGAAGAATTAAATTACAGTATAAAATATTTCATGATTAAACATCAGATTAATCAGCAAATAACATTCCTAAATCTCTAGGGAATTGTAAGTAATACCTATTAACATACTGACTGGATCCAAGAAACTTTCACAAGCTCCCAGTGAGTTCCATCTGGCCACAGTGTTTTAAATTATCAAAAGATTCAATTCAAATATTAAGTATGTACTCTGTACAAACTGCTGGGGATACATGAAATAAGGAATGGGCTTGGAATTAGTAAGGATAAGATAGGGATGGTTGAAAGAGTACAAGAAGAATATTGAGATAGGCTGGACAGGTATATTTCTTAATCAGGGAAGTGCCATGATTAGAGTTCTAGAACTTGAAGGTTGAGCAGGGAGGTGCCAGAAGAGTTTATTACAGTAGTCTAGGAGAAATACTGAAAGTCTAAACTAGAATAATGGGAATGAAAAGGAGAAACATTTAAGAAATGTTGAGTTAGAATGCACAGAACTTAGTTTGGGAACTGAGTGATTATTGGGAGAGAAGAAAGAAGCAAATATCCATAAGTTTTCCTACCTGGATGACTTAAGGGGAATGCTGGTACTATAGCTGGAAAAATTGGCGTTAGGGAGGTGGACAGGTCTTTGAAAATAAATTCTGCTTTGGGCACAACTGACTTTTTTCCAGGAGATGAACAACAGGCAGTTAGAAATGTGAACCTGGTGCTTAGGGGAGAAATTGGTCCTAGAGATAAGATTAGAATTATATGCATACAGGTAATTATTAAACATGAGATAATCAAGAAAAAATACCTAGAGAAAGTCAAGGATCCATCATAAAGTTACTGTGTCCAAAAATCCAGAGCTTCTTATGGAGATTTTGAAGGCTATATAATCTACCAAATGAAGAATAACTTCTATTCCTTGACTTTCTTAATTCTTTAGTCTCCCCCCTCTTCCTCCCATCCCCAACAAAGAGATTTTATTAAATTCAATAAAGGGATTCATTATGGTCTTATTTTTAAAATACTCTGCTAAGTGCAGGGCATACAAAGATAAAAATGAAACTATTCCTCCCCTTGAGTTTACAGTCTATTTGAGGGATACAAAATTTACAAATGTATATAAGTAGAAAATACATACAAAGTCATTCCAAGAGGGAGATAGTAGGAATATCTGGAGGAATTAGGAAGGCCACTTATAAAAGGTGGCACCTAAGATGTGCTTTGAACAAGGTTAAGATGAAGGAAGAATGCATTATAATAAAGGGGTCCCACTTGCGTAAGAAATGGAGATTTCTACATCTAGTTTGGGACTAACTTAGTTCTCCAGAATATCCCCCCCAAAAAAATGGTACCATCCTACCATAGGTCTGTATTACCTCTCACCTACCTAAAGTGATCTTCCTACCTCAGATCCCTCCAAGTTAATTCAACACAGTATTGCCCCATAAAACTTAATGCAATGCCCTAACCTTGAGTTATGCCCAAAAGTGTTCAATGACTTCTCATTGCCTGTGGAATAGAGTACAGGCCTGACATTCAAGGCCTTCCATAATTTGCTCCAACTCATGTTTAAAGAAGCAACATGGAATGGTGGAAAGAGGACTGAACTTGGAGTCAGGAACTTGGGTTAAAATCCTTCCTCACTGTAACTCTGGGTAAGTCACTTAATCTCTACCTGTTTCAGAACAGTTGTAAAATGAAGGTGTTGGACTCAGATCTTTTCCAGCTGCCTCTAAATATGATTCTAGGACTTTGCTCTGATGCTCAGTATTTTCTCTTTCATGTATTCTCTGCCTCCCAGAACTGGCCTATATTTTCCCTCATGTTATTTTGTGGAATGTCCTTCCCATCTTATTTAAATCCTATCCATCCTTTGAGGCTCAGCTTAAATGTTAATTCCATGAAGCTTTTTTGATCTTCCCCAGGTACAAATAATCTCTCTTTCCTTCTTAACTTTTACATTGTTCTTCTTAAACATTTAGGTTCTCTTTTACATTATAGTTTGCATTAGGTTTTCTTTTACATTATATATAATAGTTACTTTATTTCATAGACTTTCATGTCTTACAAAGCAGTTTTATATGTATTCTCAATTGATCCCTGTAGCAACTTTGTGAAATAGATAGCAACTTAAGTATTTCAAAAGGAGGAAACTGAGAGTCCTAGGGGGTCATGACTTTTCTGAGGATATACAACAGCTAAGTGGCAGATCTAGAATCTGAACGCAAGGCTTTTGTTTCCGGGCCAGTATTCTCTTAGGTATTATTTGACTTACTGCAGCTATTTTGCTAGGATATAAATTCCTTAAGCGAGGGACCATGACTTAACTTTTTAAATCTCTTTTAGCCCCTAACAATGATTTGTACATAGGTACTTAACATTTAAAAATTTGAACCCCGGTCACATGATTATCCAGCTTCTTCAAGTGACAATTCCAAGTTGAACTCACTCTGTTGTTTTAAAAGTTATTTTGTTGGGGGCAGCTGGGTATCTCAGTGAATTGAGAGCCAGGCCTAGAGATGGGAAGTCCTAGATTCAAATCTGGCCTCAGACAACTTCCCAGCTGTGTGACTCTGAGCAAGTCACTTGACCCCCATTGCCTAGCCCTTACCACTCTTCTGCCAAGACAGAAGGTAAGGGTTTAAAAAAAAAAGTTATTTTGTTAAGTCAGCATCAGTCCTTTTGTAATTTTATGCTTATTTTTCCTCATTTTGTCTAATAGCACAACACAGATATTATAATATCCTGCTCTTCAGATATTTGATGTAACTGTTATGTCTCTGGTAGTCTTTTTCTGGACTCACTTTTAAATTTCACACCTACGATAAAGTTTCTGATCTGCTGGTCTGTGTGGTGGTAGTTATTCTCTGAACATATTCTATAGTTTTTAAGTGGCTGTGTTAAGACGTGGCACTCAGAAATGAACACAGTGCTCCACTGTGTAGTCCGAGTAGCAGAGTACAGTGAGACTATTACTTTCCATGATCTAGGTACTATATTTTTTTAATGCCGCCTAAGGTTATGTTAGTTTTAGCAGCCCAGTTACACTGTTGACTCATTTACCCTGCAGCCAACTAAAACTCCTACAAGTCTTTTTGGTGTGTGTGTGTACTCTCTCTCTCTCTCTCTCCCTCTCTCCCTCTCTCTCTCTATCTCTCCCTCTCTCTCTCTCTCTCCCTCTCTCTCCCTCTCTCCCTCTCTCCCTCTCTCTCTCTCTCTCTCTCTCTCTCTCTCTCTCTCTCTCTCTCTCTCTCTCCCTCCCTCCCTCTCTCTCTCTCCCTCTCCCCCCCACCCCCCAGTGGCTTCAAGAAACTAGAGAAATGTAAATGCCATTTTTGTAAACTTTTTAAAAGCAATAACTAAACCTATAATGCTTGTTCACCTGCTGTGGAGCTATGCACAGTCTTAAAATTGGAATATTGAATGTCTTTAATAGGGATAAATCTCCTAGTCTCAAAATTACTCTTTAGCCAAGATAGACATATAGACCCCCCCAAAAGACGGGGGGGGTGGGTATATTTGACAGGCAGAGAGAGTTATATCTAGATAGGGTGGGTGCTTCCTTGGACTTGCTTTATTTTGAAGAGGAAAGGGAACTTGGGCTATCAACCTAGGTTCCTTTGCTTTTGGCCCCAATGACTGGTATACATTTTTCCTCTAATGCTTCTTTCTTTTTCTCTTCCCCTTCAAGGTGCAAGCATTTTGAGTATTTTCTTGGCACAACTTGGGGGAAGGAGCAGAGTGTTCAGTGTACATCATCAATTTTTGAAAAGCAAACTCCCCAGTCTTCCTGTGATTTTATTAGACCTATCTAATTTAGATCTATTTAGATATACCAAATCTTTTACTTATTCAGGTGCTTTTTACTTAAATGTGGAGTTTTAAAAAATATTTAATTAGGACTTTTTTTTCTTATTTTGATTGATAATTTTGTTCTATCTTATTAAAAAAATATATCTCCATCCTTCCCTGCCCAGCAAAATATACTCTATAACAAAGAGGTGGGGGGAAAGTTCAGCAAAACTAATCATATAAACCAACATATAATATAAAGTCTGACATCATGTACAATTCCACCTTTGCAGCGAAGGGAAGAAGTCACATTTTTTCAGGTCCTCTTCTGCCCAAGTTTGGCTATTATGATCTCTACCCATTGTACCACCCAGCTGCCCTGTGAAATGTCATCTTGATATAACCATGGTGGTTTTTTAAATTTTCTCATTTGGTTACCATCAGATTGATTCAATCTTATTGTCACCCCCTGATCATACCTATAGCATGAGCAATGTTTTTCCAGCTTAAGATCATGTTGAATCTCAGTTCTGTCATCTTGTCTGTTGGCCCAGTTTTCAGTAATCTAAAAATTTGATAAATGTATTTCTCTTTCAGTGTCACTGACTTTGTTGCCTAGGCTGACATGACCATTAGTCAATACTTAAATGTAATTATTCATTAAGGTTCAAATCCATGCTTTTATTAACCTTTAAAAAAATTTTATCAACCAGGTTGTTATTAGAGATTCTTAAAATCTTGGCTGCAACAAATATAGATACAGCATTCTATTTGCCTATCAAGCCTTATTAGAAAAGGAAAAGCAGGCAATTAGTAAATGTATGATTATCTTGGCCTGACTTGGCCTATGAACCCATGTTGGCCACTAGTGATCACTGTATTGGTTTCTAAATGCTTAGAAACTGTTCCCTAAATGATCAGTTTAGAATTCTTTTGACAAAAGGGCAAAAGTGACACATTGGAGGGGATGTGGAAAATAGGGACACTAATGCACTGTTGGTGGAACTATGAACTGATTGAATCATTTTGGAGAGCAATGCAGAATTACACTCAGTTATAAAATACTATTACTGGATCTATTTCCCCAGGAGATTAGGGAAAGAGGAGAAGAACCAATATGTTCCAAAATATTTATAGCAATTCTCTTTGAGGTGGCAAAGAATTGGAGATGGGGATAATGGCTGAACAAATCGTGGTGTGTGATTCTGATGGAATTCTCCTGTACCATAAGAAATGATGAACAAACTGATTTTTTTTTTAACCTGGAAAGAACTATACACAATAATGAACAGTTAAATGAGTAGAACCTGATATACATAGCCACAGAACCAATACTGGAAGAATAAACTGAGAATATTGCCTCTAAAAAGTGAACAGAAAGCTAAAACATGAAAGACTTAATTTAAATAGACATGTTGGCCTCTCAGACAATATCCTTTTGATGTGGGGTGGTTGGGGAGCAGTTGTGACACTTGTAGATGGGATCTATTATGTAGATGTGCAAGTTAAACATATAGGAGAATTGTGATTTCATTTATGTAATATCTTTTATGTATGGAAATACTTGTTTTGTATTTGTAAACATTTGGAATAATAATTTTTAAAAAGAAAAAATCATAGTTGATCAACACATTGAAATCTTCCAAAATGTGCAATATACAATACCTCTGGACTTCCCAAGTTCATGAAGGTATGAGATGAGGATATCCTTTCATATCACTTAAGAGTCATATTTAATCTTTATAATGTTGCTGCTTTAACTTTTGTTGTTGTTTGTTTGCCTGTGGTTCTTTTCATTAATATTGTTATAGTCATGTAAAAAAATTAGAGATAAATGTCAAACTTACCTATAGTTTCTGGGATTCCTCTCACCCCCATTTTTAACATAAAGTTCAAATCATTCTAATCTTCTATCACTCTATAATTCCTTGGATATTACCAATAAGCTAGTGGTTCTGAGACTATTTCTGCAAGTTATTTAAAGAATATAACAAAGACCTGAAGACTTGAACACATTTAAAACTAGATATTCTATTCTGACCTAACCTATCTCAAAGTGTAGCCTTGTTTATATTATTTGTTTCCTACTTTCCATTATGAAGACTAGGCTTGTTGAAGATGAAATTAGGAGTTGAGAAGTTCTATATTCTCACGGTCTTCTGGTTAACAGTATCATCCCTAATCAGTGGTGCTATCCATCACCTTTGTTTCTTTATTCTGAATACAGTATTTTTAAAATTAATAAATTTATTTTGAATACAGTTTTAAAAAAATGTTGTAAGCTTCAGCTTTATAGGCTTTTAGTTTTTTTCAGGTTTATGTATATTGTATTTGTTACATGCTCCCATCTTTTTACAGACCCTTTTATAATTGTGATCTCACAAGTCAGTCAACAAATATTAATGTTTCCTATGTATCAGGGCAGCTAGTAAGTGCAGTGGATATAATATTGGAATTAGGAAGACATCCTGAGGTTTATATGTGGCCTCAGATTTGTGTGACTCTGGACTGTACTGTTTGACTCAGTTTCCTCATTTATAAAATCAGCTGGAAAAGAATGGCAAACCTTTCCAAGTATTCTTGCCAAGAAAACCCCAAATGGGATCACGAAGAATTGGACAACTAAAGTGAGTGAACAACAGCAGCAGTATGTCGGGCACTGTACTAGGTGCCTAAGATACAAATGCAACCTGCATTGTTCCTGCTAGCAAGAACTTTACATTAGGTGAATATAACATTTTTAAAATTAAGTAAATACAGCATATAAAAAATACACAGAAGTTAGAGGGGAAGAGTACTGGGAGAGGCCTCTTCAGGGTGGCCTACAGGGCTCCAAGAGTTAAGCATTCCAGGCATGAGGAATGGCTCTGTGGCAAAGAAAGAGAAAGAAGTGGCACCATGGGGTTCAAGGAAGCTTGTCTAAAGCCAGTTTGATTGAACTGTTGGGGGCCTGGGGTGTAGGTGATCAGCCTGGAAGAACAAATTCTGGAGCCCGATTGTGAAGGACTTTAAATTCCAGGCAAAAGTTTGTATTTGATACCAAAGGGATCTATTAAAGTCTCATGAACAGAAGAATTATATAATCAGGCTTGTGTTTTTAAGATATGTAGAAGATGTAGAGGGGAGAAGTTCAAGGAAATGAAGCAGTTAGGTGTCACAGTGGAGAGAGAGCTAAGTTTCAAGTTAGGAAGATTTAAGTTCAAATCCAGCTTCAAACACTAGGTATCTTGACTAGCTGGGCAAGTCACTTTAACTGTCTACCTCAGTTTCCTCATGTGTAAAATGGCAATAATACTTTGCAGGTATATTTCAAGTAGAAAATGTGATAATATTTACAGAACACTTTGTAATCCATAAAATGCTATATAAATGGTAGCTATTAATATGGGAATAAGAACTAATATTCTCTTGCAATAGTCTCTATGCACTGCCTTGATTAGGGTCATCTCAGAATGAAGAGGATAGATGGGAAATTTAATGTGGATTTGGAATTGATAGATATTAGAAACTGATTGGTTAAGGAAAGTGAAAGAGTGAAAAGTTGAGGATGATTTATAAGTGACTGGAAATGGAAGTACAGTGGTGACCTCAACAGACAATTGTGACAGGTTGGTGTAGTGGATTGAGGTTCTGTTTTGGGAGTTCAGGAAACCTGATTGAAGTCACATCTCTGACACATTTTAGCTGTGTGGTCACAGACAAAGTCAGTGACTTTTAGTGTCCCTAGGCAATTTGCCAAGATTTAAATTACAGAAAGTTCTTGATATTTCGGTTGAGTTTGACTATATTATTAGAGAGCGTTTTTATATTAGAGAATTTCCTACACAGAAATCACCCATCCTGCCCCCCAAATGCTTTTAAAATGTGCTAGCTAATTATTTCTTTCAATATTTACTAGCATGGACACTTTATATTTTGAGACCTAAATTGTGTTCATATATCATAAATAGCATTCCTCATTGAAATAGAAGCGCCTTATTTTTAACTGATATTTTTCTAAGTTTTCTACATGACAGTAAAGTCAATAAACATTAAGTCCTTAGTATAGTGCATGGCATATAAGTAGGTGCTTAATACATGTTTATTGAAGGGAAGCTGGGTGGTTCAGTGGATTGAGAGCAAGGCCTAGAGATGAGAGGTCTGGTTTAAATTTGATATAGACAATTTCTACCTGTATGGCCTTGAGTAAGTCACTTAACCCCCATTGCTTAGCCCTTGTCCCTCTTTTGCCTTGCAACCAACACACAATATTGATTCTAAAATGGAAGGTAAGGATTATTAAATAAATACAAGTTTGACTAAGTGACTAGTATGTACTAGGCACTGTGCTGAGGGCTGGGATACAAAAAAAATAGATATTCCTTACCTTCAAACAGCATACAGCCTAATGGGTGAAGATATAAGGCTGAAAAGGAGGAGGAAGTAGGGAGGGGAACATAGTGAGAAGTCAGAGAAGTTCCAGAGTAATGAAGCCAGTAAGAAAACAGGGCAATAACTCCTATTAGAATATTTGAGATAGAACTCTTTTACATGAGATGTTCATTCTTTTATCTGTGAAAAGAGGTTTTAATAACTTCACACACTTGAATAAAGATTTTATATATTTCCAACTCGGTTTTCTTGTCTTATCTCCTGAGGCAAAGAAACTGCATTTTAGCCAAATTCAGTTCACTTTCCCCAGATTATTATGCCTTGCTATGTTTTATCTTTATTCTCCATGCCAGAAATGTTCTTTCCCGCCCAACCACTGCTTATCAAAAACCTTGTCCATTTTTAAACATCCAACTCAAATGCTACTTCTTTTATAGCAGAAAGAATACTTCCAACCAGAAATCTTTTCTGGTGAATTTAGTATATAGCATTTTGGTTGTTCTGCTTTTATGATGCTTTGTGTTTATTCCCTTGTATTGTAGTTACTTGTGTAATTTGAGACAAACATAATTATACATATGTTTTGCTCTCATAGAGTTCAACATCTTATAGATAGTATCCATTTAATATTTTTTGAAGAAATGAAATACCACCAGTGTAGAGAATGTATTGTTCTGATACAGTTTTGTTCTGGGGAGATTTTTCTTACCTCATGATTGGCATTACCATACAGTTATAACACTGTCACCCAGTGACTCCTAGAATCATGCAGAAATACGTTGCATCTTCTCTATAAATAAGGATGGCTCTGTAACTTCCCATTAGCAGTCACTAGCTTTATAACTAAACTAGTTATAAAGAATCCAAAAGAGATCTTGTCTTAACTTTTTACCCAATATAGACCTTTCTAAATCAGTCACAATAGTTACTCATCTGTATCTCAGCCAGATTACTCCCAGTGTTGAAGGACAGCAGTTTGGTCCATTGTGAGGTAGCTCTCGTGTTCCTCATGTTGCCCAAATTCTTCATCTAGTGATTCAAGTTCTGTCCCATGTTACAATTTAGACTTGGAACAAATCTACTCACACTTGGACAAAGCAACAATATCTGTCAGTGTATCTTGACTATAACCAACATTCTGAACCAACATGTTTATCCATACTTCCCTTTAACCCACATGGGACGTTCTCCTTGCTTAGGTTCTAGATTTTGTTTCCTTTTCTCTTGAACTTTTTCTTCTTTTCACTAACATCTATATCTTCTCAGCCTTCTTTGTGAATCCCCACCAACACTGTGTTTCTGCCACCTCAATCTGAAATAACCTTTCCATTTTTGAAACTGTCATTGCATTTTGTAATTTTATGCATTTGTGTTAATTTGTACCTTATATTTTTAGAGGTTATAAGTTTCTTGAGTACTGGCTCCCCTGTTACCTCAGTACTTTTGACCATAATTAGGGTTAAATACATATTTGTGGAATGAATACAATATCTTGGATACATATTCAAAGAAGACAATATAACTTCCAGGTCTGCCTTTGGCAATTCTGTGACCACCTAGGAGGCAGTCAACCAGCTATTAGTAATAGGATTCCTTTTTACCTGCTACTGGCCAGGTATCTAACCTCACAGTTCTATTGGGCAGTGGTTCTCAAACTCTGGCCTTGGGACCCCATTACAGCCTTAAAAATTATTGACCCCACCCCTCTTTGTTTATATGGTTTATATCTCTATTAGAAATTAAAATTACTTAGTATTGTCCAGATTCCCTGGAAGGGTCAGAGATCCCCAAGAACCTCTGTTATATAGTATGGAATGATCCTCCTTCAGGACATTTAGAATTCCTCCAGAGAAAGAGCTTAATTATTTGTTGCATTAGGTCCCAGTCCTCCTACTTGAACATGCTTTTTCCTTCCAAAATTGGTTCTGTTTGAGACCCTTACTACTTTTAAATGAATGACATATATAGAAGCACTCACTAAAGAAAAGTGGCATTGTGTGTGTGGGGGGAGAAAGAGTTGCCTTCTCTCACCTCCCCCCCCCAAAAAAAAGGCAAAGTAGAATAAGCTAGCATTCTATAGTTTGAAAAAGTCATTTAACCTCTAAATTCCAGGTCTCAGTTTCTTCATGTTTAAAATGAGGGCTTGGGTTGGACAAAATAATGTTTTAGAAGATCTCTGTTGTGCTGATATGCTGTGTAGTTCTCGGTATTCTTAGCACTTACTGGGGATCACCATCCTGTTTCAGTTTTTTAAAATGTTAGATTTCTAGGATGAGACAATGTAAAAATAAAGCTCTTTGTAAATCTTCAAGTGAAAGCCACCAGACTGTGACTCTTTTTTTCTCTCAGGAAAAAAAAAATGAGAAAGATTAAGAGACTTGCCCAGACATACACAGTTGGTAAAGATATGTTGGTAAGATTTGAGCTAATTTGAACTCAAATCCAGATCTCTTGACTACTAAACTACTTAGCTATTTAAGGATTGTGTTGAGGTTTTTGAGGAAGAGCCATGAAAAGGTCCCTTCAAAGAACCCACAATCCCTTCTTTGCCAGTCAAACAGGAAAGAGGAGGATGGAGGAGATAGGACACAGCTGGGGAAAGAGAATGTCTCTAAGGCTGTCCCAATGCCTTTTGGCATGGACAGGGGTAGTCCAGGCTTTGTTCTGTAGGGGAAATAACATCCATCATTTAGGCAACATCCGTCACTACTATCTTTACCTCTTTACCAGTATTTTGGGAGGGGGGAGTAGGACAGAATAGGTGAACTGGTAACCCCTAGACTCTATGATTATATAGATATATTTTTAATTTTTTTCCCAATTAAATGCAATAATTTTCCCCTTAAGTTTTCTGAAGTTATATGATCCAAATTTTCTCCCTCTTTCCCATCTTTTTCCCCCTCTCAATAAGCAATTTGAATTGGGTTAAACATGTATTATCATGCAAAACCTATTTCCGTATTGTTCTTTTTTTTCTAGGAGAATAATCATATAAAACCAGAATCCCAAAATAAACTAAAGAGAAAAATAGTGTGCTTTGCTCTACATTCCAACTCCAACAGTTCTTTCTCTGGAGGTGTTTAGCATTCCTTGTCGTAAGTCCTTCAAAATTGTCCTGGATTATTGTATTGCTGAGAGTAGTTGAGTCTTTCACAGTTCATTATTCCATACTGTATTCCTGTTATTTTTCCCCCAAATTGCCTCATACTTACATTTGCGTGGTAAAGTGAATCTAAAGGACTGTCCTAGATAGCAGTGTTAACAAATATGATAATGTACATTTTACTTTTGCTTCTACCCATACTTTTTGTACAACATTAAAGTGAATCTCTTTCTATTTGCATTTTTTACTTTCTTTTAAATCCTTTTAAAAAGCATACAATGTTGTCCCAGTTCTGTTTCACTCTGCATCAGTTCACATAGGTCTTTTCAACTCTTTCTGAAATCATCCTGTTCATTTCTCACAGCATAATAATATTCCATCACCCTTATGTACTACAATTTGTTCAGTCATTCTCTAGTTGATGAACATCCCCTTAATTTCCAATCCTTTGACACTTCAAAAAGCTTCTATAAATATTTTTGGATAAATGTCCTCTCCCCCCTTTTTAAAAAATCTCTTTGGGATACAAAATCAGTAGTGGTGTTACATACTAGGGTATGCACTGTTTTATAGCCCTTTGGGCATAGTTCCAAATGAGCAATCACCATCTGAAACTAGAAACTAGGTCTTTGACTCCAAGTCCAGGAGCCAGCTGGATTCTCTTAGGTGCCTCAATTTTCATTGTTTTTTTTCTTCTTTGGCTTTTATATTGCTCTTAACTACAGATTCATACTTTAGCCCTCAGCCCTTTGTCCTTTTTTTTTGTCCTCTCCCTCTATAATCATCATCTTTTAGAATCGAAGCTTCAACTATTGTCTTTGTTCAGGTGACTAAAAGATCCTTATCCTAGGTTTTTACTTTTTACATTTAAGTTTCATTTTTATACTAGACACTTCCACTTGACCTTCATTCTTCTGTTCTTCACTATTTCTTCCTATTTAGTACATTGAAAATCAAATTTGTTATCTTGCTTCTCCCAACTTTTTTTTTTTTTAATTTAGAATAGTTTTCCATGGTTACATGATTCATGATTCCCTCTCTCCCCCTCCTGGAGCTGACAAGCAATTCCACTGGGTTATACATGTATCATTGTTCAATGCCCATTTCCATGTAATTCATATTTGCAGTAGAGTGATCTTTTAGCAACAAAACCTCAATCATATCCCCATCAAACTATGTGAGCGATCATATGCTTTTCTTTTGTGTTTCTTCTCCCACAATTCTTTCCCTGGGTGTGGATAGTGTTCTTTCTCAAAGTTCCTCTGGATTCTCCTGGGTCATAGTATTTGCTAGTAGAAAAGTGTATTACATTTGATTGTGCCACAGTGTATCCCTCTGTCTACAGTGTTCTCCTGGTTCTGCTCCTTTCGCTCTGCATCAGTTCCTGGAGGTGTTCCAGTTCACATGGAATTCCTCCAGTTTATTATTCCTTTGGGCACAATAGTATTCCATCACCATCAGATACCACAATTTGTTCTGTCATTCCCCAATCAATGGACACCCCCTCCATTTTCCAGTTTTTTTGCCACCACAAAGAGTGCAGCTATGCATATTTTTATACATGTATTTTTCATTATTATCTCTGTCTCCCAACTTTTTTATGTCTGCCAGTGACACCATAATCAAAACCTTATAGTCAACTTTGTCTGTTCTTTTACCTTTACCTTTCACATCAGTCAGCTATAGCATCACAAACTTTTTGTGCTATGTCATTAGCGTGACAGGTATTTCAGTGGATAGAGAGCCACACCTGGAGATGGTAGGTCTTGGGGTCAAATGTAGCCTCTGGCACTTCTAACTATGGGCAAGTCCCATTGTCTAACCCTTACCACTGCTTCTATATTGGAAGATACATTCTAAGATAGATGGTAAGGATTAAAAAAAAAAGTCATTAATGTTCATGTAAGAAGATATAATCCTATCTCCTACATTGAAAATTTGTGGCTATTTCCTTTCCAAATTCCTGTTGAGCTGATCTAGATCCTTATCTTTATTAGCATTTTAGATTTCTCTGCCTCCAGCTTCTTCCATTCACTTTACTATCAGATTATTCTAGAAACATAATTTTCAACTTTTTTGCCATATAGGTCAAAAGCCTTCTGATTCCTCAGTTCCCAGGATAAATTCAATTCTGCAAACATTTATTAAGGACCTGTCATGTGTGGAATGTGTTTACTGGACTAAATAGTGAAAGAGATACAAAGCCTGTTAACTACTTCAGACTGGCATTCAAGGCCTTTACCAACCTACTAGTATAATTAGTAATAATGATATGGTGGTGAATCATATTGGACTAGATGGCTTAAAATTTTTTTTTCCAATACCATAACTATTAGCTGTCAACCAAAAGTAAAATTTAATGATATTTCAGGGTGAGTTGATACTCTAAAAGCTACCAATTGTTTTCTAACTTGGTTAAGTTCAGCCTTCTTTAAACCTGCATCAGCAAATTAGCACACTATTTTGGTGTAGAAATTATATAACCACATTTTTATTTGACTCAGTAGCAATGAAGGAAATGGCCCAGTACAGAAGTCAAGCAAGATTTTGCCAGAAGTGGAGAGAGAAACCATAATTGGCACAGCAAGTTTTTCTTTTTTGAGTTTCTTCCATGTCCCAGATATTGAGAGAGCCAGTGAAATTAGCTATGCAGTTGTCTCCCATTCTCTAATGCTATTTGCCTTACCCGTCTTCCCTTGAAGACCTCAGACCTAGGTTCCTGGAGTTTTTTTCTTTTTAGTTAAATTAACTTTTTTTTTTTACCAATTACATTCCTTACAAATAATAAATTTCCACTTAAGTTTTCTGAAGTTTTGTTATCCAAATTGTCTCCATTCCAGCCTCCTCCGGGAGTTGGCAAGCTATTCGATCTGAGTTATACCTATATTGTCACATTTTTTAATAAACAGTAAACAAGTGATGAATCATATGCTTTGATCTACATTCTGACTCCAACAGTTCTTTCTCTAAAAGTGGATAGCATTCTTTGTCAGAATTATCCTGGATCGCTATATTGCTGAGAGTAGTTAAGTGTATCACAGTTGATCATTCCACGATATTGCTGTTACTATGTACAATGTTTTCCTGGTTCTGCTTATTTCACTCTGCATCAGTTCACATAGATGTTTTCAGCTCTTTCTGAAATCATCCTGTTCCTCATTCCTTATAGCACAGTAGTAATACCATCACATACCACAATTTGTTCAGCCATTCCCCAATCGAGACACATAGTTTCCAATTCTTTTCCACCATTAAAAAACAAAAACAAAAAACCAACTATAAATATTTTTGCATGAGTAGGTCCTTTCCCCTAGGATCCTGGAGTTTTATGGGTATTTATTTTTCTCCTTGCACTAGTGACTGCCCCCCTCCATTTCTTTTATTTGTGTCTTTTGTTTTCTTTTGCATCAAGATCATTTCTCATCATACCCTCTTCTGCTTCCTAACCAAACCTTCCTTTTTAGCCAAGAAAAGTAGTTTCAGTAAAACAAACTGAGCAAGCAACCAAGTTTTAACAACATAGACTACATTCATGCTAGTAGTTCCTTCTCACCATTAGGAGAGAAATGTTTTATACCCTTCTCTAGAACTATGATTATTAGTTGTAGTTAGTCCAAGTTCATCTGACTTAATGTTGTAACTAGCTATTGTGTTTATTATTCCTTGGTTCTACTTTCTTCCATAGGTAACATTTCAGAGCCATCTTCCTATATTTCCCTGAATTCCCTATTTCTTATGGTGGAATATTATTCCAGTTCATTCATGTAGGGAAAACTAAGTAGTGACAGTTAATAGTGTTGAAACTGATGTCAGGAAGCCTTCAATTCAAATTTTGTCTCAGATACTTAGTGACTCAAAGGCAAATCAATTACTGTTGCCTCAGCTTTCTTACATAACAAATGAAAATAATAATAGCAACTGTGGCTAGAATAAAATTAAGTAATATTTGTACAATGCTTTGCAAATCTTAAAGAGCTAAATAAATGCTGACTGTTATAATTATCATACACCAGTTTGTTTAGCTTCTTCTGAATCATTTGGTACCCATTGGGTTTCTAGATTGTTTTGCTACCACATCGTACTTCCTTTACTTGCTATTATAAAAAAATGAAACCTTTCTCTTACTGTCTTTAGGATAAGCGCCCATGAATATATTCATTGGGTCAAAAGTATAAACATTTTAGCAACTTTTTTTACCTGGTTCCAAATGGTTTTCTAGAGACATTAGATTGATTCAAAGTTCCACAAAATGTATATATTAGAATTCCTTATCTTTCCACAACCCTAGCCCCTGATTATTCCTGTTTTTTTGCCAGTTTTTTCTGAGTTAAATCTCAGAGTTGTTTTACTTTGACTTTTATTAGTGATTTAGACCATTTTTTTCCTTTGTGCAACACACTTTTATTCTCTTTTTTCCTTTGAATAATCATGTAAACAATGGAATGGAATAAAATTGCATTAAGTTTTGTGCAAAAGGCTGTAGAATATCTTAACAGTTATGATAAGGCAATTATAATAACTTTTCCTTTCAAGTATATTTTAAAGAGTCACCATATCTAGGGTTAGCTAGGAAAGTCATGGCATTGTTCAATGCTCCTTGACAGTCCACTCCCAGTTTTAAAAACACCATTTCTTCTGAAAGGTCTTTCTTTGTCCATATCCCTTTTACCATATATCTATTGGGAATGACTCTTGCTCTTGTATGTTTGTATTAATTTCCTCTATACCTTGGATATTAAACTTTTATCTTACATTTGCCAGAAAGATTTTTTCCTCCAATTGACTTGCACTAATTTTGTTCAGCTTTAAGTAGTCATTAACTTTTAGATCTTATTTTGACTGAATGTTTTAACACATGTGTTTTTAATTCTCTTAAATTCTTTAAAGTGAAGGATGGGACTTCAAAAATCTACCTTGTCTGTATTATGTCTTGGTTCTTTTTCTTCACTTTATAGAAACAATGTGGCTAATATTGGCAACAGTGGAAAATAACAAGTCAGCTCTCCAGATGTGCTGTGTTTTGTGTGGTTAGAAACTTTTACCTCTTACTACTATCCTCATTGTATTGGTGAAAATACAGTTAACTCATCCAATAAGATGGTGAAATTTTAGTGGTGAGATGGATAATTTGCATTGAGATGGATAATTTGCATTGCAAAAACCTAAATATTTTTTTTATGCCGCTACTATCAAAAGAGAAATATTTCTATAGTTTAAAAAGTTGTAATAATAAAAGTTATTGTCAGTTCAGCTGAACTTCTTTTCCAAGTGGTTTTGTATGTGTAGAGTCTGTTTAATTAGCATTATTAGTATGATGGGAAACTAATCTTAATTAAGCAAACTGATTTTCATATTGGTATACTTATGAGTTCCATTTTTTGTTTTTGTCCCTTTTTACAGGTATTTCATGCATGGGGTTTGCAAGGAAGGAAACAACTGCCGTTATTCCCATGACCTCTCCACTAGTCAGTCTGCCATGGTGTGCAGATATTATCAGCGAGGGTGCTGTGCTTATGGAGACCGCTGCAGGTAAGGGCCTGTTATTCAGTTTTTGCCGCCTTTTTAGTTTTAGGAGAAAGGAGAGGAAAATAAAAAGGGAGAGATGGAGGAAAACAAGTTGATTTTGTAACTCTGAATTTAATAAATTATAGGTAATGTGGGTTAGTGGATAGGAAACTGACCTTCCTACCACTGACTTGTAACCTTCGAGTGCCTTGGGCAACTCTATGCCTGTAAAATGTGGACAAGGTGCCATTATGCTGTGATAGAGGAAATTCCTTAGCAAGAGTTTCATACACCAGTGAAATCACCAGTCTAATACCAATTTTTAATAAACACATGTCTAGATTTTTAAACATTCCTTATAATATGATTCTATGACTGATCCAAGTCTCTTTGTTAGCCTATATATACTTGTCACACTAGTAAGAAAGATGAACTTTTATGTAAAGTAACTAAAACAATTCAAGTCATTTCCCTTTGTGTTTCTATTCTTTTGTCTGCTCTCCTTTAATACATAATATGTGTATTTTGTTTTTCTTTTGAATTATTTACTATAATCTTTTTCTTATAACTTATATTTTTCCCTTCTTTACAGTGCACTGTAAGAAGCTCTGTGGCTTAGTTGATAAAGAGCTGTCCTCAGTCAGGAAGATTTGGAGTCAGGTCTTTGACTCTTCTGGCTATGTAATTCTGGACAAATCACTTAACCTCCCAGTGCTCCAGGCAACTCTTAAGACTATAAGCCACTTTGTATCTGCATTGGTAGAGGGAATTTCCTCACTGAGAAGTACTGGACTTTGACTATTACCTCAGATAGTTACTAGTTAATGTTACCTTTCTAAGACTGGAGATAATAATATTTCCCTCACAGAGGTAGCTAGTTAGTACAGTGGATAGAGCACCAGGCTTGGAGTCAGGAAGCCCTGAGTTTAGATCTATCCTTACCATTTGTGTGACCCTGGAAAAGTCACTTAATGTTACTTTTTGCCTCATTTTCCTCAACTATAAAATGAACTGGAGAAGGAAATGGCAGATTACTCCAGTATCTCTGGCAAGAAAACCCCAAATGGGATAACAGAGTCAGACACAACTGAAAGACTCAACAATACCACTTTACGAAGTTGTGAAGATTACATGGGATAATAAATGTAAAGCATTTTGCAGCCATAAAAACTTTAGCTATTATGCCAGTAAAATTATAGGTGTGGTTGTGGGTGTGCGTGCGTGTGTGTGTGTGTGGGTGTGCATGTGCGTGCACATATAGGAGTATAGAGAGGGTGAAGGAGAGAGCTCACTTTTAAAATTTGTGAAAAGATATACTTCTTTGCACTGACACACCAGAGTTGACTTTTACAAGGCAAGTTCCCCAAACTCTAGATACTGCTTTGATACTTTAACTAGAAACCATATTTCCATTAACTTCAAAAGTTGGCAGTGACTTTCTATAGCAAAATCATTTGGATCTATGGTTGGATGTATAGATTTGGATGGGTGGAACAAATATTTATTAAATACCTAATATGTGCCAGTGACTATATTAAACAGTTTGCAAATATCTTATTTTATCCTCACAACAACCCTGGGAGATATTTGCCATTATTATTCCCATTGCACTGATAAAGAAACTGAGGCAAATAGATTGAATAACTTGCTTAGGTTTTTGTGCTTGATTTGAACTTGGGTCTTCCTGAGTCATTAAAGTTGTCTAGTTGGAGCCTTTATTGCTGCATTTCCATTTAACAAATCAAATGTTTTTATAATTAACAAAAAAATAAACATAACAAAATCTTGTGTTTTCTATATCTTTCAGTCAACTGTACCTAAAGAAATCTGTAAAAGACTGAACACTGCCTCCCTGTTCCCTTCTCATTATTTAAATAACAGTACTCTTAATTCATGTTTAGATTAATCTTAGAAAGATTTAAAAAATTCATTCTGACAAGTTTCCCTATGATCATTGGAATTTTTCACTTTCATTATTTCATACTATCAATAATATTTCATTACATTCATAACTGACAAATAATAAATTCAGAGAACTCTGAAAAGCTTTGTATGAACGGATACAGAATATAAGGCTAGGTCCTTGTTTTTTACTCTATTCCTTTATTTTTTTTTAATAAATGGATCTTTATTGTATATTTTACTATAATACTCAACTTGTTTTCTAAACTTACTTAGAGGATAATAAAAAATGTTTTCACAACTCTTTACGTGACTATTAAATCCTTCAAATATTATATGAGAAAGAAAATCATATATTGAGTGTTAATTTGGGAATTCATGATGTATAGACTCATTTTAAAATTTTGAGCATCTTGTATATGGAAAACATTTTACTTGTAAAACAGATTTGGAAACAGGTCTTGCTCTTAGGAACTTAAAATTGGGAAGCAAACATACATACAAATGACTATGATAAAAAATGTGCAGGAGAGATCCAAACAAAATGTTAGGAAAAATTCGAGGCTTGAGAACATGTTCAAGGGGTGAGAGAAGTAATGTCATGGACTTTTAGGGAGGTAGAGAAGGATTCTAGTGAGTTAAATGGGTGAGGAAAAGCCCCTGCAGGGATTTTGAGTGGGCAAAAATATAGTGGAATAAGATCATGTAATAGAAGAGTTCATTGTATATAAGATAAGGTTGGAAAGGTCATTTGGCTGGAGACTGTGGGATTTTGATTCCCATGATCAAGAATTATGCATCTATCAAGTACATAAATGGGTCGATAATTACTCTTAAGATTTTTAAGCTTAGATGACTGTTAGTCTATAAACTTTTATTAAGTGCCTACTATGTGCTAGGTACTGTGTTTTAAGTGCTAGGAGGATACTGATTTCTTCAGTATGTATAAAGAAAATTTTTTTAAGTAGGGGGAAAAAAAACCAGTGAAACCAAATCAATTTATTGAACAAATATAAAAATATATGCAGTTTTCCACACCCATGAAGCTCCTTTTCTGCAGAGGAGTGCAGAGAGGTGTCTTCTCACGTCTCAAAACCTTATTACTCTTTTCAAAACTTACGGTTATTGTTTTCAATTCAGAAAAATTTCAGCCTATTGGGGGAGTGCTACCTTGAATAGCCTCGAAACTAATGTATTAGGGAGCCAGCTAGGTAGCACAGTGGATAAGTTGCCAGGCCTAGAGCTGGGAAGACTGGGGTTCAAGCCTAGTCTTAGATACTTCCTCGCTGTGTGATCTTGGGCAAGTCACAACCCCAATTTCCTAGTCCTTACCACTCATTTGTCTTAAGGTGAGGGTTTAAAAAAAACAACCAGAAAACTAATATATTAGGGAAAAGAGAAAAGGTCTCACATAAAAACAAAATATTTTGATAAGAATTACAACATTTTTTATAGCCTTTTCTAGTTTTCTTGGCTGCTGTATCACTGTTGATTCAGTGAACTAGTTCATTTAAATTTCCAATTCCTGATGGGATTGTACCCACTTTCTTTAAAATTTTTTACTGCCCTAAAAAATGCCACAATGGATATTTGGGCACATATAGGACTTTTCTTCATCATAACACAGCATTTAAAAATTGAAACCAGATCAAGGATTATTCAGTGACATTCTCCCCTTTACCCAACTGTCCTATCTTGTGATGCACTGCCTACAGTCCCTGTGTAGTCTATCACTAACCAGACTGTTGTCTGAGACTTCAGGTTCCCTTGCAACATATCTAGTACCATAATTGTATATGTTTAGGTTTACAGATTGGATTTAAGAGTTTTTACTTAACTTTAATTAGAGTGTCCTGCCACCAGATGGCAATGGTGCTCCAGCAATGGCCAAGTAATGATTAACAAGTAAACCTTTTGCCTTCCATGTAGCTTGCTTTCTTCTGTTTTGCAAGCATAGAATTTTTAATTAAAAATTAATTAAATTGAATAAATTATTAATATTTTATTTATTATATAGTAAATATATTACTTATAATACAAATAAATATATAGATAATAAATTAAATAATAAATTAATTTGATTAAATAAAAATTAAAGTTAAAAATTAAAATAATTTAATTTTAGTTAATTGATTTAATAATAATTAATCGAAACAGTTGAATTCAAATGACTAAACAGGGCTAAAGTTACACAGGTAGTTCTTACTTTCAAAGAAAACAGGCTAAGATAAAGATAACTTTAAAAGCTCCCAAATTCTCATCCCAATTTAATTTAACACCCAGATCTTATCCCAATACTTAATTTGAATGATTTGGACTCAGATGAAATTCCTGACTTGAAAGTTAGCAACCATTCATTAAACATGTCCTATTTACAAACTACTAGAGTAAGGCAGCAGGAGGAAAAGTAAAGATACATAAGAAAGGGGCCCCAGTTCTGAGGCTTGAGGTGTGTATGAGCCCATGTGTATCACAGCTGTTAGCTTTGGTCTTAATGAGTGATTTGTCTGTTCTAGTCTTTACTTAGCCATGAATTTCTTGGCACTGTTTAGAATCAAAGAAAGTTAAAGCTAAGGTTGAAAGAAGACCTTAGATTTTATTTTATCTGAAGCTTCTCATTTTACAGATGAGATCACTATCTTCCCAGTCTCTTTTTCTTAAGTAGTATGGAGAAGATATTTCTGGGGCAAGAAAGAGTCCAATCTCTTTCCCTTTCTTTTCACCCTTATTGCCATAAGAGTTAGTTGCAAAATATACTTGATTAGGAATCACAAGACTTTGTGACTTCCTCCATTCACAAGAAGATAATTTTTCTTCTTATTATTTGTCACATTTTGTATAGCAAAGTTTTGTATAACAAAGCAGTTATCTAACTTAACTTACAGCTTGGTGTTTCTCAAAATTTGCTGACTTGCTTTTTTTTCTTTTTAATTTTTTGTTTTTCATGTAACTTCCATTTCCAATTATATCCTGCCTTCCATACCCAGGAGGCCATTTGTTGTATCAAAGAGCAAAAAAGGGAGGGTGGGAAAAGCAATTCTTCAGTCACCCCATGAGCTGGGTATAATTGTATAGGAATTGTTTCAAACCTCCAAACCTGTTATTCTTCAATTTCCGCAAACCAGAGATGGAAACACATTTTCTTCAACTCTTTTTTTCACAATTATATAATAGTCCATTTCAGGTCCATTTAGTCATTGGGGGAAAGTTCTGTTTACTACTCACTGCATCAGTTCATGAGTCATCCCATGCTTCTAAGAATTGTCTTGCTGTCAGCAACATTCTATTGCATTCACGTATCTTCAGAATAAGCCTTTTTTTATTATTATTATTATCATTATTATTATTATTTACATGAAGAGGATCCTAATGGGGTTTTATGATCTGTTCTAAGGCAGTTGTTTCAAACTTAAATTTTATGGTTGCTTTCATGCTTAAGCTCATCATTTCTTTAAGGAAACGTGGAGACTTCTGCTTTAGCCCTATGGAACCACTACTATTTCAATTCTTCCTCTTCAGAAATTCTTAATAATAAGATTACATATTCTTCCAAATAAATAGTATAGTAGATTAGGATAGTTTGAGATCCTTTCTGTCTTCTCAGCAGAAGGATAAAAAAAGGAAGTTAGGTTAGTAGTATGGCTTGAGATTGCCAGAAATAAAAGAAGGTAAAGTAGTTTTTTAATACACATTGAAAACCTGTGCCAGCTCTATTCTGGAGAGTTGTAGCTTATAGGAACAGGCAAGATACTTCACATCAGCATTGTTAAATATGATAGCACTGTTATATTTGAATCTATTTCACAATCCCATCTAATGGAATGGTTTCATTATTTAAACTAATGGAAATTGCCTTCCCCTGATTATAGTTGAGTTTTGCCAGTAAGGGACTTACCTCAAGTGTCTCTTCCAGTGTCCTATGTATCTACATGTTGACTTCAACAAGATAATAATAAGCAACTTGTAAACATTTTTTTTTTAGATATGAACATACCAAGCCATTGAAACGAGAAGAAGTGACTGCTGCCAATCTAGCTGCAAAACCTGACCCGCCAGCCTCTTCAAGCCTCCCAACACTGGTTGAAACACTTGCTGAAGCCAGTACTGGTGAAGCTGAAACAGAAAATTCAAATTTTGCAGCTGCAGGAGCAGGTGGGGAAGACTGGGTAAATGCCATTGAGTTTGTTCCTGGGCAACCCTACTGTGGACGTGGTGAGTATTTTGAAGGATAAAATTAAAGATGTTGGCTACATAATAGTTTCAGCCTATAGAAGTTCTGACATTATAGACTAAGTAGACAATATTTGGCCTAATCTCATTTTTAGAAACTCAATTTAAAGTAACATGAAGATATAGAAGGAAATCATTAATGAAGCAATTAACATGTGTTCAAGAACTAGAAATTTAATAATCTTGCCTTGCTTAGGAAACGGTATTTAGACGTATATTTTTAATTTATTTCTGAAGTGAGGGAAAAAATTAGAAAAGTTGTTTTGGGTTTTAAAGTAAACGTTCTTTTGTTTTCCTTTTCTTTAACCAAGAAGAAGTACTTTTTAAAAGTATTGTGTACCTCCAAGGCCCAGAATTTACAAGAGATAAACATGAACTCTTAATTCTCTTAACCATTTCTTAAATATTTCCCAGCAGCCCCTTCTTGCACTGAAGCACCCCTGCAGGGCATGGTGATCGAGGAAGAATTAGAGAAACAGCAAACCAATGTGGAAATGAAGAAGCAGCTTTGCCCCTACGCCGCAGTAGGAGAATGCCGTTATGGGGAGAATTGTGTTTATCTCCATGGAGATGCCTGTGACATGTGTGGTTTGCAGGTCCTGCACCCAGTGGATGCTGCTCAGAGATCACAGCATATAAAAGTAAGTCAACAAAGAGACTTAATACATTAATGAAACTCTCATTTTTAATCTGCTTCACAACATAATCATTTCTTTCTTTATCATTTTGTAAACCCATAATATTTTAACCTTTTAAATAAAATTATAGATATTTCTTTTGTCCTACCTACAGTTTTGATGTTAGGCTCATGTTTTACATCATTCTGAGAGATGTTGTCTTTCCTGTTCATGGAGTTTGAGGAACAAGGGGTACAGAGGAAGAATGGGGAAATTGGGAAGGTTCCAACTTCTCTGGAATCAAGTCTTCACAGTATAATACAGTTTTGTGTTTTTTTTTTTGTCAGTTCTCAGAATATCAGTTTTATCTTTGTTCAAATGTGAAGAATAAAAACACATTTTTAAATACAAGCATAAGTGGTTTGGGCATTATTCTCACCATTACCCCCTCCCATTAGTGTGTATACCCAAAAATTAACTATAGTTGCTAATTTGTATGTGAAAATCTAACCCCCAGTTAGAGCATAAACTCCTCAAGGAGAAAGACCATGTCCTACTTATTTTTGTATTTCCCTAGTGCAGTGCTTTGCAAGATGGTTCATAAGTATTAGTCGAATGAATTGCTAGGTTTCGGTTTTCTCCCTTATCCTTTCTTCTAGTCTTGCATTGAGGCTCATGAGAAGGACATGGAACTCTCATTTGCTGTCCAGCGCAGTAAGGACATGGTGTGCGGGATCTGCATGGAGGTAGTCTATGAAAAAGCCAACCCTAGTGAGCGCCGCTTTGGGATTCTCTCCAACTGCAACCATACCTACTGTCTAAAGTGCATCCGCAAATGGAGAAGTGCTAAGCAGTTTGAGAGCAAGATTATAAAGTGAGGTTCTTTTCTCATCTGGACCAGGCGGGTGGTAGTAGGAAATGCATCTTGTGCCAACCTAAACACAATCGACAAGACTGCGTTGAAATAAAACTTAGTGTAAAACTGGTAATATTCTCATAGACTTTTTCCCCTTGTATTCCAACTAATGTCTTTGTTGGCAAAATAAGTTGTTCCATATTTGGATATGGAAGCTTTGTGTAACATTCCTTATGGTATTTTGTACATTTAGAGTAGATTTTGTTTAACTGGTAGCCAGTTTAGGCAAAGTGAATCTGGTAGTTCCAGCCTTTGTATTTCTTAGCATTTCCCCTTTAATGGTATTATTATATATATAACTAATAATTTGTCACCTTTTAGATATTGTTTTCATTATTGAACAAAACTGCAGAACCCAAACAGTAAAGATAGAAGAAATAAATTCATTTAAGCAAAAGAAAAAGGAGTCTATTTTGAAATGCCTTTTTTTCTTAAGTTATTTCAAAATGCATTGGCTAGCCACAGAATAAAATTCGTTAAAACATGTCTTGTCTGAAACAAAATGGTACGGCAAGAGTTTCCCAGGTGTCTTCCAGTGAAGCTTTCAATGTGCATATGGCCCACAGGATGTCTCCTCGGAGAAAGGATCCATAATGAGGAATCCACATTGTAACCTGTTCCTTGTTTCCCAGGTCCTGCCCAGAATGCCGCATCACATCGAACTTTGTCATTCCAAGTGAGTACTGGGTGGAGGAAAAAGAAGAAAAGCAGAAACTCATTCAGAAGTATAAGGAAGCAATGAGGTAGGAGCCCTGGAGCCTTCTCTTTCATGGGCCCCTTGGCACTCTTGGACAGAACATGCCTTTTCATGTACTTACAATGCTTTACTCTCTCCATAGCTTTCCTCTCTAGTGTATTTTTCCATCCCTAATTCCTGTCTATCTGGCTATATTATAATATAGAACTCAGGGTCCATATAATGAATCATATAACCATAGAAAAATATCTGAATTAATTAAATAAAAATTCTTAAGAAAAGTATTGATTTACTGAGCCATGCTATAGGGTTGGGGTGGGGGTTATTTTTTTGTTTTTGTGAAACTCATTTTGTTGTTGTTGTTTTAAAAACCCTTGACTCCTGTCTTAAAATCAATACTAAAAATCTACTACTAAGACAGAAGAGCAGTGATAGCTAGGCATTTAGGGTTAAATGGCTTACCTGGAGTTGCACAGCTAGGACTGTCTGAGAGCAGATTTGAATTCAGGTCCTCGCAATTCCAAGCCTGCTCTTTATCCACTGAGCCACCTAGCTGTCCCAAAACTCCATTTTTCTAAATAGGTATGTATAGGAAGTGATGCTAGGGTCAGACTGTTGATCTCTAAGGTCCTTTCTAGTTTTGACATCCTATGATGCAGTAAGATTTTTTTTTTCTGTCCTGATTCTAAGAACCTACAATCACTAAATAATATAGTTTTGTTTTATTGTTTTTGTTTTGTTTTTTTAAACCCTTACCTTCTGCTTTAAAATTATTGGTTCTAAGACAGAAGAATGGAATGGGCTAGGCAATCAGGGTTAAGTGACTTGCCCAGGGTCACATGGCTAAGGAAGTATCTGAGATCAGAGCTGAACCCAGGCCCTCTCAACTCTTCAGGCCTATCACTCCATCCACTGTGCTTCTTAGCTGCCCCTAAATAATATGGTTTTGTAAAGAAAGTTTATTTCTAGCATTTCTCCCCATATGGTGTATATATACATAGAGGTTATATCATAGAAAGAATGGAGCAGTGGCGGCTATATAGAGAATCATATTCTTTTCATTGTTTTAATAAATTAGATCACAGACTTAAAGATTGTGTTCAATTTCTGTGAGATAAGATATGCAATGTGTTTTGTTTTTTCCAGCAACAAACCATGCAGGTATTTCGATGAAGGACGTGGGAGCTGCCCATTTGGAGGGAACTGTTTTTACAAGCATGCGTACCCTGATGGCCGTAGAGAGGAGCCTCAGAGACAAAAAGTGGGAACATCAAACCGATACCGGGTAAATTTTATTCTTTTTTAGGAGGGAAAATTTCAGAATTTGTCATCATAAGTTTTTATATTGGAAACAGGGAAGGAAAGAGAAAGGTGATTACTATGTAGGAGCATAGGTAGGCCATGTATGCCCTATTAGAGAGAGGTACGAAAAACTGGAACGGATGCGAAAATGAACATAGTAATTCTTCCCTAGCATCCTAAGCAACAACAAGTAGCTAGAGGAGGGCAGTTATTATGAAAGCCCCATACGGGAAGTCTGCTTCCACATGCCCATTGGCATGTTGGGAACTTTGCCTTACAAATAAATAGATTAGAGGACATTTATCAGCAGTGCTGTCCCTACCATGTCCACCATGTCTCTTACAGGCCCAAAGAAGGAACCGCTTCTGGGAGCTTATTGAGGAGAGGGAGAGCAGCAACCCCTTTGATAATGATGAAGATGAGGTTGTAACCTTTGAGCTGGGCGAGATGTTGCTTATGCTTTTGGCAGCAGGTGGGGACGACGACCTGACGGACTCTGAAGACGAGTGGGACTTGTTTCATGATGAGCTGGAAGATTATTACGACTTGGATCTATAGCACCTTTCATTGGAGTTTGGACTTGTCTGCTCAGCCTCAGACAGTAGCTATTTCCTGTGGTGTTGTGGCAGTGCCTGTGTTTCTCTCCTAGGCAGGCCTATCAATTCCAGGTGCTGTTGTAATAATTTTTACCCCCCCAGGGTCTGTCTCCCTTTCCTTCCCAACTCCCTGCCTTCTTCCCCCAGGAGTGTGTTGTTTTCTCTGTTAAAAAAAAATAACAAGAAATAAATCTTAAAGTTAGTTTTTGTAAAATGAATTTAACTGTCAGACAGTTAGCTTAGGGTTTGTTGTATCATCTCTGTTTTCAACGGGATTCACACAGTTCCAGGTTAGTGTTTACAGAACTTCCACACTCATTTTGAAGAGCCCAGATACAAACATGAGCAATGGCCATTCTGGGGGGTTTGGGGTGGGCAGGAATAGGGGTGGTGGGATAGGGGAAGGAATCTAAATTGGCCAAGTAGTCTTTTGTCGCTACCCGACTTAAGAGTGGTTACTTCAGATTTCTGGTCAGATCTCTACATTTGGCTGTTTTCAGCTCTATTCCGCACCCCTGTAATTCCACCACACGCACTTGTTCAATTGTGGTTTTGGTCTCTTGTTTACTTGCACATAACTTACTACTGGGTAACCAGAACCAGGTGCGAATGTGTTCAGGTTTTAGTGTGTTTAGCATGAAAGGAAAACTGTTTGTATGTGAAAGAAGTTTATTATCAAATAAATTGTAGAATTGGCTCTCAAGGGCTGGGAGACTTGGGTGGCTCCTGGGTGTGGTTGTGTGTGTATGTATGTATGTGTGTGTGTGTGATAGAAAGTTTTCATCCCTATATTGGTGTATTTCATCCTGGTATAGGTGCATGAAATCTAGCCTCCGGTCAGATGGGAAAATTGGTTTAGTGGTCTCAGCCCAGTCTGTGGCAGATACTGATCCTAAAGGACATAGAGGTAATTTGATATTTGGTAGTCACAAATATAGCAGTGCTCGCTCTCTCTGTCTATATAAATAGAGAAATGGGGTTAGCCATAGAGTGGCACCATCTGGTTATCCAGAATAACAGCACAGTTTGGGATTCAGTCACATGGCTCACTTTATTTAGTATTGTATACAATCTTGAGCCTCTTCAAATAAGGCACTTTGGGAAAAATCTTTGTTCTCGTTTGAGAGGTTTTGGGGGTTTTTTTGTTGGCTTTTTTTTTTTTGTGGTGGGTATTTGCCTTGTTCCACCCCACCCCTAAGCTGTGCAGGTAGCATAGTATAATTCAACATCAGTTTGCAGTACTAAGCCTTCATTAAGGGGACTGATCCATGAGAAGAGCTCAAGTAAGTCGTTCCCAGATTCCTTAAGGAGGAATTTTAGCTTTGTAATTTGTTGCTCTTTTTCTTGAAATAATTCATGGAGGTCCCATGATCTGTCCACCTACTGCTCTGGTTCCTTGGACCCATCCATCCTTTCACTTTAAGATAAAACAAGTAATTGTTGCAGAGGTCTCTGTATTTTGCAGCTGCCTTTTTGTAAGAAGCACTTTTCCCAAATAAACAACGGAAAAAAAATAAACAAGTAGTCTGTTTTTTCTTTAATGAATTAGTTTAAAATGTACAAATTTCAGTGTATATCCACTTGTTTCCTTATTGCCATTAAATCTTTGATCCCTCATCAATTAATCATTTTCTCAATGATATGATTTCATTGAGAAAAATGCCACCTTTCACAAATTATTTGGCCTTCTGAGGAAAGTGTATGAAATATAAATAGAGAGAACGAAAACACTTTTAAGAATCCTGCCAGCTGAGACCACCAAACTATTCCAGGTTGAAAAGAGTTGCAAGATGATCACTGTGTAAGTAGAGGCCGTGTCCCTTTGTAAAACAAAGACCAGGCCACAGCGTCTCCTTGCCAGAGGGTATTACCCATCTTACACTAGCGTGTGCTTGTGGCATGAGCATGGTTCACGTCCTTAACTAACCTTCAGGTGGGTCACCAACCACATGCTGTACTTTCATAATGTATTTTCTGGTAGATCACCCCTATTGCTTTATGCTCCTCTGTATATGCATATATTCTATTTTAATAAAATAAACTCCATTCCCGTGTTCCTTCAGTCATACGGAAGGAATTCAGGTAACTTTTTTAATTGCATGTTTGTGAAAATGTAACTCAGCTTTAACATGTATAGACAATTTTATGCTGTTAAAACTGCCCCCGATCTAGCAAATGTATTTGTTGTGGTGGCCATATTAATAATTCATTCTTGCCCAGCCATTCAGCATTGTTGCTGACTTGTTATGTGGCCAGAATTTATTCCCCTTCCCAGCAGCTGCTAAAATCTGGCATCACATCATGCTGGGACTCCCATCCCACTTCTTCAGTGAGGGGAAGAGCTAAGGCAATCCGACTGACAGGATGATGCGGTTCGATCTCTACTACTTTCTGTAAGGTCTTCATGTTTACATTGTGCTTTTAAGGTTTACAGAGCACTTTCTTCATTTGATAGGAAATCCGATGACCATTGTGACGGATGAAGCTAAGCGACTTGCCCTTGGTCAATTGACTATTAAATGGTAGAGGTAGGACTTGAATGTGGGTTTTCTGACTCCCAAGACCAGTACTTTTTCTGCTACACCACATTGCTTCTTCTTGGCAACCAAAGAAAGGTGCTGTGGAATAGATGGAGCTGGCTAGTTAGTCCTGGGGAAAAACCCATTAGCAGCCACTTAGGCATGTCTGGTTTTATGTGGGAAATGAAGTTGAAGTGGGCCAATTCTGTTTTCTGCTTTAAAATTCAATGGATGCTTAGGTTTTGATTCCAAAAGCTACTCTTTTGTGGTCGTTCCGATTTCTAACGACTGCAGTGAAAGTTGAGTTTTTCCTTCTCCAAAGCCATCTACCACAGCTTGGCAGCTACTGTTGTTATGACTAATAATAATAAAAATAAAAATAGCATGTGGCGCTTTAATGTTTGCAAAGCGCATTATAAACATCTCGTATCCTCAAAACAACCCTGGAAAGTAGGTACTATTATTCTCCCCGTCTTACAGAATGAAAAAGAGGCAGAGTGTTAACTGACGTGTTCAAGGTCACACAGCTAACTAATAAGGCTCTAAGGCTGGATTGGATCCTCACCATGTTCCACTATAACAGCTAGTTGTCTAGTGAAGGATGTAGGAGGTAAACAGGTATCCCAACTAAGGCAAAGACCAGTTCTATACAAAGGAAATGGACAGAAGTCCCAACCCACCCTTTGGCTTAACTGACCTCAGATGAGGTTGGATACGTTTTGACTCATTATATATCAGTGTCACAGCAATCCCTTTTTAGGAAGTCAGCCCCACTGGACATACATATCTGTTATTGTGGGATTTAGTCTTTTTCTTTCCCTAAACCCTTACCTTCTATCTTCAAGTTGATACCAGGTTTTGGCTCCAAAGCAGAGTGGTAAGGACTAGGCAATTGTGGTTAAGTAACTTGTCTAGGGTCACACAGCTAGGTAGTCTCTTGAGGTCAGATTTGAACTCGAGACCTTCCATCTTCAGGTCTGGCTCCTTATCCACTGTGTTACCTAGCCGTCCCTAAAATTTAGTTTTAGAAATATAGATCAGAATCATTTCCACAGTCTGAGGATGAGAAGTGATGGAAGATCCCTTTTCTATCTATCCTTCATTTCAGCCCACTTTAAGATACCCAATTCAAAATTTTGCTGCCTTTATTCTTGCCAGATTGCATTTGTCCTCCTGAACTTTTGGAACATGTCTATGACTTGAGACAATCACATTCTTCTTGTGGTTATTTATAGGCATGTCATATGATGGGTAAAACCCAAATGCAGCATGTTCCTAGTGATGACAACACATAAGTCCAAAAACAAATTATTGCCAGCAAGTGATAAGAACCGGTTTGGTAGGGACAATGAAACAACAAATGGACAACCCACGTGATATGTTGGCACCTCATCCCCAAGATGATAAAAAGAAACTTTGGTCCCGTGGAGGCTTTATAGACAAAAGTAGCACAGAATAAGAGGACTGAGAGAGCTCCAACCCCTGTGTGTCGTGCAACTCTGCCCTCTGCCTCCAGTACCCCCCCCACCCCCCTTGCTGCCATCAGATTGTTATAGACATTGCTCAGAAACTCCTGTTTTCCCCTGAACAACCCCCTACCAAATGTCACGTGATAGTGATGTCAATGGAATACAGAGTGTATAATGAAATAGAAGTCAGCTTTCACTCAAGTCATCCATTCTCTAAAGGTTCCTCTTGAGAGCTACCAGGTTCTGCATCTACCAAGAGCAAGTGGTTTGCCAAGAATAGAAAGCTGTAGATGCACCACTGCAATTTAGGTGAAAGCAAAGAGGTGGTAGAGGTTAGCCATGGATCCAACCCAGGAGTCTCAGCATCTGAAAGGCACTGCCCTGGGTGAGCAAAGCTCTGAAGTCTTGAAAAAATATTTTGCAGAATTGGAGCTGAGATTAGCAATTCAGCTGCCTTTGCACATTAGTGCAGAAGACAAAAAGCCTGTACATGGTGGTTTTAAGGTCTGGTCTAACACCATAACCCTGTTGAGGTTTAATTTGGGGATGAAATGAGGTACTAAAAAATCATTTTATTCCATTGATTCAGCCCCAACACAGTAGGGATATATATAACAAGGATACAGCCACACCCAAGTTCTTTCGATTCAATTCCTATAGACACGTCTCCATGTAAAAGACAAGGCACAGTGATTCACATAGTACTCAGACATCCATGAAGTTGGCTACATTGAGGAAGGCAGGGGGCAATAGTTCCCTGGGACAGCTTTGTTCTCTTAGAGAAAAGTAATCACTGTTGAGGGGAATGAGGCAAGATAAGTGATAGGATAAGCCCCGGTCCCTCTCGCAAATGTCATGATGTGAGGTCATGATGTGAACATCATCCTGGCTCTGGATCTGTTTCGGCCTCCCCTGGTGTCCACTATCTCACCACATTTTAGCCTCCCATCAGGAATGTTGCCTAGCCCATTCAACTAGAATCTGCTGGGGCAGCAACACCTGCTGCACATTGGTAGAAGATGTAGTTCCCAAGGTTCTCCTATGTCCCTGCCATCTCCCCCAAATTAAAAAAAAGATCCTCCAAAATTATACTGGCTATAAAAGTACAACTGAAAAATGCACCTGAATGTTCACCAGTATGTAGCCTAATAATGGGCAGTTTTAAGAAATAATACCCATGCGGGGTACCTAATATTTCTTCACGTTAGGATTGCATGCTACCAAAAGAGCACTAGTAGAAATGACAAATCGGAGGGAAGGGAATATTTAAGTACCTATTCTATGGCAGGTAGTGCTAACCATTTTACAAATATTTGACCCTGATAACAACCCTGGAGAGTAAGTGCTATTATATCCCCATTTTACAGATAAGGAAATCAAGGCAGGTTAAATTGACTTGACCAGGGTTATCCAGCAATAAGTGCCTGACACTAAATGTGAACTCATCTTCCTGACTCGAGGTCCAGTACTCTATGCACTGTGTCACTTAGCTGCAAGATGTGACCAACCAAATACACGTAACTGGGTATGTGCAATATACTACAAATAGCATCACAAAGTGGCATACGATGCAGCAGGTCATATTAAGAATCACTGCATGTGACAGCCATACTAAAGGTGCATATGGTAAAATAAATAGTGGTTTATGTTTTGTATGCCGTGTCAGAAGGTGAGGATATATAACAAATGGCCATAAGATGCATTTCTAGCAATAGTGATCTTTCCTTTCTTCTTATCCCAAACTTGTAAGTCAACCTGGTTTTTGCCAGCGTGGTCCAGACTCTTCCAGTATTACCTTCTGTACTTTGGTATTGCCAACCTCATTGGCCGTTAGCCCAAATCCTGAGCTTGGATAGCCCAGATGAGTGAGCTTCGAGATTCAGACTACCCTCTGTCTGGACAGAAGAACTTCCTTGGGTCTCTTGACTACCCTCAATATTCTTTCCTCCTTCATCAGAATCTCAGCCTAGGTTATTCGCACTTGAGCCATTATCCAATTCTAACAGTCTATCGATAGTGGGTTAATGGAATGGGCAAGATCTTTAAGATTATGAATGCTGAAGAGGGGCTTTTCTGGAAAGTAAGATGCTAGCCGATTCTGTCCTCACTCTAGGAAGAGCTTGTAGACCAGCACCTAATTTAGTCTGATTAGGTTTAGGGGAAATGTAAAGTTTATGACTGTGTGGTGCTCATAGCCTTCCTGCTTCCAACTACCCCCTCAGAGCACACCTTATTTCTCTTAACTCACATTCACAAAAGATCAACTTTTATCTCTGCTGAGCTGGAAGAACCTGCAAAACTAGCTGGAGTCAGTCAGAGAGTGTTGGGATTTGATGGACAATAATATGAACTTACCTCAGTTGAGGCTAAATAGTACCTTATCTAAGAGTACCTCTGAGGTATCATTAGTAATATAGTGGTAAATGTAGAACAACTTGTGGGGGGACTCTGAGGGGTAGAAAGAGAGATAGGACAGAGACCTACTTTTCAGTTTAATCCTTATTTACATTTTCTTCACTTTTTATAGTCCAGACTAGAGGTGTCAAGCACATGGTCTGCAGGCTTCATACAGCTATTAGTACTCTCAAAGGTAGCCTGAACTTGATTAAAATGTAATTGGGAAATAGTTAACAAAATAAGAAAGAATGAAATAAACTATAGATAACATTACATTTTAACACTAAGTCAATATGCTGCCCAAAGGGATCTTTGTGTATGGATTAGTGGCCCTGTTCCTGTTTGAGTCTGACACCACTGGTCTAGACAATCAATAAAACAATAAATCAAGCCCTAATTTGCCCATTTCCAAGGTCTAAATGCTAACACTGAAAATTTAACAATTTGTTCAGAGGCCCCAAGGCACACCTGGGTCCATTTTATCTCTATTATCAAGGGCCGGAAGATAACACCCTCTTGGTATAGGGATGGGGGCTGAACCAATGATTTTATTAACTGGGGCAATTCCCAAATGAGTAAACTCTAGTAATGTACATCAGTCCCTTCTCTGTAATTTATAGTCTTAGAGAGTTTATTAAGGCATCAAGAGGTCATGTGCTTTATTGGGTTACAGAGTCAGGATGCCAGAGGTAGCAGAGGTAGCCAGGCCTTCTTGATTCCAAGATCAGCTCTCTATTCACTTGGCCTCAATATTTCTCTGTAGTGGTTCTTCCCCCCCCATCCCCCCATCCTTATTGTGGAGGAAATTCCAGGATCCTGACAGTAGGGCAAAATGGAGAGTTGGATTTAGACTCATGATTGATGTTTAAATCTAAGCTGAGTCACTTATATCCTGTGATTTTAGGCAAATCACTAAACCCCCTTCAGACCTGAATTTCATCATGTATAAAATGAAAGGCTGGACCAGGTGGCTTCAGAGTCCCTCTTTAAGCTGAAAATCTATCCTATGATCCTGGCTCATTTGGGATTGGGTTTATTTGCAGGCTTCCAACCTTCTTATGCCAAGTATTAATACCTGAAGGCTTTAATTCAATGATTAACAGAGAGACATGCTAGCGTACAACTTTCTTATAAAAGGCATTAACACTCAAGAGTTCAATAAATGATTAACAGACTCTCTCCTCTGGTCTCTGATTTCCTGAGAACACAGCGATAGGGCACGTCTCCCCTGTGTCCCCTTTTTTATGCCATTACCTTCTTAATGCAATGAATCAGGGATACCCAATTCTACACAAAGGAGTTCTCCTGCACTGGGAGTAGAATTCTCCCAAGTACCAAGTCCTGTACAAGTGACTCAGCTCTGGAATAACTGGGTCATTATTCTGCAAAATCTAAATTGATTTCAAATATCAGCGAGTTCTTGTCATGGTCAATATGTTTCTAAGTCAGGGATGAAGAGGTAGCAATTGATGACACAATGACTCTAGCTGTATTGAACTTTCTCTTGGACTCTTCACTATAATAGCTGGTTCCATGGGTTATATTGGGCAAGGCTTTCCTTCCTGCCAGGTGCCCGAGCTCCAGGGCCCCGGGGCCTTTCTCCATTGTCAATTGTGATGAATTCAAGCAGCTGACATATTCCTGACATCCACTAGACGCCAATATAACAAGGTTCCTCTTGGCTTCTACTTCTGTCAACTAAGTCCAGTTCATTAGATGCCTGTCTCTATGTGTTCAGAACAGTGCCTGGCTCTTAGCAGCCATTTAATAAATGTTTGTGAAATTGGATTATATTGAATAACTGTAGTTTTTTTAGGAGAAAAAACTTTCCTACTTGCAATTAGGATTTTAGGACCTGGACATCCAGTCTTTTGCTTTTCCCAAGACCAGCTAAGCATGAAGAGGAAGGTTATGGCAGTCTACTTGGTCCATTCGAAGGAGAAACTTGAGTTTTTTGAATGAGGTACAGCAAGAGATCAGTTTGCCTGGACCTCAGTGTGAAAGGAGGGAAACCTATAATCCAATCCATGCCCCACTCCTAGTTACAAAACATACATATACACTGTGTATCCTTGAGACTTATAACTTGTACATTTTGGCCTGGAGCCTCTAAAATTCTTTAAATTCCTATGGAAAAAGTCAGAGTTCATTTTAAAACACATTATACTAGGTAACACTTAGATTATCATTTAAAGTTTGTAAAGTGCTCAACATATGCAATCTTTTTTGACCCTCATCCCCATTCCCAACAATCCTATATGGTATATTATTACTCCTATTTTACAGATAAGGAAAGTGAGGCTGAGGAAAATGAAATAACTTTCCCAGGTTCACATAGCTATTTTGTGTCTGAGATTGGGCACCAAAGTCAGATCTTGATGACTTTCTCTCTCTCTACATTGTCATATGGTGTTCATGTAAATCCTAGTTGATGTGATGGCTATAACTGGTTTTACCGAGCTTGTCCCTGTTTACAATTCTGCTTCTTAGACATACAAAGAATGGCCTGAAGTCTTTGCTCAGTAATAAGGATAACAACATTTAGATACCCCTTTAAGGTTTGCAAAACATTCTGCACACAATGTCTCATATGAGCTTCAAAACAATCCAATAATGTAGGCAAGGAAAATATCTCCATTTTCCAGATGAGGAAATGGAGACTTGGGTTCAGTGACTTGCCCAGAAAGGATCTGAATTTAGCTCTTCCTCAATCTAAATTCAGTTCTCTATCCACCCTACCATACTGTCTATTTTCATTCATTCACTTATTCATCTGTTCATTTGTTTATTCACCCACCTACCCATCCATTCATCCATTTATTTATTTAGTCAACCGTCTATTCATCCTATTATTTATTAAGACCAAATCTCCCCATTTTACCCAAGCTATAATGTAGGAACTACTCGTGTTCATTATTGAACTTAAAGACCTACTTTGTTTCCCACCTAGATAAGTTCTGCCCTCCTCAGACAAACTAGTTCCCACCTATCCCCACAAAGATTCACCATATTGATCCTGATCTCAGTGTAGACACCTAGTAGACATAGCCTAATATTGCTCAGACCCCTGGAGTATAAGACATCCATTAGCCTTAGCCTTTCCTTTTTTAATTAGATTGACCAGTACTTTGTCTATTTTATTTGTTTTTTTTTCAAAGTACCAGCTTCTAGTCTTGTTTATTAATTCAATAGTTCTTTTACTCTCGATTTCATTAATTTCTCCTTTAATTTTTAGAATCTCTAATTTAGTTTTCATCTGGGATTTTTAATTTGTTCACTTTCTAGTTTTTTTTAATTTGTATGACCAATTGTTTGACTTCTGCCCTCCCTAATTTGTTAATATATGAACTCAAGGATATGAATTTCCCCCTGAGTACTGCTTTGGCTGCATCCCATAGATTTTGAAAGGATGTTTCATCCTTGTCATTTTATTTAATGAAATTAATTGTTTCTATGATGTGTTCTTTAACCGATTTTGGAGAGTCATATTATTTAATTTCAAATTAATTTTTGATTTGTCTCTCTATATACCCTTACAAAATATTATTTTTATTGCATTATGATCTGAAAAGGTTTCATTTATTATTTCTGCTCTTTTGCACTTGTGTGTCATGTTTTTATGCCCTATTACATGGTCAATCTTTGTGAATGTACCATGTGCTGCTGAAAAAAAAAGTGTATTCCTTTTTGTCCCTATTTATTTTTCTCTATATATCTATTAACTCTAATTTCTTTAAGATTTCATTCACATCTCTTACCTCTTTCCTATTTATTTATTTTTTATTTGATTTATCTAGATCTGATAGAGGAAGGTTCAGGTCTCCCACTAGTGAAGTTTTACTATCTATTTCCTCCTTCAACTCCACTAGTTTCTCCTTTAGAAATTTGGATGCTATACCATTTGGTGCATACATGCTTAGCACTGCTATTTCCTCATTGTCTATATACAGCCTTTTATCAGGATGTAAATTAACTTCCCTATCTCTTTTAATCAGATCTATTTTTACTTTGGCTTTGTCAGATATCATGATTGTAATTCCTGCCTTCTTTTTCTCATTTGAAGCCCAGTAGATTTTGCTCCAGCCTTTGACCCTTAACCTGTGTGTGTCTACCTGCCTCATGTGTGTTTTTTGTAAACGACATATGGTAGGATTTTTGTTTCTAATCCACTCTGCTATTTCTTCTGCTTTATGGGTGAGTTCATCACATTCACATTCAAAATTATGATTACTACCTGTGTGTTCCCCAACATTTTGATTTTCCTTGTCCTGCCCTTTCCTCTTTCACTATTTCCTTCTATACCAGTGTTCTGTTTTTAACCAGTCTCCTTAATACCCACCCTTGTTTTACTTTCCTTTCTCCCTACTCCCTTCTTATTCCTCTCTTGTTTTTCTTTTGGGGTCTTTTTAAGCTACCCTACACACTCTCCCTCCATAGTATTGCTTCTCTCCTCACCCTCCCTTTCCACCCCCTCCCTTTTTATTCCCTTTTTATTTTATTTTTTTAGGGTCTATTAAATTCCCTTCCCCTTCTCTTTCCCTCCCTTTTTTTAACTCACCATCCCATTCTCACCCCCCCCCTTTAGTTTTCCCCTCTCAACTTCCTTATAGGGTAAGATAGAATTTCATACCCCAATGGATCTAGATGCTCTTCCTTCTCAGAGATGATTCCATTGAGAGTAAGGTTTTAGTATTACCTTTTAACACTCTCTTCCTCTCCTTCTTAGAGTTGTATTCTTCCCCTCCTACTCCCATATACCTTTTTGTGTAGTATAGATTATCCTAATTTTCTTATTCCTTCAAGTTTCTCTTGGTGCCATCTTCTCTCCTCCCCCATCCTTTATTCTTTATATATATATGATTTTAAACCACTTAGTACCCCAATCTCTACCTATGGATAATTTTTCTAATTACAATAATAGTGAATACAATTTTTGAGAGTTACAGATAACATTATTCCATATAGGAATATAAACAATTTGGCCTTATTGAGGCCCTTAAAGGAAAAAAATAAGACCCCTCTCTTTCTCATTTACCTTTTCATGTTTCTCTTGGTTTTTGTATTTTGATGTCAAATTTTCTGTTTAGTACTGGTCTTTTCTTTAGAAATATTTGGAAGTTTTCTATTTTGTTGAATGCCCATTCTTTCCCCTGGAAGTATATAGTCAGTTTTGATGGGTAGGTGATCCTTGGTTGTAGACCCAATTCTCTTGCCTTTCTGAATATCATATTCCAAGCCTTGTGGTCTTTTAGTGTGAAGGCTGCCAGATCCTGTGTAATCCTGATCAGTGCTCCTTGATATCTGAATTGTCTCTTTCTAGGTTCTTGTAATATTTTCTCCTTAGTTTGGAAGCTCTTTAATTTGGCAATTACTTTCTAGGGGGTTGTCTTTTGAGGATTTAGTGTAATGGGTGATCTATGGACTCTTTCAATGTCTATTTTGCCCTCTTGTTGCAGAACCTCAGGGCAGTTTTCTTGGATAATTTCTTAAAGTATGATGCCAAGGTTCCTGTTTGTTTCCAGGTTTTCAGGTAGGGCTATGATTCTCAAATTGTCTCTCTGAGATCTGTTTTCCAGGTCAACCACCCTCTCAATGAGATATTTTGTGTTGCCTTCTAATCTGTCAATCTTTTGACTTTGTTTTATTAATTCTTGTTGTCTTGTGATATCATTGGCTTCTACTTGCCCAATTCTAGTTTTTAATGACTGGTTTTCAGCTAATATATTTTGATTTTCCTTTTCAGTTTGATCTATCCTGCTTTTCATGGCTTCTAGCAGGTCATTTCTGGTCTTCAGTTTGCTTATTATTTAATTTGATTTCTGGGCTTTAGTTTCCAAGTGGGAGATCCTGCCTTTTAAACTGTTATTTTCTTTTTTAACTATTTCCTACTTTTCTTGCCACATTTCTTCCATTTTTCTCATAATCTCAGATTTAAAGTCTTCAAGAACTTGTGACCAATTTCCACTTTTTTCCTAAGGTTTGGGTGTGTTTAATTGTTTGTCATCTTCTGCTGTCTCTTCTTTATTCTGAGTTTTTTCTGCATAAAAATTATCAAGGGTTAAGGTTTTCTTCTTGGGGTTTTTTATTCTTTTGGTGTTTGTGGATTTTAGTTCCTGGGAGTTGGTGGCCATTGTCTTGGTCAGATGTCTAAGTGAGGAATGTGGGTGATCTTTATATTGTGCTCTGGAGAGGTTTTTGCCCTAAGGATATTTTTCCCAGCCCTCAGCAGTATCCAGCTACTCTTAGTGGCAGTACTCTTAGGTCTAGCCCCTAACAACTTAAAGATTACCTTGCAGAGGTCTGGGTGTGTAGGGTAAGTCTCTGTACTGAGTGCTAGAGAGGTTTTTACCCACAGGCTATTTTTCAGGTCTCTGTAGCATTTTGCTTTGAGCAACTTCTTTTTGCCCAACCTCCATGCCCTATCTCCACATTTCCTCAGTCTCCTGGGGTCCCTCATCTTGCTGCACTTACAGGCAGGTTTGACTTCTGAGAACTTAAAGATTGCCTGGAAGAGGACTGGGTGTGGAGTGTAGGCAAGTCTCTGTATTGAGCATTGGATTTTGCCTGGAGACTTTTCAGTTCTCTGTGGTGTTTTGCTGTGAGTTGCCCCCTCTCCCCAAGCTCCTCACCCTATCTCAGCGTTTCCTCAGCCTCCCGGTGTTCCAAGTCTTGTTTCTTTTATGGGTAAATCTGTGTTGACCTCAGCCAGCCTCCCTCCTAGAACTTAGAAGTTTGTCCCATGCTCACTCAGACTCTGACAACGTAGATGAAGTGGGGGAGGGGTGGTGAGCTCACTCCTTGGTGGGGAGAATTTCACTCCCTTTTAGCATGGAAATGCCCTGACTTTGCCTGCCTTCCATGCTGTGCCCTACCATGGAACTCCTTCACTTGTATGACTTTGGTTTTGTTGTTTTGAGGCACTGTGTCTTGATGGGTGGAGAGGAGAAGAAGAGCTCTGCTTCTACTCTGGAGCCATCTTGACCAGGAAGTCCTCCCTTCTCCAACATTTCTGACTGCAAGTCATTCAATTCTGAAAATATCTGGAAAAAATCAATACATGAAAACCCAGATCAACCTGCCCCATAAATACTCCCTGAGTCAGCTTTTCCCCCCCCAACACAATTTTAATTTTTTAACTATTAGAAAATATTTTCTTTTTTATCAGAAATCTGCCTTTCTGCCCATTTCAATCATTGCTCAATTTTCTGCCTTTTGGGAACAAGCAGAAAGACTTTCATGAGATATGTTCACATACTTGAAAATAGCTATGTCTCCTTAAATACTATTTTTTTCAAGCTAAAAATGCTCAGTTCTTTTAACCGAATCTCATGATATGGTTTCCAGGTGTCTCACCATGCTGTTTATCCTCCTCTGTACACACTTGCATTTTTCTAAGTCATTGATAAAATATGGCATCTAGAACTATATATAAAATTCTTTAGATGTGGTCTTCCGGGAACAAGAGTATGATCCTTTTTCCCTCTTTGTGCATATTAGGTTGTAACTTAAGGTAACATTAGTCTTTCTTGTTACTGTGTTCTGATTGTGCTCCATGTCCACAAATTCCCCAGATCTTTCATACAGACTGTTGTCTAACCATGGTTGCACTATGGTGTACTGGTAGAGTTGACTTTTTTTTAATCCAAGTGCAATTGTCCCTATTAAATTAAATATTAGGGGGCGACTAGTTGGCTCAATTATATTGAGAGTCAGATCTAAAGACATGAGGTCCTGGGTTCAAATTTGGTTGCAAACACTTCCTGGCTGTATGCCCCTGGGAAAATCACTTAACACCCCATTTTCTAGCCCTTGCAACTCTTCTGCCTTGGACCAATATACAGTATTGATTCTAATATGAAAGGTAAGGGTTTAAAAAAATTAAATATTAATTTTCAGACCATTAGGTTTGGCCTATCATCCTCAACTGTTATAGCCTCTTGGAATTCAGATTCTATAATCCAACATTTCCCCAGGGACATTTAATATAACATGAATGTTATGTATAACAATATACATAAATAATATTACTATTAATGTTTCTTCTGAGATGTTTATATTATAAATATATTATAACAACAACAATAATAGCTAGTGTCTATATAGTGCTTTAAGTTAGTATGTGTGTTCTCATTTGTTACATTAACTACTTCAATTTTATGTCATCTCTAAATTAGAGAACTTGGAATTCCATTTTACAGAGAGGGAAACTGAGGTCTAGAGAGCTGTAGTGTTTTGCCCAAGGTCAAATTCAATGAATGACAGAATCAGTAATGAAAATTGGATCTACTCCTTGTTAGATGAAGCTAACATACAAATATGCTGAAACCTTTGTAAGATTCAAATACTTGGCTTTGATCTTTTCAACACTTGACCTGAATTTTGGAGTCTCTTTTGCTAGTCTTTTCTTCTAACTATACTACTCAAAATTGCTTAGTTGATTTGTGTAGTTGTCTATATAGGACCTCATCTGAGTTTATTACCCCAATCAGCCCTTGTACTCAAAGGTTGGGTCCCTAGAGGTATAAGCAACTATTTTGGGCTCTACATGTATATGACTACTCTAAAATAGTAGGCACTGGTGGAGGGAAAGGGTTAGTGACTTACCCAGGGTCACACCGCCAGGAAGTTTCTGAGGTTAGATTTGAACCCAGAATTTCCCATGTCTAGGCTTGGCTCTCTATCTACTGAGCCACCTAGCTATCTTGAAGCTTGTATTCTAATGGTCAAGCCAAGGACATATGTAAGTACATACTGAATAAAAGTAAGGAGAATAAATACAACTAAATACAAGGTAGTTAAATACAAGATAATAGCAGCAGGAGGGAATTCTCAGTTAAGGGAATCCAGAAAGGTTCATGAAAAAGTTAATCCTTGAGCTACAACTCAAAAGAAGAAGAAGATTCTGTGATGTGGAGCTAAGAAGGAAGCATATTCCAGAAGTGGGGGATAAATGACGAGAATAGACAGGAAGGCAAGAGAGGTAGTGTTATATGTCAAGATCAGAGAGAAGGCCAGTTTGGTTGGATCTCAAAGTGTGGGAGAAAAGGTAATGTCCCACGAGGCTAGAGAGACAGATTGGATGCAAATTAATGAAAATGGAAATGAACAGAACCAGAAGAATATTGTACGCATTAACAGCAATTTTATAACAATGGTGTGTTGTGAAAGTCTTAGCCTCTCTGATCAACATAGTGACCCAGGACAATTCCAAAGGACTCAGGGTGAAAAAAAAGTTATCCACCTTCAGAGAACTCATCAACTCTGAGTATAGATTGAGGCATGCTTTTTTTTCCACTTTCTGTATGTTTCTTGAGCTGGTTATTTGATCATTGGAACATGCTTAATGTGGAAATATGGTGTTGTTTTTTTTAAACCCTTACCTTCCGTCTTGGAGTCAATACTGTGTATTGGCTCCAAGGCAGAAGAGTGGTAAGGGCTAGGCAATGGGGGTCAAGTGACTTGCCCAGGGTCACATAGCTAGGAAGTGTCTGAGGCCAGATTTGAACCTAGGACCTCCGGTCTCTAGGGCTGGCTGTGGAAATATGTTTTGCTTGATTTCACACGTATATTTGACATCTTATTGCTTGCCTTCTCAATGGTGTAGTGGATTGAAGTCTGTACCAGGAGATTTAGATTCAAATCTTTTGTTACATTTAAAAGAGTGGTTGGTATGAACTGTGACCGCGGAAATATGGTTTCAAGATATTGTTTGTAGTTAAATCAAATATAAAGTGGTCACCAGGTGAAAATTCCCAAATATGAAATATACCCAAGTCAGCTGGGTTTTTATAGAGATTTTAATTAATACAAATTAAGGAATTAATGAAAGGGAGAGAGAGAGTAAGAGGAAATAATGAGAAAAGGGGTAGGCCAGCCCAGGCCAGCCCAGGCCAGCCTCGGCCCAAGCCCTAAGAGAGATCAGTCAGTCTTTAATCCACTCCCCACAAGATTTGTCCCAAGCAAGATTCTAGTGTTCAGAGAGACCCAGCTACTCCAACTATTCTGAGCTCCAATTCAGCTTTGGCAAACTGAATTTTCAGCCAGCCACCCAGTTCTCTGAGAGAGAGTCCCTTGCTCTCAGCTTCTCATCTCCTTTTAAAGAGAATTTTCTCCTATGTCACCTCCCCTAAGTTCTCACATCTACCAATCACAGTAAACGTTTTCACAGGACTGACCATTCTTAATTCACACCTGAGTAGACTAAACTTTAGAGTAATTCACACCTGAGTAGACTAAAACTTCTGAGTAAGTTCACACCTCTTTGCCCCTTTCAAGTTTGCAAGTTGCTTGATCTTTTAGTGATTAATTTGACCTTCATAGGTACTGAGCACCTTTTTGTATTAGATCTAAAAATAGACTTAGCTTAAGGCTTTTGCCTCACTATAAGTATGAGTTAAGTACTTTTCATTGTTCAGTAAAGAGTTTACAACTTTATCTTTCCCTAATGTATGCTTAAGTATGGGTGGAATAGAGTTCTCACATCCCTGATCAAGTACCTTCATTGTTTAAAATGGGGAATGGTCTTAACCATATGGTTAAGGTAGAGTCTTTTCAAAGGTAGAGTCTGAGAATTTTTAACATTCACAATTCTGAGAAATTTTAAGATTCACACTTTCCCATGCTAGAAATCACTCTGTCAAAATCTCATTACATCAAAGATGGTGATAATAATCTTCATAGCACTTCATAAAAGACAGTGGGACATAAAGATGACTTTGCAATCTGGTGGGTCTGGATATGAATCTCAATTCTGTCACATACAGGCTGTGTGACCCTATATAAGTCACTTAACTTCTCAATGCTCCAGGCTAGTGGTTCTCAAAATATGGTCAAGGTCCTCCCTCTTTTGGGGAACCCTCAAGGCCAAAAACATTTAAAAAATAATACTAAGACACTTCAGACACTTCCTAGTTATGTGACTTTGGGCAAGTCACTTAACCACCGTTGCCTATCCCTTACCACTCCTCTGCCTTGGAACCAATACATACTACTGATTCTAAGATGGAAGGTAAGGGGAAGAAGAAGAAGAAGAAGAAGAAGAAGAAGAAGAAGAAGAAGAAGAAGAAGAAGAAGAAGAAGGAGAAGGAGAAGGAGAAGGAGAAGGAGAAGGAGAAGGAGAAGGAGAAGGAGAAGGAGAAGGAGAAGGAGAAGGAGAAGGAGAAGGAGAAGGAGAAGGAGAAGGAGAAGAAATTTTAATTTCTAATATGGTAAATAGTAACATATAATTTCCATAAATAAAAACTCCTCTAGAAGGGTCCTTAATAATTTTTAAGAGTGTTAAGGAGCACTAGAAACTAGACAATTTAGAACTGCTCCTCTTGGCACCTAAGATTCTGAATTAAAGACAAGGGGATCAGTAGAGGGAGTTTCCTCATCAGGGAGTTCCTTATATCTATTAAATTATAGACCCAATCCCTAATCCTATTCTATAACCTACTTGCTCCAAAGGGCTATTGCAAAGAAAGTGCTTTGCAAACCCTATAGAACTTTATAAATATGTTCTAACTAAATAAGGACTTCTCTTCTCACTGATCCAGTATCATTAATGGGGATTGATTTGAGTACTTTGAAATAGACTTAATCTTTTTTCCTTTTTCAAATATTTCTTAGACCTTATTTCCATCCAGAAATGGAAACATTTTTACTTTCAATGGTTTATTAAGCTTCCTGGCACCCCAAATCTTATTTTATATCTATTACATTAATGTGGACTAAGGGGTTTGAGAGGTTGAAAATTCTCAAATTCTGGTGCTCAGCTGTCTGACTCAGAAGAGAAGGGAAATACCTAAGAGCAAGGGTAGAGTCCTATCCCTTTTCATCTCTGCTTCTCTCACACATGCACACACCAACTGTAAATGTGCTCTGTAGCCTGTTTGAATATGGAGACAGCCGTATGTTCATAAAAATCGATTTCAGTTTCCCAAAGTTCAAATTAATGTGTCTTTTTTACCCCAACAGCTAAATGAACCACCCAATGGCTATAAAAGGGGAATATACAATTGGCTATAAATGGTTATAAAAGGGAAAAGTTAGGCACTGTGTTTCTTGTTATAACCTGATTGTAGGAGACAAGAATGAACCCACGTATCCGTGGCCTTGGCTAGGGGCTTCTCTAGACATTTACTTTGGGTGGATGTGATTTCACCTTTGATATCATCAGATCTGTGCTCATGAATCTCGGGCTTACTTTATTGGGCTTTTGTGGCTGAATTAAGGTTAAATTTCAGCATTATTGTTTGCCTATCAGCAAAGGAAAGTTTAAATTTCACAAGGCATAAATCTCACACTAGGAAGTTAGGCTATACTTTGAAAAATATCTATATGTATACTTTGATTTTCATATTTTTTAATTCAACATTTTTTTATTTTTAAATATCTTTCAATGGTTGTATGATTCATTTTCTCTCCCTCCCCTCTTCTCTCCTCTTTCTGGAGCAAACAAGCAATTCCACTGGGTATATATTGTAATATTTATTGGATTTGGAAAACAAAGGTGATAAATGGGAGGTTTGTATCAGGGTATGGAGGAGAGAGAGGGGAGAGAGGGAATATTGCTTGGTGAGGCAAGGGAGGGAGATGCCCCCTGCTGAGAGGAAACAGCAGGGGTCCAATGAGGTTTGTCTTTGAATGACTGAAACTGAAGTTCAGCTCCCTCTATGACCAGAAAAGATAGTCCACTTATCTGACTGTGAATTCAAATAACATAAAGTTTAATAACTAGTTGGGATTGGAGTTTCTCAGCTTCAGACCTGAGGCCAGGCCCCAGAGGCTGGCGGAGAGTTTGCCCCACTCCCGCCTACTCTCGTTGTTCTAATTCAGAATCTTAGCAGTACACAGAAAGCAAACAAGAACAATTCTAACCTTTAGAAGCCTGTGTCTTTGGGCTGAACCAAGAAGAGCATGCCACTCCAGACGGGGCTGAACAAGCTCCTCTCTCCTCCAACCCCAGGACGCAAGACCTCTCCTGGCAGGAAGGAAGTGCTAGTCACAAGACCCAACTGCCACTCCCAGTTGGGCCCTTCCCCCACAAACTGTTAGTCTAGTTTCCTTTCCACAATGTATATATATACTTTGAGAAGAGATATGAAAAGAGCACAGTTCGTGGATTTGCTGTTGTCTACTTCCATCTTCTCTTGTACACAGTCTTCAGAAATGTGTGGTTGTCCAATGCAATGGACTTTGCTACTAGAATCAATGCAACAAGCCAGGACACTCCTGAAGGACTTTTGGGAAGGAATGCTAACCACACTGAGAGAAAGAACTAAGGGAGGAGAAATGCAAAACCAAAACATAGGACATCACTTATCACATGTATATATGGGTATGTGATTTGGGTTTTATGCTTTAAAAGATCGCACTATAGCAAAAATGAATAATGTGGAAATACGTATCAAGTGACAACATTTGTACAACCCAGTGGAAGTGCTTGTTGGCTCTGGGAGGGGGAAGGGAAGAGGAGAGGAAAAGAAAAGAAATCATGGAAACATGGAAAAATATTTAGAAATTAAAATTAAATAAATAAAAAATAAAAAAAGGAAATATGTGATTATGCTGGTCATCTTGGCCACTGCCCCAGAGGGAAAAGGGCCTTAAAGAAAGAGATTGAGTATGACTGAAATTGTTGAAATTAAGTGATCATTGGTAGAACCATAAAAGCCTTCCCCATTGCAGAAAGTAGTTTCTTATTCTTTCCTGGGTGCAGAATGAATGCATCTTTAGCTCCCCACAAGGCAAAGCAACCTGAGCAGTGGATGCCTATGAAGAGAAACAGTGTCTTTTGTGGGATTGAATTATCTCTTTCTTGCCTTTATCATTTCTATGTTTCTTTCCTCATGGCCAGCAAGGAATGGAAGGAAGAAATGTTTGACAGATTTGTTTGTTTGACTCTTGCTTTTTTAATAGGAGCAGAGGGTAAGATTTCTTTTTACTTAATTAAATTATGTCTAGGTTTAGGAGACTCAAAAAATTCTACAATGCTGTTTTTGAATTTCCCAAACAGCCTCTGGTCTGTCTCCTTCATTTTTCCTGGGGCAACAAAGGAGAGAGAGAGAGAGAGAGAGAGAGAGAGAGAGAGAGAGAGAGAGAGAGAGAGAGAGAGAGAGAGAGAGAGAGAGAGAGAGAGAGAGAGAGAGAGGTAGCAAGGTGCAAAGGACCTCCTCTAACTGAGTCTTATTTCCCCCAAAATTAAACCTCCCAGTGTATACAGACAGACAACATATAAACATAGACTCATGACAGGCATCATGAATTGACAAGACAAACATAACACAAGTCTCATCCAGGACATTTTGAAGTCACTTCTGGTTTATGTCCCCAGAGCGTTGCTCAATAGGGTCTTAGAGTCTAATCTGGTCTCTAGTCATTGAATCTAAACAGGCTTTTTACAATGCAGGATCTAATTAGAAAAGGGGTTCACTTTTGCAAGGAGGTTGACTTTGACAAACGTCAGCTTTCAGTTGCTTCCTTTCCTGCTCCAATGGTCTCCATCACTTGTAAAGTGCTGGCTCTGATGTTTTGTTGAAAGCTTGAGATCTTTCGAAGTTTACTTTCTTAGGAACGTAGCTGGATTCGTTATCAAAGAATAAACTCTGATTCCTCCGGGCTCCACATTTTGGGAAAGGGAAAATCTTGTCTGCATTCTGCCTTTTTGATATGATCTGTTGCATGGGGGGCATCCTACAACAAGGGGATGGGGCAGGCGAGAGAGTGGTTATGGGTAAGTTCTGTTTTAGCTATAGGAGCTCCTTGTGAGTTTCCTGCAGAACCGGTTTTTCCAGGTGAGCTAACTGCGAGGGAAGGCTTTCCTTGGGGACCCCGCGGTAAAGAAAGGGTTTTTTTCTTTTCAACTAGGTGTCTCTGCCAGTAACCTAGATTTCCAAATTTGTAAAACCAATTCTCTTTCTTTTAAACCGGCTCGTCCCATGTTTTATTCTATCTAACACACCCACATACACATTCATACAAACACACCCACCATGGCTTACTATCCCTGATGAGCACCCCCCAACCTTTGGGGGATGAGAAGGACCCCACCCCCAACCCTCCCATCCCCCCACCCCGCCCCTGGGGGATGAGGACTCTTCTCTTTCTTTCTGGCCACACGCCTGTCTGCCTCAGGGACTTAGGTTTTCCTTGTCTGGAATTCCTCTATGATCCTCCAGGGGGCCCCCACGTTGGGCGCCACTTGTTAGCAACAGGGACTTGGCCAGCCAGTGTCGGTCGATTACAACAGTCTGGGGTCCACAAGGAGGCGGTGAGAAGAATGAGAAGGACCAGGAGTACCAGGCTTGTGGATTTGCAAGGAAGACGCTTTTTAATAGGATTTTTATAGCAAGCTGCAGTTTCTACCCAGACTTTCCATACACATGGCAACAAGCAATGCTTACATGGTGACAGGGAACCTTAAGGATCACAATACAGTCTGCCATACATCGGTGATTTATTGGATACTTCCCATACAGGGTGGAGGATGGCGTGGTGGTGGTGGTGGTGGTTGGTGGTGGGGTGTCCAAGGGTTACATGATACATAAGCAAGAGTTTGTTGGGGTTATAGAAATCTTCAAGGTTTCCAGGGATATAGGATACAAACATGCCCTAGAGGGAGAGAAGGATGGAGGAATGTAGCTGGGGATCTTTTGCTTTATAGACCTAAAGGTTTTTTCCATCTTTGCTTGGGGGTCTCATCACTTTGGTTCAGACTTTTGGAGCGAGAAGGGACATGGGAAGGTCATCTAGTCCAACCTGCACTCATTCCACAGATGAGCAGAGTCCCAGAGAGGTTGGAACTGACAAAGGGAAGGGAACAAGCATTTATTAAGCACCTACTATGTGTCAGACACTGTGCAAAGAACTTTACAGATATTTTCTCATTTGTAAAAATCATCCCATATAATATCATTGTCTTTAAAAATAAAAAACAAACCTATAATTCTTTTACATGGAAAATTTGGGGTAGAACAGGGATTTGAACTGAGGTTCTGATGACAGAGAAAAGGCTCTTTCCTTGGTACCAATGCTTTTCTTTAACTCTACCTTCCTCTCCATTCTGATCCATTTTCCCCAGGCAAGCAAGAGTAACCGGTATGATTAATCCTTGGCAAATTGAGTAGGTGATATTTAGCAAATTAGTATTTCTTATAAGTTTAGAGGATCTTGTTAAGGTGCATATTGTAGAAAACTGCACCATTGTAAGGAGCCTCAATTGTCTTCCCTATAACACAGTCTCTCCTTGAAGGTATTAAAATATTCTTTAGGTAAGAAGTTTGAGGGGCAACTAGGTGGCTCAGTGGATTGAGAGATAGACCTGGAGGTCCTGGGTTCTAATGTAACCTCAGACATTTCCTAGCTGAGTGACCCTGGACAAGTCACCTCACTCTCATTGTCTATCACTTACCATTCTTCTGCCTTGGAACCAATACATGGTATTGATTCCAGGACAGAAGGTAAGTTTTTAAAATAAAAAGAATCTGTTGGTTGTTATTGTCCTAGTTTTGATAAGGTAATTTCTAGCCCCAAAGCCTTGTACAGGGACTTCATAAATATATGTCCATGTAATTATACTGCACTAGAAAGAGAAAAATCTAACATCTGCCTTTTAAAATTTGGCTCCATTGAGCTTGGGGGAAATGCTTCAAATAGCCACTTAGGCTGATTTCACCAACCCATCATTCATTCATCTAAATAAACATTTATTAAATGCCTACTGTGGATGTGCTAAGTGCTTTGGGAGAGAGAAAGAACAAAGTGGTGTCCCTGCTCTCATATCCAGGCTAGTAGAGAGACAAAACATGGACACAAATTGCTGTTATATAAAGTCTAAACTGGATCCTGAGAATTGAACCAATAAAAATGTACAGAAAAGTTTATTCTTGCTACAATTGTAGAAACAGAAAACAACAGGGGTGGGGGGACTGAGCATAAGGAATAAATTTTGGTCTTTTCTATGTAGGGCTGATATACATTTCCTTCCCTGATGCTTCCCCCATTACCCTTTGGTAGCCTCTGGGATGGTATTGACAACTTTTTTTTTTAACCTTTATTTTCTGTCTTAGAATCAAGACTGTGTATTTCCAGATTTGAACCCAGCACTTCTCATCTCTAGGCATGGCTCTTTATCCACTGAGCCATTTAGATATCCTTTACTGACAACTCTTAAATGTTCCTATAGAGGGAAATATTTAAAATTAGCAGAAGGTAGAAACACATGGCCCAAGAGATGGTAGTAGGTGGAGTGGAGGAGTAGCAAGAACTCCTGGACTTAGCCTTCCTTGGAGGTAGGGGGAGCTCCCGGACCCAGTAACGTAGAGAGAAGAGACGTGACTATAAACTACATGGTATTTATTTTTCTCTTTTATTTTTTTTAAATAATATTTTATTTGATCATTTCCAAGCATTATTCATTAAAGACAAAGATCATTTTCTTTTCCTCCCTCCTACCCCCTCCACCCCCCCATAGCCGACGCGTGATTCCACTGGGTGTCACATGTGTTCTTGATTCAAACCCATTTCTATGTTGTCAATATTTGCATTAGAGTTTCGTTTAGAGTCTCTCCTCTGTCATGTCCCCTCAGCCACTGTAGTCAGGCAGTTGCTTTTCCTCGGTGTTTGCACTCCCATAGTTTATCCTTTGCTTATGGATAGTGTTTTTTCTCCTAGATCCCTGCAGATTGTTCCGGGACATTACACCGCCACTAATGGAGAAGTCCATTACGTTCGATTATACCACAGTGTATCAGTCTCTGTGTACAATGTTCTCCTGGTTCTGCTCCTCTCGCTCTGCATCACTTCCTGGAGGTTGTTCCAGTTCCCATGGAATTCCTCCACTTTATTATTCCTTTGAGCACAATAATATTTCATCACCAACATATACCACAATTTGTTCAGCCATTCCCCAATTGAAGGACATCCCCTCGTTTTCCAGTTTTTGGCTACCACAAAGAGCTCAGTTGTGAATATCCTTGTACAAGTCTTTTTCCTTATTATCTCTTTGGGGTACAAACCCAGCAGTGCTATGGCTGGATCAAAGGGCAGACAGTCTTTTATCGCCCTTTGTGCATAGTTCCAAATTGCCCTCCAGAATGGTTGGATCAATTCACAACTCCACCAGCAATGAATTAATGTCCCTACTTTGCCACTACATGGTATTTATTGACTTCATAATTCTGTTGAAAATCTCTGTATCTTTCATCTCTTCTATATGTTTGTGCTATGCATGTATATGCATGGGTTTATACACACACATGTATATGTATGTGTCTGTGGACAGCCTAATGCTTTAGTTCTTTTGCCAACAGTCAAGCCTCATAGATAGACTGAAAATGAAAGTTTATGCAATTGACTACAGTTTTTAGAGACTGATAAGACAGTGAAGTGTACAGAATACAAGAAAGGAATTGTACCCAGGCAGGACGGACATTTGTTTAAGACTGGGGGACTGCTTGCTCTAATGTTGCTTTTTAATATACGTGGGGATACAGAGTTCTCCAGAGACAAATAAATTTGGTTTTGATTTTCATTAAATGTTAACAGATATGATAGTGTTTGGGAGATCCTGAAGTTGTTTTGCAAGGACTTAAGTAGGAAGAATATATAATATATATGTATACATGTATATGTATCCATATTATATTTGTGAGCATGTAAACATATGCATATAAAAATGTAAATATATACAAATATTGCATTGTATTACATACATGGAGGCACACAAGTAAGTGTACTTATCAATACTGGTCACATGTATATACATGTATACCACTATATGCATATAGATTTAGTTTATGTTGATATCTTTATGCATATAGATTATATAGTATATTTATGTTATATATTAAATATTTATCTATATATTTATCTATTATCTATCCATCCATCCATCCATATATCTGTTTTTTTCTAAAATCCTTACCTTGTGCCCTAGAATCAGTACTGTGTTTTGGTTCTAAGGCAGAAGAGCAGTAAGGGCTAGGCAATGAAGATTAAGTGACTTGCCTAGGATCATACATCTAGGAAGTGTCTGAGGCCACATTTGAATCTAGGACCTCCTATCTCTAGGTCTTTCAGTCGAGCCACCTAGCTGCCCCCATCTATGTATCTACTCATCCATCAATCTATCTATCTATCTATCTATCTATCTATCTATCTATCTATCTATCTACCTACCTATCTATCTATCTATCTATCTATCTATCTATCTCCATTTGTCTCCCTCATTAGAATATAAGCTCTTTTTGAGTAGGAGTTGTCTCATTCTTTGGATCAATATCTCCATTCCCTATCACAATGCCTGGCACAGAGTAGAGGCTTAATAAATGCTAAATAAACTAATTAAATGATTCCAAACTTGTAAGAATGGCAGAAGACGGAGCCATGATGCAGAGGAGCAAATCTGAACTTTGCCTTTCACTACAATGAGTTATTTTGACAATATGTGCCCAGCAGGAAGAGAAATGGCTTTTTAGCAACTGTAAATGCAAGTTTCCTTTTAGGAGATATATATAACTCTGATATATAACTCTGAAAGACTCTTCAGGGAGATAGATTCAAAGGAAGATAAGTGATTCACTTTCTCAGAACCTAAAGTATTACACAGAATACATTATGAATCTAGAAGATTGTTTAGGTCCCTGGTAAGAAAATGGGACTTGCCAGAACAGGGATTCCTTTTTTTCCCCTCACTTTTAATTCCTTTTTTAAAAATTTTTTTGTAGGTTGTACATGTATTATCACACAAAACATTTCCATATTATTAATTTTTGTAAGTGAATAATCTTATTAAACCAAAAATCCCAAAACATATACCCAAATAAACAAGTGGTAAATCATATGTTTTCATCTGCATTCATTTCTTTCCCTGGAAGTGGATAGCATTATTTGTCATAAGTCCCTCATAATTGTCCTGGAACATTATATTGTTGTTAGTAGCCAAGTCAATCACAGTTGATCATTCCACAATATTGCTGTTACTTTGTACGACATTCTCCTGGTTCTGCTTATTTCACTCTGCATCAGTTCACATTGGACTTTCCAGTTCTTTCTGAAACCATCCTGTTCATCATTCCTTAGAGCACAATAGTATTACATCATCATCATATACCATAATTTGTCCAGCCATTCCCCAAATGAGGGACATCAGGGGTTCTTTTTAAAAAATAATCTTCATCGATACCCTTTATTTTTACATTGCCTACATTTTTTCCTATATCCCTCCCTTTGTACCCTCCCAGAAAGCCATTCCATGAGACAAATTTTTTTTTGTTTAAATTTATTTGCTACAAAGAATTTTTTAAAGAAAGTAAAAGACAAAAGAAAAATAATCAGTATTTTTTAAACCTGAAAATTTATGCAATATTCCATACTTGTGGACCTTTGATCTCTGAAACAAAGGGGGAGGAAGAGTTGTCTTTTCATAGCTATTTTTTTAAAAACATACTTATTTCTTTGTAATTTTGCAAGATTTGTTTTTTTTTTTAAACCCTTACCTTTTATCTTAAAAAGAATACTAAATATTGGTTGCAAGGCAGAGTATCAGTAAAGGCTAGGCAATTGGAGTTAAGTGACTTGCCCAGGGCCACACAGTTGGAGATTTGAAAGATATACTTTTGATATCATAATGGTTTCTGTTCTTTCCATTTCCATTGTTATAGCCATTGGGTTCATTGTTTTCTGTGCTTTGGTTACTTCACGCTGCATTTGTAATCATTATAGTTATAATTTCTTACAACACAGTAATATGCTATATCTGTGTATCACAATTTGCTTTGCCATCTCCATTTGGTGGGAATCAACTTTATTTTGTGTTCTTTGTTATCATAAAAAATACATCAGAGATTCTTAAAGGTCTGTGGATAGATTTCAGGGGTATGTGAACTTGAATTAGAAAAAAAAAGTTTCATCTTTATTTTCATTCATCTTTGATTTCTTTGTAATCCTTTGTATTTTATTTTATGTATTTAAACATGTTATATTCTAAGAAGGTCTCCACAGGCTTTGCTAAACTGCCAAAGAGATCCATGACACAAAAAGGTTAAGGGCCCCTGCTGGTTAGAGATGGAGAGTTTATCTTGATTGTGTATAGGCTTCTGTGAACCCTTTGTGTTTTGTTAGCAATGGGAATTAAAATAAAGGCTACCTTGTACCTATTATAGATCATCAAAATAGCTGCTTGCAAGTGAGCCAAGAGTGCTATCACACAGTAAAGACATTGATATGGACAATATCATCCAAAATTCCCAGAGAGAAATCATTGGAAGTGGAAAGGGAGAAGGGGAGAGAAGGAAGACATGAGACACATAAGAATGATTTGTGAGAAACTTCCATCATTGCATGACCAGAGCTTGTGATTCTGAAGCACAAATTATATCACATATATCAAGTCTTTGGTCTACTTTCTGATGCCCCTAAATAGTCCCACTGGGTTCTGATCAATTGCTCCTCTTTCCAGCTGCATGGCAAGAGGTGAGGAAGCAAGCATTGTACAATAGGGCATATAAGTCCTTTTTTCCCTCTTAGCCCAGCAGTGTCCTGGTCTCTTGATCCAGCATCTATTTTGTAAAAGAAGGTTTATTTTTACTGTTTTGACATTCCAGTATAAAGCCAAATAGTTTAGGAAAGAATTCTGATTGTTTTATAAAAGCCAAGAGCTCAATATACCCATGTGAATTGGGATGACCATTCCTAGAGAAGACTTTTTTTATAAGTACAAAAATATTTCTTTTTTTAAAAGTTCATTTATTTAATTAATTCAGAATATTTTTCCGTGGTTACATGATTCATGTTCTTTCCCTCCCCTCCTCTCACCCTCCTCCCATAGCCAATGAGCAATTCCACTGGGTTTTACTTGTGTCATTGATCAAGACCTATTTCCATATTATTGATAATTACACTAGGGTAATCATTTAGAGTTTATATCCCCAATCATATCCCCATTGACCCATGTGATCAAGCAGTTGTTTTTCTTCAGTGTTTCTACTCCCAGCTCTTTGTCTGGCCCCATTCTTTGTGGTGGCAAAAAATTGGAAAATGAGGGGATACCCTTCAATTGGGGAATGGCTGAACAAATTGTGGTATCTGTTGGTGATGGAATACTATTGTGCTCAAAGGAATAATCAAGTGGAGTAATACCATGTGAACTGGAACAACCTCCAGGAATTGATGCAGAGTGAGAGGAGCAGAACCAGGAGAACATTGTACACAGAGACTGATACACTGTGGTATAATCAAATGTAATGGACTTCTCCATTAGTAGTAATGCAATGATCCAGGACAATTCTGAGGAATTTATGAGAAAGAACGCTATCCACATTCAGAGGAAGAACTGTGGGAGTAGAAACACAGAAAAAAACAATTGCTTGATCACAAGGGTTGATGGGGATATGATTGGGGATGTAGACTCTAAAGGATCACCCTAATGCAAATATTAATAATATGGAAATAGATCTTGATCAAAGATACATGTAAAACCCAGTGGAATTGCTCATTGGCTATGGGAGGGGGTGGGGGGAGAGGAGGAAAAGAACATGCATCATGTAACCATGGGAAAATATTCTGAATTCATTAATTAAATAAATTAATTTTAAAAAACCTAGATCCTGTTAAGGGACTATTCAACAAGATCCCAGGCTCTATTAAGTTTCTAAGTCACTACTAATTACTGTTAAACAGAGTCCACCTTGCTTCTCAAGACATTACTTGTTTAAACAAAAAATTCACTCAAGGTAGACTTTGAGGTGTGTGGCTGAGATCCATAAGTGGTGGAACAAATGGGCCTGGGGCAGGGTAATGTGTCATAACTCACGACCAATCAAAAGATATAATTATTTGCCCACCTTGTGGCTATTTCAATAACCATTCATCATCTCTATTACTCACCCACTCTTTCTCACCACCACCCCACCACCTATTCACTTTCCCTAACCCAGTTTCCACCTTCCATCAACCTGTCTGCTTATTTACCATCTCTGACAAGTCTTTTGCTTTCATGGTTTGGCACCAAGGAAATGTTCCTTCTCTGGTATGTTGAGATAATCCCCTTACAGACAATTTTCCTACCTCATCTTTTCTCTTTGTGCCCTCTCGCTACTTATGTCTCCCACATGTTTTCTATGACTTGCAGTAAAATAGCAGGTGCAAGCAGGACATCTGGAGATGTCAGTTCCCAAGAGACTTCAATAAGTAATGTGCCAGTATCACAGGGATCCAGGGCACAGTTCAGGGAAACTGTAGTTTTCTGGAGGCTTTATAATTGCCAGAGAAGTAATGGAACAAACACAAGTTTTGGAGTAGGAGGACTTGGTTTTCAATCACATTTTTGCTATTCACTGCCTAGGTGACTGGCAAGTTTAACCTCCCAGAACCCTGATTTACTCATCTGTAAAAGGAGGGAGGTGGACTACCTTACTATTAAGGTATCTTTCAGCTATAAATCTTAAACAGAAGTAATAGCTAGAGTTCTAGACCTGGAAGCATCAGGAAGAACTGAGCACAGATATGAATGAATGAATTAAGCAAAAACGTACTTATTAAGGTACTTATTTTATTTATACTATTTTATATGTATATAGTATATACTATGCTATAATTATTAATTTATATATTTAGTATATACTATACTACACTTAATAATATAATTACTATGATCCAGGCACTATAGTAGACACTTGTGATTCAAACACAAAAGTAAGACAATCCATGCTCTCAATTAGCTTATATTTTAACAAACAAAAAATAGAGAGAGAGAGGGTGGTGGGGTTTAAGTCACAATGATGGCAAGTAGAATTTTATGATTATGTTTCTCCTTCGTTTTGAAGAGGACCAATGACATCATGGAGTAATGTCTTGACTTACAAATTGGATTTAAGAAAGGCAGTTGCATAGTGTCATCAGCCTCAGTCTCTCTTCCAGAGATGTTAAAGTCCAGTGGGAAGATGAAAATCAGGATGATGACTGTGGCATCTACAATTTCTTTTAAAATTTTGAGTGAAGCATAATAGTTCTGCTCTAGCCCCTTATCTTTATTCTTTGTGTTTCTCCCTGCTTTAAATGTGTTTCTTGTAGATAGCATATTGTAGGATTCTGGCTTTTAATTCATTCTGGTATCCTTTTGTTTTATGGGTGAGTTCATCCTGTTCACAGTCACAGTCATAATTATGTATGTTTCTCTCCATCTTATTCCCCCCCCCCCCCGTTTATCCCTCTCTTCTTCTCCTTTCAACCTTTTCCCATTTATAAATATTTTTTCTAACTACCCCCTCCCTGACTTCCCCCCTCATCTTGTGCCCTCTCCCCCTCTTACTTCCCTATGTGGTGAGATGGGTTTCTATAGCTAATTGAATATAGATGTTATTCCCACTTTGCACCAATTCTGATGAGAGCAAAGTTCAAGCATTGCCTGCCACCTCCTCCCCCACATCTTCCCATCCACTGGTATTGATTCTTATGTGCCTCCTCATGTGAGATTATTTACTCCCAATTTTATCTCCTTTTCTCTTTTCCTCAGTGTATTCTTCTTTCTTATCCCTTGATTTTGTTTTGCTTTGGAGTTTTCTTTGTTTTGCTTTTCTTTATATTATCTCATCATCTTCAATTTACTCCCTGCTCTCTGTTTATGTATGCTCCTATTCACTGTCCTAATAGTGATAAAACTCTTGAGTATCTTCTATGCTTTAAATGTCCTAAGTAATTTAGATTCCTTAGGTACTTCATGTCATAGTTATCTTAAGCATCTTAGTTGTAACCTTATATAGTATTGCAACCAATATCTTAAGTATCTCTTATATCATAGATATCTTAAGTAAACTAGTTGACAGTTTCCTATGCAGGAATGTGAATGGCTTAACATCATTAAGTACCTTCATTTTTTTCTTTTCTTTTTACATTTTTAATACTTTTTCTGAGTGTCAGATTTGCTAATTTAATTTTCTCTTTAGCTCTGGATATCTCATCAGGCATTCCTGAAAGTCCTCTATTTAATTATATGTGTATTTCTTCCCCTAGACCATGTTGGTGAAGATGTGGTACATGTGCCCTAGTGTGCTAGGAGGGACTGCTCCATTTTGCCTTTTCTAGTAGGTAGAAAATGCTTGCTTTGGGTGGCTGGACAGAGGGATGGAGCATACAAAAATGTTCTTGGGCTCTAGGAAGAGGGGGAACAGAGCAGCTTCCCGAGTGCCGGCTCTGCACATGTACCACATCTTTGCCAACACAGTCCTAGAATTTTGCCTTGTAGAATATCATATTCCATGCCTTTTGGTCCTTTAATTTAGAAGCTGCTATGCATTGCATAATCCTGATTTTGGCTCAGTGGCATTGGAATTTTTTCCTGGCTGTTTGCGGCATTTTCTTACTGACCTATGAGTTTTAGAATTTCGCTAAAAACTCCTGGTATTTCTTTCAGGAGGTGATCAATGAATATTTCCAACTTCTATTTCCCAGTCTTGTTCAATAAGAATATCAGGGCAGTTCTCTCTGATTTCTTATAATATTGTGTCTAGGTTCTTTTTTTTTTTTATCATGGCTAAAGAAAATAGCTCCCTAAAAAAGGAAATGCAAAACCTCAAATGGGAAAATAAATCTCTAAGAAAAGGTAGTACAAAACCTCACAGAAGAAAATGGCTTCCTGAAAATCAGAAGTGGACAAATGGAAGCCAATGACTCTCTAAGATTCATAAGACAGCAGGAAAGAATATATAACAAATTCAAAAGAATGAAAAAATAGAAGAAAATCTGAAATATTTCATTGGAAGAACAGTTTACCTAGAAAATAAATCTAGAAGAGATAACCTAAGAATCACAGGTCTGCCTGAAAGCCATGATCTGAGGCCAAATTTGAACCCAGGACCTCCTAGCTACCAGCTGCCTGATGCCATAGACTTTTAGGAAGATATTTTATACCAGTTGTTATTACTATGCTACTTTAAAAAAGATACCTAAGACATGCTGACTGATATCAATCAGTAATCATGAGGGAAATACACTGGTGGGGACTTGTAAATTATCAAATTAGAAAAATATTTCCTTTTCCTCTCACCCCTGATATCCTTCAGATCTGTAGTAGTTAAGCCCTGGGGAACTGGCCTGGTAATGCAAGGGCCAGTTAGGATAGTAATCCTAGAGTTTATGCAATAGGTACCTATTTTATATGTACACAGATACATAGTCACTCCCATTAGAATGTAAGCTGTTTGAGGAAACAGTATTTTTATCTCTCTTTATGTTCTCAGGTACTGCACATGTATAACCCAGATTGAATTGCCTGCCAGCACTGGGAGGAAGAAGGGAAGGGAGGAAGGTAGACAAGTTTGATCATATAACTTAGGAAAACTTGTGTGGAAATTTGATATTACCCATAATTAGTAAAAAATAAAAACATTTAAAAATTTAAAAAATTTAGAAAACATCAAATCAAAATCTATCACCCAAGAGCTTGAGAGAAAACAGTAAATATCTCTCATCTAAAATATCTTAAGTTTTGTTAGATGGACTAAAATGACTATACAAGTATAATCTATATCAAATTGTATGCTTTTTCAAGGAGGGGTAGAGGAAGGAGGGAGAGAATATAGAACTCAAAATGTTAAAATTTTATAGACATTGAGAAAAAAAGAATTAAATGTAAAAAAAAGATATGCTAAAAATTGTGTTTTTAATGTTTATACTCTTTAACCTAAATATTCTGTTGCTGAGAATATATATAAAGAGCTCAAAGGCAGAAAGAAAATTATATATGTAGAAAAATATTCACTGTAACTTTTTTTGAGCAAAAAACTGGAAGTATGGTAAGGATTCATTGACTGGAAAATGGCTAACCAAGTTGTGGTACATCAATATAGTAGAATATTATTGGCCTATAAGAGGATTCTGAAAAATTCTGAGGATCTTGGGAAAACTAATATAAAATGAAGAAAATTGAAGTAAACAAAATCAGAAAAATGATGACTGCAATGATATAAACAGGAAAAAAGACCCAGTAATATGAAACTAATGAAATGTGCTAAGAAGAGCTTTGATTCTAGAACCCAGGAACTCATGAGTTTTGTTTTTCTTGAGTTTAATGGATTTGGGAAGAACAAATAAGAAGCAAGGTTCTGCTAGTTCTTGATTCTAGAACCCAGGCACTCATGAGTTTTGTTTTTCTTGAGTTTAATGGATTTGGGAAGAACAAATAAGAAGCAAGGTTCTGCTAGTTCTTTGACAGCTTTAATTTCACTTTACCCAAATTCCCCACTCCCCTCCAAAATAAAAAACAAAACCCAAACCCAACTTGTGAGTGGATGCAAGCCCTTCTAGAATATGCTTTCCATCCTCTTGATAATTCTGCTCTACTCTTCTCCCAACTTGCAGGCCTTTCTTTTTCTTCCACACTGAAGGAAACCACTGGGGCCAAAAGTCAGATCCAAGGTTTGACTAGGGTTAATGAAGGGAAGCCATTCTCTAGCCTTCCTGCCCCCAACATTAAACCTCATTTTAATATTAAGTCTAAGGAAAAAGGATGGCTTGTTTCTTGGAGACACTCCTTTCTCACTTCTGCCCCTTAGGATTCTGAATTTCCTTCAAGGCTCCTCTTAAGTATGGCCTTTAAAAGGAAGCCTTTCTTGATAGAACGTAAGTAAACTCCTTGAAGGAAGAACCTATTTCATCTTTGTCTTCATATTCCCAGCACCTAGCAAAGTGCTTGGCACACAGCAGGCAGATAACAAATACTTGTTGAGTTAAATTGAACTTCCTTCAGTCGCTGGATATGGCCCCAAGAGGCTCCACTTGGTTGATACAGGAGAGCAAAAATAGAAACCATCCATGCTGGAAGGAAGCCTGGGCAACTGCAAGAGAGTAACAAAATATCCACTCCAAGGTCTAAGACCTAACACATTGGATAGCCAGATTTCTGACCAATTTGGGTTTCAGAGATTGCCTCCCCAGCACACCCCATTGCCCCACGTGGTCTCTCCCTCTTTTAACAATTGCAGTGATTCTTTGAATTTGGACTTGGAGCTAAGAGAATTGGACTAGAATCCAGGAGGAGATTGTTCTGTGGACTCTCTCCATAAAAGCTCAGGTCATTCCGGGCAATCAACTCTCTTGCCATTAACATGAATACTTCATCAATGTTCTTGGACTCTTTAGCAGAAGTCTCCAAAACTGCAAGAAGGCCATATTTCTCTGCCAGAGTGCAGGCATCTTCAAAAAGAACATGACGCTTATCCCATAGGTCAGCCTTATTCCCTGGAAACAAAAAGGCAAAGCAACAGAACATTGAGTAGAGTAGCATAAATTTTAAAATGTAATATTCAATACTCCAAATATCATATTTAATAATATTTATTAATATTTAACTTGAAGCAAAGGGAAAGTAAAAGGCTAGAGAAACTGAGAGAGCTCACTAGCTTTCCACATGGAAAAGGGAGGGGGGGGGGGTGGAGAGAACCAAAACTAAAATACAAATAAAGTAAGGACTCATGCACGCAAAAGGGAAAAGGGAATTGTGGGAAACATAGTTCAAGAGTTCAAGATATTAATTAATACAGTAGGTTGATTTTTAAGAATGTCATTTTAAAAAATCTTTACTTTGTCTCTAAGACAGAAGGGCAAGGGCTAGGCAATTGGGTTTAAGTGACTTGCCCAGAGACACACAGCTAGGAAGTGTCTGAGTCAGGATTTGAACCCAAGTCCTCCTATCTTAGACCAGAACTCTATCCACTTAGCTACCTAGTTGCCTCTAAGAATGACATATTTTTAAAAGAACACTAGCTCAACAAAATGTTCTGTAGGCTAAAAAAAGATAACTATATTGAAAAGAAAATAATATGAAATCAAATAAATGGAGACTAGCTGAATCAAAGTAGTATATCAATATTGCATAGTATATAAAAGAAATGTAATATTATTGCTCCATAAGAAATTATTTATGAAGAATATAAAGAAATATGGAAGCTTTACAGGAAGTGATGCAGAATGAACAATGAATCTAGATAACTCATTAGTAAATATACAGTACTATTTAGTCTTAAATAGTGAACTTTTTGAATCACAATGCTAAAGGCGGGGAGAAGTGGAGTATCTAATTTGGGGGGGAGCATTTTTCATTCCAACCATAGAATCTCAGAATTGGAAGCGACTCCAGAAGTTACCTAGTGCAACCTGGGATTAGAGGAATCCCACCCTACCATATCTCTGGGAAATGGACATCCATCCCTTTCTTGAAGATTTCTGTTAATTCAGTGCACTTACAGACACCTCTAGTTTGTTTTTCTTTACTCTGAGGCTTAATCTGCTCCTCTCTAACTTCTACCCATTGTTTCTGGTTCCATCCTCTGGGGTCTAGTAGAACAAATCTAATCCTTCTCCTGATAATAGCTCTTTAAATATTTGAAGCTTCCATTTATATCTCTTCTGAGTCTTCTCTTCTCCAGACTAAATACCCCTATTTCCTTCAACTAATCCTTCTATGGCTTGGTCCGAGGTCACCTGTAGCCCTTGTTGTCTTCCTTGGAGTGACTTCTGGCTGGTTGATGTTGGACTGATGTCATGGGAAGAGGAAATTTGCTATGAAGAAATTCCCACCAGTATGGCACTTACTTTGTCATTTTTAGCCTTAGATAGCTGTCTGGGACACTTAAATTACTTGCCCAAGATTATACAGCCAGTGGCATCTTGAAAGCACATCTTCCTGACTCATATTCTTTATCTCACTAGGGCCAGAATTATCATTGGTCTTCCCCTCAGACAATGATAAAGTTCATCCCAGATGTGCCCCTTTACCAGGTCCACACTCTTTGCAGACTAATGACTATGTCATTTGTATTCTTCTTATAATATGGTGGCCAGAATTGCCCCAATAATACAGATATGGCCTGGACCACAGGGGGGGATCATAAGATGGTAGATTTAAAGCTAGAAGGGACCTTTGAGGTCCTCAAATCTGATCCCCTCATTTTGGAAAAAAAGTAAGGTTTTGGTTATACCTATCAAATTACCTAGAGAAAGACTAAAACTAGTAGAACTGAAATGATTTCAATTCTTACTCCCAAGCAAGTCCAAACATCATCCTGCCCCCTCTTCCCTCCCTTCCTTCTTCTCTTTCCTCTTCCTAGACTCCTGGCTAGGGTCATGAGTTATGATTGAGTTTGTGAGTATGGTTGGGGTTCAAGTCAAGTGGTAGATACACCCTCTCCTCATTGTGGGCATTTTCACTTTCTATTCGCCATGCCTGGAATACCTTTTTCCACCCTCAATTTGGTCTCCTGACTTCCTTGCCTTCCTTCAAGCTCCAGCTAAAATCCCATCTTCTATAAGAACCCTTTCCTGATGCCTCTTAAAGCAAGTGCCCTCACCCTATTGGTTCTATCCAACTTAGCCTATACTTATCTACATATAATATCAACATATCATATATATAATATATAATGCATGTTTTCATGTTGTCTCTCCCCATTGATCTATAGGTTCCTTTAGAGCAAAGCCTATCTTTTGCCTTTCTTCATATTCCTTAAGCTTGGCACAGTCCCTGGCACACAGGAGGTTCTTAAAAAATGCTTAGTGGCCACCATATGGTATAAATTGAGATTTTTAAACAACTGTTGAAGGGAGATTATGTTAGAAGACAAAATGTGTAAGCTCAGAGTTGCTTAGTGACCACTGAATAAAAAATTAAGGGAAAGGGCAGCTAGGTAGCTCAGTGGATAAAGCACCAGATCTGGGGTCAGGAGGACATGGGTTCAAATCTATCCCTTGACACTTCCTAGTTGGATGAACCCGAGCAAGTTATTTAATCCTGATTGCTTGGACCTTGCCACAATTCTCTCTTAGAACTGATATTAAAATAGAAGGTAAGAGTTGTGTGTATGAGTGTGTTTTTAATTAGGGGGAAAAAGTGCTATTTCACTTTTCCCTAAAAGAATAAAGTGGCTAAAAAGCCTACTTAAAAAAAATTTTTTTTAAACCCTTACCTTCCATCTTAGAATCAATACTTTATTCAGAAGAGCATTGAAGGCCAGGCAATGGGGAGCTAGGAAGTGTCAGAAACTGAAATGGAACCCAAGACCTCCTGTTTCTGGGTCTGGCTCTCAAGTCCCTGAGCCCCCCAGCTGTTCCCCTAAAAAGCCTACTTTTTAGTAGAAAGAGCCACAGAGATTCATATCACCATTGAAGAAACTTAATCATATGTATTCTCTCTCTTGATTTCTGTAAGAATTCTGAAAGAGACAGAAGCTTACATTTATGGGAAATTGCTTATAGCAGAAGGTTGTGAAAGATGGTGACCACAAAAATGATTCTTAAATTTACCCATAACCACATTTTAAAGAAATTATATGCTTGGACTTTTCATAACAAGCTGTGCTCAGTCCCTATATGTGGTCCCAGAGAAAGGGTTTTCTACATTAAGGGTAGTGGGAAGTTACAAAGTAATATTCTAACCGAGTCTTTACAAAAGATTAGTACCAGAAAAGGAAATCTTAATCAAGGAGGTGTAGAAGATCAGAGTGAAACAAGAAATGATACAATTACTGCTTCATGACAAAAGTAACCAGATTGTGCCTAAACTGCTATTTCTTTCTCATTTTATGAGTCCTCTGACTAAATTAGGCTCTCTGGACCATCATAATCAAGTCAGTTTAAGGTAAACCAAATACCTCTGACTGAAAAAAAACCCCTAATATCTTGAGTTATAACCTTTTATTCATGTAAGACAATAACATCATATTTGTGTTAGTAAAAAAGCAGAATAGCTTATATTTTCAAACATGTTGATTTATTCTATGTAGCTAAATCTTCTCTGCCTTTTCTTATTTTATTCTTGAGGCTTGACTTAAATATTATACATATGTATAACGTATATATAGCAAGAGAATAAACTCTTTAAAGTCAAAAATTATTTTATTTGGATACAGTAGCTATTTTAAAAAACACCCTTATCTTCTGTCTTAGAATCAATTTTATATATTGGTTCCAAGGCAAAAGAGTGGTAAGGGCTAGGCAATGGGGATTAAGTGACTTGCCCAGGGTCACAGAGGAAGGAAGTGTCTGAGGCTAGATTTGAATCCAAGACCTCCCTTCTTTAGGCCTGTGTTCTGTATCCACTGAGCCACCTAGCTGCCCCTGGACACAGTAGTTATATAACAAATGCCTATTGGTTGATAGATAAATATTTTTATAATGTTTAGTTTATCACTTAAGAACAGAATCTTCATCTCTCTGCCTTCATATTTCCTCTCTCCAATTTCTCTTCTACATAATAGCCAAAGTGATCTTCCTAAAACGAGGATCTTCTCAGAAATTTTGGTTGCTCTTTATTTTCTCTAAAAAAAAAAACAACAAATTCTTCTATCTGGCATTTAAAGCCCTTCATAGTATGATTCTAGCCTGTCTTTGCAAGATTTTATATTACTCTCCATCATAATATTCTATGTCCTGGCCAAATTGACTATTAGTTGTTTCTTGTACAAAGCATTATATCTTCTACCTTTACACATGCTATCCTCTTCCCCACTTCCAACTCCTGTCAGAAATTACTTTGGATTTACTTTATATCTATGCAATCATAGGATATTTTGTAAGTGTTTGTTGGTGATTTTCTAGTTCATAATTAAAAAAAACTGAAAATAAAAATTTAGAATTGAGTATTGAATTGAATCAATTCTATTCTTCAAATTTATTATCTTCTTTAATCACATTCAAAGACTTTAAAAAGCTGAATTGCTCTATTTTGTACCAAGAGCTACCTGGTTTCACTAAAAACAGTGTCTAGATATACTAAGAAAAGTAGAAAGAAAACTGGATGGCTCAATGGATTGAGAGCCAAGTCTAGAGATGGGAGGTTCAAATCTGGCCTCAGACACTTCCTGGTTTTATGACCCTGGGCAAGTCACTTAATACCAACTGCTTAGCCCTTACCACTCTTCTGCCTTGGAGCCAATACACAGTATTGATTCTAAGGTGGAAGGTAAGGTTTTAAAAAAAATGTAGATTATAAATCCAAAATTTTGACTTCTTTGAAGAGTCTCCAACAACTCCCAAATCTACTGATCTAGACTTTATAGGGACCACAAAAAATATTATTGGGCTCTCTTTCAAGTAATTTATGATATAGGTGGAGAAACAAAGAATTATACACAACACAAAGAGAAAAAACACTCTAGTCAAAGTAAGACAAAGTAGAAGATATCAGTAAGTTCCATGTAGGCAATAAGTACATAATTCAGAAAGGAGACAAAATGGTGAGTCAATGGATTTGTGGGAAAAGCAGGACTAGAAGAGGACTCTGAATAATTAATTATAAATTGCTTGAGGATTTGAGGAACCTGAATTTAACCCAGTGGGGGAAACTGTGGCAAAATGGGTTTGCTGTTTCTACTTCAATCCAGAGCATAATTTTCCTCCTGATGAGAAGCTGTGACCATCTCATCAGAACAGAGCCTCGAAAGGTTTAAGAGTTAAAGTAATTCTTAAATTAAATGAAGAGACCATAACCTATTAACAATGATTGATCAACTAATTAGTTATTTATAAGCAGTAATAACTTATTCTGAAAGGTCTAGTACTGTGCATCAATAGCAACTTCCTACACAAAATCTATGAAATCTTATGTATTTCTTTTGCTCTCTCTTCCTATCTTCCTTAACCCTTCTCTGTCCCCTTATTTCTCTTTTTTCTTGCTTCTCCTTTTTTTCTTCTTGCTTTCTCTTTTACCTCCCTTCCTTTTGTCACTTATTCCTTCACTCCTTGAATCTTCTCTGTCTAGTCTCTAATTTGGCCATGAATGGTATGGAATAAAAAAGTATGTCTGGCATTTTTATCTATATTCTCTGTTGGTCTGAAGGGGGGGGAGTATTCTACTCAGGAATATTTTGCATTTCACTAAAAAAAAATACCCAAAGTCCAGTTGCTTCTTATTTTTTCCTTCTTAGTTGGTGACCCTTTATATAAAGAAAGGTTCCCCTACCTCTTTTTTTCAACATTATGATAATAGGCTAATTTGTTTTCTTTTTTTGGGAGGGGTTATACACTTAATTATCATGCAAAACATTTCCATATTATTCATTTTTGTAGTGAATCTAAAAAACCCAAACCCTAAAACATATACTCAAACAAACAAATGATAAGTCATATGCTTTCATCTCTCTGTATTCCTACTCCAACAGTTATTTCTCTGGAGGTGGATAGCTTTCTTTGTCATAAGTCCCTTGGGATCGTCCTGGATCATTGTATTGCTGAGAGTAGCTAAGTCACATTTGATCATTCCACAGTATTTCAGTTACTGTGTATAATGTTTTCCTTGTTCTGCTTATTTCACTCTGCATCAGTTCACATAGGTCTTTTTAGCTCTTTCTGAAATCATTCTGTTCATCATTCCTTACAGCACAATAGTATTCCATCACCAACATATACCACAATTTGCTCAGCCATTCCCTAATTGATGGACATCCCCTCCTTTTCTAATTCTTTGCCACCACAACAAGAGCAGCTATAAATATTTTTCTACAAGTGGGTCCTTTCCCTTTTTTTAAAAAAATCACTTTGGGAGACCTACTTAGTGGTATTACTGCATCAAAGGGTATTGTTTTATAGTCCTTTGTGCATAATTCCAAACTGCCCTCCAGAATGGTTGGATCAATTCACAACTCCACCAGCAATGCATTAGTGTCCCAATTTTGCCACAGTCCCTCCAACAGTTATCATTTTCCTTTCCTGTCATATTTGGCCTATCTGATAGTGTGAGATGGTACCTCAGAGTTGTTTCTTTCACATCAAAGGGGTTAATAGAATAGCACTCTCCATGATCTGGAAATCTGTACAAATTTTTTTAGCTTTCCCTTCATATCAAAGAAGAAGTCTGATTTTTTTCTTTTTCTTTTATGGGGTGTTTACAGTACCTTAATGTAAAATTTGGGTCAAGCATTTGGTCATAGTAGGTCATTGTTAACATTTCCAGCCTTTGTGTGTTGCTTGCTGTTTTTCACACTCTTTTCATAAACTTTAACTTTAAAAAAGAAATTGTGTAAAATTTATGGTATTAAAAGATAAAACATGTTGATATTATACAATACTATGCCTATATTTTATGCATTTCTGAGTTTCTAAACTTTTCCTATATCATCTGCTGACCTTTGCATGTTGTCTGTGGCTTCTGCAAAACTCCCCCCTCCCTAAGTTTTGCTGACACAAAGGGAAAAGTCTTGATGGTGGAAGAGATACCTGTAATACCAAAAGTTATAAAACACTGGTGGGTAACTTATTTAATGGGATGTTCTTATCCTGATGCTTCATAAAACTTAACCTGATAAAAGCCAAACTACTACTAAGGGGTGATAGAAAGATATTAGATGACTTTCAAATACTCTACCAATAAGCATTATGACCAGATTTGCTGCTCCATATTTTTCTATTTCATGGATCCAGTGAGGAACGGATTCAAATGTGGATCTCCTTGTCAGATCATAGGCAATGATGGCAGCATTCGCACTTCTATAATAGCTCTGAGTGATTGTCCGAAATCGCTCCTGGCCAGCGGTGTCCCATACCTGCATCTATCCAGGTGAGGAAAAGAGAAAAGCTAAGCCAACCCAGTATTTACTATATTACAAAGGCAGTTACAGCAAATCATCTTAGAGCCCCAAATCTCCAAATAAAACCTCGTTAAAAGCTGCCTAATTAACAGAAAAATATTAATATTTTTTAACAATCCAATCCTACCTATCCTATTATCTCCCCTCCTGGCCCCTCCACTCCTAAGGGAACCATGCTTCATAACAAAGAATAAAAAAGCAGTTCAGGAAAACTCACACATTTCAAAGGTATGACATGCAAAACATCTATGGATCCCTGACTTGTGTAGAGAAGGGAGGGAGATACCTTTTCATAGCTCTTCTTTGAGACTATGGAAAACTTATTAAAAGATGACATTGGATTCCAATATTTTTGTCATATTGGACACACTTAAAACTTATTTATAAAATTATTTGTTAATGTGCCACCTATCTGACTACTCCTATTTCATTAAACCACAAACTACTAGAATATTAAAGGACAGTAGGTAGAAGAACTGTTGAAATTGGGCTTATGGGACCCAAGTTCAAATCCTACCTCTAATGCCATGATCTGGTACAAGTCACTTAATTCCTTTAGGTCTCACTTTTTTTATTGTAAAAATAAAGTGGTCCAACTAGATAACCTGAGGTTCCTTCCAGCTCTAAATCAATGATACTTTTATATTATTAGACTGCAAATCATGTGACAGCAGGAAGCATAATAATACTTATTCTTTAATATATTGTATATAATACTATATACGAAATAGTATATATTAAATGTTATAAAATATCTTCTTATGTTTCTTATGATACATATATAATTATGGAATTTAAAATACATATAATAACCTATATAAGATTTATAAAGGACCTGAGGAAGAGGTATTATTGTTTCCATTTAACAGCTGGGGAAACTGAAGTTGAGTGATTTTTTTCCTGTGGTCACATGGCTAGTGTCACAAGTAGGGAGAGAATCTATTTCTTCCTAATTCTAAATCTGACATTCTGTTGACTCTGCCAGGCTCTCTCTCTGTCTTCCACATTTTGTAAACATCATAGAATTTAACCCCCATTATCTAGCCCTTGCCATTCTTCTGTCTTGGAACTGATACTAGACTAAAGGTAAGGGTTTAAAAAACAACCAAACAACAACAAGAACAACAATAAAAAACTACTCCCCCATATTAAACCACTATTAACTTAAAAAAAACTACCGACTTTTTTTTTAAACCTTTTTTTCCTAGAATTGTATTGATTCCAAGTTCTTGAACTTGGCTATAACCTTCCTGGGAGTTGTCATTTGGGGATTTAATGTAGGAGGTGATCATCTGTGGATTCTTTCAATCTCTATTTTACCCTCTGGTTCAAGAATATCAGGACAGTTTTCTTGGATAATTTCCTATAGTATGATGTCTAGGCTTTTTTTTTTTTTGGTCATGGCTTTTGGGTAGTCCAATAATTCTTAGGTTGGCTCTCCTGGATCTATTTTCCATAATAGTTGTTTTTTCAGTGAAGTATTTCATATATTTTTAAATTTTTTTCATTCTTTTGATTTTGTTTTATTATTTCTTGATATCTCATGAAGGTTTTAGCTTCTAATTTTTAAAGACCAACTTTCTTCTATGACCTTTTGATTCTCCTTTTCCATTTGGTCCATTCTTTTCAAGTCATTTTCTCCTTTGATTTTTTTGCCTCATTTTCTAATTGGTCAATTCTGGCTTTTAAGACACTGATTTCTTGTTTTAATTCATGTGCCTATGTTTCCAGATAACCTATTTTGCTTTTGAAACTTTTGCTTTCCTTCTCCCATTTCTCTTCAGCCTGTCTTATTTGATTTTTAATTCCTTTATGAGCTCTTCCAGAGCCTGAGTCCAATTCCCTGGATTAAAAAAATAAGTTTTGTTTTTTTAAAATTCTTACCTTCTGTATTGGAATCAGTACTGTGTATTGGTTCCAAGGCAGAAGAGTGGTAAGGGCTAGGCAAAGGGCTACAGGGTTAAGTGACTTGTCCAGGTTTTTGAGGCCAGATTTGAACCTAGGTCCTGCCATCTCTAGGCCTGGCTTTCAATCCACTGACCCACCCAGTTGCCCCCTTCCCTGGATTTTTTGAGATTTTTGCTTGAAGTTTCTTGGATCCCATCATCCTTTCTATTGGTTCTGTTTTTTGGTCTTAATCCCTGTAGAAGTTTTCAATCATTACCTCCTTTTTCTTCTATTTTTACTCATTCCTTCCCCCCCCCCCCCCATAAACTGTAAACTAGCCCCTCTGTTAGTTTATTGGACCAGGGCATTTGAGTTGCTCTGCCCTAGAGCAGAATTTTCAATCTTTTCTCTCCTCTGCTGGTATACTAGATTAGACTGATTGAGATGACCTTCCAAGTTAATTTGCCCTGGGGCCAACTCTTCACCACAGCTAACCACCATGGAGGCTGAGGATGCCCAAGGAAATGCACTCCCCCCCCCCCCCAGTTCCTCCCTGGCAGCTGCTGTCAGAGCCTTGGACCTCGAAGGGTGGATCCGAGGTGTTCCATTGCTGTTGCAGCCCCCACCCTTGAATCCCACAGTCAGCCTGGATCTAATTACAGGACTCAGCACAGAAGGTGGAGGAGGCAGTTTCAGCTAGCCTAGTCTTATTTCCGGTCTTTCACTTATACCTGGAAATTGACTCTCTGCGTACTTTTCAAGTTGTGTTCAGCAGGAGAGTCCCGTGACTCCATCTTATTGTTGGGTTTGGTTTAAAGATTGGTATAGAAGGATAGTCAGAAAGGTTGCCTCCCTCTTGACTCCGCCCTTTAACTGCCCCAATCTTGAGGCTTATTGTCCTTTAATTCTCTGATCCATTTGGTGCTGCCTTCCATTTCCTTTCTTACTGAAATTCTCTCCTAGCTTTGGCTGCCAAGATGTTACAATATCCTGGTGCTCCAATTACTTCTCTAATTGTTCCCCTGTTTTCTTACCTGAATCCTCTTTTTCCTCTTACCTTCTAACTGTGGATGCTCCCAAAGACTAGATCTTACTTCTTTGGTCATTTTTCTTTGCATTCCCTTTCATGGAAAGCTAATAAAGGGCTTTCAGAAATATAAAGGGTTTACCCCAAGGAGGCCAATGACTGAAAAGTCCAAATTACCTATAGTAACCCTTTTTAAAGATAAATCATGGGGGCAGCTGGGTGGCTCAGTAGATTGAGAGCCAGGCTCAGAGATGGGAGGTCCTGGGTTCAAATTTGAACTCAGACACTTCTTAGCTGTGTGACCCTAGACAAGTCACTTGACCCCCATTGCCTAGTCTTTACCACTCTTCTGCCTTAGAACCAATACATAGTACTGATCCTAAGATGGAAGGTAAGGGGTTAAAAAAAATAAAGCTAAATCATGCTCCTAAATCATGGAATGAACAAATTGTGATACATGAATTTAATGGAATATTATCATCCCTTAGCAGAGATATAAAACTTGCAAAGCTCCCAACTGCTGCTCAGACCAGATTAAAATGCAAATGGGAAATGTTTAATGATATATATATAAATATTTCTAACATAAATGATATAATAATTATAATATTATAATAAATATTAAAATAATACAATATCAACACAACATAGATAATGTTTATTTGTGATTTCCTATGTCAATAGGCAACCCACAGGGATCCATTTCTATTTGAGATTGAAACCCTTGCCTTAAGGAACAATAGATATAAGGAAATGAGATATGCATGAGAAGACTCATAAACTGCTGCAGAGAAAAAGACAAGGAAGAGAATATTTTTGTGGTTGTTATATAGGAGGGATTATTTGAAAGGGGAATTAATACAGTAATAGAAATGCATTAATAGAATATTAAACTATATACACAAAAGATATAATTATTTGTACCTATGATTCTATTACTTTTTTATTGATGATTCCTAAATCTTTATCTATAATCTTATCAACTCTTCCAAGCCTAGGGCTATTTTTCTAGCTCTCTAGATGAAATGTCTACTTTCCTGCAAGCTAATGTAAACTTAAAACTAAGGGGTCCCAACCTGAATTGGTCTTCTTCGCAGCCATTTTTCTAGGGTATAGTGGTTAGACTTGGATTCAGGAAAACCTGCGTTAAAATCCTTCCTTATAGCAGCAACTAGGTGGTTCAGTGGATAGAAAGCCAGGCATGGAGAAAGGAGGTCCAGGGCTCAAATCTGGTGTCAGACACTTCATAGCTTGTGGCCTTGGACAAATCACTTAACCTCAATTGCCTACTGTTGTTCTTCTGCCTTGGAACCAGTACTTAGAATTAATTCTAAGACAGTTGGGGTGTTTTTTGTTTGTTTGTTTTGTTTTTTTAATCTTCCTTAGACAATTACTAACTTTATTTCTAGACAAGTCACTTAACTTCTTTGTGTGAGTTTCCTTCTCTGTATAATGGGGATAATAATGGCACCTACCTTACAGGGTCCTTGTGAGGATAAAATGAGATGATATTTATAAAGTGCTTTGCAAACCTCAGAGCACTATAAAAATCTTAGCTATTATTTTTCCCCCTCAGAAATCTCTATATCAATAGCCCCACTAATCACCCAATCTTAAAAACTTGGAGGCATCTTTATTCCTTTCCTTCAAATTATTTTACCAATCAGTCATCAAAGATTATTACCTTTGTGCTTTTTAAATATCTCTTGCAACTAGGAGTATGCTGGAACCAGGTCTTGTGGCTCTGTCTCTCAGAGCAGAGTGTTCAGTTTTTAGTATAAATACTACAAGGAGCTATGGGTGCATCTAGGGGATCATCTGAGTCCCTTCCCTGGGTCTTCTGAGCCCTGGAACCGTATTCTCTTTTGAGAATTTCATAATCAAAATAGTATCAGGAGGGTCCTAGGAGAAGAATAATGGAGCCAGTTCCAATCAGAGAGGCAATTGTCAAATGTTCAATGTAAGCATTTATGCCTCAGAAACCAGCAAGTGCTACAGGGCTTGGTTTATTGTTTTGTTGATTGTCTAGACTTAGAAAAGTAATGGGAAAAGTGTTAATAATGCAAATTAAACTTAAAAATGTGTTGTGTATACTTTTTTCCCCTTAGGGAGCTTATAGTTAAATATTTATCAGCACACCCCTAGTTGTACTTATCTCATTTTCTAGTCTAGGTCTTTATATATCATATCTGGATTAGTATGACATCTGCTTAAGGATCTGCCTATTCCAGATTTTTAAGCTTTCCCCATTCTAGCCCAACCTGCATATGGCTGCCAGATTGGTCTTCCTTAAAGATTTCTTTCATCAGTCACTCACATTGTTTATCAAAAACCTTTAATGACCTCTCCTGTTTTTGGAGACACACTTCCACCCCTCCACCTGGCTTGTGACTCCTTCCACAATGTGATCTCATCCTTACTTATCCAATCTTATCTGTTCTGTTTTCTTTTCCAACACATACCTTCCATTTTGGTTAAAACTTTCCCAGGAAAACAGCATCATTATTCCCATCTGGGCTTTGATGCTTCCCCTCTACCTTCCCAGATCTGCTTTTTCCAAGTCCTGCTTCTAGTTCATGAGCTCAATACAGATCTAAGAAGCCTTCCAGACTGGACTAATATTCTTCTTCTCTTAACTTCCCTAGCATTTTTAGGCTGCACCATGTTATTTAGAACTTCATTATATATTTCTGTGGCTTCCTTCCAGGGAGTTTCCTTTTATCTATGCAAACTGAAATTCTTCTAGAGAGCACTGGACTTGGAATCAGTTGCGCCGGGCTTAAATCTTGCCTCAGACACTTACTACCTTCAATTTCTTAGAATCCTAACTCCACCCTTTATAAAATGGGGATAATGATACTCACACCAGTCACCTTTCTGAATTGTGAAGAAACACAATAATTTGCTTTTGCAAACTAATTCTGGGGTAAGAGGACCTTGGGTCAAAACTTATCTTTGAGGCTTATGACTTATATTACCAGCTAGGTGGTACAGTGCCAGTTCTAGGCTGAGTTCAAATCTGGTCTCAGTATGTAGGTATGTGACCCAGGACAAGTCACTTAGTCATTTTCCTCATCTTTAAAATGAAATGGAGAAGGAAATGACAAACCACTCTAGTATCTTTGCCAAGAAAACCACAAATGGGGTCACAAAGAGCTGACACAACTGACAAATGACTGAACAACACCTATGTTTCCTTAGTCAAAACATTTAACTTCCTGGGGCCCAAGTTTCCTCATTTGCAAAATAAAGGGGTTGGACTAAATTATGACCTCTAAGTTCTACTTACAGCTCTAAATCATTGATTCTATGTTATAAACCTTAAGAAGCTATCTAAATATAAGTTATCATTTGTTATTAAATACTTTGTTTTTTAACCCTTATCTTCTGTCCTAGACTCAATACCATGTATTGGTTCCAGGGCAGAAGAGCAGTAAGGGCTAGGCAATGGGGGTTAAGTGACTTACCCAGGGTCACACAGTTAGGAAGTATCTGAGGACAGATTTGAAACCAGGATCTCCTGTCTCTAGGACTGATTCTCAATCCACTGAACTACCTAGATGCCCCTATCAAATACTTTTGAAGAAATGGATTTTAAATGTTTTGCTGGGTCTAAAGCCTTTGAGATCTCATCCATGTTGATTTTCCCAGTCTCCAAGAATTGGAAATGTGTACCCTAGAAAAAGAAAGCTAAAGGGTGACTCAATTAGAGTCTCTCTAATAAAGTTTTTTTGTTGTTATTGTTGTTGAGAAGGGGACAAGGGTGGATTTGAATAGTCCTTCCAGTCTGTGTGGATCACTGAACAATAGAAAATGGGTTTAATCAAAAGCAGGAAAATTGTGGCTCAATATAAGGAAGAACTACTTGGAAAAACATAAGTTGCTTGATGCCAAGTATTCATTTAAAGCATGTAGACACTGGTTGCCACACCTTCACTTTACAAATGAGAAAACTAAGATCTAAAGTGTTAGATCACTTGCCAGAAATAATTTATGTAGCAAGTATCAGAACCAGCATCTGAACTCAGGTCCTTTGATTCAGAATCTAGTGGTTTATCACTAAATCTTGGGAAAAAACCCAACCCAATCCTCTGTTTCTTGTGTCAAGCGCAAATCACATTGAAGCTCAATATCTGGAAAGTTGGTCGTTTTTACTTGGCTTTGGAGGGTGGAGAAAGTTACTAGTGTAATGTCACTTGCCAAATTAATGATCTTTTCCCAATCCTTATCCTTGTTGGCTTCTCTGTAGCCTTTGACACTATTGATCATCCTCTTCTCCTCTAAGTTTTCCTCTTTCCTCTCTAGGTTTTTTGGACGTTGGTATTGGAATAACTCATCAATGTCCTTTGATAACTCTTTATCTTGGTCAGTGGTGGTCATGATGGCTTTGTGCTGGACCCTCTTTTCCTTATTTCACTTGGTGATCTCATCAGCTCCCACTTTAATTATCATCTCTGTGCAGATGATTTTCATACTTATATATCCTGCCCTATTCTCTCCTGAGCAGTCACATATCAACAACTATGTACTGAACATTTCAAAGTGGCCATCCTGCACACAGCTCAAACTCACCATATTTCTGAACCTTTATCTGAAATTGTCCATTTTTTATGAGAGGTACCACCTTTCTCCCAGCCTCCTTGGTTCACCACCTAGGAGTCAGCTTAGATTCCCTATTCTCCCTCACTCTCCATATCAGATCAGTTTCCAAATCTTGCCAATCCTGTCTCTACAACATCTCTTAAATAATCCATTCCCTTGTAGGCACTATCCTGGTGTGGGTCCTAATCATCTCTTACCTGAACTCTTTCAGTATTTTCCTAATTGATCTCTGACTCAGTTTTCTCCTTTTTCTAACTCGTCTTCCATAAAGCCCCAAAGAGATTCTTAAAGCACAGGGGCAACTATGTCACTCCTCTGCTAAATAAACTCCAGTGGTTTCCCCTAGATTTGAATATAAAGTCCTCTTCTTGCTATTTTAAGCTCTCTAAAACCTTATTTCAACCTATCTTCCCAACCTGATTCTACTTTCCTTATACACTCTAGAGCCATGTTGGTGAACCTATGAGCATGAATGCTAAAGGGGGCTGTTCCCCTCCCCCTGTCCATGCACCCCTAAGGACATTCCTCACATGACCTGCCCCTCTGCCCAGCAGCCCAATGGGAGCGTTTCCTCCCTCTTCTGTCTGGGGTAAGGCAGGGGGCTCACATGTGGTGTGAGGGTTGCAGCTTGGGCACATGGTCTCTAAAAGGTTCATCATCACTGCTCTATAGTCTAGACAAACTGACTTTGTTGTCCCTCATGCTTGGCCCTCTATGTCCTGTTTCTGTACCTTTGCATTCAATGTCCTAGTCCCTGGAAGAATGCCTTCTTTCCTCACTTCAGCAACTTAAAATCCTTAATTTCCTTCAAGACTCTGCTTGGGAGCAGCTAGGTGCACACTTTCTAGCTGTGTGACTTTCGGGAAGTCACTTAAGCCCCATTGCCTAGCCCTTATTGCTCTTCTGCCTTGGAACCAATACACAATATTGATTCCAAGATGAAGATAAGGATTTACAAAAAAGATTCTGTTTACATGAAACTTTTTCTAATTCTCCCATAGTTGCTAGAACCTTCTTCACCCCTTCTCTAAATCTATCTATCTATCTATCTATCTAATCTACCTTTCTTTCTCTCTTTTTTCTTCCTTCCTTCCTTCCTTCCTTCCTTCCTTCCTTCCTTCCTTCCTTCCTTCCTTCCTTCCTTCCTTCCTTCCTTCCTTCCTTCCTTCCTTCCTTCCTTTCTTCCTTCCTTCCTTTCTTCCTTTCTATCTGTCTCTATAAACATAAATATGCACTTATTGTTTGCCCCAATAAACACTAAGCTTCTTGTTGGAAGGGACTGTTCAATTCTTTTACAACTCTAATTCCTGGTATTAAATAGTTAAATAATAAATGTTGGTCAACTGATCGATTGGTTAAACTGGAGTTTTCACCTAAATGGAGCCTTGAAAGAAATCAGGGATTCTAAGTGATATAGATGAAAAGGGTATGCAGAACATGTGTAAGGGATAGATTGAACTAAGGCACAAAGCCAGAGATGGAATAGTAATTTGGGGCAACAGGTAGTAAGGCAATTTGGATGGAATACAGAGTAAGTGAAAAGAAGTAAAAAGAAATGTCTTGAAGCATATGGGAGCCTCAGAGAGAATTCAGATTGAGCTTTCAGGTTTGCAAAATTCTTTACATATATTACTTTATTTGATCCTCAAAACAACTGTGTTAGGTAGGTGTTATGATCATTTTCCAGATGAGAACACTAAGGCTTAAAGAGGTTAAATGACTTATCCAGGGTCACATAAGTATCTGAAAATGAATCCAGACTTACGGCTTCCTGACTCCAAGTCTAGCACTCTGGATATAGGACTAGGCTAAGGAATTTGTGTTTTCACTTAAAAGCAGAAGGGAATGCTATGAATTAATCCAACCATTCAGTAAATCAACTTGGAACTATGCCCAAAAGTTACTAAAACTGTGCATACCCTTGATCCATTAACACAACTTCTAGGTCTGTCTGCCTTAAGGAGATCAAAGAAATAGCCAAAGGATCATAAACACAAAAATATTAATAACAGCTCTTTTTTGTTGTAGCAAAGAATGGGAAACTAAAACCCATCAGTTGGAGAATGATTACACAAAATATGGTATGTGAATATCCTGGAATATTATTACATCATAAGAAATTATGAAAGGAGTGGTTTGAGAGAAATCTGGGAAGGCTTGTATTGATACAAAGTGAAATGAGAATAGAAGAAAAATTTCTAAAAAGACAACTTCAAACCTTAAGAACTCCTTTGAATGCAATGACCAACCAAAATTCCAGAGGATCAGTGATGAAGCATGTTACTCACTTCCTAATGGAAAGGCTCACAATGGAGAACAGACCATATATTTTTAGATATGGCAAACAGGAATGTTTATTTTGCTTAACTTTACTTTAAAATATTTTCTTTTTCTTCTTCCCCAATTGGGATTCAGGGAGAGAGGAAGAGAGTAGGGATAGAGAAGCTATGAAATGAAAAGAAAGAAAAATAGTCAATGAAATCAACAACAAAAAGTGCACAGAGAACACAAAGAAAGTCAGGAAGAATCACAAACAAGCAGGACACTTTTGAAAGTTACATGCCAAATATATTATATCTAAATTTATTATATGTTTAGAAAACAAGCTATATGTAATAGAGAACTGCAGCTTCCTGTATAATCCTCTTTCCTATTCTACCATGCAATCACAATGTCTATTTTATTTGGCATTTGTTAAGTTTAGTATTTTTTTTAAAAATTGAAAGCAGTAAAATATTAACAACATAGCAATGGGTTCAAATCAAGAACAAATGTAATACCCAGTGGAATCACGCATCGGCTACGGGGGGTGGGGGGGAGGAAAAGAAAATGATCTTTGTCTTTAATGAATAATACTTGGAAATGATCAAATAAAGTATTATAAAATTAAAAAAAAATTGAAAGCAGTAGAGAGCCACTGAAGAAATTCTTGTGCAGGGGAGTGACACAACCTTACTTTTATTTTAGTACTATGAATTTGGTAGCTGTGTAGAGGGTAGATTAGAGATGGGAAAGAATGGAAACAGAGACCAGTTAGGTTATTATAGCAATCCAGGTGAGTGCTAAGAAACATCTTAACTAAGTAGTAATTGCATGATTGGAGAAAAAGCAGTGACTATGAGAGAAATCTGATTGCTGAAGTAAAATTTCAAGACTTGGTAACTGACAGTATTTAGGGGTTAGAAAGAAAAGTTGAGGAGGAGTCTAAAGTTGAAGGAGAAGCTAGATGTTGCAGTGGATAGAGCAATAGGAGTCAGGAAGATTAGTTCAAATCTGACCTCAAACCCTTATTGTCTATGGGACCTTTTATGAGTCACGTAACCTTATTTGCCTCAGTTTCTTTATTTGCAAAATGAACTGGAGAAGGAAATGGCAAACCACTCTGGTATCTTTGCCAAGAAAACTACAAATGAGGTCAACGACTGAACAACAAACTAAGGGAGTTTGGGAGACTTGGGGGTAATGGTGATCCTCTCAACTGAAAAGTATGGAGGAGATTAATGGAAAGTCACCCAGTGTCTTTTTTATGTCTGGAGATAAAGGCATGGCAATTTAGAATTCTATTACACACTCTTGTTGGTAATAGAGGCAGTATCAATCTCCCTGGGTCTCTCCTTTTACTGTTCTTTCTCTTACCTTTACTTTTTTCCCATCCACCTCAAGAGAGCGCACCATGAAGTCCACACCAATGGTATTTTGCTGTGTGTCAGTGTAGATTCCAGATTTAAAGTGTTGCACCACACATGTCTTTCCCACATTTGAGTCTCCAATGAGGATAATCTTGAACAAATAGTCAAAGGTCTCATCTGGTGCCCTGCCGAAACTGGAAAACTGCATGATTCTTAGAGCTCAGATGGACCAAAAGAAAGAAACAAACAGAAATGGAGATTATAGGATACATCTGGGTGTTGAAACATGCTCTGGGAGGGGAGATGCCCATATATATGCTAATGCCTGTTATAGATGTGATTATGATTTTAGGGATACCTCTAAGAGAAGGATAATCTCACTCTCCCTTTTGTGTCTAGTATGTTCTGAACCTCCAGGAGTTAACACTACTGACTGAAACTCTAGTCATGGTAAAAATCAACATAAACAAATTCTCTGATGCCAATGTAAATTAGTAACTATAACAAGGAGGCCAAAAGAACCCGTAAATCATCCCTGCCAGCAAACACTTGATTTGCAAGCAGGGATATCTGTCAACCAAGGGCAACACTAGTTTAGAAAATAAAATACAGTAATTTGTAAAATGTCAGAGAAGATCATAATGAAAGGTTATGATGGTAGTGCCTTTTAAGACAGTGAAAAGCAGTGGAAGGAAAAAAACAGTTTTATAGGAAGCTGAGTGACAACCAGCAAGACAAAAACCATCCCTTGGGCATTTAAGGTTAAAGCTCGAAGGACAATGAACAGATTAAAAAAAAAGAAAAAGCCTTGTAAAGATTTCTATCAGCAACTTTTATCCATCAACGACAGTGGAGTTACAGTATTTGGATTCTATCATCACAGTTCCCATTGTGCTGTAGGAGGAAGCAGAAAGTCTAAAAGAAAACAAAGATGGGAAAAGCAGCTGGAGTAGACCAAGTATACACGGAAGAAGTCTGTGTGAGAAGAGATAGAATAATGAGCGCATTGAGGGATAGATTTTCAAAGTATTTGAAAGAGGGAAGGCCACTAAAAAACGTTTGTTTAAAAAAAAAACAACTATTGTATCTTATTATTACTCTTCTCCAAAGAAACAGAAAAAAAATTAGTAACCATTGGCCTGTAGTCATTTCCCAGGAAATAAGAATAATCTATAAATACACTGAGGGAAGCTTGAGGAAGGTATAAGAAAAGGAAACTTTTACAAATATCATATAAATAGCAGATCACCTTTTAACAGTCACAACAGAGATGAAAAGGTATTGAGAATTCAGGATCCCATTGTACTTATTATTTATGAACCATAAAAAAGCATTTGATTCCATGAACCTTACACTCAAGTAAATGGTTGGTCGATTTCGAAAATTTGGTTATTTATCTGGAGCTGGAATTCATGTCCAGTCTTTCAATGCTTCCAGATTTCTTCCAACCTTTTCACTGATGCAAATAGAACTGGCTTTAGAGTTAGATGACTTCGGTTTGTGCATAATAAAGTGACTGGGTCACAGGAAGAAGAGATGAATGATGGTTGTTGGTAATGTTTGCTTAAGGGCTACTGAGTCAACAATTTGTTAACTTGACAAGAACAGTTGAGGCATCTGTTGTTCCTAGAAAAAATATCTGATGGACAAACTCCTCAAGACTTGTCAAAACTTATGACTACCACTGACTTCTAATGATTCCCTGGAATATCAAGTGGCAATCAAAATTAATAAGGATAAATTGGAAGCCTTATACTGGGGATTAAAATTTTTGAGATTGAGGGGCAGCTGGGTAACAGTGGATTGAGAGCTAGGCTTGAGATGGGAGGTCCTCGGTTCAAATTTGGCCTCAGACACTTCCCAGCTGTGTGACCCTGGGCAAGTCACTTAACCCTCATTGCCTATACCTTACTGCTCTTCTGCCTTGGAACCAATACTTAGTGTTAATTCTAAAACAGAAGGGAAGGACTAAAAAAAAAAAAAATAGATTGGGGATATCTGAATAGACTGTAGTGCCTCTGAAAGATTTGAGATTTTGATTGAAGTAAATCCAATGAGTTAACAGAGCCAAGGAAAGGTAAGGCAACTTTCTCCTTCAATAAGCATTTATTAAACACCAAACTATGTGCCAGTTGCCTAGGTCACAAATACAAAAACAGTCAAGCAATCCTTGCTCTTAAGGGCATTCTATTAGGAATTCTAAATCCTAGTTGAATTCCTTGAATTTCTACGCATTGGATTGTTAAAGTCCAACTCAAATGCTGCCCTTTCTTTCAAATCTTCTTGCTTCCTTTCTAGCTAATAAAGTCCTCCCACAGATTTCAGGCGACTCTTGGTTTTGCAGTTCTCTAACGGATGTAGCATGAAATATTGTATAGTATGAAAGAACCAGGAAGACCTCGGTTCAAATTTTGCTTCTGACGTGGTCAATGTAATCTTGGGCTAATCACTAAATCTCTCGTGCAACATTCTCGGTGTAAATTTCAGCGCAGGGTCTGAAATGCATTCTCAGAGGGGACCTTCCTGACTAAAAGGTTCCCTAAACCAGTGAAATCTTAGATCTGTTCCTAATCCCCTACAACTACGCTAGAGCTTGCTTTGTTCGAGTCTTAACTCCCTTCTAGATTAAGTTCTTTGAGAAAAGGACGGTATCTTATCTAAAATTCTTATCCTTTCAGCATCTAGTACTTGATAAATATTTGTGCAATTAAACGAAGGAGCACTTCCCTCTTTCTTCAGGAAGTTCCGATCCACGTACTACTCTCTTTGTTATCTACTGCTAAACCATCCTTCCAAAAGATAAACTAAAAAAATCCATCCAACTTTCCCTTTTTTCCATTTAAAAGTCAAAGAAAGTTATATCACTTCTGCCCTCCTGCCTCAGGAACTGGAGCTGAAACTTCTTTTGGTTTATTCCTCCCCATCCCAGATCTCTTTTAGTTTCCAACCAACCTCTCTCACTTTCTTCCACCAAGAAAAAAACAAAAAACAAAACAAAGCAAACCTCAACACCCCTCGGTCCCCAAATATGTTAACTTACCCAACAAGTAATATAATTATCTACCCTACCACCGCTTCCTCCAACTCCATTCTGTCTTCTTCTGTCTCCCTTATTTTACGGGTCACCTGTTACTTACCTGTTTTTTTTCCCTCACCTGTGCCAGCAGGTAATGATTTTTCTTTTGTTTTCTTTCCTTGCCCTAGCTCCCCCCTATCCACCCCCTTCCACCTCCCGTCTCTTGGCTAGGCGGGAACTGTAGTTCTGTCCCTCAGGTATCAAATTTGTCGGCTACTGAAAGTGAAAGGAAAACTCAATCCCCTTCCAACCAACCCCTCTAGCCTTGAGTCAGATCCTTCTTGATAGAGAAGTAGAAGGTTGTAAATGTGCTAGACCAGGCTGAGTGACCGCAGCTTTCCCACAAAACATTTCTTTGTCCACAGTGCAAAAAAGAAAGAAAGAAAGAAAGAAAGAAAGAAAGAAAGAAAGAAAGAAAGAAAGAAAGAAAGAAAGAAAGAAAGAAAGAAAGAAAGAAAGAAAGAAAGAAAGAAAATCACCCCCACTCCCCAGCACCTACAAAGCCAATTGCTTTTTTTCTTTTCTTTTTTTTCATCAACTTTTCCCACCTCTCCTTTTTTAGAGAGAAAATGGGAAAGAATTGATCTGAGCAGTAGATGGATTTTGGATTTGTGGAGACAAAACTATCTTGGAAAATGAATTGAGGAAGAGGAGTGCGGGTCAGGAAAAGACAAACACCTGAACAGAGATGTTTGCTGAAAGGGAAGGTTGGTTCTGTCCCCATCCTGCCCCACCACCACCCCCAGGGGAGGAGGGGGAAAGGAAAGGGGAAAATTGAAAATGGAACAATTCCTGCTTCATTAAAAAACAAAAACACAAACAAAAAAACCCCCTTACCTTCTGTCTTAGTATCAATTCTAAGAGAAGAGTGTGGCAATCAGGATTTGAACTTGACTCTAGGCTTGCCACTCTATCCGCTGTGCTACAGCCCCTTCAGTTTCACCACGAGATAAGGTTAATTAACTGAGGGCCACTGGAAGCTCAGAATTTATCAACCCATCAGGGTGTGGGTTAAAAAAAAAAAAACTCTTCTATAGTCTGGATTGAATTCTGCCTTAGACTTTACCGAGGCACCAAGGCTAGCCCTATTTTTGCTGTAGGAGTAATATGTAGAAATTCAAACAATACTATAGATATACCCACTAAGCAAACTGACTATATATGTGTTTTAGTAAATGGAAGGCTGGTTTTAGAGTTAGCAACACCTGGTTTTAAGGTCAGCCTCTGATATATGTAAGAGTCCTGTTTACACGGATAAATCACAATATCTCAGTACCTCGGGTTTCTCTAAGACAAGATTTATTTTTTTTTAACTGATTTACATTGTGCAGGAAGTTTCCACATCAAAGAGTTCTCCAAGCTGATGAAATCTCAGGCTTGTGCAAAAAAAAAAAGGAAAGAAAGAAAAAGAAAATCCAGACTCAAAAAATAGACCTCTTCTGGGGCTGATTCCTGATTTTGTACAAGGATTCCCATGGGGATTCCTTCACATAGCAAACTACCACTAGTCCATCTGACACAGAATTTGTCTTTTAGAAAACAATTTATGAAAGAGTTCTAGGAAACCAGTGGAGGAAGAGATTAGGCTGATTTAAATTTGGCCACCATCGCATCAGAATCATAGTATCATAGATTGTTAGACCTGAACAGGACCTTAGTTGGACCCTCTTTTCATTTTGTGTTTGCCCTACCGGACAGTGCAGTCAGAAGTTGGAATCAAACCCCAGAACTTAATTGATTATATAATTTTGGGCAAGTCTCTTAACTGTCTGATCCTCATTTCCCTTACTGGGCTTAATAAGGATCTGCTACATAAATGTGAGCTATTATTAAAACTATGACCTTGGAAAAGGAGGGAGTCCCTTTTTCTGGAGAACAATTTACATTACAATGTAGTGCTTTGGGGAACAAGTCTTTCTGCCATTGTGTGGTACTTAATTTTTTTTTTTTAATAAGGAGACTTATAGATCAATGGACCTTAAGAGGTGGTGGTAATCCTTAAATGGGGGGGGTGGGGGGTGGAAGGTCTCAAGGAGAGGAGGATAACTACAACAAAGCCACTTGCTCTATGAGAGGATGGTACAGTAAATAATGAAAAAAAAACACATTAATTTAAAAAAAACGATCAACTTGGCAGGCATGAAAAGAAGATTGTATATGAGGCAAATTCTTTTACGTACAATTTGTAGACTAATTTTTTTAAAAAATAAGGACAAGAAAGAGGTGGGGGAGGAAAGAGAAAGCTTTGTTTCTATTTAATTATTCATGAATCAAAAATCCTTCCAGACTAGCTCAGCAAAGCAGTGTTACCATAGGGACACATTTATCTCCTGGCTGTGAATAGTAATCAGTTTTGCAGCACTTTGCTGCATCTTCCCAGGTGGTATTTTTTTTTCCATTTTACAGTAGAAAAATGGTTTGTTCTTTAGAGGTCTCCGTTCTTTCGAAGATAACTCTCTTACAACTGTATCCCAACACCCATACTCTTTGTTGAATCCATGCCAAAAGTACCACCTTGATTTGTTGGCTTGTTTCTGCCAGGCACTAATTTGCTACTTGAAATAGAATTTTAGGATTTATAGTTGGAAGTGGCATGGGCATTGTATCCCCAAAACTATAGAAGTGCTTCAGGCAAACTGTAAGCAGGGAAATTCCTTCCATTCCTTCTATCCTTGTGACTCCTAACCCAAAACATCTGATAACATCTATTAGACCCTGAAAGGATTATCCTCCTTGGATAGTCCTTTATTTATTTATTTTTAAACCCTTACCTTCCCTCTTGGAGTTAATACTGTGTATTGGTCCCAAGGCAGAAGAGTGGAAAGGGCCAGGCAATGGGGGCTAAGTGACTTGCCCAGGGTCACACAGCTGGGAAATTTCTGAGGCTAGATTTGAATGCTGGACCTCCCATCTCTAGGCCTGGTTCTCAATCCACTGAGCCATCCAGATGCCCCCTGGATTGTCCTTTAGATGGACAGAGATATACCTCCTTGATATCATCAAGTTGTATCTCAGACATCTATCTATCCCCTAACCTATGAGGGTCACCCCCTATGTCTCTAGGCCAACCTGATCAGATGACCAAACTCCCTACCGAATGCCTGAGTATTTACCAGACTAGAATCATATCTCTACTGTTGTAAAGAGTATAAAATCCCCAGAACTGATGTCATCTGGGGTTCAGCTTTTCTGCCCATTTTGTCCTCCCAAGGAGTAGCTCCCCATCATGCTCTTCCACCTTGCTATCCTCCTGGTCATTCTCAACATTACTTTCTAAATTAATAAATTTCTCTTTTTATTTTTAAGCTAAGTTTTGGAGTCTTGCATTCTTGCTAAAGGTATCTTTCCTGAACCCCAGGGGTTCACCTCTGTACCACAACAGAAGGAAAATAAGATTGCAATCTTCTATTTTTAGAAATGAGCAAGGACTTCTTGGAAGACACATACTCTACCCCTATGACTTTGGGCAAGTCACTTCTCTCCTTCAGACCTTCATTTTCTTATCTATAAAGCTGGCTTTTAGTTCTAGAAATATTATAAGCCATGCCTCCAAAGTCACTAAATTTTTCATACCCTTTGAAGCAGCAATACCTCTACTAGATCTATATCCTAAAGAGGTCAAAGAGCCTATTTATACAAATATTTATAACATTTCTTTTTGTAGTCTCAAAAAAGAACTGAAAATTGAGTCCTCATTACCTGGGAGCACAAATTATAGCATGTGAATATAATGGAATATTACTTGATAGTTTCAGAGAAACCTGGAAAGACATATAGGAACTTTGACCACTGAACTAGAGAAACTTATACAACAATAAAGTAGAAGCAACTTTGAAAGAGTTAGGAACACAGACCAACCCAACAGCCAACCACTCTTCTGAAGAACTGATGGTTAAGTGTGCCATGTACTTCCTGAAAGGTGATGGACTCCCAGATTAGAATGTCACATACGTTTTTGGACAGGGACAATGTGAGGATTAAAAAAAATAATAAATGTCATTATTTGTCCTGGAGTCTAGACAATATAAGTTTAAATCTAGCCTCAGGTATTTAAAAGCTCTGTTTCTCTGGCTAAGTCATTAACCTCTACCTCAGTTTCCTCATTTTTTCAAATAAGGAATAACTGTAGAATCTACTTACCAGGTTTTTGGTGAGGATCAAATGAGATCATATTTGTAAAGAACTGTGGGAACCATAATGCACTAATAAATGCTAGCTTGAAAAAATGAGACAACTTTGAGTGCAGATGTGAGGATTTGTCTTGACTTCACTATGTATAACTTGTTACTTGGGTTCTGTTTTTCTTTTAGATTGAGGTGGGTTTGAGTGGGAGAAAAAAAATCTGTTTATTGAAAACATTTTTTGAAAAGAAAAAAAATCCATGTGTCCTTGAGATGCAGGTGAGACGAGACAAAGACGGGACTACAACTCCCAGAATGCACCACGGGAACACAGGCCGAGAGCCAGGGCCTCCTCGCTTCGGCTAGGCCTGGCCCGTCGGTCACGTGACCGCCCGGAAACCCTGAGCTGACTATTGGTGGCTGAGGTGAGGTGGCGGAACGCGGAGCTGGAGCAATGCGGGGGCGGCGGCGGCCTCTGCTGCTGGGGCAGCAGCTGTTAACTATGAGTCTTGGGTAAGAGGACCCTGGGGGGTGGCTATAACTGGGAGCGGGGGTAGGGGATGGGGAGCTCGGCCAGGCTAGTGCTGGGGAGGGAGGGATGCCGCCTGGCTGAGCCTCGGAAACAAGGGGATGCCCTGAGAGTAGCTTCGGGTCTGGCGGCCTCGGGCCGTGAGCTCGAGCCCACCCTCTGGGTTCACGAGCAGCTTTTTGCTGCGGGACGGCTCCATTCTGGGGCTGAGTCCTGCCCTCAGGGACTGCTGGCGGGACCGAGCCGGGGACACGGGGCCTGGAGGGATAGGAGGTGGGCGCCGGGGGCTGGCAGACTCGAGGTGGGCCCGAGGGCTGGTAAGATGAGGATGCGAAGGAGAAAGAAACGATTTCAGCAAGGATGGGGTGCTGAGCCGGGGAGTGGCGCGGAGCACTGGTATGGTTGAGAGTCGTGAGGAGCCGGCTGGGTGAGGGCTTGGGGGTCTGGCCAGATGAGGAGGCTGGCAGAGTCGGGGTGGGTCGGAGGATGGGCAGAGTGGGGCTGAAAAAGACGCTGGAGGAACGCGAGGGCTGGCGGGGTGGGCGGCGGGCAGGATCTGGGCGAGAAAGGAGGGGCGGCTGGGGCTGTGAGTTGAGTGAAACCGCGGCTATTCCCCTGGCGTCACACCTCCCCAGCCCGAAGCTGTGTTAATCCAAAACATTGAATTGAGTGGGAGGAAAAGAGGAGTTTCCCCCTTCTCTCCAACTCCACCCTGAATCCCTCTAGATTTGTTTCTGTGTCTCTGATTTAACAATAAGAAAGGAGAAAGATTTTCGAGGGTTTTCTGGCTGGATGGGAAGGTTTCCAGGCCATGAGATAAAATTACAATGATGATGACAAAAACGTATGCTGACGTAATAGCTCGGTTGTGAATTTCATTTGGAATCAAAGTAAAAACTGCTTCACCAGACCTGGAGTCGGGAGGACCTATGTTCAGATCTGGCCAGACACTTTTTGGCTGTTTGACCCTAGATAAGTCACTTAACCCCAAATGCCTACCTCTTCTGCCTCTGAGTTGATATTAATTCCGAGAGCAAAGGTAAAGGTTAACAAATAAAAAAGATGGGGCAGTCACTTCACTAGTTTTGTGACCTTAAGCAAATGACTTAACCTCAGTTTTACTTTCCTCATTTGTAAAGTGGAGATAATAATAGCACCTATTTCCTAGTGTTGTTGGGAGGATTAAGATGGATAATATCTTTGGTATAATATGGTATAATATAATATGGTATAGTATAATATAATATCTCAGCTCTTTGCAATACCTTTAGATTATAAAGTATTTCCCACACAACCCTGTGAGGTCATTAAGAAGCATGTAGTACAGTGGAAAAGTAGTCTTGGAATCTTAGCTCTGCTTCTCAGACTATTTGGGAGTTTAGAAGGGATATTGGTCTTTTCTACGTGATTTGAATTTAAAAACAAAAAACATAACTACTTTCTGTTTTAGAATTGTATTGACTCTAAGGCAGAATAGCAGCTAGGGCTAGTCAATTAGTGTTAAGTGACTTGCCCAGTGTTCACAACTAGAAAGTATCTGAAATCTGATTTGAACCCAGGTCCTCCTATCCAGAGCTATCCAGTCTGCTACCTAGCTGCCCCTTAAAATTTTTTTTTTAAAACTCTTACCTTATGTCTTGGAATTAATACTGTGTATTGATTCTAAGGCAGAAGAGTGGTAAGGGTTAGGCAATGGGGTCAAGTGACTTTGCCTAGGGTCACACAGCTGGGAAGTGTCTGAGGTGAGATTTGAACTCAGGACCCTCTTATCTCTCGGCCTGGCTCTCAATCCACTGAATTACCCAGCTGCCCCCTCCCTCGTGTTCTTAAAGACACAAGTCACTTAAAGACCGGCCTCTGATTTATCTCCTTATAAAATAGATAGCTTCTGAGGTCCTTTTCAGCTTTACACCTAAGAGAACACAAGATAGGTAATTTAAGAATTATTTTTCCTTATTTTACAGATAAAACCTATGCTTACTCTGATCAGAAGACTTGATCTTAGTTGTCTAAGATTAGTTGTCTCTTAAATGATCAACTAGAGCTAGGATTTGAATGTCTTTTGACTCATTTTAAGTCCTTAAATTCTGAAGAGAAAACAGGAACCAGAGCTAGAATCAAGACCTGAGTTCACACTGGACTTAGGTTGACTTAGACCTCTAAATTCCCTTTAAATTCTGAAATATGATCCTAAACCTGATCTTGGACTTCTTGTAGGACTTGCTATCCTACCATACCAACATCCTCACATATTTAAATTAATCTGAGAGACTCTTAGGTCTTTTAGGACATGAATCTTTCCTAGATTTATTTTACATTTGTTTTAGAGAAGAGACAATACAGAAAATTAAAGCTTAAAATTAATTTCACTAGAAACCAAAGGTATACATACTTATGTATCTTTTTAGGATCTACTTTTGTTTCTTATTTATAAGGTTTTAGTTTGCACATGTGTGTTTACATGTGCATACACTCTGTGACAGTTTAGAAAAGTTTAGAAAGGTTTCATGACAAATGATGAGCAAGCAGTTTTCAGATGAAGAAATAAAAGCTATCAATCATATGAAAAAATGTTGCAAATAACTCTAGAGAAATATAAATTAAAACAACTCTGGGTTACTACCTCACACTTATCAGATTGACCAATATGATAGTAAAGGAAAGTGATAAATGTTGGAGATGTGACAAACCTGGGACACCAACACATTGTTGATGGAGTTGTGAACTGATCTAACCATTTTGGAGGGTAATGCAGAATTATGCCCAAACAGCTATAAAATAGTGATCCAGTTTTTGATCCTTTGATCCAGTTTTACCACTACTAGTTCTGAATTCCTAAGAGATAAAAAAAGGGGAGGGGAAGACCCACTTGTACAAAAATATAGCAACCCTTTTTGTGATGACAAAGAATTGGAAATTGAAGGGATGTCCATCAATTGCGGATTCGTTGAACTAATAATGGTATATGATGGTGATGGAATACTATTGTGCTGTAAGAAATGATGAGCGAGAGTATGAACACGGTGCTTTTGGGAAGAGCTGGAAAGTCCTACATAAACTGATACAGAGTGAAATAAGCAGAACCAAGAGGATGCTGTATACAGTATAACAGCAATATTATGGAATAATCAACTGTGATTGACTTAGCTACACTCAGCAATATGATTCCAAACAATTCTGAGTAAGAATTCTAAATACCTCCAGAGGAAGAACTGTTGGAATCAGATGCATTATCAAAGCATACTCTTTTTTACTTTAAGTTTACTTGTTTTTTTATTTTGGGGTTTTGGTTTTATATGATTACTTTCTTACAAAAGTGGAAATATTGAAATGTTTTGCATGGTGATGCATGTATAACCCAGATCAAATTACTTACCATCTCTGGGAGGGGAGAGGGAAGTAGACAATTTGTATCATACAATTTCAGAAAACTTATGTGGAAAATTTTTATTATTTATAATTGGGAAAATAAAATATCTTTTTTGATATGTTAATTATTGAATTATAGTAATTAAATATCTTTTTTGGAAAATCAGAACAGCTTTCACCCAGTTCTACTTTGGCATTTCTCCAGTGCTCTCAAATTGATAATGTTTTCCCATCAAAATATTTTTTTTAGATGAGGCCCTAAGTAATTTGTAGCCTTTGAGGCATACCTATAACCAGGTAAAAGCAAGACAGAAATTATTATGAATGTAGACTTGGAAGGTACTGTGAGTCTTTGTTCTGGGAAGTCTCTTGTGCCTTTTATAGTATATTTGACAATATCAGTGTTTTGACAGATTTTTTAAATTATCTTAATAAGGAAATGACTAATGTGATTTTGTTAAGATTAGCCAAAGGCCATTATGGAAACATGATATAAGCCTAAGTAAATTTATCTCTGCATACAGTTTTGGTTGATCTGTTGAAATATCCTTTATGAATTTTGTTCTCATAATTTTTTTTGTCTTGGCAGCCAGGAAAGATGATCTAAATCATTTACCTTCTACTCATTAAGATCAAGGCTAAAGTGGAAAGGGTAGGAAGAGAGAGTATGGCTGGGCCTAATACTTTTCAGAGTGGGGCTTGGACATCCAGATTCACTCATCATCATATTGTTGTGTTCCTGCTCACTTTTTTCAGGTAGGTTGAATCCCTTCCCTTAATTCACTTTTGTTTCATTCCTAGGCTTTGAATTATTGTTTCTATTCAGACCTCTTCCAAATCTGTATTTCTAACCCTGACCTCTTTTTCAAATTCTAAACCTTAGCCCCATCTGAATATAGGACATATGTCTACCTAGATATCCCATTACTAATCAAATTCAGCATTTTGAGATGCTTATTTCCCCACTAGACCTTTTATTATAAATAGAGCTGCTTCTTTCATTGCTGCCACTGGTTCCCAGTTCTCCCATATTCTAAACCTTAATATCTTTGCTGCTTTCCTTTCCCTCACTTCTAATATAGTTATCAAATCATATTTCTTCTACCCTCATATAGCTCTTGTATCCATTCTCACCTATTAGTCTTCATTAACCTTAGGTAAGTTTTTATTATAACCTGCTTATAATAAATAATAATAAATAAGCTCTTTCCAGTAGCTCTACAATAAGCCCTTTTGTATCTATTCTCTCCCTCTCTAACTCACTTGTCACCAGCTGCCAGACCTATCTTCCTTTTGCTTAGGTCAATTCATTGCCATGTCTCTTCAAAACAATTCTATCACTGAATAAAGTTCATATTCCTTAATTTAACTTTAACACCTCTCCAAATTCAGGGTGGTTCCACCTTTTTGGCATTATACTAAAAATACAGCACAAAATTATGTTTATTTGTGGCTTTCTAAGACAATGTTGTGCTGTTTCTTCTCCTTTGAATGTAAACCCTCACCAGTGAATATCCTCCCTCCACCCAGTTTAACATATTATTTTGTATTATAGTTATTTGGTTACCCTGTCTCCTTAGTAGACTATAAATTCCACGAAGGCAGGCATCTTATTTTATCTATACTTTGTATCTGCCAACATTAATATACAGGTGATGTGCCTAAAGATGTTCATTTGAACTAAACTGGATCTGCCCAATGTAGTGTTTGGCAACACTTGGAATCTGAGAGCTGTATCTGCTTGCTTTTGAGAATCAAGTGCTTAGGGATAAGGTTCTTGAATAGGAGAAACCGGAAGATCTCTTTACTTTAATTCTTGTTGCTTCTACTGTTCTGGTAGCTGCTACTTATTTAGTCTTTCCAGTTTCCTCTTAAGATAATGCTACCATGCTTACCAGTGAAAAGTCTATAATAAAGGGCCAGTAGCTACATCAACCATAACTGAGAGACTCTTCTATTAGCAGTGGGTAGCCCTAAAGGGATCCTACAGATTGAGTGCTGCCATCCAGCCAAACTAGCCTCATCTCTATTATATAATACTCTGTCTTTGATGTTTTTGTATTGGCTGCCTCCATACTGAGTGTTCTGTACCTCCTAAAATCCCTCTTTTCCTTTAAGATGCAGTTCAGGCGCTGTCTTGTCCATGATACCTTTTCTGTCTGCCCCTCTCCCTCTCAGTTGTAGGGCTCTCCTTCATAAGCTACTCTTTTATTTAATTACTTCGCTTATATTTGAATTTATCCACTTTATGTTTATGCTATATGTCTATATATCTCTTGCTGTATATATGCATTCCTTGCAAGTGAAGATTGTTAGGTTTTTACTTACGTGCCTAGTTCCTGTCACATGGCAGGCATTTAATAAATAATTGTTGATTGATTGAACAAGTAGTGTCAAGGACATATTGCCTGAATGCTAATAATTGAGCCATTTTGGTAACTACTGCTAAAGAATAGAAATTATAATTTTTTTTTGCCTGAACGAAGTTTCATTAAATAATCTCATTTTACTAAATGAAAAAATATGATCCTGGGAAGGCTATTCATTTAAAACTGCAGCTAATCTTGAAGTATGTTGATATAGATTATTGATGAAATGCTATACAATAGACTAATTGTTTGCCATGTTGCTTAACAGTAATTGTCCCTGCTGTTCAAAGACAAAACTATTTCTTTCCATAGAGTAAAGATGTTATATGAAAATGTGTAAAATGGAAACAGATGGGCATATTTACTTGATTTTACTTCATGCTGTTCCTTTTCTTCCTGATCATTTGCCTTTTTTTTCTTTATTCTATAGTTATTCACTTCTTCATGCTTCAAGAAAAACCTTTAGCAATGTGAAAGTCAGTATTTCTAGCCAGTGGACTCCAACATACTTAAACAAAACTGCTGTGAAACTGGAGCCTATAGAGGTAAGGAGAACTGTGTGCCAAAGTTGTCTACATCTCTGTGTTCATATGATGCTTTCCTGTTCAGAACTCTTACTTGCCTTCTTTTGTGTATCACAAACTTCTCTTTCTGATTTTAAAGATTCTTAATTTGGTCTCATCTTAATTTCAGTGTTTTAAAAAATGTGTACTTGACTTTAGCCAGGCCATTCCACAAATATTATATTTATTTATTCTTCTAGTACATGCTTCTAACATTCTCTTCTTGGAACATACCTTTTCTCCTGTATCTGTTCAGCTTCTGCCCCATCCTTCAAGGAAAACCAAGCTTCACCTCTTCTGTGATGTCTCTTCCAGATAACATTTGTCTTTTTCTTCTTTGAACTCTTAAGCATATATACTAAATGCCATGTCATTGAGCATTCTACTATTTCATTGTTCCCTGATTTTTCATGTATGAATCTTGTCTCTTAAACAAAATATTAAGTCTTTGGAAGACAGGAACCAAGTGTTAAATACTTTTTTTTGTATCTCCCATGATGTTTAGTACTGTACATACACATTCAGTAAAGTGGTGGAAATGCAGAAGCTATTCACAGCAATTACTGTTAGAGTGACACTCCCCAACCTTTTTGGACATACTTGATGGGATATGCATTTTGTCATTCATTTCCCAGTACTTTTGGGTGGGATAATTCAAAACAGATATGGTTATATTTATAGAGCTCTGTATTTAGATTGTTTAAATTTTTTTACTTATCACATGGAACTCTATGTACAGTTACTTGAATTATATATATATATATATATATATATATATATATATATATATATATATATATATATATATATATATATATGAGTTTTTAGCAAAAGGTGGAGATGGCAAGTCAGATTTCAGATTTATTCAAATTCAGATAATGCTGTAACTGGTTTTTTGAACTCCCTGTTTAGAAAGTTGGAAGGGACTTTAGAATCTAGTCTCTCATTTAATGCACCAGTACTCTATATAGCATCATCAATAGGCAGCCAGCAAACATTTCCATGTTTGTGTAGCTTTTATTATTAGCAAAATAGGAGAGCTTTTAAATTGCACTCTTCTGTAACTTCCACTTTGTCTTAATCCTTTCCTTTAGAACTTCACAGAATGTCTCCTTTCAGTTTTATGCTTAATATCTTTAAATATTTCAGTGATAACTTTGATATTATTGCCTACTTTCTTCTTGTCCCCAAACCTCAATTTTTTCCCTTAACTTAAGCATCCTCAGTGTACTAATTGGTTGCTGAAATCCCTTCCAGTTCTAAACTTCTGAGATTCTGATTCACTGGGCATGATTTCTAGATCTTTCCTCATCTTGGTCACTCTCTTTGAAACATTGTCCTTTGGCCAAAGACCTTCTTAATAGTACCCAGAACTGAACATGCTATTTCAGAAAGTACAGAGTAAAGTGGAACTGCTTCCTTCTTGAATACTTCTAGTTCTATTACAAGTATTGCATTAATTTTTTAAGTCACTATTGATTGTTGAACCTATAGTCAAATTATACTTCATACATTTTTTTCATAGGAATACTGTTAAGGCAAACTAGCTTATTTTTTTAAAATTTTTATTCAAAGATATTTTATTTTTCCAATTACACATAATAACAATTTTCAACATATATTTTCCTGAAAATGTAAGATCCAAATTGCTTCCTTTTCCTTTCTCCTCTCAGATGATAAACAATTTGGGATTATACATGTATTATGCAAAACATACTTCCATATTGGTCATTTTTCTAAGAGAATACTTATATACAACCAAAACCCTTAAATAAGACCATAATTTAGCTATTGTGAAAGATAGTATGTTTTGATCTGTATGTGACTCCAACAATTCTTTCTCTGGAGGTGGATAGCATTCTTTGTCCTAAATCCTTTAGAATTGTCCTGGATAGCTATGTCTTTCACAGTTGATCATCCCATAGTATTATTGTTACTATGTACAATGCTTTCCTAGTTTTGTTTATTTCACTCTTCATCAGTTCATGTAGGTCTTTCCAGCTTTTTCTGAAATTATCCTGCTCATCATTTCTTAAAACATTTCTTAAACAATTATTTAGACAACTGATTTTTAATATTTCTGTATATATACCCATTACCTCAACAAATAAGACTTTCATACACATGCCTCATGTTTGCCCTTAGATATCACCACACATAGAGATGTACTTTTTTTTAAACCCTTACCTTCCATCTTAGAATTAATACTGTGTATTAGTTCCAAGGCAGAAATATAGTTAGGGGTAGGCAGTAGAGGTTAAATGACTTGTTCAGGGTCACACAAGTAGGAAGTATCTGAGGCTAGATTTGAACCAAGGACCTTCCCATATATCTTGGAATGCAAAGCTAAACTCCCGCTACTGGCCTGTACAAACTTCAAAAACAAAAACCCTACATTTAACATGTTTCTTATCCTCACAGTGTTTTAGAGTTACTGTATCTGACTTGCACATTGAATGATTCAACATGTACCCTTTCTTGCCTCATTGTGTAATCTTCCTTCATAGTGTTGTCTTGCTAAGGTAAACTTTTGGTGGACCTTGAGGTTTTGGTTTGGTCTTCTTGCCTTTTTTACCTGTTTGGTAGGCAGACAAATCCCAAATCAGTGTTCTGCCTAAGGCAGTTCCAATACTGCATCTGCCTAAGGCAGTTCTAATATTGCATCAAAAAAACAAAACAAAACAAAAAAACCATCTGTTCAAACCTCTCTTCTTCCTGTCAGAAGCTGCCAGTTGTGAAAGCAGCTTTTGCAAGTAATCTGTTCATTGCTCTGTGAGAAACAGAAAAAAAGAAAAAGCCACAGCCTTACAGAAAGTTTATATAATGTCTTTTCTCTGGCTACCTCCATTTCTACCTTATTCTTTAAAAAAGACAGAACCATTTCACAGTCATTCTATAGTTTTACCCACTTGTAGTAAAGAGATCAATAAATAAAAAGAATAATTAAAGGGAAATGATATATTTCATAACAGTTCTCTTTGAAGGCATTTTGATCAAAGGGCTTTGGTTACTTCTAGTAATACAAGACTTTTTTCTCCCTTTCCTAAGGTTTATAGAGTTGGAAGTAGAAAGGACCTCAGAAGCCATTTAGTATCATTCCCTCCTTTTACAGATGAGGAAACTGAAGTCCATAGACAAGATATGACTCAGCCAAGGTTTAGATCACACTGACAGCTGGGATTTGAAGCCAAGTCTCTGATTTTGCTATATCGCACTGCCCCCTTCCTTTCTTCTTCTGTGGTAGGAACTATGTTGTAGTATAGTGTTTTATAGGAGTTTTGACTAAAAAATTACCTACAGTTACAAATAAGTCTGTTTTCTAATTACATCTGTTTTGGGCATGGCATTTAATTTATTGAATGTTGCTATTATTAAAAATTTTTTGTTAAGTATGTGTGATTTTAAAAGATTTACTGGTGACAGTAGCTAGATAGCACAGTGAATAGAGCTGCATGCTGGTAAGTCAGGAGGACCTCAGTTCAAATTTGGCCTCAGACACTTCCTTCCTCTATGACCCTGGGCAGATCACTTAACCCTGATTGCCTAGTCTTTGCTGCTCTCCTGTCTTAGAATTGATACTAGGATAGAAAGTAAACATTTTTTTTAAATGTGGGGGAGGGTTTTTATTTATTTTTAATTTATTTTATTTTTTTGGTTACAATACTTACTTTATTTCCCTCCCCCCCTCCACCCACCCTTCCCACAGCCAACGTGCAATTTCACTGGGTATTACTTGTGTCCTTGATCAGAACCTATTTCAATGATTTTGTTTTACACTAGGATGTTCATTTAGAGTGTACATCCCCAACCATTGGGGGAGGGTTTTTAATGAATTCTTATGTTTTTTTTTTTGAGACTAAGACCTGATTTTTTTTCCCTAGAAGATAACATTTCTGAAATCTTAATGGAAATTGGAGAGAAAATAAATTAATTTGCAAAAATTCTGCCTATAAGCTACTCAGGAATACTTGTAAGTACAGCTGAATATTCAAAAGAATCTCTGGAATTATCCTGATCTCTCAGTTTCCGGATTTAAAAGAATGAGACCCACATGGTCACATTGCTAAAATCAAGAGTAAACAAGAACTGAGGCCTTATTAAGTTCTATTTTAGGAGACTAGGGAGGTAGATGAGTTCTAGACTCAAGAGGAAAGTGGAAAAATAGGTGAATAAGAGAGATTTCCTAAGTAAGAGAATCAGCTAGCATATACAGAATTTTAAAAGTGGATCTAATTTTAAAAGATTATATCTAATAAGTAACATTTTATTATGAAAGTCTTAATAGGTTAAAAAAATCATTTGTATAAGTACAAAATGGGAGAAATGGGCCTACATAGTTCATATGAAAATGAATTGGGGTGGGGGTGGGGTTTTCTAAAGTTGATATAAATCAGCAGTGTAAAATGGCAGTTAAAAAAGCTAATGTGATCTGAGTTCTTCTTAATAGAAGCCTAGTATCCAGAATGAGGGAAGTTATGGGCCTGTACTTTCTTGGTCAGACCATTTCTGGAATATTTTGCCTAGTTCTACAGACTTCATTGGAACAATAGTAAACTGGAGTAGTTCCATAGAGGGGAAACCATAATGATGAAAGAGTCTCAAAATATTATTATTTGGAAGGCCATGTGAAGACCTGGGGATTCAGTCTGTAGCAGAGAGGACTTTGTGGGAGCAGTGGAGCATGATGGCCACCTCCAAGTATTTGAAAGACTGTTTTGTAGAAAAGTATTCTTTCCCCTTAGCTCTAGAGGGCAGAACTAGGACCCAGGATCTATGAGTGAAAGTTACAAAGAGGCCAATTTCAGCTTGATAAAAGGATTCCCCACCTCAAGTCATAGAAAGTGTTGTTGGGAAGACAGAACATAATCATACAAATTAAGTTTCATGTTTTTTACCTTGCAATTCACACATTTTACCAATTACCCATAATAAATTTCCACATAAGTTTTCTGAAGTTATATGATCCAAATTGTTTTCCTCCCTTTCCTTCTATCTCCCTTCCAGGAGCTGGCAGGCAATTCAATCTGGATTATATGTGTATTATTATTCAAAATACATTTCCATATTGTTCATTTTTGTAAAAGAATACTCATAAAAGCAAAACCTCAAAACCCAAATAAACTTAAGTGAAAAATCGGATCCTTTGATCTGTATTCGGACTTCAACAGTTCTTTCTCTAGAGGTAGATAGCATTCTTTGTCATAAGTCCCTGAGAATTGTCCTAGATCATTGTATTGTTGAGAGTAGCGAAGTCTATCACAGTTGATCATTCCACAATATTGCTGTTACTGTGTAAAGCAAAGTATAAACTTCTTAACCATTAGGACAATCCAGAAGTGGAATAAGAGGTCAGTTTCAGAGCATAGTGAATCCTTAGCCACTTTTTTATAAGCTTTACCTTCTCTCTTAGAGTTGATGCTAAGTATCAATTCCAAGGCAAAAAAGAAGTAAGATCTGGGCAATGGGGGTTAAATGACTTCCCCAGAGTCAGGCAACTAGAAGTGTCTAAAGCCAGACTTGAACCTAGGACCTCTTGTCTCCAGGCCTATTTACTGAGACCTAGCTCCCCTGTCAAGTACTTTTAAGAATCAGAGTTGTAAAGAATTGGTTTGAACTGGATGATTTCTGAGACCCTTTAAAACTCTGATCTTCTATCATTGGTTTCTTCCCATTTAGAATCTGGAAAATTATATTTCCCCTTATGTAAGCCTTTAATTGTTCAGTCAGTAATTGCTTTCTAGATATCAATAATGACACCAATCACTAGTTACAAAGAAGGGCAAAAGAACCCTTTCCCAAAAACCCCAAACCTGTCAGTCCATGTTCTTAAGGAGTATATATTTATTTTTATTTATTTATTTATTTATTTATTTTTTTGAAGCCCTTACCTTCAGTCTTGGAGTCAATACTGTGTATTGGCTCCAAGGCAGAAGAGTGGTAAGGGCTAGGCAATGGGGGTTAAGTGACTTGCCCAGGGTCACACAGCTGTCATGTGTCTGAGGCCAGATTTGAACCTAGGACCTCCCGCCTCTAGGCCTGGTTCTCAATCCACTGAGCTACACAGCTGCCCCAGGAGTATATATTTTAATGAAGGAAAGAGCAGGTACATACAAGATATATAGAAGACAGGTGGAAAGTAATCTGGAAGTATTCATGGCTGGAGGAAGCAAGAAAGTCCTCCTTCAGAGGCAGAGGCCATGCATGAGGGATAGCCATTGCAATGGCACAGAAGTGGGACAGTGCGGTGTTTGAAGAACTACAAGTAGACCAGAGTAGCTGGAGCATTGGGTGCAGAGGGAAGCAGAGTCCAAGACTGGAAAGACAGGAAGAGACCAGCTTATGAAGAGTTTTTATTTGATTCTGGAGGTGTGTGAAGTTCTCTGTGAAGAGGAGTCCCATGGTTATATAAATGCTTTACAAAAATCTTGTGGTTGAGTGGAGGAACAACAGTTAGCAGGGATGGTTAGATCAAATGAGGGTTTTTTTTGCTGTTAAATTATATTGATTTTTAGTTTCATATAGTTTTTTCATACTTAGATGGCTCTCTGAGAGGAAGTATAGTAGCAATATAGTAGAAAATATATGATATAAAAGCAAAGAGATCAGTAAAAATTTATTTTTTTTAAATTGTCAACAAATAGATCTTGAATAGGAAAAAGACATTCAAAACAAAATATACATTTGCAAAAAATGTGTAATTTTATTTAGTCAGTTTTCATATTCTAGATCCTTGAGGGATAGATGATCACTCAGATCCTGTGTCTAATGGCCTTGGCAGGAAGATTGCTTCTGAACTTGGTTCAAATCATCCCACTATTTCCATGAGTCAGAGTGATTTTCCCCCATATCACTCTTGTTCTGTTGGGTTTCCCATCAGGAGTTACTGTGTTGTTTTTTGCTTTGTACACATAGGCACATCTCTTGCCTACATAGAATTCAGTTTCATCTTGAGCATAAACTTCAGTTTTGAGAAGAACTGTGTGTTCCCTCTGGTTTTGTAGCCCTTGCTTGTATGTAGCCAGCAAAAATTGCCTTAGACCACAGCCTTTTAGACATTTTGCTGTTCTAGAAGCCCTATTTCTAGCAGGCTTCCTGGGCTACAAGACGGTGGGAAAAAAAGGAAGTGAGGGTTTTTAAAGATAGGGTAGATCACAGATGTAGGTAGCAGGAAAGGAGCCAAAAGAAGGAGAGATTGAAGATACATGGGGATGATGGTGGTGACAATTAGCTAGAGATGGGATCAGAGGCACTTTATAGAGAGCTTTGCTTTGAGAAGGACCACCTTGTCATCCTAGACCATAGTGAAAGAAGACCTTTGAATGATAGATGAAAAGTGGGGGAGCTCTTGGAAAAAGGCCTCATTTTTTTCTGGAAAGTATGAGGCAAGGTCTGTAGCTAAGAAGGTTGGGGAAGATGGTGCCATGAAAGACTTGAGGAAAGACTACAAAACTTGAACCAGCAATGAAGGAGTGGTGGTGGTGATGGTGTAATTGCTTTATAAAGCAGCTTTTTATTTCCAAGTGCTGAGGCTTTTCCTAGGAATTTGTGCCCACCACACATTTGTTATCTTCTCTCACCATGGCCATCATTCTTCATTAATTCTCTATACTGCTCTCTTCAGTGTTACAAACTATCTCTGCCAACCACCCCCAGCATTTATTTAGATAATATCTTGTTGGAATATTTTGATTTAAAACATTATACAGTTTTGTCATTTTATTTAACCCTTACCCTCCATCCTAGAATCAATACTGTGTATTGGTTCCAAATCAGAAGAGTGGTAAAATGGGGGTTAAATGACTTGTCCAGGTTAACACAGCTAGGAAGTATTTGAGGCCACGTTTGAAACCAGGACATTTCTGTCTCCAAGCTTGCCTTTCAATCTTCTGAGCCACTTACCTGCTCCTATAATATGCCTGGTTTTAAGAAAGCCTTGGAATACATTTGAAATAAGCATTAAATTAGAAATGAGCTTAAGTGAATGCTTTTTATTTTTTAATTTTAATTAATTTTTAATTAAAATATTTTTTCACCTATACTTTGATATAGCACATATTTCCACATTGCTCATGTCATGATAGAAGACACATATTACATATACAGTAGAAATGTCATGAAGGAAATGTAGTGGAAGATGGTATGCTCTGATCTGCACTCAGACCCCCCAACATTTCCTCCTTTGGCTGTGGAGAGCATTTTCATCCTGAGTCTCTTGTGGCCACTTTGGAGATTTGCTTTGCTGATAAAGTTTAGTCTTTCACGTTTGATTGTTGTATGATATTTTTGTCACTGCATATATTGTTCTCTCCTGCTCACTTCACTTTACATCATTTCATATACATCATTCTGGGTTTTCCTGAACTCATCTTGTTCATTGCTCTTTATGATGCAATAGTATTCTATTACAACCTTATGCCACAACTTCTTCATCCATTCTCCAAGTGGTAGGCGACCCCCTCAGTTTCTAATTCTTTGCCACCACAAAAACCTTCTCTTTGGACATATTAAAACAACTAAAGTAAAACTGACTAGCAGGTAGGTAATTGAATGATCAATATATAACACAACCCTCAGCTGTCATCCTGCTCATGCTACATTTCTCAGTTAGTTAAGAGGGACCAATAATGTGTTTTCTGCTATATTGTTCTTCGTTTCTCTCTGCTTCAGTTTATATAAGCTGTGTTTCTGTGAGTTGCTCATATTTATTTCTTAGGGAGTATGTGTAATTGATTTTATTCTTATACCACAATTTGTTCAGCTGTTCTCCAGTTGAGGACTCACTTTGTCTTTATTTTTCTGTTTTGCTACAACAAAAACAGTGTTATGAATATTTTGAGATGTCTGGGATTATATGTTTATCTTTGACTTCTTTAAGGCAGCTAGTTGGCTGGATGGAACACTGGGCCTAGAGTCAGAAAGACCTGAGTTCAAATATGGCCTTAGACACTTATTAGCTGTGTGATCTCAGCAAGTCACTTGATCTCTGTCTGTTTTAATTTCTTCATCTGTCAAATGAGAATAGTAATAGCACCTACCTCTGTGAATTGTTGTGAGAATAAAACTTTACTGAGCTTTGTAAATGCTAGCTAATTTGCAATGATGGTGGTGATGATTGTGGTGATGATGATGGTATGAGGAAGTTTTGGAAACTCTTGGTCAACTGAACTATTCACTGCTGACCAATTCACTTAATTTCCATTATGAGTGATACTTTATCTTACTTATCTTACGTAACAACGTGTGGAGATAATAAAATGAGATATTGTCTGGAAAAGCACTTTGTAAAATATAAAATACCATATGGCTTAGTATTGTTGTTTTCTTCATGATTATAGCTTTGGAACAACAGTCATTTATTTCCAAATGCTGAGGAGGCTACCCTTTTCCTTGGGACACTGGACACCATTTTTCTCTTCTCATATGCTGTGGTAAGTTCTGGAGATCTTCGTATGGGGAAATTAATGGAAGAAATGGAAAGAAATGACTGCCCTATTGAATTTGGATTTGAACTATTTTCATTTGTCAGGGATAATTATTCTTTTTTTCTTAGCACATGGCTAAGAATTATTTATATATATATACATATACACACATACTAAGGCAGTTTTACTCATCTTGGCTGGTTGAACTCCTCACTGGACCATATTTTCTGAGGCACTTGCTGAACCTATCTGTGAGATTTTGAACAATTTTTAGTGTTGCCATTGAATGGAGGACAATGGCTTCCTTGCTTCTACCTATGTCAAGGAGATAAACATTTTACTTTGGATGACCAGGTCATGTGAAATGTTGTTTAAAAGTTTTAGAGTAATCTGTAAATGCTTATTAATATGGGCAGTTTCTATAGTGTCTTTTCTTGGAAGAACAAAATATAAACTTTATTTAAAAGAATTTTAAAGATCATCCATGCCACATTCTTATTAAAGCAGGAATTCTTTCTATATCACAACTAATAGATTGTCCTCTATTTTCTCCTTTGATACATGATAAGAGAACCATTTCTATTTATGAATAGCTTTGATTGTTATAAGAAGTTCTTTACATTAATCTGAATTAGAGTCCTTATAACTTCTAGTTCACCAAAATTTTGTGAAACTGACCTGGGTAGTATAGCCTTGAGATGGAATTTGACATTGTTTTAGTGCCTCATCTGCTGTATGTATTTGTATCTGGAACAACTATTATCTTGTAACTACTTGGCTTTATTCTTGTTCAAAACTTATAAATAAATTTTTTTTAGGGTCTTTTCATCAGTGGTATAATTGGGGATCGATTTAATATGCGATGGGTTCTGTCCTTTGGTATGTGCTCCTCTGCAGTAGTGGTAAGTCTGAAAAATAGTGTTTGGATTCATACTATTCAGAACAGAGAGTTCACCACTGAAATAACTCTTTCAGACTCAGCTATATACATCTTTTTAAAGGACCATATCTTGGTTCCAGATTCTTTTCCCCAGAGGCTCTTTTATTTAGACAGATCCATATCTAGTCTTGCTGTGAATGTTTCAGTTGTTACTTCTTCCTCTGGTCATTCTGCTTGATGGTGGTAGCTTCCTATGTTCCTCCTTCCCACCAATAGTAGTAAAGGGTCTTAGAAATCAGCAAATTAAGCTGGCTAGAACTGTGTGTATGATAAGAGTAAAGAAGCCTGGTGCCATGGTAAGGATCCTGGGTCCTTTCCTGTAAATGAAGTCTACACATTTTGTGACATCTGCTTTGGTGGCTGAGAGGTCTTTTGCTTGTTTACTGCCTCTCTGCTGAGTTAATGGATAGATGAGCTTGTTCTCTGTTTTTTATCAAATACTTTCCTCTGTCTTTGGGTCCAATACAAAATGGAAACACAGTAGAAACTGTCTTTTAAGTGCAGAGATTGATATAGATAAGACAGCCTAAAGTTTACCTAGCAACTCTCTTTTTTAATACACACAACTCTAAAGGTAAATTAGTTGTGTAACAGAATTTCAGAAGTACCAGAGAACCTTCTTTTCAAGGATTTGAGATGCAAAGATAGATATACAGATTCTCAACTAATTACAAATAATTCTTAATCAATAAAGGATCCATAAGTTCCTGCACTTAATTTTATATCTATATATATCTATATCTATATATATATATATATATATAATTATTTTATTTTGGGAGACTGAGTCTTCCCAAATGGGCATCTAAGTGGTGCATTGGATAGAGTGCTATGCTGGGCCTGAAGTCATGAAGAGCTGAGTTCAGATTTAGCCTCAGAAATTTACTAGCTGCATGACCTTGGGCAAGTCATTTAATTCTTTTTGCCTTAGTTTCCTCATCTATAGACTGAACCAGAGAAGAAAATGGCAAACCACTCCAGTATCTTTGCCAAGAAAACCTCAAAGGGAGTTACAAAGAGTCACACACAACTGAAAGATTTGAACAGCAAATCTAGTTGTTTTAAAGATTCATTAGAACTACCCCTGAGTAAAAGTACTAGTTAAAGCTGTCATTCATACATATTATAGTTATTGAAGTTGAAATATATTCGCTATTTGCAGTTTAAGGAGAAAAGTTATTTGTCATTTGAGGCACATCGTGATTCATTATAACCGTACAAACACATAATAGTACTTTTAGGTACTGATTCTTTTTGAGGTCTACATTTTCTGAAAAGAGAAAGCTTCTTTCTATCTGGGAAGTAGGAAATTATCCCAAACAACTTCTTTGTCTTCTCTCCTGCATCCCTCTCTCATTCTACCATATAGTTTTTCTTTTCTTTTCTTTTTTTAATTTTTATTTGGTCATTTCCAAACATTATTCATTGGAAACAAAGATCATTTTCTTTTACCATATAGTTTTTAATACTCTCTAGCCTTGTTCTTTTTGAACCCATACATGTAATTATATGGCATTCCAGAAATATCCTCTGTCTGATTTTACTTGTAATTTGTTTATCCTTTTGAAATATATTTGCAGTCATATGATTACAATTGATGATGTATCTGATTTTAGATTGAGAAAATCTTAAATAGCCAAATTTGAGACAATTTTAAAACAAATTTAGCAGGCTCCAAACAATAGCCTTTATGCTTAATTCACTCCTATTTTAAAAATCCACAAGGTTTCTTTAAAAGCTTTATTCTTTTTAATATTTGCTTCTTTAATGTTTTAGATTTTATTTGGGTGGTTGAAGCTAGTGAAGGTATTTGAGGAGTAAATAACAAATACATTTTATTTATAATTTTAAAAAGTAGATTGAATTTGGTTAAAAGAAGAAACTAGTGAAATGTTTTCCCTATAATTATCTGAGTAAAGTAAACAAATTACAACTAATTTTCAAGATGCAATAATTCTTTCACATTCCATAAGCTAACCAGGATTGTACTCAAATGGAACTGTGGCCTTATGTATGTTCCCCTCAGTGACAGTATTGATTCCAAGACAGAAGGTAAAGTTTAAAAAAAAAGTATACTAGTGGAGCCTAGAGGGTTTTCACTGGTTTTCCCTCATTCTTGTCGTGTGACCAACCCATCTTTCAACATATATCAACTCTGTATGATTAGGACATTTAAATTCATCTCATAAGAAATTAGGATTTTAATAAAAAATTTAAGTGGGTAGATAGTATGATATTTCACTCTTATTCATCAAGTTGATTCCTGACTGGACAGGACAACTTTTTCAGTTGATGACTTTGACCATCTTCCAGAGGAGTTTCCTACAAGTGAGTATCAGAATCAGGTGGTGTGTACATACATTTGAATTCTATAAAACAGGTTGGATTAAATTAGATGGAAACAAAACAGCAAGGAGACTGACATAAACTTGAAGAAAACAAGTTGCAGAGAAAAAATATATAATGATTTTTCAACTTTTTTGAGTTTTATGTTGTTTTGACTTAATTTGATTTCTCTACTCAGTCATAATGAATCTGAGACTTGGTAACATGTCCTTCAGGTGTGTTATCACATTAGGTGGTGATACCCAAGTAGTCTTGCTCAGCAATATGAGATACAAGTAGAAACTGTGAAATTTAATTTTGGTTGTATTTAAATTGTCATCTGCCAAAATTACAATTCTCTCTGTCCTATTTGTTTTCTCTTCTAAGGTGTTTTGCTTTGGCACCCTCACAGAATGGCTTCATTTCTATAACAAGTGGTTCTACTGTTCCCTGTGGATATTGAATGGCCTCCTGCAGTCCACTGGTTGGCCCTGTGTTGTTGCAGTTATGGGCAACTGGTTTGGAAAAGCTGGGTAAGTGTCACTTTTTCTTCTTTTAATTACCTGTTAAAGTATTTTATAAAGCAAATTAGATTACTCAGGCTTGTTCAGACTCAGCCACTCCAGCTTCCTTGCCTTTTACTATTAGGTACATGTAGAGTCACATACACTACTTTTCTGGTAGGAAGTAGATTCACAGATAGACAAGATCCTTACACTTAGATTGATTAATGTATGTACATTGCCCATACTTAAGGTCCAGATAAAGAAGAAAATCTTTAAATCTAATAAAAAGCTAACACCTGTTATTTTGTTTGGGGAAAGATATTAAATTGTCTTATAGGTTTTCTGTGTCCTCTACTGGGTGGCTAGGTGGCACAGTGTATGGAGCACCAGGCTTAGAGTCAATAATAGCTGAGTTAAAATCTGACCTCAATACGTCGTAGATGTGTGACCCTGGGCAAGTCACTTAATTTTGCTTTTCTCAGTTCCTTATTTGTAAAATGAGATGGGGAAAGAGATAGTAAAACACTCTTTGCTAAGAAAACCCCAAATAGGGTCACAAAGAGTTAGGCAAGTCTGAAGTGAATCAACTACAAAAAAAGTAAGGGGCAACTAGGTTGCATGGTGGATAGTGCATCAGGCCTGGAGTTGGGAGGACTTGTGTTCATATCTGGCCTCAAGCACTTCCTAACAGTGTGCCTGGGCAAGTTCCTTAACTTCAATTGTCTCATCCTTACCATACTTCTGCCTTGGAAGTGATACTTGGTATTCATTTTTAGACATGAAGGTAAGGTTTAAAAAAGAAAAAAAGGACTCTAATTTGATCAACCCATATTAGGACTTGCTTTTTCTCATTGCTTGCCAGTGAATTTCATTCAGAAGTTGAAAAAAATCATTCCAGTTTTAGGTTAAAAAAAGGTAATATTTTTGTATCTTATTTTGTTGCATGTAAGCTATTTTCGCATGTAATGTAACATGTAATTTAAGCACTTTCTGAATAGGAACTGTATTTTTAGCTTGTAAACTCTGTAGTTTAATGTACTAAGCATAGGCTTTCAAGAAATGTGTTTGCTATTTTACCCATTTTGAAAACCCCATTTTTAGAACCTGAAAATAGAGGTAGAAATAGTTCCTGCTTTGTAATTATCATTATGGTTGAGAAAGAACAAATATTACTGTTATCTTGTTGATTTTCAGTTGAATAATAGCTTTTGTGAATAGAATGAATTAATGGTTGTGATTCTTTCTATAAGTGGTTTAACAAAACTGTTTTGTCAAAGTCGTTTTCTTAGAACAATTCAGTCTGTCTTTTTTTTTTTAATGAGTAGAACTTGGTTTTATAAGCCTAGGTAGGAATACTGCGACATATTCCTTTGGTTTTACTGCCCAGAGATGCTAGAAAGTATCAGATATTTTATCACTAACTGAGCACCCACAGAGGAAACATCAATGATGACATACTACATACAAAAAAGTTACCTAAACAAAACTGAAACACTTTATTAATTTCTCTTGCATTTCACCTGATTGGAAGAGAGGAAAGGCTGATACATACATTCTAAATCTAGAGGTCCATTAAAGAGCTATATTGCTACTTTGCATACTTAAGAAGTATCTCATAAATGTATATTATTGAACATGGTTGGTTGGTTGTCCTTTGTACTCAAAGAGAACCAAAATGGCATCACTGGTGGTGTCTTTTGATTCATGTATAAATTGGATTTAAGTGAAGTAGTTGCACAAAGTCATCAGCCTCACTTTCTTTTCCAGTCATCAAAGTCCAGACAAAAGTCAGGATGATTGGTGATGGCCCAGGATACAGTGGATGGCATTGACTTTATTAATGTCTAACCAACTTTCTTTTTAAACCCTTACCTTCTGTCTTAGAACTGATGCTTCATATTGGTTCTAAGGCAGAAGAGTGGTAAGAGCTAGGCAGTGGGGATGAAGTCACTCTTCCAAGGTCTCACAGCTAGGAAGTATCTGAGGCCAGATTTGAACCCAGGTTTTCCTGACTCTGGGCCTGGCTCTCAATCCACTGAGCTACCCAGTAGTCCCTAATTGTCTGACTTTGCTTATTAAGTGCTCTGCAGCACCTGCTTCTTTCACCTTTATGGCCTTTGGAGCAAATTATTCTCATACACATTTCACCAGAGGAAGTCTTCACATGACTGGAATAGACCCATCCTAACTCATCAGTGGGTTTGAGGCCTGGCAGTTATTCTTCACTTGGTTTATCCTACCCAACAAGATAGTTTTACTGGGATGTGTCCAAAGCACAGTGTTTTGGAGCTGCAGGTGAAAGCTGGGTGGCAGGTGGATAGCAAAAGAAAAAGGAACTCAAGTAAGCCTTCACAGCAGAGGTGCTAGTCTTTCCTAAACCCCCGATGCCCCTTATTTAATCTCCCTGAGTATATGATTGTATTGATTTTAGAAGTATACTTTATTATAGCATACAGTAAAATGAACAATTTCATGTGAACATATTGTAATGTATTACACCTAAAACATTTTTTTTAATATTTAAGTTAAATTTAGGGTGAAGGAAGTCATTGTGGTGTTTACTAATGTGCATTTAATAATCATCTTTGAGCTCCTTCTAATCTAATCTTTCTTTCTTAGACGTGGAGTTATTTTTGGGCTCTGGAGTGCTTGTGCCTCAGTGGGCAATATTTTGGGAGCATGCCTAGCATCTTCAGTTTTGCAGTATGGGTATGAGGTCGGTATTTCTTTTATTAAAGGGACTTCCAGGGAAAAGTTAGACTATTATATCTGCTTCAGCTTCTATTCTTTTGTAGGAATATTTGAACATCTATAAATCTTTAACTCTGCTAGGACCTATGTTAGAAAATAATCAATTTGTAAATATTCTAGTGTATTTCTGTCATTGAATGTTTCCTTCTGCAGTCAGGAACAGTGAAAAAAAAATCTTCCTTCAAATCTGACTGCACTTTAAACTTTTGGACTTTTTTCCCCAACATGCCTCGACTACCCCCAAATGGCTCATATAGAAATCTTAAACATACTGAAACTTCACATTTGATTATTGAACTCAGTTTTTCTCCAATCTCTGTGATCATTTTTTTTCTTTTCTTCACTGTCTTTTTTCTTATGCTTTTTAGAAATTCATTTCCTCCAAGTACTAATCCTTGGTCTTCTGCTCTACTATATTCACTTCCTTACTGGCATATCCCTTCTGTATCTTCAGCCATCATCTCTGTGATAAAATCTACATTTTAAACTCATATGCCATATTTATAGATCTCTATTTGGATGTCTTACTGTTACCTCTGACTCCACTATGTCTGAAAACTATTACTCCTTAAACCAATTGTCATTTTCCTTTGTCATCTTTTCCAATTTGATGCATTTGAGATAGAATTGATTCAGTTTGCATTTCTTTAATTATTAGATTGGAACTTTTTTTGTAGTATGGGTGTTGATTGAAAATTGCTTATTCTTTTCAACATTTATCCATTGGAGAGTGGATGGCACCACTATTTCTTATTATATCACCTTATTTCAGGATTAGTATAATGGCTTCCTAATTAATCTTTTGGTTTCTAGTCTTTTCTTCAGTAGACCACCTTTCCTCCACCATTAAATTGGCAAATTAATGATAATAAAAGGTTTCCTGATCCCCTTACAGTAAACTTGTGAGGTGGCTATTGCAAGTAGTATTATACCTATTTTGCAAATGGGAAATTGGAGACACTGTCAGATTGTGGTTTGTTCATGTTTATGGACCTGATGAGTATCAGATCTGCAGTCAAGTAACCTGACTTAAAAGTCTTTTACACTAAGCCAGTTCACATTGCCATTATACTTATGATATGCTTTTTCATTATAGCATTTTTCTCACTTAAAAATATTTAAATTAAGATAGTGACTCCTTAATCTCTAATCATATTCTAAGATTCTTATGTAATTACTATATATTCTCCCTAATCTGGCCATGGAGGTTCTTAACTGTTTTTTTGGGTCATGGATCCCTTGGGCAGTCTGGACCCTTTCTCAGAATACTGTTTTCATATGCACAAAAATAAAATGCATAAGAATACAAAGGAAACTAATATAAGTATAGTTATCAAAATAATATAAGTATAATATAAGTATAGCTATCAAAATACTTTAAAAATAAATTCATAGATCCCAGATTGAAGTTGGTCAATTGATTATGAGCTATCTCATACTAATCTCTTTCATGTATGTAGATCTTTTCTCATCCAATTATAATGTAAGGTTGAGGGGAAGAGGCATATTTTTTAAGTTTTCCAGAGGACCTAACATAATTTTGAGTTTAGTGTAGTTGCTTAATAAATAACTTGTGGGTTTATAACAAAATATTTTTGTTTCTTTTTTTTTCCTCTAGTATGCTTTCTTGTTAACAGCATCAGTACAGTTTGCTGGTGGAATCATTATCTTCTTTGGACTTTTGATATCTCCAGAAGAAATTGGTAAGGAGAAGTAATTTGATTTGTTCAGAGTTCCTCACTATTAGGGGAAGTCCATGACGGGGATTTTAAATACTTATTCCCCTGGAAAGGAAAAAATTATGAAATCTGTTCTACTGCTTGGAGGCCCAGTTTTGGTTTGCTGTAAAAATTGTGCCACTGCCCCTTTTGGTGATGGTGAAACAACAGAAAGACATCATTGGCACTCAAAGGGTTTGAAAAGAGAGAATGCTGATGTATAATCTACAGATTCTTAAGATAGCAGTAAGGAATTTGTATGATTTATAATTCTCTTCCAAATAGGAATAGTATAATAACTGTTGAACATTACCTAGAAAAAAGCTACATAATCTCTACTTTATATCTACCTAGATGGGTTATTCTCAGTATCTTAAAGACATAAGAATTTTTTGTTCAGAAGACATTTCAGATCTGGAAGGGACTTTGAATGTCATCTAGTTCAGTCCTTGTAGTTTTATAGAAGAAACCAAGGTCCAGAGAGGCTCCAGAATGGAGACTCCAACTTGGATCCTTTGACTCTGAAGCCAGTTTTGTTTCCATCACACTGGGCTCAATTTGGTAGATAGTAAGCGTTTATTAGTTAACTGGTGTGTGGCAGGTATCAGACTGAGTACTGGAGGCACAAACAAAGGCAAAAATAATTCTTGCCGTTAATGAACTTATATTCCAATTGGGAAGCTAGTTTGTAAACAGCTATAACACAAACATAACACACGCACGCACGCACGCATGCACATGTGCCAGGGTAAACTGGAAAGAATTAAGGGGACCGTGGAAAGCTTCCAATAGAAGCTGAGATTTTAGCTGAGGCTGAAGCCAGGATTTGGAGGGGAGGAAAGAGAGCTTTCTAGGCACTGGAGAAAAGGCAAAAAGTCAATGATAAGAGTGCCCTGTAAAGAATAGCAAGGAGGCCAGTGTTACTGAGCTATAGAGTATGTGTATTGGTGGGGAGGAGGTGGTAGTACTGTGTAAGAAGACTCACAGGAAGCAAGGGCCGAGTTTATAAAGGGCTTTGAATGCCAAAAAAATGAATCCTGGAGGGAATAGAGAGCCACTGGATTTTATTAAATACGGGGATGCTTTCCCTTATTGATGTTTTGTGTTTACCCAAGTGGGTCTTTCCCAGCTGTTATATCATTCAACTGTTTCAGGACCACAGCAGCCAATAAGAAGGAAAGTTGAGAAGTAAGAAAATAGAATGTTCCTCAAAATCGTCTAATTAAAATTAGATTATCATTACTTCATTATTCCCTGTGAGTGTTAGAACACTCCCTTGTTGTAGAGTTCATGAAATTCCAGTGAGTAAATCATCAGTTTAGGTCTCTTTTTAAAAAATGTTTTATTAGGCTCTTAACATCAAGCAACAATACAAATTATCCGGTTAGTTTACAGGAATAGAGATTGCTCATCTACATCAGACATTTATTCAGTTACAACAACCCTAAAAGAAATCAGTGACACACAGACATTACTTATCCTATAAATGTTTTATCTTTTTAGAAACTAAATTTAATTTAAGCAAAGGCTTTCAATCAAGGGCACAAGAACAGCAAATAAGAACAATGAACATGCAAGATGAAAAACCTCCAAACTGAAGATTGTAAATGATTTTATGTGTGTCTTTAGACTTTAGCTGTTTGCCATTTATTCATCCATTCCTTAAAGTGATTATATAGTTACTTGAACATAAACTGCATCGTCCATTTTGACCTCTTTACTATGTATATAATTTGGATTTTGCTATTGTTGTTTAACAGTTCTAGTTAATGTATTTATCATTCCTTTAGTTCTGCTTTTTTTCATTCTTAAGTCACTTTAACTTAACTTCTCATTAAAAGAATCATTGGTAAATTAGTATGTGGGAATAGAATAAAGATCAATATATAATAGTGAATATATAACTTTGTGCTTTGGGACCATATCTTCATATATTTTAGGTCTTCCAGAGATTGAGAAAGAAGAAAGTTCTGAAGATGATCCTTGTAGACCATTAATTAATAATGAAAGTGAGGATCATGAGCCCAATTACTCAATCCAAGAAGTCAGTACAATCCATCAGCCAAAGGCAATCAGCTTTTACCAGGCTTGTTGCCTTCCTGGAGTTATTCTGGTAAGGACTGCTTCATCTGTGTCTGCCATTTGGTACTTACCTCGATGATCAGCACTGTCTGGCTTCATGTTTGGCAACATCTTTGAGTGCTTCTCTTCTCTTCACCGTCATCCCAGAAAGATTGGGAGTTTTTTGCCTTGTTTCCTTAAACCACAATATTGCACTGTGGTTTTGGGGGATGCATTCTGGTGTCACCACAGCCTTTGTAGTGGAAGAGAGTTAGGAAACCCTTTCCAACTAAATCCCTTTAGTCAGTTTTGGTTTTGATATTTTGGAATTTTAAGCACTGCAATGGAAATAAAAAAAAATCTAGGTCATGTTTCCAACTTGGCCAACTAACTTTCTGGGAAGCCTGAGTAGGTCACTCAATTTGTCTTTGCTTTTTAGTTCCTTCTTGCACTGTGAAATAACTATAATTCCCTGTTTTCCTAGCACATCACATTAAATTATTTGCTTTTGAATTTTAGGATGAATTTTAAAGCTCTTGAACTTTTTGGAATAAGACTCCTTTATCAATAGAAAGTGGCATTATAGCTTTCCATGGAGGTTTAACATTTACAGAAGACCAGATTGCACTGGTCTCAACCACATTCATTAATTCCATTATTATTTTTTTTACCAAACAATGGGAGCAATTATTTTCACCTAGATGGTTAAGTATGAATTACTACCTAAACACAAATTTTAATTTCCTAGTGGCAATTAAATGTGATGATATATTATCTTTGCAAACTTTAAAGTGCTGTATATGTAAATATTAGTTATTGTTATATTATGGGTTTGTTTGTTTTTTCCAAACCCTTACCTTCTGTCTTAGAATCAGTACTGTGTATTGGTTCTAAGGCAGAAGAGCAGTAAGGGCTAGGCAGTGGGGCAAAATGATTTGTCCAGGGTCACGTAGCTGGGAAGTATCTGAGACCAGATTTGAACCTAGGGCCTCCCATCTCTAGGCCTGGCTCTCAATTCACTGAGCCACCCATCTGCCTCCTGTTATATTGTTAATAATGATGATAATAGAAGTAAAATAGAGCAGAGATAGTTTTTTTTTTAATTGAGCTTCCCAACCCATATGCTATTAGGTATTGTTTAACTAGAGTTACGTACTATACTAAAACTTATAAGTATTATTTCCTACAAATTTACTTGTTCGTGATAATGAAGCTGGGAAATAGAGCTAAGATGGCAGAGTAGAGGTAGGAGTACCTGAAGCTCTGAAAATGCCCTCCAAACAACCTTAAAATAAATCTTCAAAACAGGGATGTTATGAGGCAATTCTTCTGCAGAAAATAACTTTCACTGGAGTAAGAGGAGAGCAGCAAGGGCCCTAGAGATTCTGGACCTAGAACTGGGCCAGCAGCAAGACCTTGAGCCCCTACTTAAGCCAATAGTAGAGCACTTCCATGCCCACCCTTCAAATGTTCTCTACCCCCCAATGTATCTAACCAGTGCAAAGCTGCAAAGAGGCCCTTGAGTACCAGCACAAGCCCAAAGTGAGGCCCTGATTCCTGACAGTGTGCCTAGCCTTGTAAATCAACAGCAAGCCTTTAGGAAGACTGAATTAGCAGTGGGAGGTGGCTTTCAGAGCTTAGCCCACAAACTATCATACCACCTTGGAAGAATTGAAACTAGTAACCAGAAAATAACTGAAGGTCTAGAAAGTGTTCCTTTTACACTGGGAATAGAGTCTACCTTTATTTTTATTTTTTGTTATTTGAATTAATTTATTTAGTCAATTTAGAACATTATTCCTTGGTTATAATAACTACATTATTTCCCTCCCTCCCCTCCACCCACCCTTCCCGTAGCCAACGTGCAATTTCATTGGGTATTACTTGTGTCCTTGATCAGAACCTATTTCCATATTGTTGGTGTTTGCACTAGGATGTTCATTTAGAGCAGCAGTTCTCAACCTCTCAATTTGTAGCAATGAGAATACATAATGCATATCGGGTATTTACATTCCGAATCATAACTAGAAAAATTACAGTTTTGAAGTAGCCACCAAGATAATTTTTTGGTTTGGGGTCACTGAAACATGAGGAGCTGTATTGCGGGGTCAAGGCATTAGAAAGGTTGAGAACCACTGCTTGAGAGTCTACATCCCCAGCTATATCCCCTCAACCCATGTATTCAAGCAGTTGTTTTTTCTTCTGTGTTTCTGCTCCCACAGTTTTTCCTCTGAATGTGGATGGTATTTTTTCTCATAAGTCCCTCTAAGTTGTTCAGGATCACTGCATTGCCACTAATGGAGAAGTCCATTACATTCGATTATACCATAGTGTATCAGTCTCTGTGTACAATGTTCTCCTGGTTCTGCTCCTCTCATAGAGCCTACCTTTAAAATAAAACTAAAAGTCAAGAAAAAGCCCGGGAAAACAAGCAAACATCCAAAAAAATACCCAACCATAAAAAATTATGGAGACAAAGTAGAGCAAAGCATATACCCAGAAGGGAATAATGAAAACAAAGCAGTTATGCACAAAACTTCAATGAAAAATGGGGATTGGTCTCAGGCTCTCAGAAGAGCTCAAAAAAGATTTAAAAAATTTGATGAGAGGAAGAAAGGAAAAATGGGAAAAAGAAATGAAAGTAATACAAGAAGGAAATAACACTTTAAAAAGCAGAATTGATCAAATGGTAAAGGAGGCACAAAAATTCAGTGAAGAAAAGAAACTTCTTACAAAGTAGAATTAGCCAAATGGAAAAAGGAGATCCAAAAGCTTACTTAAGAAAATAATTTCTTAAAAATTAGAATTGAGCAAGTGAAAGTGAATGATGTTATGAAACATCAAGAAACAATTTACATGTTCACATAATTTAAATTCAGAAAATAATGATTTAATTTCTTCATGACTAAATATCAAACCCTTCCTCTCTATCAGTTGTCCTTGACAAATTTTCATTTTAGTGACTATGGATGTAAGGATTTAAAGGGAACCTAGTTAACTTCTATCCATTGTGTTTGTAATAGCTAGTCTGGACAGAATGACAAAGGTTACTTAGGTTTGGCTGGGGAGAGGGAGAGAGAACCTCCTTTTAGTGAGGGAATAACTCATAGCTCCAGGAACAAGATTAAGTCAGATGTGTCCTGAATTGAATCTGCCTGTTCCTCTCATCTTCTTGGATGCTAAATGTTAGGTTTTTCTGACAGCCATTTTTATTGGACATTGAAGTCTTATCTCTAGCTTATTTTGAGACAGTTATAACTTTCCCCTCAAAGGAGAGCCAATACCTGTTAAGATATTTTTGTATTCTGTTTGAAGGATTGGCAGTGAACATTTGCACCATAAACTTTTAGAAATAATTATGTAGAAGTATTTTTATTAACTAATGCGTCTGGTGATCAGCTTGGGAACTACGTTGTTTAGCCATATTATACAAGTATAGCTATTATGTAATTTTTAAGGAAATAGTCAATCAAGATAATTGGCTACTGTTAATAAAAGCAGTGTGGTTTATTTGGTTCACTTATCTGTGGCATATGCTTGCTGTGGAGTATATACTAATTTTTCTAATCAAAGTATAGATTATACATGTGCCATTCCCCAGTGGCTCCAATATCTGATGTGAGTACTCCACTTAGAAGCCTGAAGGGAGTAGCAGGGCAGGAGGGCAAATGCAAAATGAACATATGTATATTCTATAGAAATGATATATCACATTCTCATGCTTCTCTAGAAGCTGGAGGGGAAAGGGGCTGTTGGTGAAGGATGAATTAAAAATAGATAAACAGGGATTGTTGAAGTGTTTAATTTAAAATACTATTGGACACCTTAACAAGACCATATAAAAAACTACCAAGTTGCCTTTTTGTATTTTTATTCCTCATTGGTTGCTGAATATTTTTTCTAGTATTCTTTGGCCTATGCCTGCTTGAAGTTAGTGAATTATTCCTTCTTCTTCTGGCTGCCCTTTTATCTGAGCAACAACTTTAGATGGAAAGAGGCTGAAGCTGACAAGCTCTCCATTTGGTATGATGTTGGAGGAATTATAGGTAAGTTTAGGAAATGTCTTTTTAATTTGTCAAAGTATTAAAAAAAAGTTCTGGACATAATTTAAAATGTAACTTGTCCTGTTATCATCTCTAGAAAACAGTCATATTCTGTTGAGGGAGAAAGGAACAATTGAAATAAAGAATCCTTGTAATTTTTTTGAGACTCTCTTGCTCTCTTATTGATTAGGCTTTTCCCCTATCTTAGCTTGTTGGGTAGTAGTTTTTAAAAATTCATATTATTCTTTGAATATAGTAGTCCCTTCCTTCCATCCAGTGCTGTTTCAGAGCACTATAATTCTTTGTATTTTTAAATCAGAGGTCAAAAGAGTATGTTCATTTTCCTCAGCCTTCTCAGAAAAAGGCAAAGTAATGACCTAGCTACAGATTACAGGAGCAGGAATAAAATAATAACAGTGGGGAAACTTCCTGAATGTTCCACAAGGGTTTTATTCCAAGCATCTTGTTGTAAGGGGTTGGGGATGCAGGGCTCAGGTAGAAATGAAAACAGTGCATAATTGGCAAGTAAGAGTCTCTTTATAATAGTTGAAACATTTTTAATAGGTGATTACTGATACAGCTAAAGCAGATCATGAATGCACTATATATAATGTTTGAACCTAGAATTGTGGTAAAGTCAGAAAGTTATTGAGCACCTAAAAGGAAACAACTCAAGTGACATCCTATTCCATTTCAATTACTTACATTGAATCTCAGGCCAAAAGCTAAAGAGTTAGCTTTGCCACCTTCAGACCTAGCCTTGCTTTTGTGCCCATGAGATTTAAAATAGTATAGCAACCATACCTGTTGATAAGAAAATAATAGAATGAATTTGTATATTCTAGAATTCTAGAAGAAGGTGTTTGTGAAAGTTGAATTTGAAGGATTTGGGTCACTTCAGCTGCCCTTCGACTATGAACAATCCAGCCATAATTGCTTCATTTATGCTCTTTGCTTGATGGACTTTTATTGAACTGAATGAAAAACAAAGTTCAGGAAACATACAATTTGCCTTAAGATGGCTAGGTTATGAATGATCCTAATGATGAAACTTTATAGAAAAGTTAGTTATAAACTATATACTAACTAGAAAACACAATTGAATAAAGTTGAGTGTTTCTAAGATGTATATATTTTCTGTACTTGAAGGTGGAACTTTACAAGGCTTCATCTCTGACATGCTACAGAAGAGAGCACCAGTCTTAGCTGGGAGTCTGCTTCTGGCAATTGGGTCCCTTGTTGGTTATAGCCGTGAGTATGCCTTGCACAAAGAGTGCTTTTTTGGACTTTGAGGAAAAGATAATCTGAGGCCACTTTGGGGGAATTTGCCTTGAAGCAGGCTACAGAGGGATAATATAGTGCCTTTGCAGCTGATTGTAAATGTCTGGAAAAACCATCATCATGTAGTTTTGTTTTTGTTGTAGAGGAAACTATCATCTCATCTGCTTTGTTGATTTTTTAAAAAAGAGCTTTCTTGCTAGCATACGTGCTTTGTTTAAGGAAAGGCTCCAGAGAGACCACATTGCAGCCAATAAAGCAATAAAGGGCCCGAGGTTTCAAAAGAAGAGAGGCGTAATTAGTAGGTGTGGTATATGTGGTTGAAGGTAATGTTGAGGTGGGAGAGCAGTTCCTTCTTGGTTTATAGAAGTCTTGTTGCTTATGACTCTGAACAAGAGACAGAAGTTTTCCCACCCAAAAAAGTTAGGGGGAGGGGAGGGCGGATCTTATCAACTAACTCGCTGTGCTTGTGAGCTTTATGTAGTGTTAGGTCTTAATGTTGCTGGATTGTGGCAGATGGAACATGTTAGTTAACATAACATTATCTTTTGCAGGTTCTCCAAACAATAAGGCTATTAATGCATTTCTAATGACTGTAACAGGTATGATACTCTTGATCAAGCTCATTGTAATATCAGTACTAGATATATATACATGCTCATTTGGTAATTTGGACTATGTTACAAATCTGTTTAATGGTAGCTGTTGATATAAGTGAGAAAAAGTTATGTACCCATCCAGATTATGTTTCTGCAAATGTATGGTGATTTGTCCAATTAAGGCACAAGATTCCTACTGATACAGGACTAATCTCTGAGTTAGTGGTTTATTGATTTGGAAACTTTTTCCAAATCAGTTATTGCTGCTCCAAATGTTAATGTTTCAGAGGAGAAACCAGTCCTGCTGAGGGCTAAATAAAAGGAAATAACCTGCTGGGGACTTGAAGGGAATTCATTGCCCTCTAAACAGGAGGTGGGGAGAGGGGGATGGAAACTACTCAAAAAAAAAACAACACAAAAGCTTTCTACGCAATCCTGCCCTTATGGAGACATTATTAGAGAATTTCAGAATTCCTTTGGGAAAAGTTAAAGTAGCTGTCAGCCTCAAATGTATTAATGAAAAACATTTAATTGTGTACTGTGTTTAGGTACTTGTATCAGAGATACAAATATTTTTTTAAAAGAAACATTCCTTACATTCGAGGAACTTGCATTCTAATGGGGGACAATCAAGTAGGGAGAGGTCAGGAGGGAAGAGAATTTTGTTCTGGAGAATTAGGAAGTGTAGGAGGGGAGTATATGGAAGGCGTGACTGGCAGATGGTGAGCTTGGGTGGATTAAGGAGATGTGGAGCTGTCACACATAGTCTGAGGTACAGTCAAACTCTGAGAAAAATGTCTGCACTGAAGACCCAGATTATCTTGTGACTTGATAGTTGTTTTTTTGTTGTTGTTGTTATTTTAAGACCTGGTTGGTTTTTTCTGCTCTTTCTTAAGTCTTAGGTATGACTTTAAAAAATCTAAATGAACAAATTCTCTGTGTATCCATAGTCCCACTGCCCTTATTTCTTGCTTGTTTCCTTAGTTTACATAGATTTCTCTCCAGTTTCCATGCCTTCCTGGTATGGCCTTCCTCATAGCCGTTTAGGCCATAGGATATTTATCTTTTGAACATTTGAACTCTGTTCTCCCCAAAAGAGCACGTGTCAAACAATTCCTGACTTTTCTCTCCTGTCACAAGACAAAAGTAGTGATATCCCTTTCAAGTTCTCATCTTTTCAGCCCAGCAACCAGTTTATAGCTAGAACCTGCCTGAGAGATCATCTGGCCACTTAAAGATAGATAAACTGAGATGTGGAGAGGGAATTGATTTTCTCAAGAATATTCAGTAAATGCAGAACTAGGATTTGAACCTACATCCTCCCACTACAAATCCATTGGTTTTTCTCTTATAGCCCCTTGATTCATAGATAAGTAAACTGAAGCCGTAAGACATGAACCCTATGTAGATCTCCTGGGCTTGGATTCAGGTTAGGCTAGACAATCTTTCCTTTGCACTGTTGTCTTTGCACCTTAGGATTCTCATCTTTGGAACAGTCACAATCATTTCTTTCTTGGTGGCCTCAATTGTTAATGTTTACTACCACCCATGACCCAGAACATAATCCTTCTCACATTCAAATACTCATGTTGGCATATACACTTCCTCAAATTCACTTTCAAATGTAAGATTCGTTGAAGGTTCTAGCACATTTTAAACATTGATAATCCATTAGATGACACTGACCTCAAACAAAATCCTTAATATTTCTGATCCTCAGTTTCTTTATCTGTAAAATGAAGCTATTTTTCCAGCTCAAAAAACCCATACTCTGCTCTGAAGCAAGAAAGTTATAGGCATAATAGATACTGGCTATAATAGACATCTAAAGGCAAATCTGTTCAGACATCTTCATTACAATCTTTTACTTCAGAGTGAGACAGAAATAATGAACAGTGAGAACCTTGAACAGAAATGTGAACTCTGGGTTTGTAGGACTGACAAATGCCTATGACCGAGAGGAAAAAAGAGGAACCATAAAGTGGTTTTTATTTATCTAGTGTGCTAAACTAACCTATTCAAGTCTTACAAACTTCATGAGGATTTTAAAGATAAACAGCCACATGACAAACATGTGCCCCATTCCAGAAACCTGGTATATAAACTTCCTTCCTCTGCTGCATAAATCCTTACATACACTTGCTTTGTCCTTGCCACAGATTCAGCCTTCCAGGTACACCAGAAGCTTTTTTTCCCTCAAGAGCTGTTGCTCGTACACCACCAATTCCTGAGGAACATCATCTCCACGTGCCTGTTTTAATTCCTTTTTTCTGTGGAATGTACGTTTCTCTCTTTTCTGATGAAGTCAAGAAGAAACTAACATGTTTCATATGAAAAAGAGAGGATTGTCAGTGAAGCAGTCATAGGGCACTGCTACTAAATTGAGCTGTTCCATGTCCTAGTGAAGTAGATCAGATCCTATTGAAGCACATGCAAGGAGCTATCCACATTATTTCATTTTACTGGAACTTTCTCATATTAACTATTGCTTAAAATAGATCAGCTATTGGTCTTTGAATCATTTTAGTTATAAAAATGTCTATAACTGGGTTTTTAAAATAGATTTATGTTGTGTTTTTGACAATAAGCTGTGACCAAATTGGAAAAGCCAGTAAAATTTCTTGTTCTCTAATGCTTACTCAAGAGTTGTAACTAAAATTTTTGTGCTTTACAGAATATAGGAGCAAGCAGTATATAAAAAGTGCTCTGAAATAAACTTTTTAAGATACTCATTTGGAAATATAGAAAATAATCTTTGGTCAATCAATCAGTAAACAGTGGAACTGTTTGCTTGGATGGGATATCTCTTTGGGGCTTTAGCAAACTGAGGGAGGAAGCCCAGGATGATCCGATAACTTCCTATTCAGATTTTTATGATTTTTTTTTTTAAGCCCTTATCTTCCATTTTGGAATCAATACTAAGCATCAGTTCCAAGACAGAAGAGCAGTAAGGACTAGGCAATTAGGGCTAAGTGACTTGCCCACGGTCACACAGCTAGAAACTGAGGTCAGATTTGAACCCATACCCTCCTATCTCTAGGTCTGGCTCTCAATCCACTGAGCCACCTAGCTGCCCTTTTCATATACTCTTTAAGAAAGGAGTTTAGGATTCATATAGAGCAGCAGTTCTCAACCTCTCAATTTGTAGCAATGAGAATACATAATGCATATCAGGTATTTACATTCCGAATCATAACTGTAGCAAAATTGCAGTTTCGAAGTAGCCACCAAAATAATTTTTTGGTTTGGGATCACTGCAACATGAGGAGCTGTATTGTGGGGTCACGGCATTAGAAAGGTTGAGAACCACTGATATAGAGCCTTCCACAGTAGGACTCCAAACTACTTTTCAACATCACCATACATTACTCATTTTATTTTTACCCAGGTTTCCATTTTGCTATTCTCCATACATATCCCTTGTTTTCTTACTTTCGTATGCTCATAGGACAATAAGGTTTTAGATTTAGTGCTAAAAGAGGCCTTAAGAGGCCATCTAATTCCTGCTTTTGCTTATGCCGTTTCTACTGCCTACAGTGTCCTTCCCCCACACATGTTCCATTGAAATTTTAATTATTCTTCAGTGCCCAGCTCAAATGCCCCTCCTTCAGTGTAGCCTTCTCTGGTTCCCCTATCAGTTCTCCAGCCCTATTGTATCTCACCTGCATTCTTCTCTTAGTGTTATTACTTTATTTGTATTTGTACACATGACATGCCATTCTTTTGTCTTACCTTGTCCTTACTCCTTTCATACTCTCCCACCACATATATACTCCTTGAATGCAAGGACCATCTTTCTTATATTTAATACTGCTTCTTGGGCAAGCACGTCAAACACACTAGCTAAAAAAGCAAAATAATCTAAAGGAGCACTCAGACCCTGATGGTGACATAGCCCCTACCTGGGGAGAAGAGTACCACCATCCCTGTCACCACCAGTGCCAACTGTTGACCAGGTGCCCTCGAGAGGTTGTTGCAGGGCTGCAAACCTGCCTCCTCCGTACATCGGCTTCTGCTTTGCCACTGTACCCTGAGGACCAGGAGTTCACTCTATCTGACTTGTAGCTATTCAAATCTGAACTCTCAATAGCAAGACTATCCTCACTTTCCCTTTGCATTTCCAGTGCTTTGCACAGTGTTTGGCACATAGTAAGTTCTTAATGAATATTTTTTCAGGCATGCTATATTCGCCTTAGTATCTAGCAGAGGGACCTCTAAAAAGAGACATCAAAGTGCTGAAAATCTTGCCCTCATGTTTTGCCTCATTATTTTTTAATGCCTTTCTGTTAGAGGATATGGGTGGGATTTTAGGGGTTAGCCTAACAACATCTGCCTTTCAGTGGTTGTGAAAATCAAGTAAGATGATTTAGAAAGCATTTAACACAGTACCTGGCACATAGTAGTGCTATATAAACACTTCTCCTCCCTCCTCATCTACTTGCTTTTCTTACTGTGACTTATAAGGAACTATTCTGTTTACATTTTTAGGGTTTTTCATTGGAGGACCCTCTAATATGATTAGTGCTGCTATTTCTGCGGATTTGGGTCACCAGGAGCTGGTACAGGGAAGCAGTGAAGCCTTGGCCACGGTTACAGGAATTGTTGATGGAACTGGGAGTATTGGAGCAGCAATGGGCCAGGTGAGATTAACAAAAGAAAAGTTTAATGTTCAAGCCTATTAAATGTTTCTCTGAAGATGGAAAATTCATCTGTAGTAGATATATGTTGCTCCTTCAGTATCCTAGAGATGTTCAGCTTTTTATTTTCATTGCTGTCAAAAACTTATAATTTGTGGAAAAAGCCTAATCCCTACCACCTTCCACCACAACAGTTCCATTTAGATATATTCCTCATCCTGTTCTTTTTCTCTATCATGAGTCTTCCATAACCTTTTTTCTTCTTCATTCTAGCCTCTGAGGACAAGGTGTCCCACTTCCTTGCGAGGCTAAACTCCTTTTTTTGTCCTTTTGGACTCATCTTTTCCCACCTCCTAAAGGGTCTTTCTCTTATCGGTCATTCTCTTCCTGCCTCTTCCCTGCTACCTATAGACATGCTTAGCCCTCACCTATTCTGTCATTCTCACATGCTCACATGCTATATTTTCTTCCCTTTTACTGCCAAACTCCTTAAAAGAGTTGTCTTTGCTGGTTGTCTCCATCTCTTTACTAGTGCTCATTACTTACTTCCTTATAATCTTGATTTCGTTCCTATCACGCTACTGACACAGCTCTTCCAAAAGTGAACAGTGATCTGTGTTTCTAAGCTCAATGAGCTTTTCTTGTTTAATGAAAGTCCTTGCCTTTTATTTTTATTGACTAGTTGCTTCCCCTCATCCTTCTCCCCCCACAACCAGCACTTCTTTGCTCCCACTGAACCCTTCTAGTTATAAAAATTTATGCCAAGCCCATCAGCAAGGCAACCAATTCTGATCATGCATACTATGATCCAGCTGATATTATTTTCTTAGTTTTTATTCTCTTTGATGTCACTGTGATTTTTGATGTTGAACATTTTCTCCTCCCTTCTCTCCTCCCAGTGTTCTGACATTATTCTTTCTTGACTTTCCTTTTGTCTCTGTAACCACTTCTCTTTCTGATCCCCTAATCATGTATGGTGTTCCCTAAGGCTCTGACCTTGACCCTCTTTCCTTCCTGTTCTTTCTCCTTTGCTGATCTCATTCATTCCCATGGATTCATCTATTATCTTTGTGCAGATGACTCCCAAATCTATGTATCCATCCTTAATACCTCTTTTAAGCTTTAGTCCCATATCTTTAAATTTTGTTGCTCATTCTCATTGGATGTCTTGTCAGTATCCTAAGCTTAGAATGTGATCCAAGTGCTGATATTATCAAAGAAACTAGAAATGAGCCCAAAGGCGAAATAGTTACCAGTATCAGTTATTCAAAGAGAATATTGTGGATGAATGACTTCTACATAATGGGAAAACAAATGATGGCAGTTACCTGATGAGAAACTGAGAGTGATGGCAATTCGATGAGGCATGGCATAGGAAAATATTTCCTATTGAATTCTGAGGGGTGGGAGAAAATGAGACCTCCATGAGAGAGAAAGTATTTTAAGATACATTGTCTTTGGGAGAAGATCTGTATATTTCCTTTAGGACTAAGTCGTGAATATAAGGTGAGAGGAGGAAAGACTGAGAGAAGCAAAAGATGATGCCAAGTTGGGGTTGATGGGAGAAGATGAGAGAGATGGGTATGAAGATTCAGATGGAGGTAGCAAAGAAGTGGAGGCTTGAGTTACAGAGATAATGGAAACATTGGACAGGAAGTAGAAAGGAGATGAATGCCAGAAGCAAGAGAAGTAGAATAATAGGATGGGAGCTCATGTGGTGTGTTAGAATGAGTTAGAAATGGATGAACCAGCTTCACTGAGGTGAAAAAAAAAGGAAGGACTGACAAGCACACATGTACTGAAATACTGAACTCTAAAGGCCAGAATCTAGCTTTTCAAATAAAAATATGTGGAAACAGAAGCCTTTTCAAACTTCAGCCTGGGATCAGATGAGGTCCTCTTTAGAACATATTGCAGTGGTGGTAGAGGTATCATCTTAGAAGGAATTGAGGACTTTTCAAATTGCAGTCCTGGCTAATTGGGCTTTGGGGGATCCATCTTCTTTTTTTTTTTTTTGGATAATATTAACATAGCCTGCAATAGTATCACTAGGTAAACCTTATATGTCCTTTTGTCACAGAAGTCTTAAAAGGAAGAACTTTTCTCAGAATCCCCCCATATGCCTTCTTGCCCCTTGGATCTATGAAGAAAGACATTTGCATTGTTTGTTCAGTGGTAGAATTTTTGCCTCCCACTAGAATTCCTTTCTTTATTTTCTAGCTAAATGTATTAAATTCTTCTTGAAAGGACTTGTTTCACAACAGAGAGGATATAAGACTCTCCTATATTAGTTACTATAGGGAGAAGTGGAAGAACATTAGACTATTTCCAGAGCTTTCGTCTGACATAAACCTAAAATGCCAACCTGTATTCAGAAAAGCCTTTTCAACCTGAGACAGGTGAACTGTGGTGTCTATTTTTAGAGTCCTTCCCTTGTCCAAATATAAAAATTAGCCTCTTTCTCCCACCCCCTTTTCATTATTATTTGGACCTAAGAATTTCAATTCAACCTTACTCCTATAGTGTTTTATTTTTAGTTTAAATTCAATCTTTACCTCCCAACTACATTATTTACAAGAACTGTCAGAGATGGATTAGTCTTATTTTTTGAAAAGCTTCAGTTGCCAGTATAGTATGATATTTGCCTCTGACGAAACATCATCCCAGGTAGCTTTAAGTTGTTCCTTTTATTCCTACCTCAGAGACTTAAACTAGCTATACCACCCTGAAAAAATCATTTAAACTCTGCTTCAGTTTCCTCATCTATAAAATAAAGTGGGATGAACTTAATGGTTGCTAAGGTTCCTTCTAGATATAAACTGGTAATCCTATGATCTTCTCCATTGGTGTCTTGAGGGAGAGTCTTGAGCTTCTGAAAATCATCCTTTCTTGTTTCTTAAGTTAATGGAGGCATTCTGAAAGCTTCATGAGCTATCTCATGGCTGTCTAGGGAAAGCCTAGATCAGTTTGGCTCATCCTGTATCAGGCACATGGCTTGTGTGTGTGTGTGTGTGTGTGTGTGTGTGTGTGTGTGTGTGTGTGTGTGTGTGTTTATTTTCTGAGACAACAATCTATCAATTTTTTTTTCCAATTTAAACAGTATTTTATTTGGTCATTTTCAAACAATATTCCTTGGAAACAAAGATCATCCCCCCCCCCCCCCCCGCCAATGCACGATTCCACTGGGTATCACATGTGTCCTTGATTCAAACCCATTTCCGTGTTTTTGGTATTTGTATTAGAGTGTTCATTTAGAGTCTCAGTCATGTCCCCTCAATCCCGGTAGTCAAACAGTTGCTTTTCTTTGTTGTTTTTACTCCCACAATTTGTCCTTTACTTGTGGATAGTGTTTTTTTCTCCTGGATCCCTGCAGACTGTTCAGGGACATTGTATTGACACTAATGGAAGATGTACATTATGTTCTATTGTACCACAGTGTATCAGTCTCTGTGTACAATGTTTTCCTGGTTCTGCTCCTTTTACTCTGCATCACTTCCTGGAGGTTGTTCCAGTCTCCATGGAATTCCTCCACTTTATTATTCCTTTTAGCACAATAGTATTCCATCACCAGAATATACCACAATTGGTTCAACCATTCTCCAATTGAAGGGAATCCCCTCATTTTTCTATTTTTGGCCACCACAAAGAGCTCAGTTGTGAATATTCTTGTACAAGTCTTTTTCCTTATTATCTCTTTGGGGTACAAACCCAGCAGTGCTATGGTTGGATCAAAGGGCAGACAGTCTTTTATCACCCTTTGGGCATAGTTCCAAATTGCCCTCCAGAATGGTTGGATCAGTTCACAACTCCACCAGCAATGAATTAATGTCCCTACTTTGCCACATCCCCTCCAGCATTCATTACTTTCCATAGCTGTCATGTTAGCCAATCTGCTAGGTGTGAGGTGATACCTCAGAGTTGTTTTGATTTGCATCTCTCTGATTATAAGAGATGTAGAGCACTTTTTCATGTGCTTATTAATAGTTTTGATTTCTTTGGCTGAAACCTGCCTATTCATGTCCCTTGCCCATTTATCAATTGGAGAATGGCTTGGTTTTTTGTACAATTGCTTTAACTCTATAAATTTGAGTAATTAGACCTTTGTCAGAGGGCACATGGCTTTTTTAGGAACAAAAAACTTTCCTAAGAACTCTTGTGTCATAGGAAAACATCAATTACTGTGGATTTCTTAGTGATGCTGCACCTTCAGAGAAACAGACTTAATGGTGATAAATTGGGATTTAGAACTGGTAAATTCATTGGTGAAAATCTTTCTTTGGCATAAGAGGAGGAACACATAAAAGCCAATAGTTACATTATTTAATTTGCTATAGATTTTTCTTATAAAGCTATAACCTTTAATCAGTCAAGAAACATTTATTAAGCAACTACTATGTGCCACACTGTGCTAAATGCTAGAACTCAACTTACTTCAGTTACTGTCTTAGAATATAGGCTGTCCCAAAAATCTTAGTCCAATTTTAAGTTTTGCTTATTCAATTCAAAAAAGCTAACATGATCTTAGTCATAGTTTTAATCAAAATATAGTGTCTAGTACAAGGGAGATGATAATCCAATCTACCTTATGCTTTTCAAACTAAGTAGAGAGTATTACATCTAATTTTGGATACCACATTTTAGAAGGGATGTTGACAAGCTAGATGGATCCTATCTAGAGGGGTGGGGATGAGCATGAAACCATGCCATTTAGTGATTGAAGGAACTGAAAATGTTTAGGCTAGCGAAGAAAAAATTTGGGACCAAATCTTCAAATATATGAATATATTTTATATGAAAGAAGGATTAGACTTGTTCTTAGTCATTAAGAGCAAAATAAGACCAACGGGTATAAGTCAGGAGGAGACAGATTTTGATGCAATAAAAGGAAGAATAACCAAGAGGACTCATTGGCTGTTCTCAGAGGAAAAAGTGAGCCAGAAATATGACTGGAGGTTTGGGAATACAGATGATTGTTTGTTGGGGAAAGTGTTGAAAGAACAGGGCAGTAGCTCTGGTTAAGGGTTGAATTAGATAACCTTTGAGGACTCTTCCCAATCTGATTCTGTGATTTACTTCCCTCTGGGCTTCAGAAGTATTTCATGTAAGAAGGAGACTCAGAGATAGACCCAAGAATCGTACGGGCAGGACATCATGCTTTAATGAACATGTGGTTATTCCAGTAACGCCTGCTTTTTTTGCTTTCCATTGTGTATCTTTAACTTCATTCATTGCCCTTGGATTTTGCCCACCTGTAAATGTGAAAGTTGTTACAAAAGAACCTTCCTTGGATATCATATGGAAAGATGATAATATCTTTGGGAACAAGTTATATGGTACAATGCATAGAGCAGTGGACTTGGAGCATGGAAACCAGAGTTTGAATCCTGCCTCAAAAACTAGGAGTCATTTCATTTCTATGTGCCTCAGTTACATCATCCTGTAAAATGGAGATAATAATAGCAGCTACCTCACAGCATTGTTGTATAGATTAAATAAATTTACATGTACTTTATAAACTTCAAAAGTGTTATAAATTCTAGTTATTATTAAAAAGGAAACAGGGTAATACAGAATGTCTCAAAAGTCTTAGTGCAGTTTTATACTTTAAAACCTTTGGAATCATTAATTGTACAAATTTACAAAAAGTCATTTGAAAGTTTAATTAAATTGATTTTACATTTATTTAATTTTGCAAACTTTAAATTCTAATTTTGATGAGACAGGATATCCTATTGTGCAGTTGTATGCAACAGTTTCTGGATGATTCTTTCTCAGTAAAAGAAGGCCTCCGAGGTTTGATCATCTTGGTCACCTGATCTATCTCCATTACATTGTTTTCTGTGATGTCACATCAAAACTGTTGTATATGGGGGCAGCATGGTGGCTCAGTAGATAGAGAACTAGGCCCAGAGAGAAGAGATCCTGGATTCAAAGCTGACCTTAGATACTTCCTTACAGTGTGACCACTCTTCTGCTTTGGAACCAATTTTTACTATTAATTCTAAGACAGAAGGTAAGGCTTAAAAAAAAAAAAAACTATTGTGTATGGATCAAAGTCTTGCTCTTTCGATGATCTTAAGGCTAGGATTACAAATTTAATCCTTTCAAGTCATTTAGCTGATGAAAAATATTTATAAAGTTTGAAAGTTGACTTGAGAGTCACTATAGCCCAAGATATGGTTATTTAAATAGTTAATCTCTCATAATTTTTTTCCTAAGGCTGTAGCATTTATACTTCTGAAGTTAAGATTCTGCTGAGACTTTGAAGATACTCTATGTTTAAGATGGTAGTGAAATCCTTAGTTCAAGAACTATATTTGAAAAGCGAAAGGCCAATGCATATCCTTTGAGCTAGCAGTATCATTACTAAGTCTATACCCCAGGGAGATGAAAGAAAAGCAGAAAGGATCTATATATTCAAAAATATTTATAGCAGCTTTTTTTGTGGTGGTAAAGAATTAGAAACTGAGGGAATACTCATTGTTTGGGGAATGGCTGAATAAGTTATAGTATATGAATTTGGTGGAATACTATTCTACTATAAGAAATAATAAAAAGGATGATTTCAGAAAAACTTGGGAAGGCATATATGAACTGAAGAGTGAAGTGCACAGAATCGAGAAAATAGTCTATATACAGTAACAGCAATATTGTAAAGATGATTAACTGTGAAAGACTTAGTCACTGATCAATGCAATGAATTCTAAAGGGCATATGATGAAAAATACTTTGCACCTCCAGAGAGAGAACTCGTATATTCAGTGCAAATTGAACCATATTTTTTCCTTTACTTTTCTTGCCCTTTTTTCTGGAACATCAATGCAGAATTATGATTTATATAACTTTATAATGGGTATCATATTTCTTTCCGCTGCAATGGGTAGGGGAAAAGTTGGATGGAAGGAGAGAATTTGGAACTAAAAAATAAAAGAGACCTATTTAAAAGCTTAAAAAAGTTCTTGAAGGCTTTTGTAATGTACTTTAAGAGAGGACAAGTCTGAAAATGTTCATCTTGTCCTCTTAAATGGTAAAGTAGATCAAAGGTAAACCTTTTGAACAAATAATTGTTACCTGCCATATCTGATAGGAGACAGTTGGTGTATGGAAAGGGTATGGAAGTGAATTACCAGGCTCTCAAAACTAGGCGTTAATAGGAAACTTCACTACCTTTTAATCCTTTTGAAATAGTTGTTTTTAATCTTCTGATTTAGCCATTCAGTTTTATTAACAAATATACAATCATATTGTAATCTATTCTTTTATGTTGTTCAGTTTTTAGTGTCTTTGATTCAGGATAACCTAGGATGGATGTGGGTTTTTTATTTCTTCATTTTAATGGTAAGTGTATATACTCTTTACCAGTTTTAAAAAATTCAGTTTTGTCCTGACTTCATTTTTAAAACATTCAAGCAAAGAAAGTGAACTGATATATTTTTTCCTTAAAGATTCATTTATTAAAAATGCCATATTTATCAATCCATTAAGTACCTCTTTTTTTAGGTGAAAAATAGGCCTAAAGTAGCCTGCATTTTATAGTCCATTCAATGCTGGATGTCTGATTCAAGGAAAGCTAACAATAGCAGACATATATGCATCATTGACCATTAATTTACTTGAGATTATCCCCTGGTGAAAGTCAGTTATCCATAAATTCTCATGTTCTATAAGATTCCATTTACTGTGGGTATAGATAGCAGCCTGTCTGAGAGCCTCAGTAGAAAGATACCCTGGATGCCTCAGCATCTGTTTGTGGTCACCACTGCCAGCATATTGAAGCTGAAGCCAGAGGGAAGACATTAGGATGGTGATGGTGTTGGGCAATGATAATGCCACTAACATTTCCAGGCTGTCACAGAAGATACTTTACTTCCCCATAGTAACTTCCAGGGTTCAGGAGTTTGTCACACTTCCAGGGGCCTACTTCTAGCAAGGTCATATAAGCCTCAGCATCTGTGATACTGGAAATGTCTGATGAAGGGGAAAAAACAGGGCCCATAATTTAAAAATTCTTTGTTAATTTAAATTTCATCAGTAATCTTCCCTATGCCCAAATGATTTTGTTTGCCTCCGTTTTTCATCTGTAAAATGGAGATAGGACCAATAGAAAAGTGACTACATCCATCTGGATGGTCTTTTCTATAAAACTCTTAAGAGATATTAGTTAAAGTGCATTTCTAATACTTCTTTCTTTTCACAGACAAGTTGTACAATTGTGTTCATCTCACCATTAATAGTGAAAGAAATAAGATCCCTTGTGCTAAGAAGATAAGACACCTTGAGTGGATGACCATTGCCCCTGGGAAAGAGGCTGTTGTAGATAAAACAGAAGGATGTGAACTAGACTGTTATTTCTTTTAAATTTCTTTTAATTCACCATTTTGGATGAAGTTAGGTGGTGGATGGGATAGACTGCTGGTCTTGGAATCAAGAAGACCTAAGTTCTAGTCCTGCCTCAGACACTAACTGTGTGAACCTGGACAAGTCACTTAACCTCTGCCTGCCTCTACTTTCCACGGTTGTGAGGATGAAATGAGATAACATAATGTAAGATGCTTTTTAAATCTTAAAGCACCATATAAATGGTAGCTATTCTTATTATCAGGGGAAGGGGAGATCATCAGAAGTAACTTGATGTCAGACTTGAGCCACGCCTAATCCAGCACTCAGCACTATTAGCCACTGGAAAAGCAAACTCAGAGCCACAAGGCAGAGCAACTGTCTACACTACAAGAATGTATTGACTGACCTCCACGGCTGCAAGACATTCCATTTTAGCGCTTCTCGACCTTGTTCAAGTTGATGTCTGCCCTCTTGGCTGCTGCATCTGCTCTCCGACAAACAACACTAAGCCTCAGTTCTCAAGCTCTGGGAGTTGTGGAGATGAGGAGCCCTGGCTTTCTGTCAGTGAGCTGCTTCAGCATGGTGATTTGCCTTGGCTTTTGCCTGTGGTAGTGGCGAACTAAAGGAAGAAGTGACTGGGAAGTGTCCTGTCCTGAGAAAATACATGACTGGACTTGGGTCCATTTAAAATCGACCTTGGTTGAAAGGTTCCTCTGCTGTTTCAGTGCGTCGGGGTAAATGACACAACATGCTTAATAGTTTAATCACCAGCTTCTGGATGTAATTCATTCTTATTGCCATTCTTTCAATCCACAACGGCTTCATTAAGCATTACTTTAACTCCTGGAAGGACGGATTAGCCTTCTTTTTCAAGGACTTAGAAAGTAGATTAATTATCTTGGACATTCCAAAATATAACTGGCAACGGAAGTATGTGGAAACCCATATTTGCTGCCAGGAGACTTTTGTAACTAATGTAAATGAGATATAATCCTCAGCCCTTTTATTAGGAGATTGATCTCTGTTCCAGGTAAGCTCCCCAAGCCGTCTCAGCAAAGAATCAGAATTGGAGAGGAGGAAGGCACTTGGTTGTGGAAGGGAGCATTTGGCAGTTGAGAATCAGTGTTAGAAAAGAGGAAGGCTCCTGGCGGCAACCATTTTGTAAAGAAATGGAAACCAACTCTAAGGACTATGCTAGTCACCAGCATTAAAGTCACTGTGTATATTGGGGGCAGGGAGGGGGCATTTTAAATTATGTAAACTAGCTAGCTAGAGGGAATAAGTGCAATTTTTGAGGTATTTCTTATTAACGAATTGATTATGGAGCAGTTTTCAGCCTCCTTATTTTCTGTAATATTGCTATATTTATGGACTTGGGAGAAAGAATCACTTTTGTCAACCAAATTTCTAATCAGGTTGTTGCTTATTGCTGACAAAAAGGGAAACCTTAATGAGCTAATGAGGGCCAGAAGTCATAGAAGAGAAAAATAAACTGACTTTTATATGTACTTTAAAAAAATTTTTATTTTCAGTTCCAGATTTTCTTCTTCCCTCCAGCCCCTCTCCCACTCACTGAGAAGGCAAGCAATACTATGCCCATTATATGTGGGATGACTTCTTTTATATTTTTTAAGTATGTAAATTGATTTTTTTTTAATTTATGTATTTAAAGCATTTCATTTTGTGAGTTGTAAGAATTAGAATGTTATTAGTGCCTTAAGATTCCTAGGATATTGAATGTTTCCCAGTGATGGTTCTCTAATCCTCAAGTGCTGGGAGGATTCACAGTTTCTCCACTTATAGGCAAGTGATGGCCTCATTTCTGTGACATTATTTGAGAGTCTTCCCTCTTTTTTTTTTTTTTTTTTGGTCTAATATTGGCCCTGATTTCAGTTAAGTTTAGATAAATTGTATGCTTTAGATTGAATTATGGGTGGCAGGCCAATTTCAATCTAATCTTATTTTTGGGCATTTAATGTAGATTTTTTTCCTAAATAATGTGTTTGATCTAATTTGAGGACCCATATTGTCCCTTATTTTATCTATGTAGAAGAATTGAAGACATAAAATTCAGTGGACTTCTGACCCAACTGTATCATTGAGTCTTTTTATCATGATATGAAATAACTGATTTGGCCTATACAACTTAAAATGTTGGTGGGTATACACACACATATATACAGGTATATATACACATTTCTAAACATGTCTGTATATACATTTTACTTCCTATTTTTATCTTAAGGAAATACATAGCATAATAAAGGCTTACTGTATAATGCCTTCATCCTTTGCTATTCTGAAGGTTCTCAAATATACCTGTTATATTGAAATAAAACTCTTGATCTTTTTTTTTATCTGAAGTGGTATTGGTTTCTTCAAAAGATCAGGTGGAGGAGGATTCTAATGATATTGAAAAATAAGGTGACATGAATAAATATTTTTTTTTTATGAAACGAATTGGTATTGGTGGTTTTTTCCCTGAGAAAAGTAAGACTATCTTCTGAGAATGTACTAGTTTTTCCCCCTGCACACTTAAATATACCCCTCTACTTCTTTCCTCTTAGTTTCCCCCATAGTTTTAGAGAGAACTGTCCTTTTCGTTTACTCTCACCCTTGCAGGGGTGAGGGGTGGAGATGTCTCCTGGATGTTAAATGCTAGTGGGTTCTTTAAGGCTAGTGCTTGGCCTGCTCTTTTTTTTTGTTTGTTTGTTTTTTGGTGAAATTCTTCTCCAATTGCTTCTGTCTGTTGAGAGGTTTAAATTACCTTAACTAATTTGCCAAAGATAATCACCTTTACCGGCACTTGAAATCATTTGGTTTCTCCCTCCAGTTTCCTTTTATTTCTACTTTGGCCTTTTAAAAATACTTTTTCCTACTCTCTATTTCCATGCTGAAAAGGACAACGTGATAACTTTGATAACTGATTTCATTAAAAGTTCTAAATTTCCCCTTCAGCTGGATTTTACTTTAAATTCCAATCAAGATATGATTACCTTGTGGGACTATGAATAATAGATCTTATTCCCTGTTGTTTTAGCCTTTTTTCCTTACATGTTTCTCTTGGGATATTTGACTAATACTAAATCAGGTTCTAGAGACTAGGTGTGCTGGTGTTCTGCAATTTTCTGATTTTATAGCCTCATATCTTTAAAGGAAATTAACTTTATTTTTCCTTCTGAATATTAAATTTAAAAAAGAAAAAGCATTTTAAAAGAGTGACTGTCTAGATTATTATTTAGTCTTAAATTTATCTGAATTTAAGGGTTCCCTTTTGCTATATGGCTGACATACTTTTCTGATTATCTTTAAAACACTTATTATAGCTGTCTAGATTATTATTTAGTCTTAAATTTATCTGAATTTAAGGGTTCCCTTTTGCTATATGGCTGACATACTTTTCTGATTATCTTTAAAACACTTATTATAGCTTGTTCTTGCTATGCATCTATGTTGCTCTTTAGGTTAACAATAATAGTTATTTTTCTGAAATGGTTTCATGTTTCACAGCCATATTAATATTTTGGGATGGTATATTGGTAAATAGATTTTTGTTTATGTGGAAAGGAGCATCTTGGGATTGTTGAAAACCCACCATTATTTCCCAAATGCTATCTATCCCACACTCTTCCTCTTTTGAATTTTGAGCTCAGCTCCCTGTCCATCTGCAGTATCTGTCTGAGAATTTGTGCTGGTGGACTGACTCGGAGACTGCTTATCCAACGGTATGTAAAAGCTTAAATCACTGGCAACCTTTGTTTTTTCCTCCATAGACTGAAAGGCTATTTTTTAAAAAGTTTCATTGGTGTTCTCTGTCTTCAGTTATTTCTTATTTTCCACTGCTCCACACTGAATCTTTCCTTGTGACAAAGACAAGCATCAGCTAAAGAGACCATGTCTGACTACATATAACATTCTTTCTAAGTAAGGACTCAGCCCTTCTCGAAGACCATTGATTTTTCTGTTACTCAGAGGTCAGCTTTCTTTTATCTGTCTTCATTTGTGCCATAGTAATACATGTATAATCTCTTTTCTGCTTATTTTTGCATCAGTTCATAAACATTTTTCCTATGTGTCTGATTCCTTCATCGTTATTTCTTGATTACACAGAACATTCCATTCCATTCACATGCCAGAGTTTTGAGGGATTTGGGCCATTCATCAATCAATGGGCACTTAACTTTGTTTCTAATTCCTTACCATTCCAAAGTGGCTGCTGTAAGCATTTTAATATGTTGGATCTTTGTTTCTGCTTTTCTTCCTCATAGGCTGGAGAGTGAATCAAAGGGTATATTTAGTTTGCTCACTTTTCTTGCATAATTTCAAAGAAATCAGAATGATCAGATCACTTTACAGTTCCATTAACAGTGCATTAATGTGTCTTCTCATAGAACCCCCACCTCCTGTGGATGGTTGCCAGTTTTTCCAACTTTCATCAGTTTTCATGCTATTTTTCTCTTAGTACTAATGATTTGGGGGCATGATTTAAACCCTCACCTTCTGTCTTGGAGTCAAAACTGTGTATTGGCTCCAAGGCAGAAGAGTGGTAAGGGCTAGGCAATGGGGGTCAAGTGACTTGCCCAGGGTCACACAGCTGGAAAGTGTCAGATTTGAACCTAGGCCTCCCATCTCTAGGCCTGGCTCTCAATCCACTGAGCCACCCAGGTGCCCCCACTTCACAATTTTTTTAAAAATTTGATTTCAAACATTATTCCTTGGTTACAAAAATCATTTTCTATTCCTCCCCTCCCATGGCCGATGTGCAATTCCACTGGGTATATTGCATGTGTCCTTGATTGGAACTCACAATTTTTTTTTTTATAATTTTGTGCCTATATTTTTTGACTACTTGTTTATTGGAGAATACCTATTGGTATTACCTCATGCCTTTCTCTTTTGAGGGATCTTGAATCTCCTTAAGAAGGTACGTTAGGGGGCAGCTGGGTAGCTCAGTGGATTGAGAGTCAGGCCTAGAGATGGGAGGTCCAGGGTTCAAATGTGGCCTCAGACACTTCCCAGCTGTGTGACCCTGGGCAAGTCACTTGACCCCCATTGCCTAGCCCTTACCACTCTTCTGCCTTGGAGCCAATTGACTCCAGGACAGAAGGTAAGGATTAAAAAAAAAAAGGTACTTTTGTATTTTGGAAAGTGGGGCAATCAACATATCTGTAGTAGTAGTAGTGCCTTTGCTTCCACTGGATCCCTTGTAGGACACCCTCCTTGGCAGTGGCAAGCACCCTTCTGGAATCTTTCTGTGATTGGCCTGCTTTCTCTTGTTAGTCAAAACAAAGTTATTTTTGTTGCATCCATCAAAAGAATCATGCATGAAATAGCACAGAGTGAACACTGAAATACTTAAGCCCTAAACACTTCAAAATTGGAGTGTCCACAAACAACTTTTTCTTTACTGAATTTCTAGTGAATGCACATCTCTGAAGAGGTCAATGTATTATACCTTATTGCTCAGCAGAGGGAGACAAAGTTTCAAGGACTGTCATACTTAATTTTTTTGGCAGAAGGGTTCAGTACAGTGCCACATTGTTTTTATTATTACCCTGCTCATTTTTGCTTTATAGGAATCTTTTGTCTACTTGCTTCTGCCCTTTCTCTCTTTTTTAAACTCCTATTTTCTTCTCTGTACCCTTAATTATAGCTGATGTCTTCCAGCCTCCTTCCCTGAGTTCATCCGGGGCCAGCTCCATCTACCCTTCTTCCTCAAAGCTGCTGTTTTCACATTATCTTATCCTCTCCTCTAGCATCTGAGAGGGGAAAAAATCTCTTTACTCCTCATTTAGCGCTTAATAAATCGATTGATTGACATTCTATCACTTTAACCTTTAAGCAACACTTCTTCAGTCCCCCCAACGCCTTCATTTGCTCCAGAATCCATTCCTAACATCTCATTCATCCTTTACTTTTCAAGGACAAATGGCTTTCATATGGGCAGTCTGTACCTACTTACCTCCATTTCCTCATCCACGACTTCTCCTTTGATCCTGGGAGTCTGACTTAGAATTCTAGAATGGAGAGCTGGAGGGACCCTTAGAAATCATTAACCGAGCCTTTTACCTAATGCAAGAAAGCCTTCTGCAGTGGTCCTGCGAGTGGGCAGCTTACTGTGGGACACGGAGGTCAGCACAAGGGTGCTGTTCAACAGTTCAATTTGTACGTGCTTCATTGTGCCCAGCCAGGATTGGCTTCTTTAAAATTTCTGCTTAGTCCTTTTCATTCTGCTCCCCGGGGTCACACAGGAAGGATATCGGACCCTCTTCTGGATTATGGCTCTTCAAACCTTTGAAAACAGCATGCTGTCTATTCTCTTAACTCCACTGTGAAACTGCCCTGGAATGACCAATGGCCGCTTCTTGTCAAAATCCAGTGAGCGCAGCTCTTTTCTGTTATATTTGACAGCTTTGGGCAATGTTTTATACCTTTGGCTTCTGTCGTAGGAGGGTCTGATCTCTTTGAGGGCTGTCTTGCGGTCCCTAGCTAGATTTTTTTTCAAAGGAAAGCCTGGAATCCTCTGTTGTTGCCTTTTTATAGTTCCTTAGGGAACATATTAGCTTCCTTTTTTACTGATTCACAACCTGTAAATGGATCTTTTAGCTATCGATGTTTTCAGTAATCTTTTTTTTATAAGTTGACAAATTTTTCCCACAAATATAAACAGCCAAATAAAATGAGAGGAAGGAAATCCCCAATAAAGTTTTTTAAGGTCCAAACTATATTTCAGTATTTTTGTCATTTTTTAAAAATAAAACAATAATTGATCTATATTCATTTATTTCCCAATCACTGAACAATTAGGTGATTGTTAGGTTTTTTTATTATAACAAAAAGCAGTTAAATTTTTAACAGGTTTTTTCCTTATTAATAATCATCTTAGAGTAATTATGGATTCATTGGGTATTTAATAGCTATGTGGAAAATGGTAACTAATTAATTATATGTCACCAGATTATACTTTAAAAGGACTATACTAATTTATAATTTTGCCAAAAATGGAATGGGTTGCCAGTTTGCCCATGAGTTTACCAATATTGAATTTTGTCATTTTTAAAAATTTGTCAATTTTCTAGGTGTAAGGGGTACCTTAAATTTGTTTTAATTTACCTTTCTCCCATTATTAATTTGAACATCTTTTTTCAAGTGATCATTAATAATTTGTGCTGTCTTCAAAATGCTTCATATCTATTGGCCATTTGTCCACTGGGAAATGAATATTACTCTTAAGAAACTGAATCAGTTCTTTGTAGATTATGAATTTTGCATTTTTTTACCAGTCTTATTTTTATCACGTTCTACATTATCTGTTTTCTCTCTGTTTTGACTATGATGTTTTAAATTGAAAAACATCTTTTTTATTTTTGTTGTGCAAAATCCTCATATGTATATATATATATATATATATCCTAAATTAATCTAATTTGAATCTAATAATTTTAATTTGATGAAATTTTCACATGAATCCACAGAAGGAAATTTTTTGGGGTACAATAGTTTTGATAATTAAATCATTTGCCCAGTTGGAATTTGTATGTGGCATGAGATGTGAAGTGACATAGTAGCATAGTAGAAAGAACAATGGATTTGGAGACAAGGCCTGGGTTTGAAAAGGGGATCTCTTTGCGATTGTCAATATAATCTGGGGTAGATCATCATGTTTTTCTGGCCCCCAGTTTCCTTCTCTGTAAAATAAAGGTTCTGGCCTAATTTTTAAATCCTTATCTGCTCTTATTTTTGTAATTTTTAAAAATTTGTGACACATTTCAAAATCTGGGTTAGGCATGTAGCTCTTCAAATTTTGGCATACTTCTCACTATCTTGATCATTTATTTTTCCATATACATTTTGATATTGTATTCAATTCTAAAAAGTAGCCCATTGGCTTTTTAAATTGTTATTACATTAAATCACCAATTAATTAGATAATTTCTTTTATATTTTTACTATTTAAACTTCTGTTATTATACTCATTGTTCAGCTCTTTTATTTCTTTTCTTTTTATAGCCTTACCTTCTGTCCTAGTATCAATTCTAAATGGAAGAGCAGTAAGGGCTACACAATCAGGGTTAAATGACTTACCCCCAGGATCACACAGTTAGGAAGTGTCTGAGGCCAAATTTAAACCTAGGTCCTTCTGACTCCAGGTCTGGTGCTTTATTACATAGCTCAGCTACCTAGCTGCCTCTTTTATTTCTTTTAAAATCTTCTAAAGTTGTCTTTAGCATGCATTACTTGGTTAACGACCAAGCATTTGAAACATTTTGTCAGTACTATAGATACTATTTTTCTTACCATTCTTTTTTCCTGAATTCTATTAATTAAAAAATTATAATTTTTCTCCATGAAATAATTTTATTCATATATTCATTATATTGTTTCATTTAAAAAATTTTCAGCTACATGTAGTAACAATTTTTGACAATTGTTTTTTGACATTTTAAAATTCAGATTTTCTTCCTCCTTTCTCGGGAGATGAATAGTATGATATAGGTTATACCCTTACTTTTATGTAATACATGTTCCCTTATTGCCCATGTCGTGATAGAAGACACATATCACACATAATAGAAATCTCATGGAGGAAATGTAGTGGAGATGGCATGCTTTGATCTGTACTCAGACTCCAACATTTTCTTCTTCAGCTGTGGTTAGTATTTTCATCATGAGTCCCTTGTAGTTATCTGGAAATCTGCTTTATTAGTCATGGTTTAATCCTTCAGAGTCGATCCTTATATAATCTGTTACTGTATACATTGTTCTTCTGGTTCTGCTTACTTCACTTTGCATCAGATCATATAAGCCTTTCGAGGTTCTTCTGAACTCAATCTGTTCATTGTTTCTTATAGCTCAATAATATTCCATTGCAATCTCATGCTACAACTTCTCCAAGTGGTGGGCAACCACTCAGTTTCTAATTCTTTGCCATTGCAAAAAGAGGGACTAAAAATATTCTGGTACAGGCAGGCCCGTTTCCCTTATCTTTGATCTCTTTGGGCAATATTTCCATGTTGTTTGCACTGGGATGGTCATTTAGAGTCATCAAATCCCCCTCAACCCATGTGATCAAGCAGTTGTTTTTCTTCTGTGTTTCTACTCCCACAGTTCTTCCTCTGGATGTGGATAGTGTTTTATCTCATAGATCCCTCCAGATTGTTCAGGATCACTGCATTGCCACTAATGGAGAATATAATGATATTCGATTGTACCACAGTATATCCGTCTCTGTGTACAATGTTCTCCTGGTTCTGCTCCTCTCACTCTGCATCACTTCCTGGAGGTCATTCCAGTCCCCATGGAATTCCTCCACTTTATTATTCCTTTGAGCCCAATAGTATTCCATCACCAACATATACCACAATTTGTTCAGCCATTCCCCAATTGAAGGGCATCCCCTCATTTTCCAGTTTTTGGCCACCACAAAGAGCTCAGCTATGAATATTCTTGTACATGTCTTTTTCCTTATTATCTCTTTGGGGTACAAACCCAGCAGTGCTGTGGCTAGATCAAAGGGTAGGCAGTGTTTTAATGCCCTTTGATCATAGTTCCAAATTATCCTCCAGAATTGTTGGATCAATTCACAACTCCACCAGCAATGCATTAATGTCCCAATTTTGTCACATCCCCTCCAACATTTATTACTTTCGTTTGCTGTCATGTTAGTCAATCGGCTAGTTGTGAGGTGGTACCTCAGAGTTGTTTTGATTTGCATTTCTCTGATTATAAGAGATTTAGAACACTTTTTCATGTGCTTATTAACAGTTTTGATTTCTGAGTAATTAGACCTTTGTCAGAGGTTTTTGTTATGAAGATTTTTTCCCCCAATTTATTGCTTCCCTTCTAATTTTGGTTGCATTGGTTTTGTTTATACAAAACCTTTTTAATTTAATGTAATCAAAATTATTTATTTTACATTTTGTAATTTTTTCTAACTCTTGCTTGGTCGTTAAATCTTTCCTTTCCCAAAGATCTGACAAGTATACTATTCTGTGTTCACCTAATTTACTTATAGTTTCCTTCTTCATATTCAAGTCATTCACCCATTCTGAGTTTATCTTGGTGTAGGATGTGAGATGTGGATGTGGATAGTGTTCTCTCCCATCTCTCCCATACTGTCTTCCAATTTTCCCAGCAGTTTTTTATCAAATAGTGGATTTAGTCCTAAAACCTGGGATCTTTGGGTTTATCATACATAGACTGTCTTGCTGACGTCACTTACCCCAAGTCTATTCCACTCATCCTCCTTTCTATCTCTTAGCCAGTACCATATTGTTTTGATGTTTTTGATGACCCCTGGTTTATAGTATAGTTTGATATCTGGTACTGCTAGACTCCCTTCCTTCAAAATTTTTTTCATTATTTCCCTTGATATCCTTGGTCTTTTGTTTTTCCAAATGAACTTTGTTATTTTTTTCTAATTAAATAAAAAAAGTTTTTTGGTAGTTCTATGGGTAGGGCACTAAATAAGAAAATTAGTTTGGGTTTTTTGTTTTGTTTTGTTTTGTTTTGTTATGTTAGCTCATCCTACCAATGAGGAATTAGTGTTTTTTTTTTCCCAGAAAATTTTAACAGGTTTATTTATAATTGTTATAAAGTTGAATTGTTGAAACTTGTTCATGGAAACATTTTTTTGACTACATTAATGCTATGTCCTCACATTTATATTCAAAATTCACAACACAAATGAAAATGGAAAAAACTTGCCAATACCTGATTCTGTCCCCTATTTTTCCATTCACAATCATATACTTAGGTGCCTTTTGACCTTATGGGGAATAACATCCAATTATTTAGATCTAGTTTTAATTGTGAGGAAAGTGTTTTATAGTTGTACTCATATAGTTCCTTTGTTTGTCTTGGCAGATAGATTCCTAAGTATTTTATATTGTCTGGGATGATTTTAAATGGAATTTCTCTTTCTAATTCTTGCTGCTGAGATGTGTTGGAAATATATAGAAATGCTGATGACTTCTGCGGGTTTATTTTATATTCTGCAACTTTGCTGAAGATGTTGATTATTTCTACTAGCTTTTTAGTTGATTCTCTAGGATTCTTTAAGTAGACCATCATATCATCTGCAAAGAGTGATAACTTGGTCTCCTCATTGCCTATTTTGATAGCTTCAATTTCTTTTTCTTCTCTAATTGCTACTGCTAGTGTTTGTAGTACAATGCTAAATAATAGAGGTGATAATGGGCATCCTTGTTTGACTCCTGATCTTATTGGGAATGCTTCTAGTTTATCCCCATTGCAGATGATGTTTGCTGATGGTTTTAGATATATACTGTTCATTATTTTTTTTTTTAATATATTTTATTTGATCATTTCCGAGCATTATTCGTTAAAGACATAGATCATTTTCTTTTCCTCCCCCCCACCCCCCATAGCCGACGCGTAAGTCCACTGGGCATTAGATGTTTTCTTGATTTGAACCCATTGCTTTGTTGATAGTATTTGCATTAGAGTGTTCATTTAAAGTCTATCCTCTGTCATGTCCCCTCAACCTCTGTATTCAGGCAGTTGCTTTTTCTCGGTGTTTCCACTCCCATAGTTTATCCTTTGCTTATGAATGGTGTTTTTTTTTCTCCTGGATCCCTGAAAGTTGTTCAGGGACATTACACCGCCCCTAATGGAGAAGTCCATTACGTTCGATTATACCACAGTGTATTAGTCTCTGTGTACAATGTTCTCCTGGTTCTGCTCCTCTCGCTCTGCATCACTTCCTGGAGGTTGTTCCAGTCTCCATGGAACTTCTCCACTTTATTATTCCTTTGAGCACAATAGTATTCCATCACCAACATATACCACAGTTTGTTCAGCCATTCCCCAATTGATGGGCATCCCCTCGTTTTCCAGTTTTGGGCCACCACAAAGAGCGCAGCTATGAATATTTTTGTACAAGTCTTTGTGTCCATTATCTCTTTGGGATACAGACCCAGCCAGCAGTGCTATGGCTGGGTCAAAGGGTAGATATTCTTTTGTCGCCCTTTGGGCATAGTTCCAAATTGCCCTCCAGAATGGTTGGATCAGTTCACAGCTCCACCAGCAATGAATTAATGTCCCTACTTTGCCACATCCCCTCCAGCATTCATTACTTTCCTCTGCTGTTATGTTAGCCAATCTGCTAGGTGTGAGGTGATACCTCAGAGTTGTTTTGATTTGCATCTCTCTGATTATAAGAGATGTAGAACACTTCTTCATGTGCTTGTTAATAGTTTTGATTTCTTTATCTGAGAACTGCCTATCCATTTCCCTTGCCCATTTATCAATTGGAGAATGGCTTGATTTTTTGTACAATTGATTTAGCTCATTATAAATATGAGTAATTAAACCTTTGTCAGAGGTTTCTATGAAGATTTTTTCCCAATTTGTTGTTTCCCTTCTGATTTTAGTTATATTGGTTTTGTTTGTACAAAAGCTTTTTAGTTTGATGTAGTCAAAATTATTTATTTTACATTTTGTGATTCTTTCTATATCTTGCTTGGTTTTAAAGCCTTTCCCCTCCCAAAGGTCTGACATGTATACTATTCTGTGTTTACCCAATTTACTTATGGTTTCCTTCTTTATGTTTAAGTCACTCACCCATTTTGAATTTATCTTGGTGTAGGGTGTGAGGTGTTGATCTATTCCTAGTCTCTCCCACACTGTCTTCCAATTTTCCCAGCAGTTTTTATCGAATAGTGGATTTTTGTCCCAAAAGCTGGGATCTTTGGGTTTATCGTATACTGTCTTGCTGAGGTCGTTTTCCCCCAGTCTATTCCACTGATCTTCCTTTCTGTTTCTTAGCCAGTACCAAATTGTTTTGATGACTGCTGCTTTGTAATATAGTTTGAGGTCTGGGACTGCAAGGCCCCCATCATATGTGTTTTTTTTCATTATTTCCCTGGATATCCTTGATCTTTTGTTCTTCCAAATGAACTTTGTTATGGTTTTTTCTAAATCAGTGAAGAAGTATTTTGGTAGTTCAATGGGTATGGCACTAAATAGATAAATAAGTTTGGGTAGGATGGTCATTTTTATTATATTGGCTCGTCCTATCCATGAGCAGTTAATGTTTTTCCAATTGTTCAAGTCTAGTTTTAGTTGTGTGGCGAGTGTTTTGTAGTTGTGTTCATATAGTTCCTGTGTTTGTCTTGGGAGGTAGATTCCTAGGTATTTTATTTTGTCTAAGGTGATTTTGAATGGGATTTCTCTTTCTAGTTCTTGCTGCTGAGCTGTGTTGGAGATATATAGAAAAGCTGATGATTTATGTGGGTTTATTTTGTATCCTGCAACTTTGCTAAAGTTGTTGATTATTTCAATTAGCTTTTTGGTTGAATCTCTAGGATTCTTTAAGTAGACCATCATGTCATCCGCAAAGAGTGATAACTTGGTCTCCTCCTTGCCTATTCTGATGCCTTCAATTTCTTTATCTTCTCTAATTGCTACTGCTAGTGTTTCTAGTACAATGTCAAATAGTAGAGGTGATAATGGGCATCCTTGTTTCACTCCTGATCTTATTGGGAATGCATCTAGTTTATCCCCATTGCAGATGATATTAGCTGTTGGTTTTAGATATATACTGTTTATTATTTTTAGGAATGACCCTTCTATTCCTATGCTTTCTAGTGTTTTTAATAGGAATGGGTGTTGTATTTTATCAAAGGCTTTTTCTGCATCTATTGAGATAATCATGTGGTTCTTGCTAGTTTGCTTGTTGATGTGGTCAATTATGTGGATGGTTTTCCTAATGTTGAACCAGCCCTGCATCCCTGGTATGAATCCTACTTGATCATGGTGAATGATCCTTCTGATCACTTGCTGGAGTCTTTTTGCTAGTATCCTATTTAAAATTTTTGCATCTATATTCATTAGGGAGATTGGTCTATAGTTTTCTTTCTCTGTTTTTGACCTGCCTGGTTTTGGAATCAGTACCATGTTTGTGTCGTAAAAGGAGTTTGGTAGAACTCCCTCTTTGCTTATTATGTCAAATAGTTTGTATAGTATTGGGGTTAATTGTTCTCTGAATGTTTGATAGAATTCACAGGTGAATCCATCAGGCCCTGGGGATTTTTTCTTAGGAAGTTCTTTGATGGCTTGATGGATTTCAATTTCTGATATGGGATTATTTAAGAATTCTATTTCCTCTTCTGTTAGTCTAGGCAGTTTGTATTTTTGTATATATTCATCCATTTCTCCTAAATTGGTGTATTTATTGCCATATAATTGGGCAAAGTAATTTCTAATGATTGCCTTAATTTCCTCCTCATTGGAGGTGCTGTCCCCCTTTTCATCTTTAATGCTGTGAATTTGCTTTTCTTCCTTCCTTTTTTTAATTAGATTGACCAGTACTTTGTCTATTTTGTTTGTTTTTTCAAAGTACCAGCTTCTTGTCTTATTTATTAAATCAATAGTTCTATCACTTTCGATTTTATTAATTTCTCCCTTAATTTTTAGGATTTCTAATTTGGTTTTCTGCTGGGGGTTTTTAATTTGATCGCTTTCGAGTTTTTTCAATTGCATTTCCAATTGATTGATCTCTGCTCTCCCTTGTTTGTTAATATGAGCTTTCAGAGATATGAATTTGCCTCTGATTACCGCTTTGGCTGCATCCCAAAAGGTTTGAAAGGATGTTTCGCCATTGTCATTTTCCTTGATGAAATTATTAATTGTTTCTATGATTTCTTCTTTAGCTAAACGGTTTTGGAGTATCATATTGTTTAATTTCCAATTGGTTTTAGATTTGGTTTTCCATGTACCATTACTAATCATTATTTTTATTGCCTTGTGATCTGAGAAGGCTGCATTCATTATTTCTGCTTTTTTGCATTTGTGTGCTATGTTTCTGTGACCTAATGTATGGTCAATTTTTGTGAATGTGCCATGTGGTGCTGAGAAGAAGGTGTATTCCTTTTTATCCCTATTTATTTTTCTCCATATGTCTATTAATTCTAATTTTTCTAAGATTTCATTCACTTCTTTTACCTCTTTCTTATTTATTTTTTGATTTGATTTATCTAAATTTGATAATGGTTGGTTTAAGTCTCCCACTAGTATGGTTTTATTGTCTATTTCTTCCTTCAATTCTCCTAGTTTCTCCATTAGAAATTTGGGTGCTATATTATTTGGTGCATACATGTTGATTAATGATATTTCCTCATTGTCTAGAGTCCCTTTTAACAAAATATAATTACCTTCCCTATCCCTTTTGATCAGGTCTATTTTTGCATTGGCTTTATCAGATATCATGATTACCACTCCTGCCTTCTTTCTATCAGTTGAGGCCCAGAAGGTCTTACTCCATCCTTTAATTCTGACCTTGTGGGTGTCAACCCGCCTCATGTGTGTTTCTTGAAGACAACATATGGTAGGGTTTTGGATTCTAATCCATTCAGCTATTCGTCTACGTTTTATGGGTGCGTTCATCCCATTCACGTTCAAAGTTATGATTGTCATTTGTGGACTCCCTGGCATTTTGATTGCCTTCCCTAATTCTAACCTTTTCTTCTTCGGCTCTACCTTTTAGTCCAGTGATTTACTTTGAATCAGTCCCCCTTGTCCCCTCCCTTGATGTTTCCCTTTTTAGTCCCTCCCTTTTTGTTCCCTCCCCCTCCCCCCTCTCTTTCCCTCCCTTTTTGTTCTCCCTCTCCCCCTCCCCCCCTTGGTTTTCCCTTCTCCTTACCCTTGTTGGGTAAGATAGAATTCAAGATCCCAATGAATCTGGATGTTTTTCCCTCTCAGAGTTGATTTCCCTGAGATTGAGGTTTAAGTAACCCCCCCCCCCCTTCCTCTCCTTCTTATAGGAGTTTTCTTCCCCTCCCCTTCCCCTGTGAATCTTTGTGTGAGAACCATTATTCTATTTGGTCTTTCTTTACCCCCTATTTATACATTACATTTTCCCCACATATTAGTATACATAGGTTGATATAAATGTAGTCCTTATAGAAGAGAGTTTGAGTAAAAGAAGATAACATTTTTCCCCTTTCCTTAATATTTACCTTTTCAGGTATTCCTTGCTCTTTGATTTTCGGTATCAAACTTTCCACAGAGCTCTGGTCTTTTCTTTGCAAAAAGTTGGAAGTCTTCTATTTTGTTGAATGCCCATACTCTCCCTTGGAAGTATATAGTCAGTTTTGCTGGGTAGCTGATTCTTGGTTGGAGACCCAGCTCTCTTGCCTTTCTGAAGATCATGTTCCATGCCTTACGATCATTCAGCGTAGAACTTGCAAGGTCTTGTGTGATCCTGATTGGCATTCCTTTATATCTAAATTGTCTTTTTCTGGCTTCCTGTAGGATTTTTTCTTTTGTTTGATAGCTTTGGAATTTGGCAATTACATTCCTGGGAGTTGTCTTTTGGGGGTTTAGTGTAGAAGGTGTTCTGTGAGCTCTGTCAGTGGCTGTATTGCCCCCTTGTTCTAGAATCTCTGGGCAATTTTCTTTGATTATATCTTGTATCACCATGTCCAGTTTGGTGTTTATTTCTGGCTTTTCTGGGAGTCCAATTATTCTTAAATTTTCTCTTCTCCCCCTGTTTTCCAGATCTATCACCTTGTCGGTGAGATATTTTATGTTCTCTTCTAATTTCTTGGTGTTTTGGCTTTGCTTTATTAGTTCTTGCTTTAAAGCCTGGTTTTCTTTTACAGTTTGGTCAAACTGGTTTTGTAGATGCGTGAATTTCTTTTGCATCATTTCCCACTTTTCCTCCCAGAGGGCTTCCATCTTTTTGGTCCTTTCTGATTCAAATTCTTCGTGGGTTTGTGGAGAGTTTCTATTTCCTTTGGAAGATTTTGGAGAATTTTCTTGTATATCTTCTTCTATCTGCTCTGTATTTTGTATTTTGGCTCCATAGAATGTGTCCAGAGTCGCCCCTTTCTTCTTATTTTTCTTGGTATTTTGGGGCTTCTGTGCTTCTGTGGAATTTGTCATCTCTGAACGTGGAGGATTGGCTTTTCTTGTCTTTGTCTGGTGATCAGTGGCTTTAGTCCTGGGCAGATGTTGGTTCTATGAGCGTTCCCTGGGTTAAACTGAATATGCCTCACTGGAACTGGAATGGAAGGGTCGGACCACGAGGCCACACTCTCCCCCTGGCTCGATTTCCGGAAGTTGCCTTCAGAATCGCTGGCCGTGAGGCTGTTTCGTCGGCCTGCGGGGGGATGGGCTGCCGCTTCCCCAAGCTCCGAGAGCACAGACTTTCACTGAGACTTGGATAGCAGGATCCAGCCCGTGAGGCTGTCTTGCCAGCCCTGAGGGTTGCTGTTGTTTTGACCAGCTCTCTGCAGCGGAGGCCCCAGGCAGTAACTTTCACCCGGACCGACCAGCTCTTTGCAGCGGAGGCCCCAGGCAGTAACTTTCACCCGGACCTACCGGCACTCTGCAGCGGAAGCCCCAGGCAGTAACTTTCACCCGGACTGGGACTTGGGTAGAAGACCCTGAGGGTTGTTGTTCCTCAGACCCTGCTCTCTGAGCCCGGCGCGGCTGCCGCTTCCGGGAGCCTTGGACTCTGCGCTCCTACCCCTGAGGTCCGAGGGATCTCGGGTTCTGGCTTTTAAGGGGAGCCGTACCTTTTGAACCGGGTCCAGGTCCAGGAGGAGGGTTCCCAGGGTCTGTGCTGTTGATCGTTTTGAATTTCGGCGCCTTAGGAGCTTCTAGTTTGAGATCGGTCGGGAAGGGTTTTCCGGAGATCTGAACTTCAGCTTTCTCTAAGCCGCCATCTTAACCGGAAGTCCTACTGTTCATTATTTTTAGGAAAGACCCTTCTATTCCTATGCTTTATAGTGTTTTCAATTGGAATGAGTATTGAATTTTGTCAAAGGCTTTTCTGCATCTATTGAGATGATCATGTGATTTTTGTTGGTTTGCTTGTTGATATGGTCAATTATGTGGATGGTTTTCCTAATATTGAACCATCTTTGCATTCCTGGTATAAATCCCACCCGATCATAATGAATAACCCTTGTGATCTCTTACTGGATTCTTTTTTTGCTGGTATACTATTTAAGATTTTGCATTTATGTTCATTAAGAAGATTAGTCTATAGTTTTCTTTCTCTGTCTTTGACCTGCCTGGCTTTGGAATCAGTACCATATTTGTGTCATAAAAGGAATTTGGTAGAACTCCTTCTTTGCTTATTCTATCAAATAGTTTGTATAATAATGGGATTAGTTGTTCTTGGAATGTTTGATAGAATCCATTTGTGAATCCATCTGGTCCTGGGGAATTTTTTTAGGGAATTCTTTGATGACTTGTTCAATTTCTTTTTCTGATATGGGGTTATTTAGGTATTTTATTTCTTCTTCTGTTAATCTAGGCAATTTATATTTTTTGTAAAGATTCATACATATCTCCTAGATTGCTATATTTATTGCCATATAATTGGGCATAATAGTTTTAAATGATTGCCTTAATTTCCTCTTCATTAGAGGTGAGGTCTCCCTTTTCATCTTTGATGCTATTAATTTGGTTTTCTTCTTTCCTTTTTAAAATTAGATTGACCAGTACTTTGTCTATTTTATTTGTTTTTTCAAAGTACCAACTTCTAGTCTCATTTATTTATTTATTTGTTTCAATTTGAACATTATTTTATTTGGTCATTTTTTTCCTTTTCTTTTTTTTTAAATTTAATTTATTTTTTTAAACATTATTTTATTTGGTCATTTTCATACATTATTCATTGGAAAAAGATCATTTTCTTTTCCTCCCCCCTCCCCCAGCCATCCCTTCCCTAGCCAACGCACAATTTGTCTGGGTATTACATGTGTCCTTGCTCTGAACCCATTTCCTTGTTGTTGATATTTGCATTAGGGTGCTCATTTAGTGTCTCTCCTTGATCATGCCCCTTCAACCTCTGTAGTCAAGCAGTTGCTTTTCCTCGGTGTTTTTACTCCCTCAGTTTGTCCTCTGCTTGAGGATAGTTTGTTTGTTGTTGTTGTTTTTTTCTCATAGATCGCTACAGATTGTTCTGGGACATTGTAAAGCCATTACTGGAGAAGTCTATTATGTTCTCTTATACCACAATGTGTCAGTCTCTGTGTATAATGTTCTCCTGGTTCTGCTCCTCTCACTCTGCATCACTTCCTGGAGGTCGTTCCAGTCTCCATGGAATTTCTCCAATTCATTATTCCTTTGAGCACAATAGTATTCCATCACCAACATATACCACAATTTGTTCAGCCATTCCCCAATTGAAGGGCATCCCCTCATTTTCCAATTTTTGGCCACCACAAAGAGCTCAGCTATGAATATTCTTGTACAAGTCTTTTCCCTTATTATCTCTTTGGGGTACAAACCCAGCAGTGCTATGGCTGGATCAAAGGGCAGACAATCTTTTATCGCCCTTTGGGCATAGTTCCAAATTATCCTCCAGAATGGTTGGATCAATTCACAACTCCACCAGCAATGCATTAATGTCCCTACTTTGCCACATCCCCTCCAGCATTCATTACTTTCCTTTGCTGTCATGTTAGCCAATCTGCTAGGTGTGAGGTGATACCTCAGAGTTGTTTTGATTTGCATTTCTCTGATTATAAGAGATTTCTAGTCTTATTTATTAAATAAATAGTTTTTTTGGCTTTTGATTTTATTTATTTCTCCTTTAATTTTTAGTATCTCTAATTTAGTTTTCAGCCGAGGATTATTAATTTGTTCACTTTCTAGTTTTTTAATTTGCATGCCCAATTCATTGACCTCTGCCCTCCTTAATTTGTTAATATATGAACTCAAGGAGAGAAATTTCCTCCTAATTTGTCTTTGGCTGCATCCCATAGATTTTGAAAGGATGTCTCATCATTGTCATTTTCTTCAATGAAATTATTCATTGTTTCTATGATTTGTTCTTTAACCAATTTTGGAGAATTGTATTATTTAATTTCCAATTAATTTCTGATTTGCTTCTCCAGGTACACTTGCTAATTATTATTTTTATTGCATTGTAGTCTGAAAAGGTTGCATTTATTATTTCTGCTCTTTTGTACTTGTTTGCAATGCTTTTATGCTCTAGTACATGGTCAATCTTTGTGAATGTACCATGTGCTGCTGAAAAGGTATATTCCCTTTTGTCCCTATTTATTTTTCTCCACATGTCTACTTACTCTAATTTTTCTAAGATTTCATTCACTTCTCTTACCTCTTTCTTATTTATTTTTTGGTTTATCTAGCTCTGATAGAGGAAGGTTTAGGTCTCCCACTAGTATAGTTTTTCTATCTCTTTCATCCTTGAGCTCCACTAGTTTCTCCTTTAGAAATTTGGATGCTCTGCCATTTGGTGCATACGTGTTGAGTAATGATAGTTCTTCATTGTCTATACTGCCTTTTATCAGGATGTAATTATCTTCCCTATCTCTTTTAACTAGATCCATTTTTACTTTGGCTTTGTCAGATATCGTGATTGTGAATCCTGCCTTCTTTTTCTCAGTTGATGCCCAATAGATTTTGCTCCATCCACTTACTTTTTACTTTTTGTGTGTCTACCTTCCTCATGTGTGTTTCTTATAGACAACATATGGTAGGATTTTGGTTTCTAATCCACTCTGCTATATGCTTCTGCTTTATGGGTGAATTCATCCCATTCACAATCAGAGTTATGATCATGTATTTCCCAACATTTTGATTTCCACTCCTAGTCCTGCCCTTTCTTCTTTCACTATTTCCTTCTTTACCAGTGTTTTGTTTTTAATCATTCCCCCTAATTCCCACCCTTATTTTTCTTCCCTTTCTACTCCCCCTCCCTTCTTATTCCCCTCATTTTTTAACAGTCTTTTTAAACTACCCCCCCTTGTATTGCTTCCCTCCCCACCAGTCCATTTATTACCCTTCTACTTCTCTATAGGGCACGAATCAATTCTCTGCCTCAATGGATCTGATTGTTCTTCCCTCTTTGTGTCAATTTCAGTGCATGTAAGAAATAAGTATTTTCTGTCTCCAACCTCTTGTAAAGGGTTAAATTATGGTTGAGACTGAAAAAATCTAAATTTAAGTGGTCACCAAGGGAAATCCCAAATAATAAAATACCCAAGTCAGCTGCCAAATTTTATGGTGATTTAATTGATAGTGGAGAAGATTAAGAAGAAGAAAGAAGAAGGAGTAGTTTTTTTCTCTCCCTCTTCCCCTGCCTGAATCAGGCAGGAGATCAGGAGATAAGGGCGTAAGGATTTGGAGTATGAAGGAGGAAGGAATCAGCCTGACATCCAAAGGGGTTCAGCTAAGATGCTCGAACCTGAAATCAGCTCCAGGGCAAAACTCACCACCCAACACTCCAAGAAATCAGAACACTTAGCATGCTGCCAGCCAGAGTCATGGCCAGGAAGTGCCATGCCTTATATGGACATTTTTACATCATTTTTCTGCATCTCATCTGTACCAATGAGGACTTAGCTTGACTTAGGACAGCCCAGAGGTCTGTCCTTTTTTTTTGCACATGTCTGTTGAAGGCCATATCCTCAGATAATTAAAGCTTGAGTTTGATGCAGACCTTCAAAATCTTGTTAAACTGAGTAGGGTGAAGAATGTAGAGTTTCCAAGACCTGATTCTGTTATTCCAAGTATCTCCATTGTTACTGAACAGGAAATAGCTAAATCACATCTTCTAAAGAATGGTCTGATTAGGGTGGAATAGTTTTGAAATTCATAATCTTTACCCTTCCAGTGTATTGGTATTCTCCCCGACTCCTGCAATGCTCTTCTTTATGACATATACATTTGACCCATTTTGTCTCTTTTCCCATTTCTCTTAGTATTCACCTCCTTTTTTTTACTTCTAGTTATATATATGTTTTGGCATTTCACCCTATACAGTTTGTCACTTTTCCCTCTAAGTATAATTCTTCTAGCTACCCAGGTGATAATAACTATTTTTAAGAGTTACCAATATCAGGGGCAGCTGGGTTGCTCAGTGGATTGAGAGCCAGGCCTAGAGATGGGAGGTCCTAGGTTTAAATCTGGCCTCAGACCCTTTCCAGCTGTGTGACCCTGGGCAAGTCACTTAACCCCCATTGCCTAGCCCTTACCACTCTTCTGCCTTGGAACCAATACACAGTATTGATTCCAAGATGGAAGGTAAGGGTTTTTAAAAAAAGCATTACCAATATCCTCTTTTCTTGTAGGGATACCAATCATTTTACCTTATTGGGTCCCCTAAAAAAAAGTTTTTCCCCCACCTTTCTTAATTACCTTTTGATGATTCTCTTGAGTTCTGTCTTTGGGCATCAAATTTTCTGTTCAAGTCTGGTCTTTTTTTTATGAATGTTTGGAAGTCTTCTATTTTATTAAATGACCATACTTTCTCCTGCAAGAATATAGTCAGTTTTACTGGGTAGTTGATTCTTGGTTTTAGATCTAGTTCCCTTGCTTTCTGGAATATCATATTCCATGACTTTCAGTCCTTCAGTGTAGATGCAGCCAGATCCCGTGTTATCCCAATTGTGGTTCCATGGTATCTGAATGCCTTCTTCTTAGCAGCTTGTAATATTTTTTCCTTGGTCTGGTAGTTCTTAAATTTGGCTATAACATTCCTGGGTGTTGTTAATTGAGGATTAAGTATAGGAGGTGATCTGTGGATTCTTTCAATCTCTACTTTTCCCTCTTGCTCTAGAATGTCAGAGCAGTTTGCTTGAATAATTTCCTATAGAATGATTTCCAGGCTTTTTCTTTTGTCATGATCTTCTGGTAGTCCAATGATTCTTAAGTTGTTTCTCCTGGACCTGTTTTCTAGATCTTCTGTTTTGTGGATGAGGTGTTTCATATTTTCCTCAATTTTTTCATTCTTTTGATTTTGTTTTATAGTTTCCTACTGCCTTGTGAAGTCATTTGCTTCTAGTTGTTGTATTCTAGTTTTTAAAGACTGAATTTTGTCCCTGGCTTTTTAGTTATCCTTCTTTTAACCTTTCATCTTCTTGCCTCATTTTCATTCTCATTAATTTTGGCTTTCAAGACACTATTTTCTCATTTTACTTCAAGTTTCTCTGTTTCAAGATGACTTATCTTCCTTTTTAAGACTTTTTTTTCCCCAGTTGTCTTCAGCTTCTCTTAATTGTTTTTTTAATTGTATTTTGAGTTCTTCCAAAGCCTGTGTCTAATTCACTGGAGTTTTCTGTGTTTTTGCTTGGTGTTCCTTGATCCTCCTCTGTTCCATTGATCCTCCTTTGTTCATTGCCTGGATAGAATTGATTATAATTTCTTTTTTCTTTTTCTGTTGTTTACTCATAGTTTCCTCTTCTTTTCCCCTGTGGTTGCCTACAGTCTTGCTCCTCTCATTATGTGCTGGATCTGTGGGTTTGGGCTGTTCTGTCCTGAAGGCACTTCTTCTCTGTTCTACTGATTGATCATGTTAGTCAGATCTTCTCCAACTGACAGCAGAAGCTGAGAAGGAGCTGGGCTTCCTGCCCTGTTATCAAGGTTGTGGTCTGAAATGGTTGCAGCCTTTGCCCTTTGGACCTGTACTAAGCAAAGAAAGACTGCCAAGGCTCTCAGATCAATCTATAGGGGAGGGGTGTTGGAGCTTGAGCGTCCCTGCCCTCTGAAGGCTTCTTATCTGCCCTATTGATGAGATTGAGTCTGGGCAGAGTTGATCTGCAAAACTGACTGTGCCCTGAAGCCAAAACCTCAAGTGTGTTTGTGTGTGGGGCAAGATGGGGCGTCTTGGCTGTGACTCTGTGCTTCTCCTCCAATTGTCTCTGTGCTGTCTGGGCACAACTGTACCAGTAAGGTATTCCCTCTGGTCTAGCACCATTGCCCACCCAGAGTTTCCAGCCACTACTGAAAGCTCAGCACTGTAGGTGGAAGAAGGGTCCTGGGACCTTCCTTCTTCCTTCCCCTTAAACCCACATGTTTTTGAATTCAGGCTTTTTGGGGGGAGTGTACCTTTTAAGCTAGATCCAGGAGGAGGGTTCCCTCATTCTTTTTTTTTTTAAACCCTTACCTTCTGTCTTGGAGTCAATACAGTGTATTGGCTCCAAGGCAGAAGAGTGGTAAGGGCTAGGCAATGGGGGTCAAGTGACTTGCCCAGGGTCACACAGCTGGGAAGTGTCTGAGGGCAGATTTGAACCTAGTACCTCCCATCTCTAGGGCTGGCTCTCAATCCACTGAGCTACCCAGCTGCCCCCTGGGTTCCCTCATTCTGTCCTGTTGTTAGATTTGGTTTTCAGTCCCCTCGAAGCATTGTGTTTTTGATCAGTGAGGAAGGGTTTTCAGAGGTCTGAACTTTTGCTGCCTCTGTGCAGCCACCTTGACTCCTCCTGTTTACATGTAATTCAGGAAAAAGAGAAACAGGAAAAAACTCTACCTTGGTCTTTCTATACACACACATGTATATGTATAAAACACATTCAAAGTCAATATGAAGTAGATGGACATTTGTGAGAACACAACCACTTTCGTATTTAGATTTCTGTTGGTAAGTTCTGTCCTGCATAATTATGTGGGTCTGTGGGTATTTAAGTCTTGCTTGTGGTGTCCAGAATTTAAACTTGGGTCCTTGAGGCTTGAGGTTTGAGGCTAAAATAAATCACCAGGTGATTCATTTGAGTAATTCTACAAGCTCTTCTTTTTCCTGGAATAGTTATCCACTACAGGCAGATTATACAGTGGATAGAGCACTAGCCTACAGTCAGAAAGACCAGAATTCAAATCCAGCTTCAGACACTAACTAGCTCTGTGGCTCTGGGCAAGTCATTTAACCTATTTGCTTCAGTTTTCTCATCTGTAAAATGGGGGAAATGATAACCTTGACATATATGATAACAGACTAGCATTATTATAAGGATCTAATGAGAAAATAGTTGTAAAATGTCTGGCACATAGTAAGTGCTATGTGTTAGCTATTTTTTATTATTATTACTAGTCCATTTATGAGATGAAAGAAAATTTATTTCAATTTCATCTTCTGCTTGGTGATTTCCCAAAGCCACTAAGAGAAGCAGGGAGGATGGTCGGAGCTGCAAGGTTTGTGTCTAAGAAGCTCAAGGCACTCTGTACATGTTAGCACTTGTATCCTGGCAGCCTGCCTGGGAAAGGAGGACTGGGGAAGGTGCCAAGGGGTCTGCCAGAACACCCGTGCCCTTGGCAGGGCTAGGAATAGAATCCCCAGCTCCCAGTGACTCATCATTCCTTCAGTCAGCTCCAGCAGTGATGTAAGTGACTGAGGACAGGGTGAGTCAGGTCTTCCCACAGCTTGCTCACCACAGCCTCAGTTCAGTGCCTTCCCTGGGAGCAGCGAGTGCTGACACTGCGGCTGCTGGGATGTGGGCAAAAGGAAATCTGGAGGCAGGACTATTTGCTCTGAGTCAGTCTTGGAGCAGATCCCTGGAGACTTAGTAAAAGGTCTATTGCTGCTCCCAGAAGTGCACCCTGGGTGGGTCTAGAAAACAAGGGAAATACTGAAATTTGGAAGGAAACCAAGGAACCGATTGACTCATTTACATTAGTTGGGAAGATCAGTCTTAGATTTTTAGTTTGCTGCCTCCCTTCACCTGAATCTGCCTGACATTTTGTGTGTCCCCTCACCATCTTCTTACTAGTTATCTCACCATTTGTACCTCTTTATTCCTCTTCTCTTCCTCTCTGTTTTCTTAGTGAAATTTAAAAAAAAAAATGCTGAACTGGGAGTCAGAAAAATCCAGGTCCAAATCCTTTTTTTTCCCCCAGTACTTCAGAGCTGTGTAACCATGATCACATCCCTTTACCTCTCTGAGCCTCCATTTTCTCCCTTGGAAAATAGGTATAATACTATCTTACAGCTCCTACTGCATAAGGCTTCTGTGAAGATCAAAGGATGTATTTCATGCTCAGTGCTTTGTAAAATCTAAAGCGTTCTAGGAATGGCAGTTGTCATTATGATTGCTACACTGAAGCTCTTGAATCTACCTTCCAGGGCATTGTGGAGTCTCTGGCTCCATCTCCTATCTCCTGGCTGCTAAGCCCATCATCCTTTGCTCCCAGCCCCCAAAAGAGATCCATTTCCCTCCTCATCAGGCATACGCTTCACTAGTTTTTCCCATCTGTGATCCAGTCACTCTTTACGGTGACTCCAATCTTACTGTGCAGTTTAAAATGATGCTTCTGGTTAATGAGTTACCAGTAGCTTGGCCCAGTTTCATGTCAGCTAGAAACTGCGAGTCTAATATACTCTCAGTTCTCCCAGTCTCTGACCCTTGTCCTGCCCTCCTCTGATATTTTTTTTTGCCCTGTGCCTTCAGGACAAGGCTCATTTCCTCTCTGCCACATGTGAGGAGCTGATTTCCTTGGATCCATTGGAGTGAAACCTGTGAAATGTCCCAATGCTCAGAAATGGCTCCTCTCTCACAGTCCCTTTCTTCCTCCTGCTTTCAGCACTGTGTCTCCCCAAAGGGGCTCTGCTAAACCAGTTTGTCTACCAGTGGCTCCAGGGCACTTGACAGAAACCAAAGCAAGTTCAATGACTTGTCTAAGGTGATAAGGATTCCAGTTCTGACCTCTAGGGAGGGCAGCCCATAAGTTTGTTGCATTTCAGCACACTTCTTCCGGTGTTTCAAGATCTAGAACAGATAGCAGATCATTAGTAGCATCATAATTAGTGGCAGGAGACAAAAGAAGGTGAGAGATAGCCTTTGCACTGATATTCTGGCAAATCTTGTGAGTATATTTCTGGATCGCAGAAAATTTCTGAGACACAATACACAACATTTCCATGGAATTTACTGTTCATGGGGTGTGACACCCTATTTTTCTCCTTCTGAACTTCAATCAACTAAAACGAGCACTCCTATATACAGAATAGAACAAAAAGAGGGAACTTTTACATGAAATTGTAAATCTTTATTGTGTACAACTTGCTTCTGTTTTTAACATTACTTAAAAATGTGTCCTGGTTGTCATTTCTTTTGGCCTTCTCTTTTGGACATTTCAGCTTGGGGGAATCCCTCAGAAAAACGATGTTTCAAGATCTTCAAGATCTGACCTTTCTTTTAGTCTTTCCTTTTTTTTTCCAACCCTACTTGTAGGTCCCTTCTTACTTTTCCCACCTACATACCAAGAAAAAAGAAAAATACAACCCTTAAGACAGACATTCATAATCAAAAATAAATTCCCATATTGTCCATGTCCACGTGTCATTTTGCCTCTTGAATCCATTACTTCACTCTCAGAAAGTGGGGAGTTAAATCCTTCATCAGTCCTCTAGAATTACATGGTCATTGCAGTGAGCAGAGATTTCATGAGTCTTTCAAACTTGGTGGTTTTTACAGTGCTGTTATTGTATAAAATGTTATTTTCTCACTTACTTCTCTCCGCACCAGTTCATACAAGTCTTCCCAAGTTTCTCTGAAACCATCCCTTTCATCATTACTTAGGGAACAAAATTATCGTCTTGCATTAATATGCCACCATTTGTTCAACCATTCCCTAGTTATTGGGCTTTCCTTAAGCTTCTGATTCTTCACCTGGTACCCTAAAGAGTTCAAAGTGTTTTCATATTTATTGCCTTGTTTTATCCTAGATGTCTCATAGGCAGATAATTGCCAAGCCTAATAACCTCTCCTGAATCCTCATCCATCTTGAATTCCCTGCAGCATTTACTCCTGATAACCATTTTCCCCCTCCTTTCGGCTCCCTCCTCTCTACATTTTGATGGCATGAATCTCTCGGCTGGTCCCCTACCCTCACCTCAGTTTCTTTGGCTGGATCATCTTTTATGTCACACTCCACAGCTATGGGCAAATCCCAAGGCTCTGTCCTGTCCCCTCTTTTCTCAATATAATCTCTTATTCGGTAATCTCAACTCCCAGGGGTTCAATTACATTTCTATGCTGCTGATTCTTTTTTTTTAATTGAAAAGTTTTATTTAATTATTTAATTAATTAATTTAGAATATTTTCCCATGGTTACATGAATCATGTTCTTTCCCTCCCCACCCTCCATCCCCTCCCATAGCTGGTGCACAATTCCACTGGGTTTAACATGTGTTATTGATCAAGACCTATTTCCATGTTATTGATGTTTGCCGGAGGGTGACCATTTAGAGTCTACATCCCCAATCACATCCCCATCAACCCTTGTGATCAAGCAGTTGTTTTTCTTGGGTGTCTACTCCCACAGTTTTTCTCTGGATGTGGATAGCGTTCTTTCTCATAGATCCCTCTGAGTTGTTCAGGATCACCGCATTGCCGCTAATGGAGAAGTCCATTACATTCAATTATACCACAGTGTATTAGTCTCTGTGTACAATGTTCTCCTGGTTCTGCTCCTCTCGCTCTGCATCACTTCCTGGAGGTTGTTCCAGTCTCCATGGAACTCCTCCAATTTATTATTCCTTTGAGCACAATAGTTTTCCATCACCAACATATACCATAATTTGCTCAGCCATTCCCCAATTGAAGGGCATCCCCTCGTTTTCCAATTTTTGGCAGCTATGAATATTTTGGTACTATGCTGCTGATTCTTCTCAGCTCCCAGAACCCAGACTTAATTTCTCCTGAGCTCTAATTGCATGTCCCCAACTGCCCATTGGATATTTTGATCTAGATGTCTTGCTGACCCTGGGCAAGTCACTTCATCCCCATTGCCCAGCCCTTACCACTCTCCTGCCTTGGAACCCATATTTAGTATTGATTCTAAGACAGGAGGTAAAGGTTAAAAAAAAAAAAAGATTGATTTGGGGAGGAGGGAGGCGCCGTGTCCCAGCAGTCAGTGAATGACATCACCCCTGCCTTCAAGGAAAGTATATTCCATTGGGGGAATCCCTCAGGTACGTTAAAATGGGAGATGGGGGAAGTGAAAATCGCCTCGCAGCCGGAGCCCCGGCCGACCACCGGATGTTTGCGCTGCCTGTTCTCTTTCTTTGGCCCCGAGTGATAAAGCGGCAGGCTGGATTTATGGCCGCGGTGTGCTGGTAAACATTTAACCACAGGTCCCGGGGAGCAGGAGTAGGGCCGGAGGTATTGTATGCACAGCTCAGATTTAATCTGCGTTATTAACATTTCAGCTGGCACTTCCTAAAAGCCAGACAACCAACAAAACAATAAATCTCCGAGCCTGATTTTCCGGCGTAAATGCCCGGAGCCCGTCTGAGCCGGCTGCACCTCCTCCGGGAACTGTGAGGAGCTGTCGGTGCGGCGGCTTCCCGGGCGCTTTTGGTGAGCTTGCAAAGAGGCTAGCCAGCGTCCAGGGAGAGGCCAGAGAGTCCGAGTCCATGTTCCTGCTGGCCAAGCGCCGCTGGAGAAGCTAAATGTGGTCTGTTCCGCGGTGGTTAGTAGGAGGGTGAGTCAGCGTCTCCCAATACTGTCATTAGCGCGGAAAGGGTCAGGACCGTTCGTGCCGGCTCGGGAAGAAGCGCCGAAGAAAGCATCTTTGTGGAGATGAGGAACGGAGGGTTCCTTTCATGGGTGCTGATTCCCCAGCAAGTGCAGTAACTAAAAGAAAGCCAGCCAGGGGGCTAAGCGGTCCAGGTCAGCATTCCCTCAAAGAACCAAGAGCCCCCACCAGAGGATTTCTGAGCCAGTCAGAGCACATACCAGTCCAGAACAAAAGAGATTATATCAAATAACACAGCAGGTAAAATCAGAGCCCGTGGTGGCTCCAGGGGGCAGAATCCAAGTTTCTAGTGGGGAACAGGGGGGAAGGAGGGCACCAGGCTTTGGATAAGTTGGTTTTTTTTTTTTTTTGGTTCCACTTCATACTATTGAATCATATTGAATGTCTAGTCCACTAAAACTATGGTTAGAGACATTCGGACCATAACCCTCATTTCCGCAGACTCCTAGTAAAAAAATAGTCTGTTACTTAGTGACTTTCCGGTCTAGCCAATATTCTTGGCCTACCATCAGTAGTGCATGTACTTGGAGATTGCCCCTGTCCCCAGGACGGGATGGTTTGTCCCACACTATTTAATTATTTCGATGGACTCTCTGGGATTACTAGAAATGACTGACTGCCTTAAGTTTTAGGGAGAAAAGTCTTGCAATAGAAGGAAATCATGCAAACTGTTCACTAGTCTATACTGAAATGCTACTGGGGAAGTTGGGAGTGGTAGTGGTGATGTGGTGTGGTTAGGGATCTGAATTGGGGAAAAGGTTCAAGACCTAAACATCTTGGGGCAGCTGAGTGGCTCAGTAGATAGTGCATCAGACCTGCAGATGTGAGATCCTGGGTTCAGATTTAACCTGAGACACTTCCTAGCTGTGTGACCCTGGGCAAGTCACTTAACCTTCATTGCCTAGCTCTTACCTTGGAACTGATACATATTAATGATTCTTTTTAAAATTTTATTTTTATTGCCACACTTCCATATTGTCCATTGTTCTAAGAGCAAAATCATAGATAACCAAAACCCCCAAAGAAAACCATAACATATTATTGATCCCAAGACAGAAGGTAAAAGTTAAAAAAAAAACAAACTCATCATTTCCTTTATGAGGCAAACTTTAAAAAAGACTCATTATCCCTCAGTCATCCCCACCCTTAGAGTTGAATCACCTGGGAGGTGAATCATGAGGAAGAAGCATAAATGCAACCCAGGTCCAATGCTACCCAGCCAGTTAGGCAAAGAATTAGAATCAAAACACAAAAAAACTTGCATTTCTGACTTCCCTGGCTACAAGAAGCATCTTGGGGTAGTGACCAAGAGCCAGCTTTGGAGGCAGAGAGTCCTCAGTTTAAGTCTTGCTTCTGACAGTGGCTGTTGGATTTAAAGCAAGTCACACAAATTCTCACTGGTCTGAGTAACTCCCATATAATCTGTGGCCCAAGTAACATCCTGTATTGGTAGAGGGAGTTTCCTCACTACAACATTTCCCTATACCGCCCCCCCCCAAGAAGAAGAAATTACAAATGACAGAGAAATTATATATATGACATTTATCACAAATTTCTACATTGGTAGAGGGAGTTTCCTCACTAAGACGTTCCCTATACCAATAAAATTAAAAAAAAAAAGAAATTGCAAATGACAAGGAAATTATATATAAGATCTTATCCATTTTGGGGGGTGGAGATGGAGTAAGAGTGGGCAGTGGGGCCCTTGGACCAAAATGCAGTGGTAGAATCTGGCTGAAAGCTGGACAAAAATTCAACCCAATCCTTGCCCAACTCCAGTAATGATTTGGAATGAGTGTAACTGCTGCAACTGGTGACTAAAATACTGAGTCAAGAACTCTCAGAGAGTGATTTGGGTTCTCTAGAGAAATTAGAACAAAAACCCTTACCTTCCATCTTAAAACCAATACTGTGTATCAGCTCCAAGGCAGAAGAGAAGGGCTAGGCAAGTGGGGCAAGTGACTCATCCAGGAAGTATCTGAGATCAAATACGAACCCAGGACCTCCCTTCTCTAGATCTGGCTCTCCATCTCTCTACTGAGCCACCTTGCTGTCCCCCTACCCTCCACATAGTTTAGTTTTCTTGGGAGGCTCTCCGTGTGGGGAAGGAGAGGAGGGATTTCCTTGGAGAGGATTTCCATCAGCTGCTGGGGGCATCCTATGCCATCCATCCTGCATCCAGCCCATTAGAAGGAACCCCACTAAGGACAACGCATTCCCATAGCTGATGATTGTTGGGCCACTGAGAATGTTGCCTGAAAAGTTCAGGGCAACCAGTTGGTGACTCAGGGAAGACAGAAAATGAGGAGCTGGGAAGGGATACTGCCGAGGAAGGTCAGGTTTTCTGTGCTTGGCTATCATGGTTCCTTTCCTCCCCATCCCAGGGTTGAGTCACTTGGGAGGCCCAGAGGGCTCCCTGGACTCCAGTTCTGGCTGAAGATACTTATTTGGAAAACCAGGTATATGTGGTAGAAGGGTTTGGGGGTGAGGAGAGGCCGGGAAAGGAGAATTCAGGTCAAGTAGGGGTGATAAGGCAGGTGTTGGCAAACAGAAAGAACTGTCAGAAAATAAGTGTGTGCTTGCCAGTGAATTCACAAGCAGATGCTAATCTCTGCAAATCCCTCTTAGCTCAGAACACTAAGTTAGAAAGGTGGACTATATTAGGCTCATTTTGACAGATGGCATTAAGATAATTAAAAATTATTGGAGTTGATTACTTTATTCAGTTGGGGTTAAAGTTTTATTTTTCTTGAAAAAAAAATTGCTATCTTCTATCCTAGAGTCAATACTGTGTATTGATTCCAAGGCAGAAAAACGTTAAGGGCTAGGCAATGGGGGTTAAGTGACTTGACCAAAGTCATACAGCTGGGAAGTTGCGGGGAGCCATCAAAGACCATGCTGTTTGACACGATCCATGGGGAACCTAGGTACTGCAAAGCAGTCCCCAGGAAGGATAGAAACACCCACTGAAACCCCTCTTAAGTGACTTTCCTTATTAACATCCCCTTATTATTGGAATTGCTATGATTATTATTCTTACTTAGCCCCAGGAAAAATAGATGAGAGCAACATGCTTGCAGGGTTAATACAGATGTCCCACTCTGTTCCCCCAGGATATTACCAGGAGATCCCACTTACAAAATTAAACCTAAGGATTCTTATATATCCACTTAGATAGGACCCTCTTTTCTAGGCATAAAAACTTCTGGCAAATCTGTGCCATGCTGATTCTACCCACTGGTCCTGCCCTTAGCAACAATGTTTCATTGATTATCTCCCTAGGCTTCCTGTCTGTTGTTAGGTTCTATGGAAACATGTATGTTGATAATGAAACTGTGTGCCAAGTAGATGTGTGATCATGAGGGTGTAAAATAAAGTCAGGCCTCCGCCAAGGCAGAGCAGTTTATCCTGTGAAACCTGTGCTTCGGGTTGAATGTGAAAGCTGTGTCCCATCCATAATTTTACCAATACCGTCCCACCTCCAAGACCTGTGGGAGGCTGGCCCACCCCACAACAGGAAGTATCTGAGGTCAAATTTGAACCTAGGATCTCCCATCTCCAGACTTGGCATTCTATCTACTGAGCCACCTAGCTCCCCCCTATCTGGCTGATTTCTCCAAATAGAGAGTTGCCTTTATGGCAGTTCTCTTCCCAAAGGCAGATACCGTTAGACTCTTCTAGGTCTGCCAAGCTTTATTTGAGTACCCATGTTCTACAGTCTTCCACGTTATATTTTATTCTTTCCAATGAGTTGGAATCCCCCCCAAAGTTTCTTGGGAGTAATTCTTTTAAGAAATATATTGGTGTCTTTTGTTTTCATATCATTTTCATTTCCAAATATATCCTTTCTTCCTTCCTGCTTAACCCCCAAACCCTAACCGCACTAATGAGAAAATTAAAAAAGAAAAAAGCAGTTCAGCAAAACTAAATAAAAAACAAACAAACATTAAATAAGACTGACAAGATATGACATGTTCTACACCCATAGTCTCCCATTTCTGCAATAAAAAGGGAGGAGATGCATTTTTTCATTTCTTCTTTCAAGACCAAACTTGGTTATTATGTACCATTAGAGTTGTATTTGATCTTTCAATTTGCATTGCTATAGTCATTACTGGTTCTGTTTATTTCACTTTGTCAGTTCATGTTTAGTCTTCTCATATTTTTCTATATTCTTTATAGTTATTGTTTCTTAGGGCATTAATTCTTTTTTAAGCTATTACCTTCTACCTTAAAATCAATATGTATCAGTTCCAAAGCAGAAGAGTGGCTAGGGCCACACAATGGAGGTTAAATGACTTGCCCAGGGCCACACAGCTAGGAAGTGTCCCAAGTTCAGATTTGAACCCAGGATCTCCCATCTCTAGGTCTAACCCTCTCTCCACTGAGCCACCTAGGTATCTTTTATGACATTAATTCTTATGACAGTAATATGCCATTATATTCCTGTACTAGGATTGTTTAAACATTCCCAAAACAATGTATCTGTTTTGTTCTAGTTCTTTGATATTATAAAATTTTGATTTTCTATGTCTTTATCTTTAACTTCTTTGGTGTAAATGACAATGTTCTAAAAACAGTGTATTGATTAGCTTTTTTCCCCACAATTCCTAAGTATTAACTATTCCTCTCTTTTGTTATCTGCCAATTTTCTAGTGGTGAGATGAAATTTCAGAGTAATCACTTTTTCTTTATTCTTTTAGTGATCTAGAGCAATCATATACACATCAATGAATGGCTTTTATATATTAGTTCTCTTCTATACATTTTGAATAATGTTTCCCTTTTGGGAGACATTTTATGCTGTTTTTTTTGTTTTTTTTACTGATCAAAAGTTTTCCATCTTGTTTTTGTTGCATTGATTTTATAAATGAAAACACTTTCCAGTTTCATATAATCAAAATTATTTATTTTGTCTTTTAATGATTATCTCTGTTTTTTGTTTGCTTAAGAAATCTCCCCCCAACCATAACTATGAAAGGTACTCAGCTGGTCCTCTTTGCTTTTTTTTTTCCAGTGGGGTGATCTTTAACATTCAGAGTGTGAAAACATTTTAAGCTTATTATGGTAGGTGATGTTCAAATTGAATTTCTGCCAATCTGCTTTCCAGTTTTCCCAGAAATTCTTGTCGAATAGGGTATTCTTCCCCAAGTAGATTATGTTCTCAGCTTTGTAGAACACTGGGTTATTTTGTTCAGTCCTTTCTGATTTTTTCCTTATCTAGTCTGTTCCATTGATCTATGTTTTTAAGCAGTACTAAGAGTTTTGATGATTACTGGTTGATAGTATAAGTTGTGGTCTGGAAATGCTATTTTCTTTGAGGGGTAATTTGGCCAGTACTCCTTTGCCATGACTGTTGGCAAATTTCTGATGCACACATCCATGCAAATTTTTGTTTCACTCTCTTTTATTATAATGGTTATTTCAAAATCAGAGTCCAAGTTACTTGGAATCCTGTAGTGAGACTCCATTTGTGAACTTCCCCCCAAATTCTACCAGTTTCACTATTTCATTCTCTTGCTATAACTCTAACTCACTCTCAAATTGTCACTTTCTGTGAAGCTTATAGGATTCTTTTTTGTGCTTTCTAAATCTTTCAGAGATCTTAGCCAAAAGCAACACAATTTGACCCAAAGATAAAGAGGTATAATTTTTAACTACAGTAAGGCAAATATCAAATAATCACACTGAACTGACTTACCCTTAATGTTTCATTTTCAAAGTATTATTCTCCGATTCTCATGATGGAAATAAGATGTTCATCTCATTTTATGAAGTTCCTGAACCACTTATGTGGTCTGATTTCAGGCAGGAAGGACAAAAAAGATTGCACAAGGCAGAGGGCTGAGCACTGAATTTCATATCAGCGGACTCTGACTTAGTCCTTGGGTAACCTTGAATGAGCCCAGCTTCTCTGGGCCTCAGTTTTCACATCTTCAAAATGAGATGATTGAACTAGATAATGCTGAGATTCTTTTTAGGTCTAATTCCGTGATCTCATAATTTGGGGCTCATTTTCATTCACTTTCTCTAGATTCTGTTAGTTAATCCATCAGTTTTAGCGAGTAAATTGGAATAATTTTCAACTCATTCATTTTCATCTCATTACTCTCACTAAAGAAGTGGGGATGGGAGGACATGATCAGTGGTAAAGGAATTGAGACAGGAAGCCCCTGAAGAGAGTGAGGAAAAGGAATGAGAATAAGGAGACTGTCCTGACCAGAGTGGATGGAGACTTGATATTGAGTGGGGAAAATGGGAGATGAGAGCAGTTTGTGTAAATCATTAAGTGACAGACTGAGGAATTTGGATTTCATCCAATGGGGATAATGGGAAATTATCCTGGGATGGTTGAAAAATGAGATGATAGAAATAGGACTCCTTTTGTGGGAAAAGTCCTTACCCTAAATATACATCCTTAGTGACTTATATAGAGAATTTAGTAACGGAGTAATAGAGCAATTAGAACCTTTTAAAAATACAAATAGTTCTCAGTCCTATGCAACCCCCTTCCACTTCTGTTTTTTAAATCAAATTAAGTAATTTTTCAGTGAACAAAAGTCCATTTTCTCTTCCTCTCATTTTCCTCCATTGGAAAAAAGAAAATTGAAACCCTTTTAATCAGCATTAATCAGCAACTACATCAAGCAAAACAAATTTCTGTATTGGTTAAGTTTTTTTAAATGTCACATTCTATACTTTGATATATCACCTCTCTCTCAGTATCTTTCATGCTGGAATTGTGGTTGGTCAGAGCCCTTAAGTCTTTCAGAGTTGTTTGTCTTGGCAATGCAGTTGTTGCTGCTTAAGTTGTTCTCCTGGTTTTGCTCACCTTGCTCTGCATCTGTTCATACAAGTCTTCCCAGGTTTCCTTTTCACCTTGCCCCAATTATCAAGCATTTTAATAAGTTTTTATTTATATCTTCTGTTGTTTTTTTCAAATCATCATAATTTAATTCTCTCCCCTTCCACAGAGCCACTGCATATAATAAATAGTACTTTTTGAGACAAGAAAGAGAAAAAAAGAGGGAAAAGAGTCATCATCTGTTGTAGAGGATAAAGAGGTAAAGAAATTATATACAGAACTTGGTAGGATCCTCCGAAATAAACAAACATATATTTTGATTCTCTGAGTCTTCACTACAAAGATGAGAATAGCTGAAAATTGTAAAAAATACATTGAAAATATATCAGAATGGAGAAATGTCAAAATTTTGTAGATTACACAGACTCTTCATGCCACGTGGAGTATTGAACACTTTGTGAAAAGAATTAGAAAGCATTGGACAGGAGAAGCACTGAATAATATTATAAAAGTTGATTATATTTTAACAGACAGAGAACAACTTATTATTGATATGGGGATCATTTCTGAATCAATCAGATGTTTGTGTACAGTCAGACTACTGACTTGTTAAAGCAAATTTCAAAATGAAAACAATTCCAGTGTGACTTAGAGTGATGATGGAAAATGCGATGTGAATAGATGAAATGACATAGGCACCAATTCAAATAATTTTGTACAGAAGTTCAGCCAATGTGAATCAATTGCTATAACAAAGAGAGCAAAAGAGCCTCAAAACAACCTTAATCAGCAAACCCTTGACTTACATGGCAGTCAAAGAGGGATGGCAGCCATGGCTGACACTGGTGTAGAACAGGCTCTTTTGTAAAGCCTGATTATAGACAAGGATGGTGGAAGGTTATGAGCTAAATTGCCTCATAAAACAGAAGTGGTGGAGGGTAAAGCCAGTTTTGAGAAAGGTTGATGAGATACAGAAACTAAATAGAGATATACAGAAAACATTTAAGAGTGAAGTTTGAAGGAGGACAAGAGAGGAAAGAAGGAAAAGACATTTTTATAAATCATTCTTTTCAACATCAAGGAAATTAGAGCAACTCGAATATCTCTCACTTTTTTCCCTTGTTATCTCCAGGGTGGAGGACTATTCTGAACTGGTTCTGATTTGCCAGCTACCATCTCCTTGAGTACATGGTACTTCAGCTCCTTTTTTGTTTATTTGCTCATCTTAAGTGACTGAATATTATGAGACATGAGATCCCAGGTGATCTGATAAGTTCAGGAGATCTGGAAATCCCATCAGAGGTCCTATCAGTAACTAGAGGTGGTAGCAGTGGAGAAACAAGAGAGAAAACAACAGCAGATATTTGTAGAAAGAGAATCATTCAATGTCAATGAAGATGACAGCTTCGTGGAATGTGACTGCGCATGCAGAGTACTGCTTGCTAGTGGTGAATTCAAAAAAAGCAATGACTCTTAGAGTGCAGCCAGGTTACCCACATGTAAAGGTACCACCCATAAGAGGAACTTCATGAGGACTCTATGAAAGGAGAACATGACTTCCAAGACCAGGAGTGAGCAGTTACTCCTTTGCCATAGAATTTCTCTACTCCAAGGATCCTGTGTATGCAAGAGAAGAGTATATCTCTGGTTTAAGGGAATTAAAAAACCCTGTTCTTATCATACCACCTGAGTAAATCCCTTTTCTGAAAACTAATCAACATTAATGTATCTGCTGGCCGACTATTAATGGGTAAGTATATTGGAGGGGGCTTGTAAGCAAAAGTGCTAGAAACTCCATTCCCTCCATGTTCATACTAGGACACTGAGAATAGTAGTAACTTGCTCTCTTGGGGACCACCCATCAATTCCAGTGGGATTTGAGTTATTTGAGTGGCTGGGGGTGGAATGTTCTATAGGATACTTTTATTTCCCTTAAAAGTTTCTCCAAAAAAGTCATCTTAAAAAATAAGAATTGCTTTAATAATGGAGATGACTGTTACTACTTGGTCGATCAAAATTAGGATGTTGTTTTTTGCTTTTCTTTATGTGTCAATTCACAGAAAAGAAAGCAATACAATGATCCCTAGCTATAAAAACATAGAGACATGTAACTCTTTGGGTTAGAATTCTTTGATAGATTTCAATGAAAGGACAATATTTGCTTTTTGCCACCAAAGGACATAAATTTCCCTTAGGACTGTCAAGTAAGAAGTAGGCTCTGCCAGAAATGCTTGTGAGTTGCATTTCCTTAAGTGGTGGAGGTAGAAGAACCAGTCAAAGGGATTTGGCCAGCAGGATAATTAGCTTTGTCTAGAAGACTTTTCTGGTGATGTGAGTATAGAGAAAAGGAGGTAGAATAATGCAGTTTTTGCACCCCAAGGTGCCACCTAGGTGCCCTCCTTTCACACACTCCCTTAGCCAGAATTGAATTTTTGAAAGGACCTACCTCTAGGCAATGCCTGAAGCCACTGGAAAGGTGAGATAGACTTCATCTTCATCTTCACTGGAAAGATGAGATAGAGTCCAGAGTATTTTTCAAGAATATGGAGATTTTGGTTTAGTTTGATAGCACTTTTACAACTAACTCATTCTTCACCGATTTACAGGATCTTAGAGTTGGGGGACATCCTGTTGGTTGAACCTTGGTCGAACTTCTTACCCAGTGCTGGAATTTCTGGTGCTGATGGCAAGTCTTTCCTGGATCTGTCTAGAGGCTCCTAACATGGATCATAAAATCAGATTCCCTATCCTTTCCAGTTCTACCCTCTGGAACAATCTAAAAGGAGCCTGCTCCCCCTTCCCTAGGACAAAATCTTCACCCCTCTGAAGCCTGACATTATCTCTAGGTCTTAGCTTTCCCATCCATCAAGTGAGGGGGCCAGCCCAGATCACATCTAAGGCCACTTCCAGCACTAACATTCCACGACTCGGTGTCTCTCCTTCGTCTTCTCTACTCTAAACATCCTCATTTCCCTCAAGCACACGGCATATTTTGCAGCTCTTTCATTATCTACAGTGCTCCTCTCTAGATATCCTCCAGCTGGTCAGAGCCTCTTTTAGAATGCAGTGCCCAGAATTCTGTGTGTCTCCGAGATGCTGGCTATGGAGGCAGAGGAGCTGGGACCAGATGATGGGGAGGGAGGAATCTCTGATGATAACTCCTCTAACCCCCTCATTTAATGGAAGGAAGGAAGGAGGGGAAAAGTATCTACATATCCCAGATAGGAAGCACTTTATAACTATTACCTCATTGGATTCTCACAACCACCCTGGGAGGTAAATGCTGTTATTATCCTAATTTTACAGATGATGTAAGGGAGGCAGGTAGAGGTTAAGTGGCTTGCCCAGGATCATAGAGCCGGTAAGTTTATGAGGCTGGATTTGAACTGCCTCCAAGCCTAGCACTCTATCCTCTCCTAGACCTCTCTCAAGTAAAGAAACTGAGGCCCAGAGACAAGAAGGAACCGATATTCAAATCCTGACCTTCTGATTCCAAATCCAGCACTCACTCTCCTGCACCATTCTGGTTTAATTCACCACTGTGAGGCTTTGTACCATTTATTTTTCTCAACTTGGAGAAGAGGAGAATATGGACTAGGCAATTGTCCATCCCAAGACTTACAGAATGCTTTACCTATATTGCTTCATTTGAACCCTACAACAAGCCACCGATATGGGTTCTACAGGTATTATATCCCCATTTTACAGATGAGGAAACTAAGGCTCCCAGAGGTTGAATTATTTGCCTTGGTTCAAGTAGCTAATAAGTGTCAGAAAAGGGATTTGAACCCAGATCTTTTTTGATTCCAAACCTTGGGTTAAATTCTATGTCCAGTGGCCTGTGAATTCATCTCAAAGACCCTTTTTTTAAATCTCTAATTCCCTTGTATAAGTAATTTTATCCCTTAGGGTCCTATCAGGAGGGAGATGGCTCCTATACTTCAGTGATCTCTCAAAGTGCGATCCACAGACCCCTGGAACTCTCTGAGACCTTTTCTGGGGGGTCCATGAGGTTGCAACTATTTTTACACTAAAACCAAGATTTTCTTTGCCTGTTAAAATACTTCTCCCTTTTCCAGTTACATATCTGTGTGAGGCTGATTTTCTTCACATACTTGAACTGAAACAACAGATTGAATGCAGAGCAGATATGAGAATCCAGCTGTCTTCTGTCAAACCAGACATTACAGGGGATTTGCAAAAACATGGAAAAACAATGCCAATCTCTCAGTGAAACATTTTGTTTTGAGAAATATACTTGTTTTGTAAAAATATTAGTTATGTTAAAATGCAAGAGATGTAATTTTCAATGAATCAGGGAGCATTTTAGACATTCATTTTAATGTCTAAGAGTATTGATACATATAATCTACATAAACAAAAACTCTTTGTGGTCCTTAGTCACTTTTTTAAACCACTACCTTCCCTTCTAGAATCAGTACTGTGTGTAGATTCCAAGGCAGAAGAGCGGTAAGGGCTAGGCAATGGAGGTGAAGTGACTTGCCCAAGGTCACACAGCCGGGAAGTGTCTGAAGCCAGATTTGAACCCAGGATGCCCCATCTCCAAGCCTGGCTCTCTAGTCACCTAGATGCCCCTTCTCCCCCCCTCAGTAATTTTTTAAGAGTATAACTGGGAGAGCAAAGTATGAAACTGTTGCCATACCAAATATTCTCTCTTCAAAAAGGCAGAGGAAGAAATACTCCCCTCACTTCATTCAGTGCATGCTCCAAGCAGGAGACAAGAACAGAGAAATCTAGTGTGCTGGGGTTTCTGTAGAAGGGGAGCTGGTCAGTGGCAGAAACAGGGTGAGAGAATTTGGGTCTGAAAACTCTTCTGGGTGGGGGGCTGCTCCACCTTCTTGCACAGGGGATGAGACCCTGAAACTGAGAAGTGTGGGTGGCAATCCATGCGTTTCCCCATCGTAGGTGCCCCAACCTTTTTTGGGCTTCTTATCCATTTTCTCAAAGCCCCTTTAATGGAAGTAGCTCTCAGTAGTTTTAGTCCCAAAGAGGTTCGCTCTCCTCTCCAGGCACTGCTTCCCTGACTACTCCCAGATTTTTTCTGTTTCATTAATCTAATTCCTCACTCTGGCTCCCCTCCTCCTCCTCCTCCAAAGATCCTTCTTTCTCTCCAAAGCATTTGCCTTCTTAGAGTTATTGGTCCTGCGCCAAGTACTTCTATCATCATAATAAAACCTTGTGTGTCTAGAGCAGGGGTTCCTGACCTTTTTTTTTTTTTTTGTCCTAGACCCCTTGGGCAATCTGGTAAAAACTACGGACTCTTTCTCAGAAAAATGTTTTTCATCATTGAAGGAAAGAATACATTTTGGCTAGAGGCTAGTGAAAATAAAGACGGATTTCATTTTTCCCAGCCAAGTTCATAGACCCCGTGAAATCTACCCAGGGACTCCTTGAGTATCTGTGGACTCTTGGTTGAGAAGCCCCCAACTAGAGGATATTGTGTGCTTTTTTTGGTCTTTACTCGGGCCAGTCTGATGATTCAGATTAGGAGACTGGAAAGAAATGAGACACTCATAAGCCATCTAACAGTTTTTTTCAACAAAGCGTTTTACTTAGTCACAGCATAGAAAGGATATTCAGCAAAGATACAGCATCAATTCCGTTCCCTTTGGCACAGCTTCCTCGTCTTTGTGTTTACCACACTGGTGCCTGGTCAGAGTGTGACTCAGTCAGGCCTGAAAGAGAAGCTTTGAACTCCTCTCTAAGGGGTTAGATTATTAGTTATAACCTTAGCTCTGTGGATCAATATTCTTTCAGGAAAAATAGCCTAGTCTAATCGAGGTGGTTGTTCTATGACCTATAGACATAGGTGTATGTGTGATGTATATAAGTATATACATATATACATATTTGTATAAAAATATATTTTTGTAGGATCCTAGATCAGAGATTTAAAGGTGGAGAACTTAGAAGTCAAGTCCGACACACTTGCTTTCAGACTCGTCAAAAATTACATAGCTAGTCATTGGCAGAATCAGATTGGAACCCATGGCTTCAGAGTCCAAATCCATCATGCTTGTCATGAGCGAAAAAATCCATTACCCAGACTTCTTTTGTTTGTTGTTGACTAATTTTTTTAAATTTAATTTTATTGATTAATTAAGAATATTTTCCCATGGTTATGTGATTCATGTTCTTTCCCTCCTCTTCTCCTACCCCCCTCCCATAGCCAACATGCAATTCCACTACATTACCCAGACTTCTGATGGGGGACCATCTCCAAACTTAATTGGTCTGATCCTTGCACAATCTGTCGATGACAATAGATCTGAAATCTAGAGAAGACCTGAGAGATCATGTAGACTACCACTACCACCAATCAGCTCATTTTACAGATGAGATTGAAGGAAGGAAGGTGCCATTCCCAAGGCCACCCAGATAGTAAAAATTCAGGCAGGCAGAATTTGAATCCAAGATTTCTGACAAGAAGAGCAATGCCCCCCCCCCTTTATTTAAACTTTTCCCTTTTGTACTAGTAACAACTGTTAAGATAGAAGGACAAGATCTAGGCAAACAAGGTTAAATGACTTGTCCAGTGTCACACACCTAGGATATGTCTGAGGTCACATTTAAACCCAGATCCTCCTAGCTTCATAGCCAGGACTCTATTCACTGTGCCAACCTTCATTGCCCTCTCCCTCTTACCATTTTGCCTCCCTAAACTCATATTGGAACTTTCCAGCATGATAGGACCTGCTGGACCTTGTCTTTTGTGGCATCCCTGGGAGTAGGTCTCTAGGGAAGTGGAGAGGGCAGCAAGAAATTCAGTTTTGAGGAGGGCAGTGACTTGGCCCAGGTCTCTGTGTCTGTCTCTGTCTCTCTCTGTCTGTCTCTGTCTCTCTCTGTCTCTGTCTCTGTCTCTCTCTGTCTCTGTCTCTGTCTCTCTCTGTCTCTGTCTCTCTCTGTCTCTGTCTCTCTCTGTCTCTGTCTCTGTCTCTCTCTCTCTGTCTCTGTCTGTCTCTGTCTCTCTCTATCTCTGTCTCTCTCTGTCTCTGTCTCTCTGTCTCTGTCTCTCTCTGTCTCTGTCTCTCTCTGTCTCTGTCTCTCTGTCTCTGTCTCTCTCTGTCTCTGTCTCTCTGTCTCTGTCTGTCTCTGTCTCTGTCTCTCTCTCTGTCTCTCTGTCTCTGTCTCTCTCTGTCTCTCTCTCTCTCTCTGTCTCTCTGTCTCTCTCTCTCTCCCTCCCTTCCTCCCTTTCTCCCCCTCCCCCCTCCCCCCCCTGCTGCTGTCTCCTCCCCGGCCCCATCGAGGCGGGCTGCCTGGCGATGAGAATGAAAACGTGTTCAGAATGAACAACCCGACCCAGAATCCTCTGAGGGGGAATCACGAGGGGAGAGAGAATTAAAGCCAAGAGAAAGAAGATTCCACGCCGAATCCCGGAGCCTGTCTGCTGAGTGACAGGTTCCAGCCTCCTGGTTGGATATTTTTAGTTGGCCACAGCTCCTGCTTTGGAGCAGCCTGCTTCCCCTCGGATCTCGTCTACGTTATCAGACAACTCAACCAGCTGCTCTGGGGGAGGAAGCGGGGGCAGCCCGGGCGAGGGGACAGGGATGGATGAAGAAGGCACAAAAACTGACCCCTGGAAGGGCATGAATGAATGAGGCAGGGGGCTTGATCCGCGAGATGAACCAAAGGCTTTATGAGAGCAAGACTGGACCTGGTTCCTCCGCTTCTGAAAAGTCCCCGTCTTTTTATGGGCAGAATTATTGTTACGTAATCACACAGGGGAGAAGTTGCCTCTAACTGGAATTTTTAGAGAATGAATCAACTTTCCAGTGCACTAGTGGATTTCACTATTCAAAGGAAGCCTCTTGTCATGCAAAGAATCATTTCTTTGATTTTTAAAAGCTGAATTTTCCTATATTAGCTTAATGTTTTTAAGTAAGACTCATTGGGTTGAGGGGGCCAGCTAGGTGACATAGGGGATAATGCACTGGGTCTGAAGCCAGGAAGACCTGACTTCCAATCTGGCCTCAGATACTTTCTAGTGGTGTGATCCTGAGCAAGTCACATAACCCTCTTTGCCTCAGTTTCCTCATTTGTAAAATGATCTAGAGAAAGAATGGCAAACCACTCCCGTATCTTTGCCAAGAAAACCCCAAATGGAATTACTAAGTCGTCCTATAGGACTAGACAGCAACATTGGAGGGAGCCCATGAATAGGGATTTTGGGTATTGAGCTATCAAATCAATTCTGAGAGGTTATAGAAATATTTGTAATATAACAGAGGTCAAAATTCTGAGGGCCTTAGGAGAAAGAACACTATCCACATTCAGAGGAAGAACTGTGGGAGCAGAAACACAGAAGGAAAACAACTGCCTGATCACACCAGCCGATGCAGACTCTAAACAATCAGTCTAGTGCAGATATCAATAATATGGAAATAGGTCTTGATCAATGACACGTGGAATTGCTGGGGCTCTGGGAGGGGGGTAGGAGGAGAGGAGGGAAAGAACATGAATCTTGTAACCATGGAAAAATGTTCTAAAGTAATTAAATAAAATTTTCCAAAACTTGGGGAAAAAATAACAGAGATAAAGTTTTAGAGAGTAGTGATAGGAAAGGAGTTTGCTTCTTCTTTATGCTGGAAGACACAGATTAGAATTGTGCTTTATTTACATATTAGCTAAGTGACCCTGGACTAGTCAATAACCCCCAGAAGCCTCAGCTTCCTCATCCATAAAATGGGGAATACTACAGGGTTGTTGTAAGGATCAACTGAGATGAGCCGATCATATGTTTAGAGTTGGAAGGTGTAAGGATAATTTTTGATGTTTTGACTTAAAATCTAAGTAAGTGGTTGCCATGGGAAATTCCCAAATATGAAAATACCCAAGTCAGCTGGGATTTATGGAGATTTTAATTAATAAAGAAAGAAGGAATTAAGGGAGGGAGAGAGAGAGAGAGAGAGAGAGAGAGAGAGAGAGAGAGAGAGAGAGAGAGAGAGAGAGAATTAATTTAAAGCTCTAGCTCAGGCTGAACCAAGCAGTAGTTAAAGGCCTAGGCCAAAGTGGCCTCCCTGAGCCTAAGGGAGAGCAAGTCAGTCTTATTACTCACCACAATACCATCTCCAAGCAAGCTGCAGTCCTCCACTGAATCTCCTGAACTCCAATTAGCCTGAACTCATTTTTTACCCTTCCGTTTAAAGAAAAATTTCTCTTATGTCACCTCCCCTAAATTTTCACATCTACCAATCACAGTAGATGCTTTTTTCCAGGACTGCCCATTCTTAGTTCTCATCTTCTTTGGTTCTCACCTTCTCTGGTTAGATTATATCTTCTGAGTACTTCACACCTCTTTGTTAAGCTTGCCTTTTGTAAGTTACTTAACCTTTTTGTGATTAATTTAACCTTTACAGGTACTTAACACCTTTTTGTATTAGATCTAAAAATAGACCTATCTTAAGGTTCTAGCTTCACTATAAGGTATGAGTTAAGTATCTTCATTGTTCAATCAGGAGTTTACAACTTTATCTTCCCCTAAGGCACTGTCTGGGTAGGGTGGAGTAATTTCCAAGTTCCCAATACATTCCTGATTCTTGTTAGACCAAGTATCTCCATTGTTACAATAAGGGAATAGCTAAACCAAATCTTCTAAAGTAGAGTTTGAGTAGTTTTTAAGATTCACAACCTCCTCCCCATGATCATTGGGAGACTAGTCTCCCCATTGATCATTTAACATAATCATCTTGTAGTCCTAAAGCACTTCCAACTACAGATGCATACAATATTAAATTTTCTAAGAAGAAATTACAGTAGTTAGGGAGGAATAGAAAAGAAAGAAAGCAAAACCAATGTTTTTCTAGGCGCATTGACAGAAAGCCAAATTAGGGGCAGTCCCCTTGGAATAAAAGTGTACATTTACAAATAAATGTTCAATCAAACTTCAGTTCAATCAACCACACCCAAAGTTCATTCTTGATCTTCTTGATGTAGTGTAGGTTTTCTGGCATCTTTCTGCAACAATTCATTCTCTGGATTTAGGAGTTAGCAAGCTTCTTTCTTGAAGATCTTTTCTCGAATGAAAAAAAAATCAAAATCTTGGATTTTATTAAAATACAAAGGTGCCTTAGAGTTCCAGATAATGTATGTGATGCACATGGAAAATCTGTGTTCAAGCAGACATTGTCATTGCAGGCACATGGAGATCATGTCTGGAAGTTGAGGCGCAGCAGAGGTCATTGTGGAGAAGATGAAGGGCTTGGGTGAGGGGAGTGATGAGCAACAAGACTCTGCAGGTCCATCATGGGTAATTGATCAATCCATCAGCAAATGCTTCTTTAGCACCTATTATGTGCCGGGGAAATTCACAAGAGAGACAGGGTGTCTATTCTCAAGGAGTTTACATCCTGGGAGTTACAACATGGTCATCAATAAGAAAAAAGAGGATATGTGCAAAATGAACAGACAGTGATGGGGGGAATTAACAAATTGGGAAAATCCAGAAAGGCTTCTTGAAGGAGGTGGCACAGGAGTTGAGCTTTGAAGGGAATTACTGGCAATAGAATAGTAGTAAATTTTTAAGATTTATAAAATGATTTACAAGTATCTTATCTGATCCTTACAACTCTGGGAAGAAGGTGCTATTGTTTTTAAATTCAGATATATTTTATTTTCCCAATTATATGTAATAACACATTTTAACATATGTTCTCCAAAATTACAAGATCCAAACTGTCTCCCTCCTCTTCACTTCCCTCCCACTCAGAGATGGTAAGCAATTTGATCTAGCCCAAACATGTATTATCATGCAAAACATACTACTATATTGGCCATTGTTGTAAGAGAATACTCACCTAAAACCAAAACCCAGAAATAAAACTGTAAAAAAGCTAATGTGGAAGATAGTATGCTTTGATTTGCATCTGACTCCAACAATTCTTTCTCCAGAGGTGGAGAGCATTCTCTGCTTTAAGTCCTTCAGAACTGTTTCAGATCTTTGTATTCCTGAGAGTAACTTAGTCTTTCAGTTGATCATCATACAGTATTGCTGTTACCCAGTACAATGATCTCCCAGTTCTCATTTCGTTCTGCATCATTGCATATAAATTCTTCCAGCATTTTCTGAAATCATCCTGCTCATCATTTCTCATAGCACAGTAGTATTCCATCACCACCATATACCACAATTGGTTCAGCCATTCCCCCATTGATGGACATCCCCTCAATTTCCAATACTTTGCCACTACAAAAAGGGATGCTATAAATATTTTTCTACAAGTAGGTCCTTTCCCCTTTCTTATGATCTCTTTGGGATACAGATCCAGTAGCGGTATTACCAGATCAAAGGATATGTAGTTTTAGAGCCCTTTGGGCATAGTTCCAAATTGCCCTCCAGAATGGTTGGATCAGTTCACAACTCCACTAGCAATGCATTAGTGTCCCAATTTTGCCACATCCTCTCCAACATTTATCATTTTCCTTTACTATCTTATTGGCCAATCTGCTAGGTGTGAGGTGGTATCTCAGCATTGTTTTAGTTTGCATTTCTCTAATCTTAAGTTATTTAGAACACTTTTTCACGTGATTATTGATCATTTTGATTGATTTCTTCATCTGAAAACTACTTGTTCATGTCCTTTGACCATTTGTCAATTGGGGATTGGCTTATATTCTCATAACTTTGACTTGGTTCTCTATAGATCTGAGAAATCAGGCCTTTATCAGAGAAATGTATTATTAATGTTTTTCTCAGTTTGTTGTTTCCCTTCTAATCTTAGTTATATTAGTTTTGTTTTTATCCAATCTACTCTACTAATCTGCCTTTCTATTTCTTAGTTAATACCAGACTGTTTTGATGATTACAACTCTATAGTACAGTGTGAGATCTGGTACTGCTAGGTCACCTTCCTTCACATGTTTTTCCCATTCATTCCCTTCATATTCTTGACCTTTGGTTCTTTCAGACGAATTTTATTCTTTTTCCCAGTTCTAGAAAAGAGTTTTTTGGATAGTTAGATGGATATGGCACTGAATAAATAAATTAATTTAAGTAAAAGTGTCATTTTCATTACATTAGCTCAGCCTAGAAGGTGCTATTATTAACAATTAAAAAAAAACCCTTACTTTCCATCTTAGAATTGATACCAAATATTGATTCCAAGACAGTAAGGACTAGAGAAGTGGGGTTAAGTGACTTGCCCAGGGTCAAATTACTTTACTAGAAAATTTGCAAAAGAGGGGAAGATACAAAGGAAAGAAATCTGATCCAGCGAAGCAAGAAGCAGTCCACATGGGGGAGGGGCAGAAAGGAAGGGACCCAGAATTCCAAAGGGAACAAGAGCTGAGAGAACTGAGAAACTGCCACTGCAGCTCTGACTCCTTCAGCTGAGAGCCTGACAAGAGGATCTCAAAGGCTAGAGGTTTCCCTTTGGACACCAACAGCTTCCTAGCAATGCCTGGAAATCTTTTTCTCTCCTCAACACAGTAGACTGGACTTTAGAAGAAGTCTTCTACTGGGGAAATCCTCTCCAAGGATTTTCTCCATCTCTCTATTCCCCCCAATCTGTCCTGACCTCCAGCAGCAACCAAATTAGCTCAGGAATAGAGACAACCAGCAGCTGACCAGAAGAGGGGTCCAGGCTTAGAGCCTGGACCCCTGAAATTTGGGGGGGTCAATCTGTCAGTCTTTAGGGACTCCTGGTACCCACTTTCCTTACTCAACCCTCCTATTTCCCCTTTCCTGGGTGATTTTCTATTAAAGTGTTATTATATAGACCAGGTCTGCCTGCTTTCTGACATCAAAGAAGGGGCCTGAAGATTTGGGAGAACCATACCTCTCCCCAAGGAGGAGAATTAGCTCAAGACCAGGGCTGAGGAGTGAACTCAGATCTCAAAGGGGAAAGTTGGGGTACTGGGAGGATCCAGAGGCAGGAAAATCTATCCTGCCTTTCAACAATAGCTAAGATCAAGAAGGGAGGCAGTGGGTCATTTCCCCAAAGCCCTCTGCTCCAGACCTTCACCTCCAGCTCCCAAACCAAATCTCTGAGGAGACATACTCTGTTCCTCAGGGAAACAAACTCAGGTTGTCTTCACCAAGGGGAATAGAGGAGAAGATCAACCTCTTCTCCTCTCTCATTCTCTTAGCCCCTTCTCTCCCTCTCCCCTATTCACCAGTGTAGGAGGGTGTAACCTCCCTTACTGACTTATATTACAGTGACTTGCCCAGGGTCACACAGCTGGGAAGTGTCTGGGGCCAGATTTGAACCTAGGACCTCCCTTCTCTAGATCTGGCTCTCAATCCACTGAGCCACCTAGTTGCTCCCTCAATGATTAGAGCACAAGGTGTGGAGTCAGGAAAACCACTATATCTCTCATGAAGCCTCCATCATGTGAGTGCATTTGGAAACCAATTCAACTCTACTGAAGGGACAATAAATTCTCATACTCCATACACAGTTGAACAACTTTATTCTGCCAAACAAATCTGCAGAGAAAAATTGGTAGGCAAAGTGGAAATAATCAAAGTAAACTCAACTAACCCATAAGTCTCCACGGAGCTCAACTTAAAGATGCCTTTCAGTCAAGGAATCTTACCCTTTTTTTTTTTGGGCCACGGACACCATGGGAGTCTAGTGATAGCTGTGGGCTCTTTCTTGGAAAAATAGTTTTAGGGGGCAACTGAGTAGCTCAGTGGATTGAGAGCCAGGCCTAGTGACAGGAGGTCCTGGGTTCAAATTTGGCCTCAGACCCTTCCCAGCTGTGTGACCCTGGGCAAGTCACTTGACCCCCATTGCCTAGCTCTTACCACCTTCTGCCTTGGAACCAATACACAGTATTGATTCCAAGACGGAAGGTAAGGGTTTTTTAAGAAATAGTTTTAAACAAAGGAACACAACTCCAGTATGCAGTAGATAGGGTGCTGAGTCTGGAATCAGGAAGACTCATTTTATTGAGTTCAAATCCAACCTTAGATACTTACTGGCTGTAAAACCCTGGGCAAGTCACTTAACCCTGTTTGCCTCAGTTTTCTCACCTTAAAATGAGCTGGAGAAGGAAAAGGCAAACCACTCTGGTATTCTTGCCAAGAAAATCCCACCATGGTCACAAAGAGTGGGATAAGATTGATCAACAACAAATAGTTTTAAGTTTTGCTATTTAAAATAGCAAATAGTTTTAAGTTCATGATCCCCAGGTGAAGAACCCCTACTTCAGTGGCTATGCTAAATGCCAGAGGTACAGGAAGAACCTGGCAATATTTAGAAATACAGGTATTCACAGTTCAGCAACCTGATTGCTTTCTGTGTGTGCTTACTTAAAGCTGGTGGACTGCCTGATTTTCTCCTTTTCCAGTCCAAACCTTTCCTTGCTTTTTCTCCCCTCTCCTCCTCTTCTTCCTGATGCTCTATTTCTCTTCTCTGGTGGACTGCCTGATTTTCTCCTTTTTCAGTCCAAACCTTTCCTTGCTTTTTCTCCCCTCTCCTCCTCTTCTTCCTGATGCTCTATTTCTCTTCTCTGGTGGACTGCCTGATTTTCTCCTTTTTCAGTCCAAACCTTTCCTTGCTTTTTCTCCCCTCTCCTCCTCTTCTTCCTGATGCTCTATTTCTCTTCTCTGGTGGACTGCCTGATTTTCTCCTTTTTCAGTCCAAACCTTTCCTTGCTTTTTCTCCCCTCTCCTCCTCTTCTTCCTGATGCTCTATTTCTCTTCTCTGGTGAACTGCCTGATTTTCTCTTCAAATCTTCCCTTGCTTTTTCTCCCCTCTCCTCTTCCTCTTCCTGATGCTCTATTTCTCTTCTCTGGGGGGAGAGATAACAATAAACATTCAAAAGGAAGACTGGTGGGCGATGGTAACTCAACCAACCAAGAGAAGCAATTCCCAAAGACTGGGCATATCCAGCTATCAGTGGGGAGGTATTCTGGGGATGAGAGCCAGGACTCTATTCAGGAATTTAAAGGAAAGAAAGACTGAAAGCCACATCTAAAAGGGCCTTAGAAGCTGAGGGGCCCTGTTTATTTTAAACCCATAAATCGAAGACCACCACTTATCATACTCCCTGCACCAGGCTGGTGGACGGATTTAATGCAACCTTGAAGTTAATGATTAAGACACACACACACGTGCCCGGCTTGGGCAACTCTTGCTTTGTACTGATGTCCAAACAGTATTTTCTTGTGTTGGGAAGAGGGGAGGGAGAGGGGGAGGAGAGGGGGAGGGGAGGACCAGAAGCTGAGGAGGAAGTCTTTGACATGGTTTCTCATTGCTTAGAGGGAGGCAACTAAGGTGATCTGAGAATATTTCTCAGGCTGAGAAAGAATTATGCCTTTCCTTCCTTAGCAAGGTACCCTGGGTACTTCAAAGCCAAGCGGAAAGAGACCATTTGACGGAACACAGTCTAGCTTCAGGGGATAACCATCCAATTAGACTACCACCTCCTAGGGTCCTTGGAAAGGTGTTAGGTGACATGAGGAGGGAGGGGGAGGGGATATTAAAGACCCGGGCTTCCCTTCTCATTCTTTCACTCTCCAAGTGGCCATGGAGCATTCGCTGGGGATCTAGAGAAAAGGTTCTCAGCCCACGATCCAAGAATGCCAAAGAGTCCCAGGACCTTTGCAGGGCTTCGAAAGCTCAAAACTATTTTCACAGTGACACTAAGATGTTATTTGCCTATTCAAATACTTCTCTCTTTTCTAACTGCTTTTTCTGCAGGAGGCTGAATTTTCTTCAAACAAAAACCACATATTACAACAGATTGAATGAAGAAGCAGAGAGGAGAATCTAGTTGTTTTCTATTGACAGACTTTTAAAGAAATTGGCAAAATAGATAGAATTATGTTACCCTTCTCACTATTTTTTGAAAATATATTTTAATTAAAATATAATACTAATATATAATGGGTTTATTATTGTTATTTAAGCTGAATGAATAAGTATATATTTTTAATGTCCCAGTTTTAATTTCTAATACAGTAAGCATTTCTAGATAGGACCCACATATGAACAAAGGTTCTTTGGGGTCCTCAACAGTTTTAAAGATTTTAAAGAGGTCTAGGGAAACTAGGTGGCTCAGTGGCCAAGCCTAGAGATGGGAGGTCTTGGGTTCAAATTTGACCTCAGATACTTCCTAGTTGTATGACCTTGGGCTAGTCACTTAACCCCCATTGCCTAGCTCTTCTCTCTCTTCTGCCTTGGAACCAATACATAGTATTGATTCTAAGAGGGAAAGTACATTTAAAAAAAAAGGAAAAGAAAGAAAAGAAATGCTTTAAAAAAGGTCTAAAGTCCAAAACGTTTGAGAACTGGTGTGCTAGAGGGATGCAGATATCAGAGATGCAGCTATCTGTCCCTCATGTGCATCTATCTGATTTAGCTGATTTGGGGAGTACTTGTTTCAGGAGGCTCTGCTCTAAAGGACCCTGGCTGAGACTCTGGGTGGTTTATAAAAGTGGCAGCAGCCATGTAGATGCCCTGTAAGCTTTGCAAGTCATTTTTCATATATTCTCACCATTTGAACTTCACATCAATCTAGATCAAGCCCAGGTAGTAGAGGTGTTATTTCTTCTGCTTACAGACAGTAAGTAAGCATTTATTAAATGCCTGCGCTGTGCTGAGAGCCAGGCATAAAAAGGGGGGGGGGGCAAAAGACAGTTTCTGCCTTCAAGGAGTTCAAGTTCTAATTAGAGAGGCAAGGAGCAAACAATTGTGTACAATATGCTATCTATAGGATAAAGAGGAAACAAGGAACAGACAGAAGGCAGTAGTATTAAGAGGGGCTGGGAAAGGAGGCTTCCTGTACAAGGTGAAATTTTGGTTGGGACTTGAAGGAAGGTTAGAGGGAGAGGGAGAGGGAAAGGTGAGGAGGGAGAGAATTCCAGACATGGATATTCGGTATGTCCTCACATTCCACCATCAAAGAGCTGGAAGAAAATGTTCTTTAACCCTGTAAGAGTGTTTCTCCCACTGTCGTGTTCATTTCTGGGCAGTATATACATTTATTTTTTTAATTTTATTTAATTAATTAATTTAGAATATATTTTCCCATGGCTACATCATTCATGTTCTTTCCTTCCCTCCTTCCCTCCCCCCTCCAATTGCCAATGAGCAATTCCACTCTTTTTTTTTTTAATTTGGAAAATTTTATTTAATTGATTAATTAGTTTAGAATTTTTTTCCCTGGTTACATGAATCATGTTCTTTCCCTCCCCTCCCCCAGGCCTTCCCATAGCCAATGAGCAATTCCACTGGGTTTCACATGTGTCATCGATCAAGACCTATTTCCATATTATTGATATTCCTACGAGAGTCTGTATCCCCAATCATATCCCCATTGAACCATGGGATCAAGTAGTTGTTTTTCTTCTGCTTTTCCACTCCCACAGTTATTCCTCTGAATGTGTTCTTTCTCATAAGTCCCTCAGAATTGTCCTGCATCATTGCATTGCTACTAATAGAGAAGTTCATTACAGTATATACATTTAAAATCCTTACCTCCCATCCTAAAATCAATACTGCGCATTGGTTCCAAGGCAGAAGAGAGAGAAGGGGTAGGCAATGGGGGTTAAGTGACTTGCTCAGGGTCACACAGCTAAATATCTGAGATCATATTTGAACCCAGGACCTGCCATCTCCAGATCTGACTCTAAATCCTCTGAGCCACCCAGCTACCCTCTGGGCAGTTTATTTCGAAAGGATGATAACAAAGTGCAGCAAGTATAGAGGAGTGTAAGCTGGATGATGGCAAGGTCCATCCATGAATCATCCCATAAGAGGAGTGGTTGAAGAAATTAGGGAAGTTTAGCCTGAAGAAAAGAAGATCAGGGTGAGGGGAGGGATGACCTGATATTTGTCTTGAAGTATTTTAAAGGCTATCATGTGAAAAGATATTACATTTGCTTCTAGTTGATCTCTAAGGAGCAATGTGTGGAAAGAAAAAAATTCCCAATGACTGGAGATCCCAAAAAGTGGAGTGGGTTGCTTTGGGTCAGGGATGCCATTAGAGCCTGTTAGTTCTCCTGGGATGTCCCTTCCCGCTCCAAGGTTTTATGTGTAACAGGAGCTGTCTTGGGCTTAGGGTGCTTCTGATGGTGCCTCTCCACTTGGAGATGCCAGAGAGCCTGCTTTGGGAAGAGTCCTAATGGCATGTATGGGAAGTGCCTTGAGAAAACAGGACCATATTTAGACATTCTGTAACTGGTTCCAGTTTTCTAGTCACATTAGTTAGGAAAGAACTTTTCAATTGGATGTGTTGCCAGGGCTTGTTTGTTCAGTTGTTTTTCAGTTGTGTCTGACACTTCGTGATCTCATTTGAGGTTTTCTTGGCAGAGATACTGGTGTGGCTTGCCATTTCCTTACAGAGATTATTTTAGAGATGAGGAAACGGAGGCCAACAGGGTTAAGTGACTTGCCCAGGGTCTACAACTAGTGTCTGATGCCAAATTTAAACTCAGGAAGATGAGGCTTCCTGATTCCGTGCCCAGCATTCTATCTACTATGCCACTGAGCCAGAACTGGGAATATCTTCAAAAAGGTCTGAGTTAGCCTTGACCTACTGTCTTTGGTCCAACTCTCTTTAGCCAGTCTCAGTTATGGCTCAACTCCTTAATAAAATAAAAAAAAATAATAATAGCAGCCAGCATTTATAAAGCACTTATTGTGTGCTAAGTGCGCTATAATTAATATCTTATTTGATCCTCACAACAATCCTGGGAGGTAGGTGCTATTGTTATCCCCATTTTACAGATGAGAAAATTGAGGCAAACAGATTAAGTGACTAGTCCAGGGTCAAATAGCTAGTATCCGATGCCATATTTAAACTCAGATCTTCCTGATTCCTAACTCCAGACCTGGTGCTCCATCCACTCACCATCTAGCTGCTGACAGTCTTTTTGGTAGATGGTGTCTAGGGAGAGACAGTGCTATAAGGGGAGAGGCTTTGGCTGCATGACTTGGTTGCACTTGCATGACTCCCTTCTGATCTTGTGAAGCTTTGAGAGGTCAGGAGGGAGCCCTGATAGTCTGGCATTCTAGAGTCTAGGTTTAGAGTGAGAAATAAAGAGGAATCTTGTAGAGTGACCTTCAGGATCTATCAACAGTAGCTGAGAGAGGGATTCAGTCATGCTGCTTCTACATGTGGATCCATTCTGAGCTAAGAGGATCTGTCCTTGGTGGTGGAAGGAAATGGCTTTTACTTTGTATTGATCATATCCCTTTGTAAAAAGCTAATTGATATTAAGGTTTTTTTGCTGTTAAGATATTTAATGAACCTGGGGGCTCTAGTCACTGTGATGTAACAGTGGAGGGCCCACTGTGGTGGGTAGGGGGCAGTGGTATCATCTCCAACCCCCTCAGGGTACATGCTTATCCTAAGGAACACAGGTAGCCTTCAGGGTTCAAGGATGGTGAGCTGGTGTGTTCTAACTTCATATGATTACATCATTATGCCGGTGACCATTGAACATCTCCATCCAGTCTAACTAAATGGACTTTGATTCTGAACTGCTATTAAGATCACCACTCAGAGAAAAGGGAGATAAAAAGCGTATATTTCAGTTTTTTGTTTGTTTGGTTTTCATTGTAAGTTATTTAGTTAGTCCATTTAGAATATTATTCCTTGGTTACAAGAATCCTATTCTTTCCCTCCCTTCCCTCCCCCCCCCTCCCGTAGCCAATGCGCAATTTCACTGGGTATTACATGTGTTCTGTTTCAGTTTTAAAATTATGTTCTGTTCAGCTGACAATATTATGAGGGAAGAATACATGATATTGGTCTGAATATAGCCTGGCCCTCTTCAATGATAGTCCTTCAAAAGGAAAAAAAAGGCATATAATTATGTGTTGGAAAATGATGACACAAAATGACATTATTAAAAAACAAACCTGGTCTCTTTGTAAGATCAGTGTTGTTTTAAAAGTAAAAGTAGCCAGGATTATAAAAGTTTCTCTTCTTAGTGAATTGTGCTAGAGGGAGCATCTACATCTATCTCTGCCCATTCCATGCCATTGCTCTACCATAGATTCCCCAGGAAGGCATTTGGAATTAACTCTGTCTGCCAGTCCCCTGACAGAAAGATCAGGAGAGATGACAAGGGTATGAGAGTAGGAGGTGGTGACATTTTTCAGGAGACTGGAATGATTCCCCAGAAAGGATAAGTGCTCACAGGGGTTGTCCATCAATTGAGGAATGGCTCAACAAGTTGTGATATATGATAGAGATGGAATTCTGTGCTAAAAGAAATGGCAAGCAGGATGAGACCAGAAAAATCTGGAAAGACTTATGCAAACGGATGCAAAGTAAAATGAACAGAACCAGAACACTGTACACAGTGACAACAGAATTTCTTGATGAGCAACAATGTTTTAGTTATTCTCAGCAATGCAATGATCCAAGATAATCTGAGAGACTCGTGACGAAAAATGCCATCTGTCCTCTGAGAAAGAACTGATGAAGTCTGAATGTGGAATGAAACATATTGTATTTCATTTCTTCTTTTTTTTTAATTTGAGATCTCTTCCATGAAATGACTAATATGGAAAAATGTTTTACATGATTGCCCATATAAAATCTCTACCAGATTACTTACTGTCTTGTCAGTAGGTGGCAAGGGCAGAAGAAGGGAGAGAATTTGGAACTCAAAACTTTAAAAAATGAATATCAAAAAATTGTTTTTATGTGTAATGGGGGAAAAGAAAACATTTTAAAATAGAGAGGTGCTCATAATGCTGAAGTGTGTTTGGGGAGTTGGAGACTTTCAGAGGTGCTAAGAGGGTGACACAGAGCAGAGCCCTTTGTTGAGTTCTAAAGCAAGTCAAGATGTGGAGGTAGCACAATGGGTAGAGAGCTGGGTTTGGAGTCAAAAAGACATCTTGAGCTGAAATCTGACCTAAGATACTTACTAGTTTTGTGACTGAGCAAGTCACTTAACCCTGTTTGCCTCAGTTTCCTCATCTGGAAAATGATCTACAGAAGAAAATGGCAAACCATACCAATATCTTTGCCAAGAAAACTCCAAATGGGATCATGAAGAGTCAGGCATGATTGAAATGACCAAACAACAAAAGGGTCACAATGTGCTTCTTGGCTGAGCTGTCAAAAGGACACAAAGAACTGGGTCATTTTTCTCTTCCCCATCCACCCATGCTTTTTAGTGGATAGAGTTACTCTTCCTTTGGGGAGTGGCTTTGTCTCTAGCCACTTCCTCTGCTTGTCCTCCCCTCTGGAGGAGTTGTTTCCTTTCGCACCTGGCCTCAGGTGATGGCAGATAGATGACTCAATGCCAGCCTGTTAGCTTGCTGCACTATCCCTGACTCATTTTCATACCAAGAATTGCCCTGGGGTGTTTTGTCTCTGCTCTGGGAAGTTGTTCAAATAAATTGAAAATTCTTTCCTTTGGCCCAAAGTCTCTGTCTCTATAAAAATTTTACTCTGGCAAATACAGTTGTTTTAAATCTCTGCTTTTCTGGATTATTTCCAATAATTAACCTCCCCCTCTTTACCATCCCTCCCCCCCCCCCCCAGCATTGCTGAACTCAAGCAATAACATACACAAATTAGCAATTCACCTAATCAACAGCTTTATTACATTTGCTGGTTTAAGAAATAAATATACCTTTTAACATATAAAGGTAAATTGCTCCCCCCACCCCAATTCAAAGGAAGTACATTTTTTTCCCTTGGGAGAGAAGGGGAAAAGAGAGAACTGAAAGCCATCAGTCTTGGTCTGAGCCTGAATGGATTCTAATAGTTCCTGTACCACCTAGACCCATGTTGGTGAACCCATGGCACAGGCGTTGGAGGGGCTGCTCTCCTCCCCCTTTCCATCACACCTAAAGACTTTTCTCACATGATCCACCCCTCTACCCAGCAGCCCAATGAGAGCCTTTCCTCCCTCCCCTGCCTGGGATAAGGGAGCAGCTCACATGCAGTGTGAGGGTTGTAGTTTGGGCACTCAGTCTCTAAAAGGTTTGCTATTACTGAACTATGGATTATGTATGCTTCATTCACATTGTTTCTGCTCAGGAATCCTAAAAGGAGCCATTGGTGACCTCCCAGCTACTCTTATTTTTAATTTAAATTTTTTGGTGAAAAAAGAATTTAATTTTTTCTCTCTCCCCCCTCATTTTATTTTATTTTTTAAACTCTTCCATATGGTCTCAGAATCAATACCACACATTTTTCCAAGGTTAAGTTAAGCAGTTAAGACAAAGAAGTAGAGATTAAATGACTTGCCCAGAGTCACACCACTGAAACATGTCTGAGGTCAAAGTTGAACCAGGACCTCCTATTTCTAAACTCAACTCTCAACACCTTGAGCCCACCTAAGTGCCCCTCCATCCTAATTTATTTTATTTTATTTAAATTTTTAAAATTTTAATAACAAATTCCCACATAAATTTTCCAAAGTTATATGGCCCATATTGTCTTCTTCCCTTTTCCCCTCCCTACTTCTGGAGCTGATAAGCAATTCAACCTAGTTTATACATGTATTGTTATACAAAACCTATTTACATATTATTCATTTTTGTAAGTGAATAATCTTACAGAACTAAAACCCCCAAACATACCCAAATAAACACGTGATAAATCCTATGCTTTCATCTGCATTCACACTCAAAGAATTCTTTCTCTGGAGGCTCTACCCCAATTTAAAAAAGGAACGCCCTTCTGACATATAAATAATAGTTAAGCAAAGCACATTTCCTCACTGAAGTTTAAAAATATATGTTTCATTCTGCATCCTGAATCCATCACTTCTCTGTCAAAAGACAGATGTTAGGCTTCACCATCAATTCTTGGAGTCAAGGTGGGGCATTGCATCGATTAGGGTTCTTAAGTTTTTGGAAGTTGATCTTTACCAAGTAGTTATTCCTGAATAACATGTTCTCTTGGTTCTGCTCACTTCACTCGGAATGAGGTCATATGAATCATCTCTGGTTTCTCTGAAACCATCCCTTTGGCCATTACATGCTGCACAATAGTGTTCCATGACATTCATTCATTTGTTGATGAGCACCTCCTATATAACTCTTGTGGTAGTAAGCTCCTCCTTCTTGGCTTTTTTCCAAAGTCAGTCTTCTCCTTTCCCTTGGGCAGAAGATTCTTCCACCTTCCCCAAAGCCACCTCAAGCTGGAAGCAGTATTTCCAAAGTGTTTCACCCATTTCTCCTCCTGGTTCTTGACAACTTCTGGAAAGGTCTTTCTGTTGGGATTCTTGGAGCCATGGCTGGATGCTATGAAGAAATTCTGAGAGTGCAAGTGGATCCGTTCAGAACCAGGACCACCAGCATTTTTTTTAACCCTTACCTTCCATCTTGGAATCAATACTGTGCATTAGTTCCAAGGCAGAAGAGTGGTAAGGGCTAGGCAATGGGGGTCAAGTGATTTGCCCAGGGTCACAAATCTAGGAAATGTCTGAGGCCAGATTTGAGACCCAGAACCTCCCATCTCTGGGTCTGGCTCTCAATCCACTGAGCTACCCAGCTGCCCCCCAACCAACAGCATTTTCCAGATGACAGATAGTAGGCAAAGCCATGCTTTTCAGAGGATAAAAGGAATCCCAGAAAGAAGCACCAGGACTGTGATGAGCAATGTGAGCTCTGGATCAGACAGATGCTTTTGATAATGCAGCTTCTTTCAACACAGGCATTTTAGGCTCACTGTCCTAAAGGCGATGCGTGTCCCAGGCTGGGAGCCATGAACCATTTCAGAGGGCCTGGTTGTTTTCCCTGGGGAACTGAAGGGAATTTGCCTGCTCCCTACACTAGATCATGACTCTGTGTGGGAAATGTTGCTTCTCAGGATGCTGGGATCATGTCCCTCCTCACTGCCAGGGACCATCTCGATCCACATTCTTCCTCTCCTCTCCTCTCCTCATCTGTCTCCTCAGCCTGGTCTTATTTTCTTTTTTTTTTTATTAACCTGGACTGAACCAAAGGGAGTAACCAAACTAGACCTAACTAGACTAGATTCTCTATCTTTGTTTAATTTATGTCAGATTTTCATATGCTGCCAGAACCAGATTTTGCACTCAAAGTGTTGAAGAGACACTTTGGGAGAGGGACACCCAGGAGAAGTGAAGGGGGAAAGAAGGCTCTGGTCCTCCAAGACCCTATCTTTGGAGGAAATTGTCCAAGAAGTTCTCCAAAAGCAGAACTTTGCAGAGAATCCTGCTCTTTATGGTCTGTTCTATACTAGGTGCAGGACCTGTAGTCAGAAATATCTCAAAAGTCTTCAAAGCTGGCCTCCAACATTTATTAGTTGTGTGACTCTGGGCAGGTTACTTAACCCTGTTTGCTTCAGTTTCCTCATCTGTAAAATGAGCTGGAGAAGGAAATGGCAAACCACTCCAAACTCTTTGTCACAAAAATCCCAAATGAAGTCATGAAGAGTTAGACACGACCCAAACAACTGAACAATGACACGCCGGTTTCTTGAACATGTTCTTTTAATACTATGAGTTAAGCACTGATTGACTAGTGAAGGGCAATATTTGCTAATGCTTTATTTTTTTAATTAAAATTTTTGATAAACAAAAATCCATTTTCTCTCTTATTGAAAAAGAAAAAAAGAAAAACAAAACTCTTGAAACAAATAAGCATTGTCAAGCAAAATAAATCCCCACATTTACCATATCCAAAAATATATGTTAATTTCTTCCCCTTGAACCAATCACCTCTTTGCCAGGAGGGGTGCTGTTAACAAGTTTTGAGGTTCTCTGATCCCTTACCCCAATTTCTACCCCTGTCAAGTAGTCATTCATTAAAAAATTTTAAATCTAAAAATGGAAGAAGGAAAATATCCAAATAAAGCTGAATTTTCACATAACTATGGTGGAATGACATAGGAAGAATAACAGTGGAGGGGGTACCTGGCAACACCCAGAACAAAATTTATCCTATTTCTTTTTTAAAACCTTATCTTCTGTCTTAGTATCAGTTCTAAGAAAGAAAAGCAGCAAGGGCAAGGCATTTGAGGTTAAGTAACTTGCCCAGAGTCAAACAGCAAGGAAGTATCTGAGGCTGAATTTGAACCCAGCTCCTTCTGACTCGTATTGACCAGGAAGAGGGTTGAAAGCAATGCTTATGAACTTAGTTACTGACAGGTTGTCCCATGTGAATGGAATCACACAGAATATATCTTAATATGCTTCAAGGAGAATTATCTTTAGACTGGAAAAGGTATAACCAAATATGTGTAAGAGGAAATTAAATAAAGCTAAAGATAAGTAGGAATGAAGTTTTTCCAAAAAACACATGAACAGCTCTAAAAAGAATTAAAATACCTTGTCTTAGGTGACTTACATCACAGGCTAGTACTGGCCATATTTGCAGATGTGAGAGATGAGCTACTGCTGGGAATTTTAAATAGTTAAAGAGAATTGGAACGATGGCAAAATTTGGGAGATGCGCAACTGCTTCAATTTTCAAAAGGGGCAGAAATATCGTACAAACCAGAGATGAGTGACTGGTGCTGATTCATGAAAGAATTTGGACTAGTTTGCTTAATGGATAGAAAGGAAATCAGTGATCCCAGGGAGCTATAAAAAGTTCACTAAAAACAAGTCAACTTCCACTTACCTCATTCGATTTTTTTGATGGCTTTAGAGCAATGCTGTAGGTACAACAGGGTATCTGAAGGCTTAAAGCTTGGCAGGATAGCTCCCCTGCTGAATGATGGGATCCCGATCTGGACTTGCTAAAATCTGGCAGGCTAGCTGAAATTTAATAGGCATAAATGGAAATGCATTGATGCAGGCTGAGGGGGCTCAGTCCCTCCTTTCATAGAGAGAGAGAAAGGGACATGGTAGCAGCAGCCACCAAATGTGACTGGCTCAATTTACTGTGAGGTGAAGTAACTTGTCTAATGGCACACAGGTAAGTGTGGTAGGATTCGAAATGGAGTCTTCTCACTCCAGAATCAGTGCACTTTTCCATTTGGTGGAGCCCACATATCATCTAAGATATTGCACAAGGTAAATATTCCTTTCTCCTGATCTACATGTGATTAGTATGTTTGTACAAACACAGCAATTTCCCTTCCCTGAACTGGCACCTCTTGGAAGGGCACCAACTTTTTTGTGTGTATTTTTGAGTATAGAACATTATATTACTTAATTGCCCTGGGTCACTCTGACCTACTCTGGGAATCTGGTCGGAGCTGGTCTGTCCTATAACAGCAAGAGTTGTCCCTCCAGAGACTAGAAGCAAACAAGGCTCTATGAATGGCAGGAGATGGTCCAGGAAACATGTATCTTTTGTATTCCTTGTCTACAATAGGTTTATATGTTACTAATAGACTATATTTGTTACTTCTTTAGCTTACTGGCTCAATCTCCTTTTTAAAAAATATTGATATTTTATTTTATTTTTTCTGTTTAAATTAATTTATTGAGTCAATTTATAACATTATTTCTTGGTTACAAGAATCATATTCTTTCCCTCCCTCCCCTCCCCCCACTCTTCCCTTAGCTAGTGATTTCACTGGGTATTACGTGTGTCCTTGATCAAAACCCATTTCCATGTTGTTGGTGTTTGCATTAGGATGTTCATTTAGGGTCTATATCCCCAATCATATCCCCTCGAATCATATATTCAAGCAATTGTTTTTCTTCTGTGTTTTTACTCCCATAGTTTTCCCTCTGAATGTGGATAGTGTTCTTTCTCATAGATCCCTCCAGCTTGTTCAGGATCACTTGCATTGCCACTAAGGGTCAAGTCCATTACATTTGTCAATCTCCTTTTCTTGAATTCCTAGGCAAAAACACTGACATTCTCTCTGTCTCTCTGTCTCTCTGTCTCTGTCTCTGTCTCTGTCTCTTCTCTCCCCAGTCTGTCTGTCTCTCTGTCTCTCTGTCTCCCTCTCTCTACCTCTCTGCCCCCCCCCCAGCTCAAAATTCCAAACTCAAGAAATCCATCAGCCTCAGCTTGCCCAGTAGCAGAGATTATAAATGTGTCCTGCCATGTCTAGGTGCAGTTCCAAAAAATGATCTGTATTGATGTGGGAAGTAGAAGACATCCACATAGTTAGATAAGAGATCATCTGAAAAAGCCTTTTGAGGGGACCTCAAGCTCATAAGGATCAGCAGTGTGACCCCAAGAGCCAACATCATCATATGCAAATAGATACCTGGCATGATTACATTAGTGCCTTTGGCAATCCTGATCAGATTATATCTGGAGTATTGGATGCCACATGGGAAGGACAATAACAAAAACTGGAGCATGTTCAGAGAAGGGCAACTTAGATGGTGAGAAGTCTAGGAAATATGCCATATGGGAAGCAATGGAAGCAATGGAAGCAACGGAAGCTGTGTAGCCTGGGAAATGGAAGAATTGAGGAGACTATGATAGCTCTCTTTAAAGTATTCAAAAAGCCATCATATAGAGGAATGACTTGTTTTGCTTGGTCCAGGGAGGGCAGAACTAGGAACAAAGGGTAAAAACTAAAGAGAGAGAAGTTTTCGGTTCAGTTCAAAAAAGTTTCCAACATTTAGAGCTTTGAAAAACAGAATGATCTGTCTCTTTCACTGGAAATTTTGAACACTTTTTTTTTTTTTTTAACAGAAGGGGGATGAACACATCCTAGAAATATAATCGTGGGAATTGTTGTTCTGGCACAGTTCAACCTAGATGATCGTATCAGTTTCCTTCCAAATTGGAGATTTTTTGATTTATCAAATTATATTCCATTCTATGATTTATTTATGACTTATCAAAGATAAACTAAGTCTTTAGGTTTTTGAAAACTTCGTTGATAAGGTTTTTAACTTATTCCTTATAGTTCCAGTTTGTAAGGTTAGGACCAGTGAATGTAATTTATAGGAAAGCACATTCAATTCATTATCAGGTTGAATGTCATAATTAGAGCTGATACTTCCTAGCTGTGTGACCTTGGGCAAGTCACTTAACCCTTGTTGCCTAACCTTTACCACTCTTCTGCCGTGGAACCAATACAAAACAATATTGATTCTAAGACATAAGGCAAGTTTTTTTTTTTAATTAAGTAGAGCTGTCTCAAAAATATAATAGGCCACTTTCTTCAAGAAGTATGATCCTATCACTGCAATTGTTCAAGAAGCTGAATGGTCATTTGTAACAGATGTGGAGGGATCCTATACATCTTGTGGCATGATAGACTAGGTGACTTTTAACAGTCTCTCTCAACTCTGTGTTGGAAGACCTACCATCAATACTAAAGCTGTATAAGCTGGCTATTTAAGGCAAGTCCAGGAGGAATTCTTTTTAAAAAAATAAATTAGGAAAGAGAATTATTCATCTCACTTATAAATTAGGATGTCTGGCGATAGGGATAATAATGGTACCTACCTGGGATTTATTGTGAAAGTCAAATGAGATAATGTATAGTAAGCACTTTGCACATTTTAAAAAGTGCTGTACAAATACTAGCTGTGGTAGTATAATTATTATCTGAATTCTTCTTAAGGTGAGACACTTGCATATCAAACCGGGCATCTAAGTTGTGGTGAGAGGAAAGGAAAATCTCAGCTAGAACTATCTAATAAAGCTGAAGCAACATGGCCAATGTCAGAAGGGAACTTTAGGTCAAGTACAGGAATTGTGGGTAGAACAGGGACCAGCGAATATAGTCTAACAGTGTTGAAAAAATTTAGCTCTCAATACCAGTCTAGACCAGTTGTCCAGACGCCAGCCAATGGGAATAGCCCTATTAAGCACCTAAAGTGTTTAATGATCAACTTTCCCCTTTTGTTTTGAGGCACATTCCAGGCCCCACTAAATGTTTCCCTTGTAACTTGATCTGATCCCAGCAATTTACAGCCCACACCCAAGGCTTATGATTTCAAGAGCTCAGGGATCCTCATGAAGAACATTTGACCATTATTTTAGTTTGAGACTTCTTGGCACCCAAAATACAGTTTGGAGATCTTCCACTTCTTATGAAATGTGACCTAGGAAAGTGAAGAAAGGAAGGGAAGAGCAGGCTGGAGGTCAGGACGTGCTGAAGTGGGACTCGGGAGACTCTCCAATCCTAGCAGTCCTCAGAGGAGTTAAGAATTAGCCCAGGGACCCCCTGGGAAGCCTAACTGACCAGAAGGGGGAAAAAGAGAAACCCTGAAAGCCTTTGACAGGGTTGGTTACCAAAAGCTACATGAAAAAAAAAAAACACTTTTGGGATCACAGGAGGATTAAAAAACCAACCTTAATAGTAAGCTGGTTTAGCAATAGGGGAAAAAGGGGGGGGGGGGATGAATGGACACTTCTGTGGATGGAGAAATATTAAAATTCAAATTCCTCAGGAAGTGTTGAAAATGAACTTTTAAAACATTTTCCTACGTAATCTGACTGAGTGAATGTACACTATTATTGGAGCTAAGCTCTTCCTGGTACTGAAATGCCAAAGTGATGGGGTAATACTGAAGGGCATACAACAAAGGCGAGGTAAACATTCAGGTGAGTTTCAGTGTGGACAAGTGTAAGCTAATATATTCCAGGAAGGTTTTATTACAAAGAATGTCCATCTTCTATAGCTCCAGTAGCCATTCTGTTTTTGGTCCCTGTCGCCCCAGCAACTTCATGAGTGGGACTTGTGTCCCTAATGACTAGAAACTTTCCCCAGATGAACATGAATAATGTGCATTTCTCCCTTCCTTTCTTCTTTCCTTTATTACTTTTTCTTTTCCTCTTCTCCTTCCTTCCTTCCTTCCTTCCTTCCTTCCTTCCTTCCTTCCTTCCTTCCTTCCTTCCTTCCTTCCTTCCTTCTTCTTTCTTCTTTTCTTTCTTTCTTTCTTTCTTTCTTTCTTTCTTTCTTTCTTTCTTTCTTTCTTTCTTTCTTTCTTTCTTCCTTTCTTTCTTCCTTCCTTCCTTCCTTCCTTCTTTCTTTCTTTCTTTCTTTCTTTCTTTCTTTCTTTCTTTCTTTCTTTCTTTCTTTCTTTCTTTCTTTCTTTCTTTCTTTCTTTCTTTCTTTCTTTCTTTCTTTCTTTCTTTCTTTCTTTCTTTCTTTCTTTCTTTCTTTCTTTCTTTCTTTCTTTCTTTCATCTGAATTGTATTGGCTTGTAATTAGTTGATGCCTTTCCCCCAAAGATCTGATTTGAACAAAATCTTGATGGAAACCTTTAGTTGTTCACTAATTGTCCCTTTTCTGCCCCATCTCTAACCTTCCACAATAAGAGGCAGAGGTTGAATTTGGAGACCAAAGTTGATCCCCTTTCCCCCTCCACTCAGTTGTTATGCCAAGTTTCCCTACAGTATTTGTCACCATATATCCCAGGTCCTTTCACTCTGACCCCAGCAGGGACAGCTCTTCTACCCACTTTCCTCAATCAAAATTAATCATCAAAATCAATCCACCAATTGGCCAACCAGCATTTATTGAGTACCTACTATATACACTGTGCAAGTTTTGAAAGATAAAAACATAAAAACAAATTGTCCCTAACTTTGAGGAACTAACATTCTAATTTAATTTTTCAATATAAATATTTCTATACAATACAGGTATCACCTCCAAATCACTGGGGTTAAAGTACATCATGAGTACATCTGAGATCTAGAAAATTCACATAGCATTGTTTGGCTCTCACTTCTCATCAGGGAAGTTTGTTTTTTTCTTTTTCTTTAATGAGGTGTTTATCATACCTTATTGTAAAATTTGGGTTAAGTATTCAATCATTGGCTCTATGTAGGTCAGTGTTAAGACATCTTGTGTATTGTCTTCTGTTTTTTAATTCGTTTTATAAACTTTAACTTTTTACTTATTTTAACTTAAAAAAGTTATGTGTGTAAACATACTTATGTATATAGCATTAAAAGATAACAAATGTTGATATTATACAATACTATACATCTTTTATGCGTTTCTGAGTTTCTTAACTTTTTCCATGTTGCCAACTGGTATTCATGTGTCTCTTGTGGCTCCCACAGAACTCCCCCCAAATTCCCATTTAGTTTCTTATGTCCACCTGGGCAAATCTAAACTTCAATGTGAAAAGTCTCGATGTTTTTAAATTTAGCACATTCAGGCCAATACAATAATGTAATTTAATATAAACATGGGTGGGTGTACCTGTACATTTGTAGTAGGCAAGAAAGGGACTGGCAAATAGAGTCCTACAGAAGAAAAAACACTGGACCTGGAATCTGAAGACTTGGTCTTGAGTCTTGGTTCCCCCATGATATTGAACAATCTCTCTGGGCCTCATTCATAAAATGAAAGGACAGAACAAAATCATCTCCAAGTTCCCCTCCAGCTATGAAAACTTGTCTTTCATTCTAGAAAACAGAAAATGAATGGAGAAGATGTTGAGATTCTGGTATCCAGGGCAGGAATAGGGAATGGAAATATACAAAAGAAATAAGAGGGAACGATAAAAGAAGTGAGTGGGAGAAAGTTCCAAATAGAACTTGAAGAGAATCAACCAAGAAATGATGTTAGTCTGGACACAGCAAACACTCACGGAAAATCATTTTTAAACGCAAGGATCAAAGAAAAGACAAGAACTCAATTGGGGCTGGGAGTGGTTACCTGGAGAGTGTTTTAGGTCTGTGTTGCTAATCAGGCTGAGCCTAGATAATCAGCCAGGAGCCTATTTCCCCAAGGCTCAGTGGAACTGACAGACATAACTTCTGCTGGTAGAGGGAGGAGGGAGGAGGGAAGAGCATGAGACCAGATATTTCTTAAGCTTAATAATATGGGATTCTGTTTTCTTGTTCTCCCTGGCCCCATCCAAGGTCCTACAGAATAGCTCCTCAAGCTCTGTAAGGAACAAAAGGGTTAAGGATTTTTCCTGGTTGACAAGCCAGAGGAATGAGGAACCTTTAGAAACCCAAGCAGGAGAAAGCTTATTTTGTAATGAGTACTAAATGGCAGTAATCAAGAGCCCAGGGACTAGATGCAAAGGGTATGTATTCTCCTCTAAAAGAAGAGATCATCAAATCAGAGCAGCAAACTTTATCCAGGGAAGAAAGATGAATTCAAACTGAGATTAAAACATCAAGCTGGATCCTAAAGTACATTTCAGTTCAATTTATCAACCACTTATTGTATCAGTCAGTCAATAAACATTTTTTAAACTACTGCTATGGGCCAGGCGCTGTGCTAAACTCTGGGGTTACAAAAAGAGGTTAAAAAAGAATCTCTGCCCTCAAAGGGCTCACAATCTAATGAGGGAGACAATAAGCAAACAAATATCTAAACAAACTATATACAGGGATAAATGGGAAATAAGTAACAGAGGGAAGACATTAGAATTAAGAAGGCTGCCTGCAATGCAATGACCCAGGACAATTCTGAAGGACTTAGGAGAAAGAAGCCATCCATATCCAGAGAAATAACTGTGGGAGTAGAAACACAGAAGAAAAACAACTGCTTGATCACATGGGTCGATGGGAATATGATTGGGGAAGTAGACTCTAAGCAATCACCCTGGTGCAAATATTAATAATAGGGAAATAGGTCTTGATCAATGACACATATAAAACCCAGGGGAATTGCACATTGGCTATGGGAGAGGGATGAGGGGAGGGGAGGGAAAGAACATGAATCTTGTAATCATAGAAAAAATTCTAAATGAATTAATACATAAAATTTTCCAAATTAAAAAAAAAAAAAGAAGGCTGCCTGTAGAAGGAGGAATTTTAGTTGGGAAGTCCAGAGAAGCCAGTAGGTAGAAGTGAGGAGGGAGAGATGGGGGACAGCTAGAGAAAATGACCAGAGCAGAGAGAGGGAGGATCATATTTGTGATGTTCTATGTGCCACCCATAGGTGAAAGGCAGTGTGTTGTAATGGAAAGTGAACTAGAGTTGGTGTCTGGAAGATGTACATGCATGTCCTGAGTGATAACTAGTAGCTTTGTGACCCTGGGCAAGTCACTTAACTTTCTGATGTACCTGTTCAACCCTTTGAAAGTAGAAATGACAGAACAGTTGACAATTTGTACCAATAGAGGGACTTTATCTCCTAGGAAATCCTTATACTAGTCAATCACAGGTCTAAACAACAACAAAAACAAATTGCATCATGAACTGAGCTTGGTGTTTGGAACTTTAAAAAATGGAGAGACATTGTCCTTCCAAGCTCTTAGAGAGAGCTTACACTGGACTGGGGTGGGGCTGACAAGGGGAACAATCTGACTCATACACAGATGAGAACAGAATGTAGATAAAATATAGGGCGAGGAAGAGCAAATAAACAATTCAGTGTAATAGAGAGGATTGGGTTTAGACTCAAGAGATCTGGGTTCAAGTTCCAGCTTTCATATCCATCAGCCACACGACAGTAGGTGAATTAACAGGCAGCTAGCTGGTGCAGTGGATAAAGCATTTATCCTGAGTCAGGGAGACCTGAGTTCAAATCCAGATTCAGACACTTATTAGCTTTGTTACCCTAGGCAAATCACTTCACCTGCTTGCCTCAGTTTCCTCAAAATTGTCAAATTTAGGGATAATAGCTCCTACCTCACAGTTGTTGCAAAGATCAGAAGTGTTAATAGTTATAAAACTCAGTACATCATAGGTCACACTAGTGCAAATATCAATAATAGGGAAATAGGTCTTGATCAATGGCACATGTAAATCTCAGTGGAATTGCTCATTGGCTACAGGAATGGCTGGGGGAGAGGAGGGAAAGAACATGAATCTTGTAACCATGGAAAAATATTCTAAATCAATTAATTAAATAAAAATTTCCCATCCTTTCCTAGGAAAACTGAAACTCAGAGATTAAAGGAGTTGGGATTATGGGGTCATAACTCATTGGTTTAGAGCAAAATGAGTCTTAGAGAAGATCTATACCAACTCTCTTGGTTTATAGATGATGAGAAGCCCCAGAGATGTTAGGTGAACTACCCCACATCATCAAGGAAGCCATAGTCAACATTTGTACCCAGGTCTCCTGACTCCGCATTTTCACTGTACCTGTATTTGTACTGTACTTTTTCAACTTGAGTATAACTTTTTCCCTGAATATTTTCACAGTATAGTTAATTCCTCGCAATCTATAAACAGCTGACTATGCAATATTGCTGTCAGAATTAAATAAGACTCTGGGTTACAATCTAAAGTGATCCCTGCCTTTTGATCTCCACATTTGTGGCAGTAGATACCAGTTGCTAACACAGGGAGCCTTCTCCTTAGAGGATATGCCTGATGTTTCATTGGGGAAACAAGTCTAGGAATGGTTCACATGTGTGCATGCTTGTCCCAGGCTGTAGTCATTCAAATGTGCTACACTGGATGGAATAGATGCATTCCTGGAAAGTTAGTCTAGAAATCAAATTTCTATAGAGAAAATCACATTCCTTCATTGATTTCCACTTTTTAAATTTGAATTGGGTTTCCTTGGGGAAATTCTTTCTAAGACAGTGATGGCAAACCTATGGCACAGGTGCCAAAGATGGCACACAGAACACTCTGTGGGCAGGTGGCCAGTTCCTTACTAGAAAGGCAGGGGAACTCAGGTAGAGCTGCTCCTTTCCCCCTTTCCACCCTGCCTGAAGACATTTTCTCACATCCCCCTCCCCTCTGCCCAGCAGAACAATGGGGGCCCTCAGGCTGCAGAGCTGGAGGGGAGCTCTCTGGGCACTTCCCTTCCCCTCTCTACTCTCCCTGAGGATATTCCTCATTTTACCTGCCCCTCCAACCAGCAGCCCAATAGGAGTGCTTTCTCTCTCCCCAGTGTGGGGTAAGGGGGTAGTGGGGCATACCCAGCATGTGGGGGGGGAGGGGCATGGCACCTGGTCTCTGGGGTGGGGGCAGAGCCTAGCACTTGGTCTCTAAAAGATTTGCCATCACTGCTCTTAAGAAAACTAGAGTTGTAAAGCTCTTGGAGTGGAAGGAGTTAAGATAGTGCCCTGGGCATAATAGTTTACCAGAAGCCCTGTGCCTGCTGGTGGCTGTAGTTACCTTCTCCCCTTTCCCCTCCCCAACCCCACAAGTATTTCATTCTTCCTTGGCAGTATTTAGTAACACCTTCCCATTGGGTAAGACAGCCATCTTCCTTCTCAGCTTTCCTTTTCACTCCTTCAGGTTATAATGCATTGTGTTGCCTTTAATTATAAATAACTTCTGCTTGCTGTAAAGAGCTCTACCCTAAGAGTCTGGGGACCTGGGTTTCAGCTCTGGCTGCTCTGCCATGAAGTTCTTTGACCTTAGGTAGCTCATAATCCTTCCGGGTCTCAGTTTCTTCATCTGTGAAATGAAGGGGCTGGAGAAGATTTTTAAGTGCCCTTTCTGTACACATGTATCTTTTTATTAAACTAAATAGAACCCCCCTGGTCTTCCCCCTCTTTGCCCTCTGATGCTCCAGGTTCTACCTGGGCTCATCTCTCTTCTCCTCTCTCTTTTTCTTCCCTCCCTTCTCACTACCACTCAGGGCTAGGGCAGGGTAGGAGCTTTGGCCTGGCAAGGAGGAGGGGGAGGAGGAAAGAAAAGCCTCTGTGCTTTCAATTCCCTCCCCTCCATACCTGCCATACTTGCCCAGCCCCGTGTTTGTTTTGTTTGGCAGTTTCCCCAATCCCTGCTCTTTCTCCTAATCCTACCTGCCTACCCAGGTCCCAGCCCGTTCTTCACTCCACAGCCCTAATCCCTAACCCCAGCTCCTCGGACAAAATGCTTAAACCGGCCAGCCTCATTTCCCCCCAGGAATAGAAAGGAACTACTTTAACTATTTGTAGACTTAAGATTTCTTGGAGACCCGGAGATAGAGATCCGTGAGAGGCTTGGGGGCGGGGAGGGTTGTTTTAGCCCTTGTCTGTATCCCTGGTGTTGCTACCAGTGAAACTCCCTTGAACACTTCAAAAGCGATCACCACTGGGAGAGGCAATTACCGAAGTTGTGAGACTCTTCGGTTCTCCGGTTGGCCAAGAGGAGAGAAACCCTTTTTGGATGCTATGGGTGTTAGCAGGGGGAAAAGCCTGGTGTTCCCAGAAAAGAAGAAAGGTGATCAGAGAGCAGCCCCAGACAGGAAGATTCCCCTGACGATTCCCCAGAAGGTGACTCTAGCACCTCCTCCTTTCTTACTGCATCTTCTTTCTCCCCACCTTCCCCCAGGGTTTACTCTTAATCTTCCCTCTTGGAATATCTGCTTTAGGCCATAAGAGCAATTACCAGGCCTTGGAATTGGGGGGATCCTGGTCCCCATTGCCTATCTTGTGAAGAAAAACCTCCAAACTTGGTATCCTTATTAAGCATTTCTTTCTTTCTTTCTGTTTATTTTCATTGTAAATTACCCGAGGTCAGATAATCTAAATTATCTTTGTGTTCAGGAGTGTGCTGGTAAATGTTTAACAATCAGCTTCCTGAAAGAAATGAGCACCCTGTTAGGTTTAATCTGCTTTATCAGTGTTTTCTCCTAGACAATCAACAAAACAAGGGATGAAGCCCTAACTTGGGGCCTTCATTGATTAACTTGGAGACCAGGCTCTCGCAGAAAATTTAACAATCAGCTCTCTGGAGAAAGCTGGCTCAATACACTGAGTGTGGATCACACACAGAGCCTAGCTGAGTACTTTGAATGCTGGAGGCATCACTAAACTCTCACTGAATTGAACTGAGAGATTCAAGATCCCAAAGAAGAGCAATGCATACCCTGAAGTCTCAAAGCCTTGGTGAATAAATACATTTTCTCCTAGAAAGTCTTATCCTTGGGGAGGGGTCATTCCATAAAGAGGCTTTTGTGGACTGGCCTGGGAACCTACCTACCCCTGCAAACACTGTTTCCATTGGGGGAAAAGCCATTTGGAAATTCCAAACCACCTTACAAATAAACATTTGGAACACACCCCAGTTTGTTTATAAATGGGGGACCAATTGTACTTGGTAATACAATGGAGAAGGAGCACTAGATCTGCAGTCTGAAGTACTGGCTTTGAGCACTGGCCCTAGGATTTCCTATATGGTCTTTCTGCTCTGGACCTCAGTTCCTTCATCTGTAAACTGCAAGGATGATATTCTATGGTTGGAACTCCATTGAGTTGACAATTGAATCTATGGTTGAAAACTTTCCCTTGTAAATGCTGTGATTCCATGTAGAAGAGGGTTGAAGTGTTGTTTAGACTCAGGAGGAACCTTCTCTTTGACTTCTTCCCTTTGGTCTGCTTTCCAGCTCCGAGTCCAGTTATTAGGACCCAGGATAGAACCTTTGCCCATATTCTTCCTCCTCCAGTCCTCTTAGCCCCCAGCTCTCCAGGGATGAAGGCAAGATTTCTGTCCCCTTCCCCGGACACAGGGAGAAGAGGGGCTGCTAGGGAAAGATGGACAAGAGGGGAAAACCATTAAGATAAAGGGAAAGAATAAACAGAAACAGATGTCCCTTCTGCCCCTCCATCCTTAAACGTACTGGGAAACAGGAAATGATGATGGTAGTTGATAAGCAGCTCTTAACCAGGGCCAGGCCTAGGTACTTTGGAGCCTGGAGTCTAATCATTTTCTTGACTACCCTTCTCTCAGATCTTATGTTATTTTGCTTCTGTAGAGGGCATGCTGGGGGGCCCCCCAAAGAAAACCAATTCATATACATTTCTTTCCCTATGTTAGTTAGATTTAGCACCAATTGTCCTTTGTTGTTTTGTCCCAGCCCTTTCCCCCAAGGGAATTCCATTCTGCCTTCAGGATTTTGTACAGGTAGGTAGTGATCTCCCAACTCAGGAATGCCAGGCAGTGTCCCTTCAGCTTCATAAGAACGCCACCTTCCTTCAAGTCCTCCACCCAGGATTGCTCTCCCAACTTAGTTGGCAGATCAATCATTCAGTTCCTGGATGAAGATCTCTTACCTGCACACCAGGACATATTAAGCCCCTTCCCTCCTTTTCCTGGTATTCAACCATCCTGTAGGATGTCCTTGTAGGAGCAGATCTGAGAGCCATCTTTAGTTTTTAAAAGATCTCATGGGTTACCATAGCCAAAAAAGTCATCTTATTGGGGATGAACCTTCTCAACTTAGCTTGGGACAGTCCAGTACTTGAGAATACATTCTGCCCTTTGCTTGAAGTTTTCTGGAATCTTTCAGAGCTAATGTTCTGGTTACATAACCTCCTGGGTCACAATGTGGTATTCAAATTGACCCTTTGGGGAAGTTTCAGGGTCTAAGAAGATGATATCCACTGATCATTTCATTTTCACATCTCAGAACTCAATCATTTTTTAAAAAATCCTTACCTTCCATCTTATAATCAATTATGTGCATTGGTTCCAAGGCAGAAGAGCCATAAGGACTAGGCAATGGGGTTTAGGTGACTTGCCCAGGGTCACACAGCTAGGAAATGTCTGAGGCTAGATTTGAACCTAGAACCTCCTGTTCCTAGGTTTGGATCCCAATCCCCTGAGCTACCCAGCTGACCCCATAATCATTTGTTCTTCTGGAAGCCATATCTTTTTTCCCACATTAAGTTGTCTGCCCAAGTGCTCAATGATCCTTCTCTTTATCATGGAATTCCATCTGCATGCCAGATATGAAAGTGAGACTCAATGGCCTGTGATTCCCCTCTGGAACCCTTCTTATGACTGGAAGTTATGCTGACAATCTGCCAGTCCTTGTGCATAATCAAAGCCAGAACTAGAAATTATAGTGCTTAGGATCAGGGTGAATAGCATGAAATACAATCTCAAATTAATTTGTCAAGACTGGTAGAGAGACTCTAGGATACAAGTTGCTTGGGGCAAAGATCCTGAGATAATTTGAGATCATGATGAGGAGGGCACTGAGGGGAGTGAGAGAGGGCAATGAAAAGGGCAGGATGGGGCAAGGAAGGAAAGTAATGTTTATTAGATGTCTGATATGGGCCTGGTCCTGTGCTAAGTGCTTTACAAATATGATACCTTTTTTTGGAATCACAGCAACCCTGGGAAGTAGGTGCTATTATTATCCCCTTTTTACAGCTGTGGAAATGGAAGCAAACAGAAGTCAATCGACTTGAGTAAGATCAAGAAACTGAGTGTCTAAGACTGTTTTGCTTCCCTAGAAGTAAAAGAAAGATTTTCTCTCCCACCACCATCGCTAGGAACCACTGAGATTTATTGAGTAGGAGATCTGATGTAATCAGATCTATACTTTCAGAAAGACATTTTGGTAGCCAGGTGGAGGATGGATTGGAATATGGAGAGCCTGGAGGCATAAAGACTGAATGATGTAAATCTTTTACAATAATCTTGGTAAATGGAAAAAGTTTGGGCATGGGTGTATGAGTGGAGAGAAGTGAGGGGAACTGAAGGCTGTGAGTGTAGGCAGGTTTTTCAAGGACTTTGCCTGAGAAAAGGGGATGAGTTATAGGAGTGGGGCTAATGGGGTCTACTGAGTATTTTTTTTAAGGATGGGAAGACTTAGATGTGTTTGTTGGCAGCAGGGAAGGAACCAGTAAATAGGGAGAAATTGAAGATTAGAGAGGCTTTGATGATGGGGCAATCTGATGGGGAAGAAGATGGAAAAGGAGAGGATCAAAGGATCTGTTGGAGGTGTTATTCTTTACCAATGATTTGTCTCTGAATCCTTGTTTTCCTTCACAGCTTTACATGACACATCCTTTCTGAAGTCATGTCTGGTTTCCCTGGTTGAGGGGTTCTTAAGGGTTTGGTTTTTTTTTTTTTTTGCATCACAGGGTCCCTGGACAGTCTGGTGAAGCTTATGTACCACTTCTCAGAATGATATTTCTCCAATTCATAAAGTAAAAAATATAGAGATTTACAAAGGAATCCAGTTATATTGAAATTAAAATATTAATGTTTTGTCCATCCAAGTTCATGGAAATCCTGAAGTAAATCCAGACTTTTGGTTGAGTCCCTTCTCTAGTTGTTAATACTCTTCCTCAAATAACCTCATAGATTTGTGTAAATATTTTAAATCTCTGGAAGGAAAGAAACATTTATTAAAAGCCTACTCTGTGCTGGAGGCACTTTACTAAGTGTTTTACAAATATCATCTCACTTGATCCTCACAACAATCCTGGGAGGTAGGTACTATTATGATCCCCACTTGAAAGTTGAGGAACCTAAAAGACACAGAGGTTAAATGACTTGTCCAGGGTCCCACAGCTAGCTAAGATTTGACTTCAGTCTACCTGACTCCAGGCCTAGTGCTCTATAGAGAAATTTGAGCCCCTTGAGGGCAAGACTTATTTTTCATTTTGCCTTTCCATCCCACAGTGCCTAGCAAAGTGCCTCAGACCTAGAGAGTACTTATTAGATATTTGTTGAATAAAACTGAAGGAAAGGCAACCTGGGTATAGCACATTGTCCCAACACCCTGAACAAGGCTGACTTTTTTTTAAACCCTTACCTTCCATCTTAGAATTGACATTAAGAGTAGGTTCCAAGGCAGAAGAGCTGTAATGGCTAGATAAATGGCATTAATCTAGGAAATGTCTGAGGTCGAATTTGAACCCAAGACCTCCTGTCCCTGTATCTCCCTAGCTGCCCACTAAGACTGACTTTCAATGAGATTAAGTGTCAGTGGTCATTAAGGACAATGAGGCAGCAGCTCACTCAAGGGGTTAGTCAGCCAGACAGTCAGTTGGTCTATAAACATTTATTAAGGGAGTGTGCCTGACTGTGCTAGGTGATAGAAATACAAGGAAATGCAAAATTAAGAGTTGGCTTTGAAGGGCTCAAAATCTAATGAGGGAGAGAATATGCCCAGGGCTACCTGAGGGAAGGGCAGCATTTCTAGGAGTTATCCTTCTGGCTAAAGGAAGCTCCATTTGCTCAGTCTCTCCATTGACCTCTACTTGGACTGGCAAAGAGAATCCACATAAGAGAGGTGGAAACATTTTCTTTGTAGACTACAGACAGGGAATGGAGATGTAGTTTCCCTGAAGAGAAGAAATATCTAATGAAGCAAGGCAAGGAAAGAAACTGGAACCTTGATCCTAAGCCTTCAATGCTATTCACACCTCTGATAATGATATTTATGATGAGGAAGATTGTCTTTGGAAGTATCCTTTAATAGCAAAAGGGACTGATTCAGAGAAAACTTCTATGAATTAACATAGAGGAAGACACAAAGAATCAGGCAAACAATTTGCACCATAATAACAAGACAAGGAGCAACTAGGGAGCACAGTGGAGAGAGCCTCAGCCCTGGAGTCAGGAGAACCTGGGTTCAAATTTGGATTCAGTGTTGATTCTAGCTGTCACTTAACCCCAATTGCCTAGCCTGGATTCTTTTCTTAGAACCAATTTTAGGATAGTAGGTAAGGGATTTTAAAAAAGGAAGAAAAGAAAAAGACAACTAACTTTTAGAGACAAGAATTCTCACCAATCCATTGACTGAGCTGGATGGTGATAACAAAGAATGGATAAAGCATCTCTTTCTTGAAATGTAATACAAAGGATGCTGAATGAGACTTTTTTTTTTTTGGTGTGGCCAATGTGGGAATTTGTTTTGCATGATTATGCATGTTTACTATAAGGATTTTCTTTTCTTTTCATTTTAAGGGAGAGAAAATAAACTTTCATTCATTGAAAAAAAAAAACCTAAATTTAAAAAAGGAGCCATCTTCTTGGTTGCTAGAGGTGCTACTATAATTCCAAGGGAGATTTTGAGAGTGGGCGTCCTGAATAAAAAGAGAGGTTAAAAAATCATTCAGTCTTTTCCTCTATTTCCATCTTCTTTCCAATTCTTTGTATTTTCATTTTCTATCAGCTTAACTTCTTCCCTCTTAAGTTTTTTAACATCTTCCTATTGACTTGGGAGTCCATTGCAAGATGCCTCTCACCGCCCTTTTTTGAACTGCTTAATTCTTAATTTGAACTGCAGGGTAATATAATGGATAGTTAGCTGGCTGTCTTAGAGTAAGAAGAGCTGGTTTCAAGCCCAGCCCCTGACACATAGTAGCTCTGATCACTGGCAAATCACCTCAGATCCTTTCCTCCCAGGCAATTGTCTGAGGACTGTAAGTTAGAGAGGAGTAGCTGATCTGCATTCATGGAAAGAGCTCTGCTCTTTGGATGAAAAATCTCTCTCCTCATCTCAAAAAACCTCTCCTTTACCTCTAACCAGTCATATTTTGTGGACTTCGCTGTTTTAACTTTGATTATCTACTTTTTTGAAAACCACTTTGGTGTTTGCAATAGACCCTTCACCCTGCTGGGTATTTTCTTTGAATGGTTTTTGTTGTTATTTTAAATCCTTGGCACACACATTCTGGGCTTCTGTGATGAAATGGACATCTCCACAGGGCAGCCCCCAAACAGAAGGCTCCCTGGCTGGTTTCCCACAGTCATCCCTCTTGGGTAATGATGCATACCATGTACGATTCCTATTGGTCCAAGAACAATCTTGGAGTCCCTGTTTCATTGGCTCGGAGACTGTTCCTGAACTAATGACTGCCACTGCCCCACTGGGAAGGCATGGGCACCATCTGAGGTTTGCAAGCAGAATCGTTTGTGTCTCGTCTCTCGCCTTCATCATCCTGCTCCCCCTTCCCCGCCTTTATCCAATTCATTATTTTGCTTCCTCCTACTACAACGTGCTTCGCTTTCCATTTTCGAGGCTCCCACACTAATCTGCGGTCCTTCTCTCCCCCTGACCCAAATCTCTCTACTACCCAATCCTTCCAGGACGCTAAACCCGCTCCAAGCACTCCTCCTCCCACTAGGAAGCTTTCTCTGATTAGACCCCACCCACTCTGATTGTTCTTTTACCTAGCGCCCGCCCTCTTCGCGTGTCTGTTGTTTGGCCAGTGCTCACAGGAGTTTTCCTATTATATTTCCCTTCTCCCTTCCTCCCTATCCCCTCACCCCCAACCCCCCACTCCCAATCCTGGGGCCAGGCTTTAGGTTCTGGTTTCCTGATTTCTCGTTCTGTAGGGCGAAGGTGATTAAATGTTTCGGGTCACAGACAACTCAAAGTGCTTTCTCGCACTTAACAAGAAATATTTGCGCTCCTCCGGAGAACATTTCTTCTTCGTCTTCTTTTTTTTTCCCAATTGCCTCACATCCAGCTTATTTTTAGCAGCGGCAGAAAGAATCAGGACGCTAGTGTAATGAAAGGAGTGCTCCTTGTCAAACCTCACAAACCAGCTCATCCCTCACCACCCCCTCCTCCCTCCTCACTGAGCGGTCATTGTTCTCCTTCTTTGCCTCTGGTACGGAAGAGGCTGAGCCTGGGCCGAGCGGCACTGCTGCTGCTTTGGGCAGAGCAGGTGAAGAAGAAGAGGAAGCCCCAGCCGCGACCACCGGGCATGACACGGGCGAACCGTGGGCATCTCGGCAGATGGCATCTCAGGCTCCTCTTCCCCTGCGCCTTCCAGGCTCAGCACCCAGGAGAAAGCCTCCAAAGCAGCTTTGTGCTCCCCATCCCCCCCGCACCCCCCACCCCCGCCTGCTCCTTCAAAGGCAGGCGGCACCTTTAACCCAGCGCTTTCCCTAAGGAAAGAGCCTGCCTTGGGGAGGCGCAGAGGACGGCCGCGGCTGCCAATCACCGGGCAGCGCACGTGCTGCACGTTGCGGTCGGTCGGCTCGCCGGCTCGCCGGCTCTCCGCCTGCCACGCTGCTGGCATCCTAGGGAGGGCAGGAGGAGGGAGAGGGAGGCAGCCTATAGGGCTCCCCACCTCCCTCACCAAGAGAGAAAACCCTCAGCTCTCTCCCAGGCACTTCACAAACACGGGTTGACGGCTGCGAAGTTGGGTCCACTGCAGCTGTAGGAGTGAGGTCTTCCCGCTACCTAAAAGTTGTCCCTGCGATTTACATGGGATCCCTGGAGCTGGGGCTGGGGGTAAGGGGACTTCTTCCACCACCCTATCCCAGTGCTTCAGCAAAGATGGTAGGGATGACCCTCACTCGCCTAGGGGCATCGGAAAGAGAATTTAAATGCCGGGACCCCGACGTTTGTTCTAGCAAAAAACAGGCTGGTTTGTAGAAGACAGGGACTTTTTTTTTTACTTTGGTTTCTACCTATTGCCTTCAGAACCCACCAATGTCCCCCATCCCACCAAATTTGTAAATATCCAAGAGACTGAAGCCACGCAACAAAAACCCGAGAGTCTGTGGAATGCCACAGTGCTGAAAGAAATGAGGAAAAACATGTTTGAAGAGTGAAAGCAGCAGAACCAAGAGAGCGGCTTTTCAGTGACAGCAATATTGTTCAGAGAAAGACTAAGCCATACTGAGTAACAGGAACATTCAAACCAGCTAGGAAGGACTCAGGAAGCAAAATGTCATGTGCAAACTACTTGCAGAGCAAAAAATAAAGGAATTTTGGTGGGGAAGGCACTAGTAACTGGGGGTGGCCTGGAGTGAAGGCAGTTCACATGGAATTCCTCCAGTTTATTATTCCTTTGAGCACATCCAGAGGGAGTAGAAACACAGAAGAAAAACAACTACTTGATCACATGGGTTGATGGAGATATGATTGGGGATGGAGACTCTAAATGATCACCCTAATGCAAATATCAATGGTATGGAAATGGGTCACTTGACCAATGACACATGTAAAACCCAGTGGAATTGTGTATCAGCTATGGGAAGGGGTTGGGAGAAGGGGAGGAAAAGAACATGAATCATGTAACCATGAAAAAAATATTCTAAATTAATTAGTTAAATAAAAAGTTTCAATTTTAAAAAGTGGAGAAATGTTGATAATGTAACTCAAACTTAAAATTGTGCCATATATATATGCACACACACACACACACACATATATGTGAAAGCCAGTTATTGAACTTTTTACCAGTATAGCATTTCATCTACTCCCTCTATTCTACTTAAGTGATTTGTTCTGTTTGTTTTTGTTTTTGTTTTTAGAAAGAACTATCAGCATGTGAGTGCAGATTGAACCATGCTATTTCTTGTCTTATTTTCTTTATCAGGAAATCAAAGCCTTGTCTGGAAGGGGTGGACATAGACAATGTGAGGCATTGTAAATGGGAATTGGAAAGCACCAACAAGTAGGGGGTTTAGGGAAAACTTCAGATAGGAAGAGATCTCTTAGGTGAATACATTCCAGTAATGAGGGATGGCTGGTACAAATGTTCAGGGGTGGGAAATGGAATATTGAGCTGGAGGTACAATTAGTAAACCAGTTTGGATGGAATACAGAAGGTTAAGAAGGTGAATGATGTGAAAATTCCTTGCGGGCAGGTACTATTTTGTTCTTCTTGGTATCATCAGTGCCTAGAATGGGACCATATATAGAGTTAGTGCTTAGTAAATGGGGCAATTAGATGGTGCAGTGGATAGAGCTGGATCCTGGAGTCAAGAAAACCTGAGTTCAAATGCAGCCTCAGATACTAGTGACACTGGGTATGTCACAATCCTTCTGGTCTCAGTTTCTTCATCTATAAAAATGAGCTGTAGAAGGAAATGACAAATCACTTCAATATCTTTGCCAGAAAAACACAAACCAACACAACGGGGGTCACAAAGAGTTGAACACAACAGAATATACCACTAAATGTTGGCTGAATCTCATTTTTTCTGACTTTCTCCAAGGCTTAGCTCAAACCCCACTTTCCATAGGTGACCTTTCCCAATGCTTCCTTCTCACCCCTCCCAATTTTAATTTCTTCTGTACATACTTATGTGCTCCTAGTTATTTACATGTTGTTTCCCCATTGGAATGTGAGCTTCTTGAGTGCAGAGATTGTTTCTTGCTCCAATGTGTGTCAAACTCTATGTAGGTGCATGTTGTATGCCTAATAAATGCTCATTTACTGATGATTATAGCCAGATTGAGGCTTTTCCATACTGGTTTGAGGATCTTGTACTCGATCCCAAATGCAGTGGAGAACCACTGAAGGTTTTCCAATAGATAAGCGACCATTCAGCTCCTTTCTAACTTTGAATTCCATGATTAGGGCATGAACCAAGGTGATGGCAGCACCAGAGGAGAGCTGAGATGAAGATGATGAAGATTAAACCAGGCAAAGAAGACAAGTCTCCTGAGGAATTCAGACTCCTTTCTCTCCCTCCTGCTTACTTCTATACTGTGTTCATTTAGGAACACTAGCACTCACAGTTGCTGCCCTTTGCCTTAACAAAGGGTTAATTACACCCTTTCCAATGGCTCTTTGCTCTCTCACTAGCCTCTCAAGGGCTGGTGCCACTGCTGCTGACTCAGACTCTTTCATAATATCCTTGTTGACAAGATGGGGAAATGTAGGCTGGATGGTTGGACAGTGGAGTGTATTTGTAGTTGCTCCAACATCTGTTTCCAAAGACAGTTGATTAATGGATCCATGTCAGCCCGGAGAGAGGACTCTAGGAGAATGTTAAAGGACTCTGTCTGTGACACTGTCTTCTTCGAATCTTTTATCAGTGACTTAGATGAAGACATGCTTAATAGATTTGCAGATGGTGCAAAGGGAGGAATGATAGCTAATAAATGGAATGACCAAGTCTACATTTTAAAATATCTTTGAGCCAGAACTAATAAGATGAAATTTAATAGAGACATGTTTAAAATCTTACACATAGGTTAAAAATTTAAATATACCTATAGATGAAAAGCTCAAAATCAAGGGGAGCTAGGTGGCTCAGTGGATTGAGAGTCAGGCCCAGAGATGGGAGGTCCTGGGTTCAAATTTGGCCTCAGATACTTCCTAACTGTGTGATCCTGGAAAGTCACTTAACCCCCACTGCCTAGCCCTTTTTGCTCTTCTGCCTTGGAACCAATATGTAGTATTGATTCTAAGATGGAAGGTAAGGGTTTGTTTTTTTTAACTAAACATGGAAAGACTTAAGTGAAATTATGAAAGTGAAATGAGAAAAACCAAGAGACATTATATATAGCAACAGAACTATTGTTGGAAGAATAACTTGTATATGTCCACCTCCAGAGGAAGAACTGATAAAAAGAAATAAGCAGAAGATATATATGTATATGTATGTATATATATGTCAAATGATAGATTTTCTAATGGGGAGGGGTGAGGGGACAGAGGGAGGGAGTTACCTGGCTATTTTAATGTGACAACAAACGAACAAATAAATTTAAAGTTAAAAGGAAAAAAGGAAGCCATTCAAACTTTGCCAGAATTCCTCTAATGAAGGAGCCCTGACTGTCTCCCAAGGAAATTCATTCTACTTTTGTATAGTTCTAATTATTCAGCAGTTTTTCCTCATCTAAAGCTAAAGTGGTATCTGTGTAAAGTCCACCAGTTGCTCCTAGTTCTGTCCTCTGGGGCCAAGTAGAATAAATTTAAATGCTCATTCATGTGACAGTTTTCTTTCTTTTAAAAAAATTAGTCCATTACATCAAAATTCCCAGGTATCTATCTATCTCCCTCCCTCCTCGAACTAGAGAAGGCATCATTTGATTATCTATCTATCTATCTATCTATCTATCTATCTATCTATCTATCTATCTATCTCTGTCTGCCTATCTATCTATCTGTCTATCTACCTATCTATCTATCTATCTATCTATCTATCTATCTATCTATCTCTGTCTGCCTATCTATCTATCTGTCTATCTACCTATCTATCTATCTATCTATCTATCTATCTATCTATCTATCTATCTGTCTGCCTGCCTGTCTATCTATCCGTCTCTCTCTCTCTGTCTGTCTGTCTATCTGTTTTATCTATCTATCATCTATCTGTCTGTCTGTCTGTCTATCATCTATCTATCTATCTATCTATCTATCTATCTATCTATCTATCTATCTATCTATCTATTTTTCTCCCTATCTCTATTTCTCTATCTATGTATGTATGTATTTCTCTATCCACACATATGTATGTAGAACACCATATATCATTTGTTTCTCTTTATCAAGTCTTTCTTGAGAACTGAACATATACAAATTATGTTCGAAATATTTCTGTGATGGTCTTTCAAAGACCTGATGACAGCTATCATCTCCTCCCTATACCTTTTCCTCTTTAGGCTAAACATCTTCATTTCTTTCAACCAATTCTCCTATCTCAAGCCTCTTCACTCTCCTCTGGAACCTCTTTAGCTTATCCTCATTATTCCTAAAATATGGCACAAAGTTGGGATTTTACCAAAGCAGAGGAGAGCAGGACTATGATCTCCCTAGTCTTATATAGTTCCTACAAAATATTGGTCCTTCCACATCTATATCTAGATGCCCCATAACTGTTCGGTCAGTTTTTTAAAAAATTTAATTTAAAAAGTTTTTAAATTTAAATTTTATTATTATTTTTAAAACATTGTTCTATGTTAACATGAAGTTGGTTTTTTTCCCCCATCATACTGTGCATTGGTTCCGAGGCAGAAGAGTGGTAAGGGTTAGGCAATGGGGGTTAAGTGACTTGCCCAGGGTCACACAGCTGGGAAGCATCTGAGGTCATATTTGAACCTAGGACCTCCCATCTCTAGACCATGCTCTCAGTCCACTGAGCTACCCAGCTGCCCCTGAGTTTTCTCTTTGATTTGGAATCCTAAGGGTTGCTCCTTGTTCCTTAGGATATTAATGCAGGGCTGGCTACAAAATCAAGTCTAGCCTGTGACTCCTACATTCATGTGGCTTACCCTCCTGAGACTTCATTCCCTCCCACCTAGAAAAGAAAAGGGCAAAAGAAAAGGGCAGGGACCCAGGCCCATAACTTGGAGCCATATGGCCTTAGGGATGAGGAAGGACTCTTTGCCCTTCCCCTTGAGCCATGGTCTCTTGCCAGATGAGTGCTGCTAAATAGGATGAAGTGATAGAAGTTGACTAAGGACTTTGGAAAGTCCTTTCCAAAATAGCCAGTTAAAAAAACCTCTCATTCACCTTGTAGTTGGCCAATCAAAACTAGGTAGAGGATTCATTGTTTCTCCAAGGCACTTCCTTTATTGCATCATGATTTTTCCAGATGTAGCTCTATATGGAAAGAGATCATAAGAACAAGCTGATGGAGCCTGTGCATGTCTTGGAGCCCATTACATGTGTTAAAAAAATTCAACTTCATCTTTTCCTTTGAAAATATTTTGTGTATATTTCATAATATACTAGTAAAGTGATATAAGTACATTGGGTAATTTATAAAATATATACATATATTTGGGTATACATTTACAATTTTTTAACAATAGGAAGATGAAATTTAAAAAAGTATGGGAGGGGGGAAACTAGGTGATTCAGTGGATTGAGAGCCCAGTTTAGAGACAGGAGGTCTTGGATTCCAATTTGGCCTCTGACACTTTTTAGCTATGTGAACCTGGGCAAGTCACTTAATTCCCATTGCCTAGCCTTTATGCTCTTTTGTCTTGGAATCAACACACAGTATTAATTCTAGCACACCAAGTAAGGGTTTTTTAAAAAGTATGGGGACTACTAGTCTATTCTACCTCTTTTTAGTTTCCTCATAAGAAAATCCTGAGTGGGCAGCTGGGTGGTTCAGTGGATTGAGAGCCAGGCCTAGAGACAAGAAATCCTGGATTCAAATCTGACCTCAGATACTTCCTAGCTGTGTGACCCTGAGCAAGTCACTTAACCCCCATTGCCTAGCCCTTACACTCTTCTACTTTGGACCCAATACATAGTGTTGATTCAAAGATGGAAGGTAAGGGTTTTTATCTAAAAAAAATGAAAGAAAGAAAATCCTGAGACATTTTTGTTAAATGTTGGGGGGGCACCTTCAGTGCCCTTGTATGGTAGGTACCCCAGACAAGGCTATCACAGGTTCAAAGTATTCTGTGGGTCTACATTCACTTGAAACCATAGCTTATAACCTCCTCCCTATGTGTTTTTCTTTTTCTTTTTTCTTTTAGGAAGACAGATAACACAAGTAGTTCAAGACCTGCCAAAGTAAGAAAAGGATATTTTTATATTATTTTATAAATATTTTCCCCATAAATCTTGGCATATCCTCTCATAAAATCTACATACCTTAAAGTAGAGGAAAAGGGAATGTATGTGGGGAACATTCATATTGGGAAATACTTATAGCGAATGTGTATAAGGAACCTACATGGAGAGGCACACAGTTTGGGGTAACTCGGCAGTGCTGCCAATGTCTTCTGGTCATTGCCCTGCTTCTGTTGGGCCTGCTTTCTGCTAGCCTCTCATGGTACACAGCATTGGCCAGATGCTTAGGTTCTAGTGAGGCTTGTTGGTGTAGCCTGTCATCTTTGCCAGGTATTGCTGGTCTCTGTTGGTCATTTTGGGGCACCACTGTACTGGGCAAGAAACTGTAGAGCTCTTTGCTGTGTTCTTAGTTTCTGGCTTCAGCTGGAGTCTTTAGCCAGAAAACAGAGTCAAAATTAATCCAGGTGATTGGGAGGAATAAGCATTTATTGAATATTTACTTTGTGCCAGGCGTCGTGCTCTCTCATATGGTCCTCACAACAATTCTGAGAGCTAAGTGTAGTTATCATTCTCTTTTTATGTTTGACCAGTGCTTAAGGGTTAAATCTGTCTTTTTCTTCTTTTTTTTTTGGACCAATCAGGGGTTGCATCTCTGTCATAAACCTCATTCTGACTTTGAGTCAGAAAATCCCCATTTCTTGTGGCTTACATTTGGCATGATCAAATACTCTCAGACTCATCAACCCTTTAGAGGGGTCTAACCTTTTTAGTGTGTGTCATGGACCCCTTTGGCAGTGTTGGGAAGCCTATGACCCCTTCTCGGAAAGATACTTTTAGATAACTGGAGGAAATGCCAAATTTCAGTTAGATGTTAGTGAAAGTAAAGATATAACTTTTTTCTCATCCAAGTTTATAGACCCCTTGAAATCTATCCATGATCGACCCCGGGCAATTAATTCCATTTGCCTAGTCCTTTCTGCTCTTCTGCCTTGGAAAGAATACTTAGTATCCACTATAAGACAGAAGTTAAGAGTTTAAAGAAAGAAGAAGAAAGAAGGAAGGAAGGGAGAAAGAGATCATTCACAATCCCTGGGTAGAAGCTACTCTTGGAGTTCAGAATCCCCCAGTTTTTCAATTATAAATATACAAAAGAGTGAGAAGCAAAAAAGACAATGAGATCAAACTAAGCCCATGGGGCAAGGTCATGATCTTTTCCTAACTTATTTCTTGGTCTTTCATACTCCCAGGCTCTAAGATTTATCAACATGTAGCTTTTACGTTTCCCTGATTGCTGAGTTGTCTGTACATCCACTTTGATCTCTGGAGAAAATGTCTCCTTTTTCTCTCTTAAGGTTGTGCAATGGATAGAGTGCTCAGCCAAGAGTTGGGAAGACCTGAGTTCAAATCCAGCCTCAGATACTTAATAGCTGTGTGAACCCCCATCCCCTAACCTCCTGCAAGTCATTTAAACTCTGCTGCTTTCATTTCTTCAACTGTAAAAGGAAGATAAGAGCAACCAACTCCATTTATATTTATAAAGTGGCTTTATAAAGCCTAGTGCCTGGTACATAGTAGAAGCTTAATAAATGCTTATTTCCTGCCTCACCAGAATTGATTCTCTTTGTTTTCAGAAGATGATTCTAAAGAACTCTCCTTCCTACTTGAGCTGAGTCCCCCTGTGGAATCTTCATACTTGGCATTTTTACTTAGCCTTTTTCTAAACCCTCTGAAATTCATTTTAACAAATCCAGATGTGTCAAACTATGCCTAGGTTTCCCCTGGCTCCACAGATGGTACAGTGGAGCAATTTCCCACCTCCTCTTTTTTTGGATAATATAAGAAAAGACTTTGAGGTAGCACAGTGGATAGAGGGCCAGGCATGGAGTCAGGAAGACCTGGGTTCAAATCTGACCTCAGGTATTTCCTAGCTGTGTGACCCTGGGAAATTCAATTAACCCCAATTGCCTAGCCCTGTCCACTCTTCTGTCTTAGAATTGATACTAAGACAGAAGGTAAGGATTTCTTTTTTTAATTTTTCCCATGGTTACATGATTCATGTTTTCTCCCTCCCCTCATCTCTCCCCAACTCCCGGGGTTGACAAGCACTTCCACTGGGTTAAACATATATATGTTATTACTCGAACCCATTTCCATATTATTCATTTTGTAAAAGAGCAGGCCTTGAAAACCAAAACTCCAAACCGCATACCCATATAAACAAATAAGAAATCACATATTTTCTTCTGGATGGAAGATTTTTTTTTAAATAAGAAAAGAACTTTGGAACATGAGCTGACAGTTTGACTTGGTTACCAAAAAAAGGGCACAGCTATGTGGCACGGTGGATAGAACACTACGCTGGAGTCAAGAAGATCTGTGTTCAATTCTGGCCTCAGACACTTATTAGCTGCATGACTTTGAGCAATTCACTTAACCCTGTTTGTCTCAGCTTCCTATCTGTACAATAAACTGGAGAAAGAAATGGCAAACCATTCCAGTACAAGAAAACTCTAAATGAAGTCACAAAGAGTCCAACACAACTGAAACGACTAAAAAAAAGCTAATTCAGGTAAGTATGGTGTCAAGCTACAGATGTGATAATTCCACTGCATTTAGCATGGGCATTCCATATCGGGTATATTGGCACAGGGATGCTGCATAGATAGAGCACGGACTGGCATGCCTGGACACCTGGCTCTGTGAACGAATGCCCACATGTTGGGCTCGGTTCTAGATGTCACACCAGGATTATCATGAGATCCCAACTTTATGCAGGCTTTTGTGTTTACAGATCATTTCAGAATCAGAACCTCTACCTGGGACTTTGACTACAAATATTATGCTCCTTCTGCTATACCTTACTATTTGCCTATATAAGATGTTTGATAGAAAAGGGGCTTCTTGGCTTGGGGGGCAGTATGGGTGGCTTAGTGGACAGAGTCAGCCCTAGAGATGGGAGGTCCTGGGTTCAAGTTTAGCCTCAGACTCTTCCTAGCTGTGTGACCCTGGACAAGTCACTTAAACTCTAGTTGTCCTTAGTGTTGAAGGTAAGGGTTTAAAAAGAAAAGAGAAGAGAAGGCATGGAGGATAGAGTGAGAGGGGCAGAAGAGAAAAGTCATCTAATATTTGAAGGGCTACAAAGAGAGATTATAATTACTCTGTATGGTTTCAGAGAGGAAAAGTAGGACCAATGATTGGGAATTATAGGGAAGTGGATTTCACCTCAATGTAAGGAGGAACTTTCTGACCCTTAGAACTATCCAAAAAATGGGAAGAACAGATTTGTGAGGTAGTGAGCACCCTGTTACAAGAAGTATTCATGTACAAGCTGGATGACCACCTATCTGAGATGTTGTAGAAGATATTTCTAAATTGTTATGAGATGCACTAAATATAGGGCTGGTCATTCTTCCAGACAGTCTGGCTGGAAACCTTGGAATTATTTTTGACTCAGCTCTTTCCTTTCTCATCCAAAGCCTGCTTCTAAGCCCTTTTGTTTACTTCCTTGCAATGCCTTTCCTATCTTTCCATTTCTCTTTTCCTACTACCCTTGCTGTAGGCTCAGCCCCTCAGCTCCTCCCTCCTAGATCTTTGCAATAGTCTCCTAGCCAGCCTCCCTGACTCCAGTCTCCCTCTTTCTTCTCTCTAATCTATCCTGCATACCACCACTTATCTTTAAAAAGCACTTTAATTAAGTAACTTCCCCGTTAACAGAACCCAGGGGCTAGGGGGAATTGGAACAGAAAGCAGGGTGGGGAGCTAGCTTCAGAGGCTGGCTGCAGACATAATCAAGCTCCCACAAAGTCCCATGCATCCCGGGCCATTCAGTTTAACCAGACAAACATGTGTTAAGTGCCTACTATGTGTAGGGTCCTAGGGTCCATATGCAGTGATAGTCACGGTACTGACTCTGCTCTCAAGAAAGGAGCATGAAGTATGATGATCAACTGAGAATGACAATTATTGTCAAAAAGGCAAGGACACAGGACAACCCCAAAGGACTCATGCCCCCAAAGGGTGCCCCCTGCCACTGAAGGAACATGGACCAAATGCAGATTGAAATAGATCTTTCTTCACTATATTTCCTCCATGACTTTTTCTCTAGTATGTATAAGCAAGATGTGCCTTGCTTCACAACATGGCAATCATGGACATCTGTATTATATGATAATAGATGTACAACCTATATCATATTACCTGTATTCTTGGCTAGGAGGAAGATGTGGGAAAGAAGGAGAGAACATAGATTGCAGAATGTCAGAAAACGAATATTAAAAATTATATCGATGTAATCTCGAATAACAATTTTAAATTTGTAAAAAAAGAAATGGGCAACTATTAACAAGCACATGAAGAAGTGTTCTACATCTCTTATAATCAGAGAGATGCAAATCAAAACAACTCTGAGGTATCACCTCACACCTAGCAGATTGGCTAACATGACAGCAAAGGAAAGTAATGAATGCTGGAGGGGATGTGGCAAAGTAGGGACATTAATTCATTGCTGGTGGAGTTGTGAACTGATCCAACCATTCTGGAGGGCAATTTGGAACTATGCCCAAAGGGCGACAAAAGAATATCTACCCTTTGACCCAGCCATAGCACTGCTGGGTCTGTACCCCAAAGACATAATGGACACAAAGACTTGTACAAAAATATTCATAGCTGCGCTCTTTGTGGTGGCCCAAAACTGGAAAACGAGGGGATGCCCATCAATTGGGGAATGGCTGAACAAACTGTGGTATATGTTGGTGATGGAATACTATTGTGCTCAAAGGAATAATAAAGTGGAGAAGTTCCATGGAGACTGGAACAACCTCCAGGAAGTGATGCAGAGCGAGAGGAGCAGAGCCAGGAGAACATTGTACACAGAGACTAATACACTGTGGTATCATCGAACGTAATGGACTTCTCCATTAGTGGCGGTGTAATGTCCCTGAACAACTTTCAGGGATCCAGGAGAAAAAAAACACCATTCATAAGCAAAGGATAAACTATGGGAGTGGAAACACCGAGAAAAAGCAACTGCCTGAATACAGAGGTTGAGGGGACATGACAGAGGATAGACTTTAAATGAACACTCTAATGCAAATACTATCAACAAAGCAATGGGTTCAAATCAAGAAAACATCTAATGCCCAGTGGACTTACGCGTCGGCTATGGGGGGTGGGGGGGAGGAAAAGAAAATGATCTATGTCTTTAACGAATAATGCTTGGAAATGATCAAATAAAATATATTTAAAAAAAAAAAAAGAAATGGGCATTTTACCAGTGGAAATCACACAAAAATGCTAATTAGACTCTAAGTGATCACCCTAATGTAGATATCAATAATATGGAAATGGGTCTTGATCAATGACACATGTAAAACCCAGTGGAACTGCTTGTTGGCTGGGGGCAGGGGGAGTGGGAGGAGGGGAGGAAGATAACATAAATCATGTAACCATGGAAAAATATCCTAAATTAGTTAATTTAATAAAAAATTTCAACTAAAAAATGCTACATTTCCAGTTGCACCCTATGGACTGTTTGTGGAGCCTTTTTATCTGACACTTAACTACAATCTTCTATATATTTTGTCTCCTCCTATTAGAATGTGAGATGCTTTGAGATTAGAGACATCTAATTTCTCTATTTGTATCCCTAAGACAATGGGAATGTGTTTTGTACATGATAAGGGCTTAATAAATGTTTTAAAATTCAGTTCTTAATTCATTTATTCAATGTGTTGGGTGAAAGGTCACTGCTCTGGTCTTGAAGTTGTAGCATTCTGCAGGAAGGGGTAAAGTCTCCAAAGCGGCACCAACTTTATCCAACCCAGGACAGCCCGGTAGAGATGGAATCAAAATGACTTGGCAGCTGATTGAACATGGGGAGGGAAGGAGGAAGCAAAAATGACACTAAGATGAACTGTTTTGAGGGACTCTTACACATGCTCTCAAGCCTCTTCACTCACCAAGCTGCATGTTTGTTTGTGATCCCCTCCCCATCTGCCAGGGCTCTCTTTCCCATGCAATTGCTATTTGAAAGAAAGAACCATGCCAATCAGATATTGCATCTGCCAAGGCTTTGTCATTACCGTCTCTCCAATGCTGATATTGCTCCATGGGGATTGGCACTAGGACTCAGGGCACTTTCAGACGCAGGGCTCATAGCATCATCAGACTGTGCCAGCCTCTACTCAGCCCAAGCTTGTACACTTTTCACATCCTGCATCATGCCCCCCTCCCCAGCCCTCCAGGGATCCACACCTGAAAGGCCCAAACACAATCTCAAATTGCTTAGAGATCAGCACCTGAACAAACAATCTCACTGATTCCCAGCACGCACTGACACTCCCCCCACTGATGGAGTATTCCACTTACTGATAATACACTGACTCAGAGTTCTATTGCACACACCCAAGGGACTAAGTCCTTGGTCTCTTGGTCCTCTGATAGCCTCCGGGAGCCAGCCCTTCCCCTCCTCTCTTTTCCCCTCCCCAGAGTGTCCTGTTAGAAGAACATCCTGCTACACTCTTACGATCTGGGCAGCTGGGAGGCCGCTTCACCTCAAAGCAACTGCTTGGCTCTCAAGTCAGACATCTCCACACATCTCCCCTCCTTCCACTCAGCCAACAAGAGATAGAGATGGAGTGATCAGAGTGAACAGCCTGGGTGACTGGAAGAATGGTGCCATAAATGGGTATAGGGAACTTGAATCTAAGACCTCCTGTCTCTAGACTTTGCTTTCAATCCACTGGGCCACCCAGCTGCCCCCCAGACATGGGGAGTTTGAAGTGTTTAGGGTAGAATCCAGGTGGCTGCATCTGTCAGATTATTTGGAAGTATGGATCAGAGCTCTAGGGAAGGGTTGGAGATGGAAACAAAGACTTGGAAGTTATTTGCAAAGAGGTTATATACCAGAATCCTTGTGAAGAGACAATGGCTCCAAGGGAGAGTATGGGAGAAAAGGAGGCCAAAGAGAGAACCTTGGGGGACCCTAATGTTAAAGGGTTGGAGGACAAGGAGGAGCAATAGAGATAGAGATGGAGTGATCAGAGAGGCGGAAGATGATAAGAGTAAAGAGGGACAGAAGCCAAGGAGTGGTATAGAGATGGGAAATGTAGGGTCCTGAGTGAGGAATAGCAAGAAGCTGAACTAGAAAGCATTTGTTAAATGCCTATTATGTTCCATGTACTGTGCTAAGCACTACAGATATCATCCCTGTGGGGTAGGTGCTATTATTATCATGCCCATGGGAGTAATGTGTAAGTAGATTAGAAGGTAAGAAGGAGCCAACTAGTAAAGGAAACCAAAGAATTTATGTTTGATCAAAAGGGTCACTGGAGTTTATCAAGAATGGAGAGCAGCCATATTAGACCAATGCTTTAGGAAAATCATTGGCAGCTAGATAGAGGATGGATAGAGAGAGATTTGAGATAGGGTGGCCAAATATAGGGTGACCATCTCTAGGCATTCTCTCTGACTGACCCCCAGGCTTGGAATGCTCTTCCTCCTTCTTTGTGACTCCTGATCTCCCTGGCTTCCTTTAAGTCCCAACTAACATCCTACCTGCTCCAGGAAACCTTCTCCAATCTTTCTTAATTCCAGTGCTTTCTGCCTATTATTTCCCATTTGTCCTGTACGTGATGGCTCCTCCATTAGACTGTAAGGCCCTTGAGGGGAAGGATGGCTGTCTTTGGCTTCTTTTGTCATCCCCAGGTCTTAGTACAATATCTGGCACATAATGAGCAGTGCTTAAAAATGTTTACTGATTGATTTGGTAACTGATCAGCTATCCTGGGTGAGTGAAGATAAAGAGTTGAGGATAACACCAAGAATGTGAATCTGGGCTACCGGAAGGATAGTTTTACCCTCAACCCTGATTTCCCTGATTGGGAAATTTAGAAGAAGGGATTGATGTGGGGGAAGATAATGATTTCTCTCTCTTTTTTAAACCCTTGCCATCTTTCTTGGAATCAATGCTGTGTGTTGGGTTCCAAGGCAGAAGAGTGGTAAGGGCTAGGCAGTGGGGGTTAAGTGACTTGCCCAGGATGACTCAGCTAGGAAGTACATGAGGCCAAATTTGAACCTAGGACCACACCCCCCCTCATCTCTAGGCCTGGCTCTCAATTAACTGAACCACCCAGCTGCCCCCAATGATTTCTCTTTTAAATATGTTGAATTTGACTGTCAGTTGGAGATGTATAGGAAGCAGTTTGTGAAGAATAAAAAATTCAAGGGTTTATATTATTTATAATAATTAGCATAAAATGTTATGGAAAGGGCTGGCCAAAGGGTTAAGAATAGGAAGCCAGGGAGGGACCATACAAAAGGAGCTAACATTTACACAATACTTTCAGGTTCATAAAGCATTTTCTTTGCAACCAAACTTGGAGGGACATAGTGTAGATTACATTTTTCAAAAAGGAAAAAAGTCTTAAAGAAGGCAGGTAGGGGATGCCTTAGTGCATAGAGCAAATACCTGGAGTCAGGCAGGCCTGAGTTCAAATCCAGCCTCAGACACTTACTAGCTATGTGACCCTCAGCAAGTCACTTAACCTCTATTTGCTTAATTTCCCCATCCGCAAAGTAGGGAAAATAATAGCCCCTACCTCCCAGACTTGTTATGAGGCTCAAATGAGATAATAATTGGAAAGTGCTTAGCACAATCCCTGGCACATAGTAAGCCCTATTACATGGTAGCTATGATGATGATGATGATGATGATGATGATGGTGATAGTAGACTTCTTAGACTATATCATTATATATGTTAGATATATAACAGATAGAATTAGCTCATACCACATTAGACTATGAAAGTCTTTCACACATCATTTTTAACATCAAGCAATATGATACATTCTGTCTTATTAGGCAACAAAGTTCACCCTTCACGGAGACCACCAGAGCTGCCAGTGAATAATATTGTATCTCATTCAACTTCTTTTAATGTGGGTGGGTGGGTTACCCTCCCTACCATCCTTAGGGCTGGTGGCTATTACCATGTCATATTCAATCTTCTTGACAAGGAAGGGCTCTTTTGCAACACTTCTTAATTGGACCAGCTGCAGATGGAGAGACTTTATCTCCTCAGTAGGAAAAGTTCTTTTCTCAGTAGGTTCATAATATGAAGTCTTGTAGTTGACATCGACCCCTTCCTTCAACTTCACTAAAAACACGTGGGCAAGGAACACTTACTGGGCTCATTGACGGGATTCTCTAAGCCGATTTTACAAATGGCGCCAGGGCTTAGGACAGAAATGATTCTTTTTCTTTACTTTCTTTCCCCTTCTAGTTACACTTAAGACAATATTACATCTCTGCCTTCCTGTCTTCATTAAGTGGATTGTCTCCAAGTGGATGGGTATTTATATGGAACTCTTAAAGAAAGATTAAGCTCACCAGATGAGTCTAAATCTGTTCCTTTGATGAAGGGCTCTTCAGTGAAATGGATCAGCTCCATACCATCCTAAATTTAGTCACTGCTGGATTCGCTTTCCTCTTATATACACTTAACCCAAACAAAGTGTTCTTTACTCATGGTTACTAAGGAGAGTATTCGTGTGATAAGAAGTAAACACACTGGGACTGGAGCCAAAGGTAAGTGTTTAAGTCCTACTTCTGTCACTTATTGCCTGAGTCACCTTGGATAAATCACACACTGTGGCTCTAAGCCTCAATTTCCCCACTTATAAGACATATTTTATAATACGTGGACAACCTCCCTGGGCTGCTGGGAGGAAAGAACTTTGTAAACTGTAATACACAATTGAAATTGGAGCTCTTGTAAGGAAATACTTTTTCTTAGGTTTCTTTGAACAAAGTTATGATGTCCAGAGCAGCTAGGTGGCTCAGTGGATTGAGAGCCAGACCTAGAAATGGGAAATCCTGGATTCAAAACCGGCTTCAGACACTTCCTAGGTAGTGTGACCCTGGGCAAGTTACTTAGCTCCCATTGTCTAGACTTTACCTGGGAACCAAAACACATTGTTGATTCTAAGCTGCTAAGTAAGGGTTTAAAAAAACAAACAAGCAAACAACCCCACCCCCCTTCATAGTTAAGATGTGCCATCTACTGCCTTCCTTGGGCTAAAGGAATTTTAATTTTTTGTTTCATTAATTAATTTTATTTTATTTTTTTGCATTTCTAACACCCAGCACAGTGCCTGGAACATAGATGTTTAATAAATACTTGCTAACTTTTCACTAACAACCCTTCTGGCTCTAAATATGTGCTGGAAGGCATAATGACTTTGTTTATTTGTTTTTTAAACCCTTACTTTCCATCTTGGAGTCAATACTGTGTATTGGCTCCAAGGCAGAAGAGTGGTAAGGGCTAGGCAGTGGGGGTTAAGTGACTTGCCCAGGGTCACACAGCTGGGAAGTGTCTGAGGCCAGGTTTGAACCCAGGACCTCCCATCTCTAGGCCTGGTTCTCAAACCACTGAGCTACCCAGTTGCCCCCTTTGGTTTGTTTTTTAAAAAATCAGATACTGCTGTGATTTCACTGGCATGGGGAATTCCTGCTCAGGAGCTTTTCTCTACTAATAGAGATTGTCATTGGCTTGGTAATTTATTCTTGGGCCAGGGTGTGTGCTGGTAAAGGCTTACTAACTCCCCCCCCCATGTCTGCATAACAAACTTTTCAGTTTAATTTGCATTATTAACATTTTAACAATATTAACATTTTTTCTATCTTCTTAAGTCTAGAAGTTTAAGTCCTTGATTTGTAGCATTTGCCAATTTCTGAGACATAAATATTCATACTGAAAATTTAACAATAAGTTTTCTCAAGTTGTCATTAGCAGACCACAGATAAGTGATGTTAAACTCACATAAGAATCCAGAAAACTAAACTTTTTATGAGTATCTCTATAGGACCAACAGTGACTTAGAAAATGAAATTTGCTTCATTGCTGGTGGAGTTGTGAACTGATCCAAGCATTCTGGAGGGCAATTTGGAACTATGCCCAAAGGGCGACAAAAGAATATCTACCCTTTGACCCAGCCATAGCACTGCTGGGTCTGTACCCCAAAGAGATAATGGACACAAAGACTTGTACAAGAATATTCATAGCTGCGCTCTTTGTGGTGGCCCAAAACTGGAAAACGAGGGGATGCCCATCAATTGGGGAATGGCTGAACAAACTGTGGTATATGTTGGTGATGGAATACTATTGTGCTCAAAGGAATAATAAAGTGGAGAAGTTCCATGGAGACTGGAACAACCTCCAGGAAGTGATGCAGAGCGAGAGGAGCAGAACCAGGAGAACATTGTACACAGAGACTAATATACTGTGGTATAATCGAACGTAATGGACTTCTCCATTAGTGGAGGTGTAATGTCCCTGAACAACTTGCAGGGATCCAGGAGAAAAAAACACCATTCTTAAGCAAAGGATAAACTATGGGAGTGGAAACACCGAGAAAAAGCAACTGCCTGAATACAGAGGTTGAGGGGACATGACAGAGGATAGACTCTAAATGAACACTCTAATGCAAATACTATCAACAAAGCAATGGGTTCAAATCAAGAAAACATCTAATGCCCAGTGGACTTACGCGTCAACTATGGGGGGTGGGGGGGGGGAGGAAAAGAAAATGATCTATGTCTTTAACGAATAATGCTTGGAAATGATCAAATAAAATATATTTTAAAAAAAAGATATTATTCACAAAAAAAAAAGAAAATGAAATTTGCTATGTTCTATTATATTTTTTATTTAATTACTTTGTTAAATATTTCCCAATTGCATTTTGATCTAGTTACTGCAGCACACAGTCATGTTGCTGGGGAGTATGTTTGATACCTCTATTCTAGGGCACTGCTGGAAGTTAAATTACTTATCCAAAATCATGCAACCAATATGTGTGAGAAGTAGTATTTGAACTCAGGTCTTTCTGCTCCAAAGCTGGTTCTCTAGGGAACAAGGACACTGAGTCCAATCATCTTCCTCTTGGTAAAACTACAGAATTTCAGGATTTCAGAGTGGGATGGATCTTCAGTTAGAAGCAATTTAGTTCAAATTTATTATTTTAAGCCCGTATCTTCTGTTTTAGAATCAATACTAAATATTGTTCCAATGCAGAAGAGTATTAAGGACTAGGCAGTTGGGATTAAACGATTTTCCTAGAGTACACAGCTAGAAATGTCTGAAGTCAAATTTGAACCCAGGTACTCCTGGTTCTAGGCCTGGCACTCTTTTCCTGAGCCACCTAGCTGCCCCTTAAATATACTTTAAAAAAGCTCAAACCTATCCTTCTGTCTTTGACTCAGTCTTGTGTATTGTTTCTAAGACAGAAGAGTAGTAAGGTGTAAGCAATGAGAATTAAGTGACTTGTCCAGGGTCACACAGCTAGGAATTATTTGAGGTTAGATTTGAACCCAAAATATGTCTCAGTCCACTGGGATACCTAGCTACCCCCTGCACTCCCAAATATACTTTTTAACAAATCTTAATACCTAATATTCATAACTTCATATTCAATCCTCTTTTTTTGTTCTTCATATATAAAAAATTATTATTATTAAGTGCCTACTATGTGCCAGGTACTGTCCTAAGCAATGGAGATCGTAATCACTTATATTGCTAGGATCTTGGAAACCAGTCCCTAATTAGGTCTCCCAAACCTGGACAACCATTGTGAGCTTATTCCATAGGAAAAAACAGGCTGGAGCTCAGGGGAGTTGGAGGCCCCCTTTCTGGGGCTAAGATGGAAAAAGGACCTTTGAAAAGGACTCTTCAGTTGGGCTCTTTTCACCAGTAATAGGAGAGCACCTCCACACCCCCAAGGCCGCAAGGCCCCATCGCCCTTTTCTCCTGGGCAAGTCTTTGTTCCAGTTTTGGAAAGTCTCTTTAGTCCTGAGTTTGTCCCCTTCTGTTGATTTCACTCCACTCTACTACTACCCTCTGAGCTCCAGGCTGTCCCTAGCCAACTTGTGGGAAAGCGTAGAACAAAAGATACCCCAAAAGAGACATCCCATAGCAAAACTTAAGCTGGCAAAACTCACCTTCTGACAGGCACCTGCCTCTTACCCAGGACCACCTGTCACATTCTTGCTATGGCCTTGAGAACTGAATGCTTGATCCCATCCCTTCCAAGGTATTTTCATTGGAGAGAGAAGCAACAGGGAGCAGACAATGCTTAATCAGGGAAAACAATGGGAAGAACAGGAAGTTAGAGGTCAGAATGGGCAGAGGATCTCATGCCAGCTGCCTCTTTTGGAGCTTTTAAACAGGGCCTTCCTCTCAGCTGTCACCTGCACCCCATTTGCATTGCCCCAGCAATGATCTGCCTTTGTCTCTCCTTCCTTGGCCCCCTAATCAATGATCTTTTCCTAGGCATTAAAGATTCCTCTGGCCACTGAATCCTACCAGATCAACATGTTGGCCTGTGCATAGTGTCTATGCCTCTTCACAGCTCAACTCTGAACTGCCAAGGCTAACTCTATTTTGATTCCATAGCTGGCTCTCTTCTTTGCTGCCACAGGTCCTATTCTTTAAAGTGCTTCTCTGAATCAGTATCTGTTTGGGACATGTCTCTGATTTGTTGCTGTGCCTCAAACCCTTAAAATTATTCTTCAACTTCAACTTCTTTTATTGGGAAAGTACTCTGCTACTAGATGTCATATTTGAAGACTCTGTGTGTGTGTGTGAAATATTTTTTTTAAATCTCTTTTCCCCATATCCCTTCCCTTTCAAGAGGTGAAAAAGTTTTGGGTTCTTTTCTGACTCTTAGTTCTTTCTTTGACGGCTTCAAACTTTTGAACTGTTTCTTTTAAGAGTCAGCCGGGAGGGCCATGACCATCTTGTCAGTCAATAGGATTGCCCCTTCTGGTCACTCAAAAGAAAAATACTTTGTAAAAGGATCACTGGGTGTTGGCACCTAATTAGTATATTAACACCTCATCATCTATTGATATCTATAATATCAACTGAACTGGGAAAGAGGGACTCTAAATCACTCCTTAAATATATGTACAAATACTCTAAACTGTATAAAATAGATTCAATCCTATTTTTCTATTCTTCTTTGAATTTGGAAGGGTATTTTTTAACATTTGTTAACTTCAAAAGGTTAGTGTATTTTTAAAAAGATGAAAAGAAAGGAAAATTGTCAGAAATTGAAGAAACCAATGAGCATAAGTTTCTGGGATTCAAAGCAATAAGAAAAACTCAGAAGAGACAGGGGTTCTGGCACTCTGCAGGCACTTTTATTGTTGAGTCATTTTAGTAATGTCCGACTCTTTGTGACTCCATTTGGGATTCTCTTGGCAAAGATACTGTAGTGGTTCGCCATTTCCTTTTCTAGCTCGTGTAACAGATGGGGAAACCAAGGCAAATAGTGTTAAATGTCTTGCCCAGCTAATAAGTGTCTGAGGCCAAATTTGAACTCAGGAAGACAAGTCTTTCTGACTCCAGGCTTGGTGCTTTATCCACTATACTACCTAGCTTTAGAAGCATCCTTTTTCTTTATCTGGGGAACACTTTCAATGACATGAAGATATGTAGTTCTCCCAGAGCTCAAGGTGTATGGTAGAAGCATTGTCTTGGGACTATAGAAATCCAGGCTTCCAGGACTCACAACTTTACAGTATGCCAACAAAGGCATTGGTACTTTGGAAGTTTTAACTGTTTGAGTTAGTTTTCTGCTCCCTATGTCTTCTTTGGAAATTGTATCTAGAATGAATATTTATGCATCAACTCATTTTCCCAGGGACATCAATTATAGTTTCAGGGATGTTTTGAAAGAGCAAATTTAGTCCCCAGCATGCATTAAAGCTCACATTTATTAGTGTCTATGCTTTAGCAATCCAGCTTTTAAATGCTTTAACTTTTTTATGCTGAAGAAAGATGACTTAAAGGGGACATGATGGCTGTCTTCAAGCTTTTGAAGGGCCATCAAATGGAAAAGAGATTAGAACTATTCTACTTTACCCCAGAGAGTAGACCTTGAGCCACGCAGGGTAGTAAAGAAGCATGTTTATGTTTCATTTAAAGAGTTACTTCCTGATGCTCTGAGCTATCCAAAAGAATGGGCTGTGCTAGAAAACAGTGCTCCTCTCCATCCCTAGACCTGCCAATGGGGGGCCTTAAAGCGAGGGCTAGATCTCCATTTGATGAGGATATCCTACCTTAGAATCACCTTCTATTTTTGTTCATATATAGATATAGTTGGTGTTATCATTCTTCAATTACATCCAACTCTTTGTGATCCCATTTGAGGTATTCTTGACAGAGATACCAGAGTGGTTCACCATTCCTTCTCCAGCTCATTTTAAAGATGGGAAACTGAGGCAAAGAGTTAAGTGACTGACCCAGGGTCACAAAACTAGTAAATGTCTGAGGCTGAATTTGAACTCATGAAAATGTATCTTTTTGACTTCAGGTATAATACTCTATCCACCTAGCATGTGTGTGTGTGTGCCTATGAGTGTGTGTATACATACATATATATATATATATATATATATACATACCTATATAATCTAAAATACATACTATACATATAGTATGTACTTTTACATACTAAATATATATATATTATGTGTACTTTAGACTTGTACATGATGTCTTCCTTATTAAGATGCAAGCTCCATTATTTGTTTTTTGTTTTGTTTTGTTTTTTGCTTTATCTCCCCATTGCCTAGTCTAGTACCTGGCAGATAGCTGGCACTTAATAAAAGCTTACTGCTTTGTTGTTGATTGACTGATATTGCAGAGGAGATCCTTGTTCAGGAAGAGGCTATATTAGATGACCTCTGAGGTCCCTTTCAACTTGTGTTTTTATGTCCCAGGATATGTTAGAGGAAACTTCTGGGAATCAGGAGCCACAGATGGAGTATCCAAAGCAACCCTGAGGGATGCCAGTGAGCAGGAGTATGCTGGTAAATGTTGGAGGGGGGGTACTCAACATTTGTAGGACACACCAATAAGTTTAATTCGCATTATGAACATTTTCACCATCATGATCTTAAGTCTAGATAGTCCACAAAATAAATCAAGCCTTGATTCGTAGTTTTATCTATTTCCGGAAATGCTCCCACTAAACATTTAGCAATCCACAGTAGGAGCTGGCTCCAGCACACTCTGCCAAGAATCTGAAATTAAGGTGACCCAAATGGGGTTAGGCCCTCAGGCTCCAACAGGAGAGTCAGTGGAAAAGAAGACCCTTGAGAAGTAGGGCATCACTGATGACCTAGCCAGAACCTCCAATCACATTCTTTTATGAGGGGAGCTTTGGTGGATTGTAAGCCCTGGGGGCTGTGTACAATGGGTTTGGGGCATATAGCCAAGGCTGCAGAGTTATAGGAAGGCTGAGAGACCAGGATATAGGGCAAGCACAGGGACATCCCCAGAAGCTGCTGGTCAAGAAGGAGTCAAAGAACTAGACCGAGGTGAGCAACCTAGAATTGGGACCCACTCAATACTAGAAGTAAAGAAAATGCAATGAGTTGAAGAATATGACAGGTAGTCTTGCTAGCTAGGCATGCTAGAATTTATATATATGTAAATCAAGGAAACAAGCAAGAACCAGGAAGGCAAAGATTCCAGATTGTAAGGAAAGGTGGTTGGTCAGAGAGCAGATAGGTATTTGGGATCTAAGAAATTACATGAACAAGAACACCAGGAAGCAGAGGGTTGATGTGAATAAAGTTGCTTTTTTTGGCTCCTTATTAGCATATAAACAAAGAGTCATGGGCTCACAGGATCACAGAATTATTAAGTCCTATAGTTGGAGTGTGCCTATCTAATTCAACCTATCTGAGCACGAATCCCAATCTATTCCCTTTCCAACAAATGATTATCCTGTGTAAAGAAGATCATCTCTGTTTGAAGACCTCCAGTGGTAGGGATTTGGGCATCTTCCAAAGCAATCTAATCTAACAAGCATTTACTATGTGTCCAATATGTGCCAGGCATGAGGGATACAAAGAGAAAATGAAAATCAGTCCCTGCCTGCCCTCAAGAAGCTTCCCTTCCTTTGGCTGTGCTCCCAAGACAGTTCACTCTATTTGAAGACTCCACTAATTCTTATAAAGATGTTCCATCTGGTCATATATATTGCTTCCCTAGTTCTAATTTTTATTGTTGTTCAGTCCTGTCTCTGGTGTTCAATGCAACTCTTTCTGACCCTATTTGGAATTTTCTTGATAAAGATACTGGAGTGCTTTGCTAGTTCCTTCTCCAGCTCATTCTACAAATGAGGAACTAAAGCAATCAGGGTTAAATGCCTTGCCCTGAGTCACACAGTAAGTGTCTGAAGCCAGATTTGAATTTAGATCTTTCTAATTCTAGGCCTGACACTCTTTCTGTTGCAACCTAGCTGTCCAAGTTCTACCCTTCAGTGTCAAACAAAATAGATTTAATTCTTCTCCCAGATGACAACCCTGGAAAACTTGAAATAGCTATCATAACACCCCCTCCCCTAATTTTCCCCCATAAACCTTTTCATTTCTAGGATGGCAATGCCTCCCTATGGTTTCTTCTTCCATTGGAGGAGTTCTTCCCCAAACCTCTACTGAAGGAAGCACCCATGACAGCTATCCTTCTTTCTTCAAATCCTCTCCAGCCCCACATATGAGTATTTTAAAATAATAAGCATTTTAGCGATGTTCAAGACATTGATCAAAAGCATTGGAGAACCAAAGGCAAAAAACAGTTCCTACTCTCAAGAATTTCACAATCTAACAATTAGATAATATGCAGATAACTATGTTCAAATCTTGCCTCAGACTGTGTGACCCTGGACAAGTCACTAAAGCTCCATTTACCCTAGTTTCCTAATTCATAAAATGGGGACAACAATAGCACCTACTTCCTGTAAAGCACATTGTAAACCTTAAAGCACTATATACATACTAGGTATTATTATTTATAGACAAAATATATGGGATGTATATGAGGGTCCTCATAAGCTTTAGCAGTTGAACTAAGATTTGGAATAGACTGTATGCAGGATAAATTGGTGAAAATGACAGAGAGATGAAACTAGTTTTAAGGGGGTCTTCTTGTAGAAGATGGAATTTTAGCTGGGACTTGAAAACTGCTAGGGAAGTCAGGAGATCAGGAGAGAATTTCAGGCAGTTAGGTGGTACAGTGGGTAAAGTGCCAGTACTTTGTTAGGAAGACATGTGTTCAAATCATGCCTCAGAAACTTAGTAGTATGTGGCCCTGGGCAAGTCCCTTAACCTCTCTCAGTCTTAGTTTTGTCATCTGAAAATGGGGAAAATAATAGCACTTCCCTCCAGGGTTGTTCCTCAGATCAAATGGAGATAACACATGTAAAACACTTTGCAAACCTTAAATTGTAATAGAAATATTAACTATTATGATTATGATGATTATCTCAGGCTCTGATATACCACTGCTCCTCTGTAAAGAACTCTCACCCAGCTCTCTCTTTCCAAAGCAAATGGCTCAACACAACAGCATGCCAAAATGTAGCAGGCGTCATGGCAGCTTGGGTTTCCATGCCACTTTTTAGGATCTGTGCTGGGTTTTCCTCATAGCCAGCCTGCAATTCCTCCATGGTTGACTAGCTGGTAGGTATGGGGGCTGGGACTCAGACTCTGATCACCCAGGGCCAAGCCTAGCTCTCTCTCTCCATCACACCACCACACTGTCTCAACAAGAGCATGGAAGGGTGCAGCCATCCCAGAAGTCTTAGTCCTCCTCACTTGCATTTGCTTACTGTGTCTCCATCCATTTCAGCTCAATGATCATTTCTTGCTGGCAGTCTTGGAGTGGGAGAAAGGCTGGTATGATACTCAACATTATTGTCCACAATTACTAGTTGCTGTTCTACCAGCTTGGTCACCCTAGCTTCCCAGGATGTGGAGACACACCCATTTTAAAGCCTGTCCTAACTCACATCTGCTTGGTTAATCTGCTCCTATCATCCTTTCATGGAAACCGAAGCATTATCAGATGTGGTCTCTGCCAGAAAGGAGTTCACAGGAGCCAAGTTGGGGAGAGATGATTAATACACATCAAACAATACTGGGGTGTATAATTAAATCCCAAACCAAAATTTGAGAGGAACAGAGATAAAGGAAGGAAGAGCCAGAGTGGTCAGGGAAGGTTTAAAGGAGGAGGTGGGACTTGAATTCAGCCATTGGAGGATAATTAAGATGGGATTTAAAAAAACTCACCTTCTTTATATTAATTCTTTATTTTTTTAACCCCTTACCTTCCATCAATCAATACCATGTACTGGTTCCAAGGCAGAAGAGTGGTGAGGGCTAGGCAATAGGTGTTAAGTAACCTGCCCAGGACCATACAGCTAGAAAGTGTCTGAGGTCACATTTGAAACCAGGATCTCCCATCTCTGGGGCTGGCTCTCAATCCCTGAGCCACCTAGCTTTTTCCCCCTTGGCATCATTTCTAAGACAGAAGAGTGGCCAGTGCTAAGCAATCAGGGTTAATTGACCTGCCCAGAGTCTCAGAGCTAGGAAATATCTGAGATCAGATTTGAATCCAGGTGTGGCATTCTATCCACTGAGATGCCTAGCTGCCATCGGATGGGATAGATGATAGCAGAAAGAGGCCATGCCAGGAAAGGAACAAAAGATGATCAGAGACTCAGAGATGCCAGCGGTGCCCTCCTACATTTTGTGACCCTACCGCAGAAATACCTTTAAAGTTAGAGCAGCATTCTTAACCTGACTTCCGTGAACTTAGGTTTAAAAGAATTTGGGGGGATAACTCTGTTTCAATGTAATCAATTTCCTCGGTAAGCCTATGGAGATTTCTTTGTGCATTGAAAGCCATTATTCTGAGAAGGGAGCCTCAGCAGACTGCTAGCGGGGCCATGACACAGCTAGAATGAATGTTCAAGAGCATGCTCTCAGGGATGCCCGATTCCCTGACCCCACTGGCTTTGTTATCCCAGACCCTTCCCCAGGGGCAGATTTCCCAGCTCCCAGGCAATAGGCTACAGTCAGAAACACACTCAGGCAGAACTTCAAAGGGACAAATAGCACAGCTTTCCAGATGCTATTGCCAAGGAAAGGGCAGCCAAGGGTGGCTCCCTAACAAATATTGCCCAAGAGGTCAGCTCCCGACTCAGTGCTGCACCTTCGACCTCCCCGGGACTTCTTCTGTGCCTCCCTTTTCCCATTCGTTGCCACCTATAGGCTGGTCTAATCAATAAGACACATTAACCTCATTCTCCCTTTCTCAGGACCTGGCTACCTGGAGGTCCAGGCAGACTTGCTATTCAATCAGCCTCCAGAAATACTAGATGGACCCATTTTAATTCTAGCTGTAGAAGGGGGGAAACTGAGGTCAGGGCACGTATGCCCTACTCAAGTAAATAAGTGGGGAATCCAATGGGTTCAACTTCCCTTTTCTGAAGAGCCACGAGGGTGTCATACTAAAGCAGAAAGTGACTGTTTTTCCCAGATTACCTTAAGTAATACCATTCTTCCTAATTCCAAATGACGATGACTCAGTTTCACTTCCCCCAGCCCCATCTCACACAGGGGAGTGACTTCAAACTCATTTTCTTTGAATGTGCTCTTTCTCATGACTATGAGAGGGAAATGACACACGGCGGAGAGAGGCTTGGTTGAGATTTCACGGAAGGGAAATTGAAGTCAATATTCCGTCACTCCCAGGGTTCATTCAGCTGTGCCTTAAGTGCCTGCTCCTGTAAAGCCATGGATTTGGGGCTGAGTGAGATACAAAGGTCAACAAGGTGTGTTACCTACCTATTGCAAAGTAGTTTTGATGCCAAATGTCAGAGTCTGCCTGCCCGCCTGACTTTGCTCCCTGGATCAGATTTGGGTCCTTGACTGGCACCCTTTGCCTCTGATTCCTGGCTTGATCCCTGGCTATGCCACTCCCCATTGTCTCTAGAACAAGTTGCAAGCTCCTCAGTTTGGCATCTAAAGCTCTTCACCTAGCTGCCATCTTCCTTTCTGGGTTCATTTCCTATCGCTCTCCTTCATACATTTGAGTGTCTGATCGGACTGGATGTGTCTGTCAGTGTCACACTCCTGTGTCTAGACTGAATTCCCTCCATACTGCTGCTTTTTGAGCTCAGCTCATCTGCCACCTGCTAGGGGAACCCTTTCTTCACACAAACAACTTTTGGCTCTCCTTCCTTGCTTTCTCTGCTTATTGCGTATATGCTTATCTATCTACATGCTATCTGTCCAGTAAGCCTTACTCTCTCCTTAAGAGAGCCTATTCGTTTGTTTATTTCTTTTTAAACCCTTACTTTCTATCCTAGTAACAGATCTAGGTCAGAAAGGCAAGAGCTGGGAAAGCAGGATTAAGTGAATTGCCCAGGGTCACGCAGCCAGGAAGGCCAGCTTTGAACCCAGGGCATCCCATCTCTAGGTCTGGCTCTCTATCTACTGTGCCACCTCGCTGCCTCCTCGTGCCTATTGGTTTAGAGTTGTTACTAAGACAGAAAGTAAAGGTTGGTTTTTTAAAGAGTGCTTATTGGTACAGTGCACACAGCAGACTTGAAAAAATATGTTGGGTGGGGTTAAGTTGAGGTCAGAAAAATGAATAATATGGAAATATGTTTTGAGTGATAACACATGTATTAGCCAGTGGAATTGCTTATCAACTCCGGGAGGAGGGAGGGAAGAGGGGAGGGAGACACATGAACCATGTAACTTTGGAAAACTCATGTGTAAATTTGTTATTGGAATAAAATTAAGACAAAATGAAAGAAAAATAAATCGAGGTCAGAGCCTGTGTCGTGTGGCATGTCTAGCATGATGCCTTACCCCTAGTTAATGCTCAATAAATTTTTTAATAATGGTAGTGATAACACCCAGGCATCAGTGTAACTAGGGCAGGGTAACTGGGCCTCTTTCCAGGGCTCTGGCATGTTGTACTTGGCCATCCCTGTAGGCTTCTCAGATTTACCAAGATACCTGGCTCAATAGGAGGGAGTTGCTTTGAAAGGTATCCCTGGGGTCCAGCACCCAAGTTTCAGGTCCTCAAGGAGCCAGAGATATCTAAAAGTCCAATGAGTTTGCTCTCTCCAATTTAGTAGGAATTATTTTTCTTATCACCTGTTTCTCTGTCCACAAAGTTATTAAATGCAAAGAAGAACTTTAGATAAGCCAATTTTGCATGGACTTTAGACTTGATATTGGAAGGACTTGGATGCAAAGCCATAACTCCGCCTGCAGCACATTCAGTTGAAGGAGAAGAGAGCATTTATACAAGGAGCCTCATTAGAAGTAAATGAGTTAAGAAAGGCTTAATAATGGGCATGTTTCAATTAATCAATTAGTCATTATTAAGAACCTACTATGTGCAGGGCACTGTCCTCAGTTCTGGGAATACAAACACAAAGAATGAACCAATCTCTCCTTGTGGAAGAGCTTACACTTTAACAAGGGCGACAAGGATATTTAAATTATGTAGAGAATAAATATAAAAAGAATATGTTCAGTTGATAACAGAGTAGTTAAATACCAGGTGGTTTGGGAGGGAGCATACTAGCAGTTGGGCAATTAGGAAAGTTTCATGTAGAAATATGATATGTGTCTTTTTTTTTTAACCCTAACCTGTCTTAGATTCAATAGTATGTATTGGTTCTAAGCCAGAAGAGTGGTTAGGGTAGGGCAATGGGGATTAAGTGATTTGACCAGGGTCACACAGCTAAGAAGAGTCTGAGGTCAAATTTGAACCCAGGACCTCCCATCTCTGGACCTGGCACTCTATCCATTGAGCCACCTAGTTACCCCTTTGAAATGTGTCTTGAAGAAAGAAATGGATTCTTTAAGGCAGAAGTCAAGTAGGCACCCATTCCAGACTTGGAGATAGGAGATGAACTGTCATGTTTGAAGAACAGGAGGAAAGTGAGTAGATCACATAGTGAAAAAAGGAGAGTAATGTATAATGAGGCTGGAGAGATAGACTGGGGCCAGGTTGTGAAGGGTTTTAAAAGCTAAACAGAGGAGATATTATGTTTTCTCCTATGGGTATCATAGAAGCTCTGGAGCTTTTTGAATATGAAAGTGACCTGGGAATCACTTTGGCAGCAGTGTGTAGGATGGACTGAGGTAGGAAGAGACTTGAGGCAGAGATAATTTGCATAATTGCAATAATTTATGCAAAATCTAGATGAATATACGAATAAAGAGAAAGGGACAGATGCAAAAGAGGTAGAAATGTTAAGAGCTAGCAGCTAATTGGATATGTGGATTGATGGAGAGTGATGAGTCAAGGATAATACGAAAGCTGTAAAGCTGGGATCCTGGAAGAGTGGTGGCACCTTCAACAGAAAGAGAGAAATATATAAGAAGAGAAGGTTTAGGAGAGCACAGAATAAGTTTTGTTTTGAACGTATTGAGTTGGAGATGTCTCTGTTTAAGTTTAAAATACTCATCCAGTTTAGTTGGCAATGCACAATTAAGGCTCAGAAGAGATGCTGGGTCTAGAGAGATGTTAGTTAAATCCATGGTAGCTGATGAGGTTACCAAAAGGGAGAATGCAGAGAGAAAAGAGTACAAGGCTTAGCACAGAAATTTTTTGAATACCCAGATATGGAGTGTGATATAGATGATGAGAAAGAAAAGGAAACTAAAGAGTGAATAGATAGGAAGCAATGGAACCAGGAGAGAGTAATGTCATAAAAACCCAAGGAAGGTTGAATATCCATGAAGAAGGTAGTCTACAATGTCAAGTGCAGCAGATAGGTCAAGAAGAATGAAGGCAATACTATCATATATATATATATATAAATATATATCAATTAAGAGATCACTGATAACTTTGGAAAGCGTGATGGTGGAATGGTACGGTTGGAATCTAGATTATAAATGGTTAAAGTGAAGCCTGGAAGCAGGGAGTGTAGACTTTTTTTTTTCTAGTAATTTAGCTGTGAAAGGGAGAAGAGATATTGGATGTTAATTTGAGGGGATGGTAAAATCTAGTTAAGGATGTTTAAGAATGAGGGAGACTCAGAAATGTTTGAAGAAAGGAGCCAATAGAAAAGAATTTGAAGACTAGAGATGAGAGATAAAAACAGACACAAAGGAAGACAGAGAAGAGAGGAGGAAGGAGAAAGGTGTAGAGATGGAGAGGAGAGAGGGACAGAGAGAGAAAGGTGGTATAATCTCCTATACAATATGGGAAGGGATGAGACCAAGAGCACATTAGAGATGCTAACTACCACAAATAGAGCCATCCCACCCCCTTTTTCAAAACCTAGGGGAAAGGAGGAGAGAATGGGAAGTGACCTCAAGGGGTTTTGAGATGAAGAAAATGGGAATTCCCATTAATGACTTCATTTATTCCATTCTCGGTCACGAGATACTACCACTGAATTCTAGTGAAGGTGATATCCTCAGGTGAGAAAGACAGCAGGAGAGCTTTTGGGAGGCTTGAGAAAAATAGAGGTTTACAACAGCTTCTGTGGGGGAGTGAGAGGGAATCAATTGGTGGGAAATAAGTGCTTCAGCAAAGGTCCAGTTGGGCAATATAAATTTATAATCCAGTCAACACTTTCTCCAGCTCTACTTAGCAACATGTTAGTAGAAGCAGAGGAGGCAGATGGAGGCAGTTATCCAGCCTAAGGTTTGGCAAGGTATCAGTGGCAACTGGATAACAGGGTGAGGGATTTAAGAGTGGAAGACAGTGTATGGGTGAGTTGGCTTGGGTCAAATTTGGAAGGAGAACAAAGTGAAATCAGAGGCTGAGTGAATATGCTGAAAAGTATCTTGGGGTAGAGGGATTGTCAGTCTCAATGTAAGGGAGGAATAAATGTTCTTAACAAGTACTTTTCACACTAACAAACTAACAAAGATGAGTTTTGGGGACAGTTGGAGGGGAAGAGCTGTGAGGAAACAGAGCTTAAACCAAGCTACATACCACTATGTAACCCACCAAGGATGCCTGAAGATAGGAAAGAAAAGTTGGAAGACTCAAAACTTCTGGTTTCTTTGTTGAGGCAGCATGGAAGAATGGAAAAAGCCCCAGAAAGGGAGTTGAGACTTCAGTCTGATTCTTCCACTCAATCCTTAACTGGTGGTATCACTATGGACAAGTTCCAGGGTTCTTTTGAGGAATGAACTTTGAAAGCTCAAACAGTGGGTAAAAGTAAGCCCTTATTAAGGTGATTGCTGTTGAAGAGTTGTTTATATGGAAAGGCAGGGCAAGAGGGCAAGGTAAATGGGGCCTGGCTTTCTTGGGTGGCTCTTCTTGTGTGTCCCTGGGAAATGTCTTGGGTCCCAGGCCATGCTGTGAGCTGCCCAAGGTGTCTGGCACAGAGCACACTAAAGGATTTAGTTAGTGATAAATCTGTGTCACGAGATCACTGACAGCTGAGGCCTTGATAATACCTTTTGAGCCCTCCCCGATTATCTCAGGCATGCCACTGTCAGAAGCCACAGCACCCTGGCAGGGAGAAGCCACTGAAGGAAATTCTTTCAGGCCCAAAGGGCATAGAGATGAAAGGAGACTGATTAATGATAGTAGTAGTAATAATAATAATAATAATAATAATAACTGATCTTTATAGAAAACTTTAAAGTTAGTAAAGCACTTTGCATGCTTTATCTCATTTGATCCTTACAACAAGCCATTGAGGAAGGTACTTTGGGTATTCCCATTTTACAAATGACAAAAATGAGTGTCAGAGAGGCTAAGTGAGTTGTCTAGGTCACATAGATAGTTAAGTACCAGAGGCAGGGTCTGGAGCCAAGTGGAAGCCCCTCTATCTGCTCTACAGTGCTGCTTTTAGGAGGAGAGAGTAGAGAAGGATATCAGGTAATATTCTGGGCTATAAAAGGAGGACCAATTCAATGGAGTTGCCAAGTGAAGGACCCAGGAAGTAGAAAGCAACCCAATAAAGGTAACAGGTGGCTGAGAGGAATGCACTTTCCAAATGGACTTGGGCAGGGTTGAGAGGGAGGAGGGCGTCTCCTTTGGGAACTGAGCCAGAAAGGGCCTCATTTCCTTAATGACCAGGTGCCAGGATCTAACTTCATTTTCTTTCCATGTAAGCTCTCATGTAAACTGAAGTACAGCTACTTCTTCCTCTCCTCACTCCTCTCCTCTCATTTCTTTTCTTTTCTTTTCTCCCTTTCCTTTCCTTTCCTTTCCTTTCCTTTCCTTTCCTTTCCTTTCCTTTCCTTTCCTTTCCTTTCCTTTCCTTTCCTTTCCTTTCCTTTCCTTTCCTTTCCTTTCCTTTCCTTTCCTTTCCTTTCCTTTCCTTTCCTTTCCTTTCCTTTCCTTTCCTTTCCTTTCCTTTCCTTTCCTTTCTGTCTTAGTATCAGTTCTAAGACAGGGGCAGCTAGATGACACAGTGAATAGAGTGCTAGACCTAGAGACAGGAGGTTCTGGTTTCTGATCTGACTTCAGATACTCCTAGCTATGTGATCTTGGGTCAGTCATTTAACCCCAATTGCCTACCTCTTACTGCTCTTCTGCCTTGGAACCTATCAATTCTAAGACAAAAAATAAGGGGGGTGGGGAGAACGAAGAGAGGCAAGGACCAGGCAATAGGGGTTAAGTGATTTGCCCAGGGTCACACAGCTAGGAAGTGACTGAGGAGGCCACATTTGAATTTAAATTCTCCAGACTACAGGCCTGGTGCTCTAGCCACTGTGCTACCTAGAGGCCCCCACCACTTGCTTTCAGTGACCTGGAAACCTAAGAAAATCCAGCCCTTTGGTTGCAGCTTGAGGTTGGGAGGGGAATAGCTCTCCTAACTCTTTAGTGCCAGCACCTGGACACCTGAGGCAGCATGGGACGCATGAAAGAATGAAAGTCACTGTGCTAAACCCAGGGCTTACAAGTGGAAAAGTCAGATATTCCCCCACACACACCTCCAGGAGCTCACATTTTAATAGAGGGAGATAATGGCACATCTAGGAGCTGCAAGCCAGGTAGAAAGGTCCAAAGGTCCTTAGGTTATAGTGACAAAGCAGGTGGAAATGCATTTTCTTTAATGTCATGAATAAAACCATAACCAGTTCTTATGTTGAATCATTTGAAAGTGGCAAGGACTTAGATGGTAAGAACTTTCAATTCCTGGACTTTGGTTGCTATGGCTACAGAGGTAGTTGTTAGAGCTCATCTCCAAAAAGGTTACCTCCCTGGGTAAGAGTACCAGGACAAAAGCTCTGGGACCAGAAGACCAAACCTCCCTCTGTGATCTTTTGCAGGTCAGTTACCTACTCTGGGCCTGAGGTCTCATCTATAAAATGAACGGCTTGGACTCAGAGACCTCTAAGGCCCTTTCCAGTTCTAGAACTACGATCCTGTCATTATTCATCCTTACACCACCATTTCCTCACTTATAAAATGAAAGGATTCAACTAAATGGCCCCTAGACTTAACGATCTCTTGCCTGTTCTCTTAGTCCTTGTCTACCTGTCCAACCACTTAATCATCCCTTTCATTTTCTTCTTCCTGGTTCCTGATTACCTGCCAGGTTACACTCCCTAACTTGTTCTTACAGCTAGTATCTTTATGTATTATAATTCTGAATTCCTTCCTGGTTCTTGTCATCTCTTCCACTATACTTAACCTTCCACGTCCATCTCCGGATGCAATATATTGTCAGATCACCCATTTTCTTCTTCTTCTCTCTCTCTCTCTCTCCCTTCTTCCTTCCTTCCTTCCTTCCTTCCTTCCTTCCTTCCTTCCTTCCTTCCTTCCTTCCTTCCTTCCTTCCTTCCTTCCTTCCTTCCTTTCTTTCTTTCTTTCTTTCTTTCTTTCTTTCTTTCTTTCTTTCTTTCTTTCTTTCTTTCTTTCTTTCTTTCTTTCTTTCTTTCTTTCTTTCTTTCTTTCTTTCTTTCTTTCTTTCTTTCTTTCTTTCTTTCTTTCTTTCTTTCTTTCTTTCTTTCTTTCTTTCTTTCTTTCTCCATTCACAATTCTTCTGCTAACACCAAAGTATAATAGCTTAGAAACTTAGGAGTGCTTATTCTGGGGTCTGTGAACTTATCTTTTTTTTTTAACCCTTATCTTTTGACTTATAATCAATACTGGATATTGTTTCCAAGGCAGAAGAGTGGTAAGGGCTAGCCAATTGAGGTTAATAGACAAACCTAGGATCACATAGCTAGACAGTGTCTGAGACTAGATTTGTCTATGTCTAGATATGTCCTATGTCTAGGTCTGGCTCTGAGGCCACCTAGCTTCCCTTTTGAACTTATTTGTTAACTATATTTCACTATAATTGGTATCCTTAATAGTCTTCCATATTTTATCCATTTAATATTTTTAGTATATGTGCTGTTGAAGTGCACCTTATTTTATATATTTTAAAAGATCTGAGTAGCAAGGTGGTACAGGGGATAGAGAGCTTGACCTGGAATCAAGTAGCCTCCTCTTCCTGAGTTCAAATCTGACCTCAGATTTTGTGACCCTAAGCAAATCACTTAACCTTGTTTTACCTCAGTTTCCTCATCTATAAAATGAGTTGTAGAAGGAAATGGCAAACCACTCTAGTGTCTTTGCCAAGAAAATTCCAAAGGGGACCATGAAGAGTTGGACACAGCTGAAAAATGACTAAGCAACAACAGCAACAAAAAATATTATTCTTGTAGAGAAGTCCATTACATTCAGTTGTGCCACAGTGTATATCAGTCTCTGTGTATTTGGTTCTCCTGGTTCTGCTCCTTAATGCAATAATCTAGGACTATTCTGAGGGACTTATGAGAAAGAATGCTATCCACAACCAGTGAAAGAATTGTGGGAGTAAAAACACAGAAGAAGAAAAACAACTGCTTGATCACATGGGTTGAAGAGACATGATTGGGAATGTAGACTCTAAATGATCACCCTAGTGCAAATATTAATAATATGGAAACAGGTCTTGATCAATGACACATGTAAAACCCAGTGGAATTACTAATTGGTGGGGGGGGGGACAAGAGATGGGGAGGGAAAGATGAATCATAACTGTGGGAAAATATTCTAAATCAATTAATTAAATAAAAAATTTCCATTAGATATATATATAATTCTGAGAAGGGATGCTTGAGTTTCCATGATTGCCAAAGAGGCTCATGATTCTAAAAGGGTTAAAATTACTTGGCAGAGACTTAAGGGTAAAAACAAAGGTGGAGGTGGTGAATGAAAATGGAGATGATAGCTCACCATGTGAATGAAGGTAGTTCAAATGGAATCAAGGAATGAGATGGTGTACTGGTAATTTACTTATCTGATAAGAGAGCTTGTACTTCAAGAACACTGCAACCCTTCTGTGATTTTGTAGATCAATCTTAGAGTCTTGCCCAAGGTTGAGGAATTGAGACCAGCTATGATCACAGAGTTAGTATCAGAGGAGGGATATGAATTGTTGTGTTGCCAAAAGCTCAAAACTCTTCTATTCACAGTGTCACGATACACAATGATAGTACACTGAATAGAGGGGCACCATTTCAATTGCATTGAAGAACCTCTAAGTAAAAAAGGGAAATTGATCCTGAGGTTGTAACCTTTACATGAAATTCACTGAGAAGTGGTGGTAAAATGGTTGTACCATTTAGGGAAGCTTCTGTTTGGGAGGGCAATTCCCATGTTAATTCTTGATGGGTTGCTCCCATGAGCCAAGTAGAGCATTCTGACAAAGACAAAGGGCAGAGATAACTTCTCTCTTCAATATTTAGCACTGGCCACAAATAAAAATAGGATCAAGTCCAGTTCCTTCATTTTACAGATGAAGATAATAAAGACCTACACGAGACTCTGATTTACTCATGGTAACAGAAGTAGTAATTCATCAATTTGAAATTAGAACCCAGATCCTCTTATTCTATAACTACTGATATTTCTATACCATATCATACTGTCTCAATCTATGATCCGATGACTCTCAAATGAAACCCCTAGACTCGTTTAAAAATTTTAATTCATTTTAAATTAAAAATAATTTATTGATTTACTACTTCCAATCATAAAAAAAACAGAAAAACAAAACTGCTCCAACAAGTATTTCTTGTAAAGCCAACTATATATAAAACAATGCAAATTTGATCCAGTAATACCACTCCTGGGTCTGTATCCCAAAGAGATTTTAAAAAATGAGAAAGGACCTGTGTACATAAAAAATGTTTATAGTTGCTCTTTTTTGTGGTGACAAAGAATTGAAAACGGAGGGAATGTCCATCGACTGGGTAATGACAAGAATTTGATATATGATGGTGATGGAATACTATCGTGCATTGAGAAATGAACAGGATGATTTCAGAAAGACCTGGAAAGACCTATATGAACTGATGCAGAGTGAAATAAACAACTAGGAAAACATTGTCCATAGTAACATCAATATTGTAGGATGACCAACTGTGATAGATTTAGCTACTATCAGCAATACAATGATCCAGGACAATTCTGAAGGACTTATGACAAAGAATGCTATTCACCTCCAGAGAAAGAACTGTTGGAGTCAGATGGATGAGGAGCAAAGCCTGCAATTTTTACTTTATTTTAGGGGTTTGGTTTTATATGATTATTTTCCTGTAAAAAAAGAACCTAGTGAAGTCAAACAAATCACCATATTGTCTTTGTCCAGAAATGTCTGTTTCATTCTGATTCTCACATCCATCATCTTTCCATCAGGAGGTGGGCTACACAGATCATCATCAGTCCTCTGGAATGATGGCTGGTCATTATATTGATCTGAGTTCCTAAGTCTTTCAGAGTTGTTTGACCTTACAATGGTGCTTATTGTTGTTGCTATTATTCCGTCATTTTTCAGTCAGCTTCTGACTCTTCATGACCCCATTAGAGTAAATATACTGAAGTGGTTTGTCATTTCCTTCTCTAGATCATTTTACAGTTGAGAAACCTGAGACTAACAGGGCTAAATGACTTGCCTAGAGCCCCATAACTTAAGTGTCTGAGGCTAAATTTGAACTCAGAAAGAGGAATCTTTCTGACTCCAAGCCCTAGTTACCTACAATGGTGCTATTATTGTGTTCCTGGTTCTGCTCACATTACTCTGTACCAGTTCATCCAAATCTTCTTAGGTTTTTTGGAACCCATTTTTAAAATTCATTTCTTATGAATTGTCATTCTTTTAAGAGTCCTCAGCTGCCCACACTTACTCATAGTGTCCAATATTCCCTAAATTGCCTGTCCTAACTAGAGGAACTATTGAAATTCTAGATTTTAGCCATTACTATTTGCCAGTAACTAGTCAAGTTGGGTGGGATCTCACTAGAGAAGTAAAGGTACAGTCATAGTGGGGGGAAAAATAAGGCAGGGGGCACATTTTCTTCTTCCCCTTCCCCATTTGTTTTGTTTTTCTATATTATAAAGGAAGGAGAGAGGGTTTGACTGATGCAAACCCCAAACATCAATAACATTTAATTATTCTTTAAAGGAAAATGAGAAAATGGAAATATTTCAAATTATTACTTATTTAAGTGAATAAAAAAATTCAAAATAATTATACATTTGACTTTGCCAAGAGATTTCTTAAACCTATATGAAAGAAAGATTTAAAATTTTTTTAATAAAAGACAGAAGTGTTGACTTTGGAGTCAGAGGAATCCAGGTTCAAATCTTAAATCTAACAACTTTTAGCTGTGTAAATTTAGACAGATCTTTAAAATCTCAGGACGTCAGCTTCAGCATCTGCAAAATAAAAGGATTAGATGTAAGAGTATCTAAGGTCCCTTTCAGCTCCAATTCTGTGATTCTACGGGCCAATAGAAACCAATTTTTATTTCCAGGTCATACCAAGGAAGAGCAATATATTACAACTTTCAAAAGTAAAATACATTTCTGCCTTCCTGAGGCAATTTTCACATGAGAAGGAAGAAAGATTCAGGGCTTCCTTTGCTTGTGAACTTAATCTCATTGACCTTTTATCTCGATGATATTGTATATGTCCCTGTTCTCCCACTAGGCTTTAGAAGACTAAGAATAAAATAGAAGATTCTGGTCGTTGAATCTATTCATTCCAACAGAGATTAGAAACTAGAAATTTATTGCTCTGCTTGCTCAAAAAGATCAAATAGAGAGCAGTGAGATCAAGTGAAGGTTATGACATTAGAAAGAAATTATATCCTGAATGCTTGTGGCCTCGTGACCCACAAGAGAGCTAAAATAAAATATGCATCTAAAGGTAAGAATTTAAACTTATCTGAAATCAAAATAATAACTCTAACCTTAGAGTAGCATCCACAGCCCATGTGTGGCACTCCCTGGATGCTACTTATAAACATCTAGGACCAATTTGGGGTTCATATTCCACTGCTTAAATCCTCCATTTTCCTTCTGGATCTTGACCATCAGAGTTACACCCACAGAATCATAGTAACGCAAAAGAATACTTACTTAAGATAGAAATGTAAGCTAAGTAATACGAAAATGATAATCAATAACACTCAACCACCTGATTCCCCCCAACCTCCTCCCTATAGCTAGGGATAAGAGACTGCATCGATGTGGTAGAAAGAACACTGACTCTGAAGGCAGAGAACTTGGGTCCAATTGAATCTTTGATCTTATCTGATATGACCTTGGGAATATCACTTCTTTAAGTCAAGACTCTGTCTTCTTCCTGCCCCTATATATATAGCTAAATCAGTATAATGTACAATCTAGGAGAACAATAAAAGGTGTGTGAGTAACCTGCCCATGAGCTGAAGACTGAAGACACTGGGTCTGCCTGGGAAACTACTTTCTTTTACACTGGACATGAGAGTTCTCAGGATCCTGGATGAGTAGACACAGTTAAAGGACAGCCTCCTAAGTCGGTGGCCATCTCTTTTCTACTCTTCTTTCTCCTTCATTTCATAACTCCTTGGCAATCTTCCAAAACTGATCGATTATTCTTGTGTGGGACTTAATGGGGTCATTATTTGCTGATTTCTTATGCAAAATTCTAGGAGATGTAATCCCAAAGAGAACATGGCATTGTCCCTATCATGAACAGTCTCTTCACAGATGGAAATCATAATTGAATTTTTAATAATATATTTTAATAGAAAAATCACTTATACATTTATCCCTTAGTAATGACAGCCTTCTTAGGGTAAACTGAAGTGAGCCCTAGAGGAAAGTGATTTACAAATACCTCAAAGAGAAATATTTTATACTAAATTGAAAGTAATCTCTCTTTGGTTTTTTTGTTTTGTTTTAAACCCTTACCTTCCATCTTGGAGTCAATTACTGTGTATTGGCTCCAAGCCAAAAGGGAAGGGCAATGGGGGTTAAGTGACTTGCCCAGGGTCACACATCTGGGAAGTATCTGAGGTCAGATTTGAACCTAGGACCTCCCGTCTCTAGGCCTGACTCTCAATCCATTGAGCCACCCAGCTGCCCCCTCTATCTTAGTTTTTATGTGGAACCTAGTAAAGTTTTTCAAGTTTTGCCTTTTTTTCCTTCTCAGCAAAGTAATGGGATGAATTTTTAGCACATTGAAACATTTTTCAAACTACAAAGAATTCTAGGAAGAATTAGAAAATTATTTATAAATATTATCAAATGAAATAATTATTTAGAAATGCTACTCTGTGTAAGAGAGGAAAGCAGATTCATCATAGTGGAAGACCAACTTGAGTGGGGGAAGGGCAGAAAGGAGGGAGAATTCTGAAGAAGGAAAAGAGGAAGTGAGAAGATCCAAACAGTTGAACTCACTTCTCATTGGGAAGCCCACTAGGGAGGTTGATCTGAACGAACTTCTGGGCCTGGAGCATCCTCCTGTGAAGCCTGACCCCCACCCCCACCCCCCCCCAGTATCCAGTGGAAGACAAACCAGAGTGAATAGGACTTTGCCAGAAAGCTAGTCACCACAAGGAGATTTCCTCTCCATCCCTTTAGACAGCCTTGAATTTGATATCATAGCTAGGACAGCTAGGAATCAGACAGCTCTCACAAATGACCCCAGAAGGTCAGGCAGGCAAAGCCTGATCCTGCAGGACTTGGGGAGAAGGGGTTCAATTGTTATTTAGGGACTTCCTATTTCCCACCTTCCTATCTCCTTATACCACAACTCACTTGCCCTACACCTTTCATGTGTTCCTTTAGAATAAATAACTGTTTACTAGATCAAGTGCCTGCTGCATAGTATCCAAGAAAGGAGATTTGGAGTTGGGGTGAGGAAAGTTACATTCTCTCCTCAGAGAGGGAGAAGCTGTCTGTCTTGTATTTTATTTCAACCAAGTCTCTGGGGGAACAGTAACCTGTGATTCTGAAGGCAACCAGAGAGAGGTTTACCAGGGAAAGAGAGAGGGAAAACAATCTATCCCCTTTCTCCACCTTTGGCTCCATTCCATCTCCACCACACTCTGGTCCTGAATTCAGTGGTGGGGGACTCCATCCCTTTCTCCCCCTCCATTACATCTGGAACTATAGGTAGGAAAAATAAACATCCTCTTATTTTTATGTTTGTATACATACATATATATGTATATATATATATGTATCATGTGGATCTAAATCCTGCTTCAATTACTAGATGCATAGCCTTGTGCTAGTCACTTAGATTCTTTGAAATTCCTTAATGCATACCCTTTGATCCAGTAGTTCCACTACTAGGTATTATCCCAGAGAGATTAAAAAAAGGGGGGGGGAATCTACCTGTGCAAAAATATTTATGTCTGCTTCTTCAATGTTGGCAAAGAATTGGAATTTAAGGGGATGTCCATCAATTGGAGAATAGCTAAACAAACTGTGGCATGTGATGGTGATGAAATATTATTGTGCTATAAGGAATGCTGAACAGGATGGTTTCAGAAAGATCTGAAAAGATCTATGTGAACTGATGCAGAGTGAAATAAGCAGAACCAGGAAAATATTGTACACAGTAACAGTAATATTGTGGGACAATAGATTTTGCTATTATTGGCAATACAATGACCCAGGACAATTCTGAGGCACTTATGACAAAGAATGTTATTCACCTCCAGAGAAAGAACTGTTGGAGTCAGAATGCAGATGAAACTATATGATTTTTCACTTGTTTATTTGGGTTTGTGTTTTGGGGTTTTGGTTTTATAAGATGACTCACAAAAATGAACAATATGGAAAAATGTTTTGTGTGATAACACATATATAACCCAGATTGAATTGCCTGCCTGCATTGGGAGGGGGAAGGGAAGGGATGGAGAAAGATAAGTTCAAATCATATAACTTAGGTAAACTTATGTGGAAATTCGTTATAACATGTAATTGGTAATAAATGAAAATCCATTTCCTCATTTGTAAAATCAAGATAATAACAGTACTTTTCCTTAATGGGTTGTTTTAAAGATAAAATATGTGTAAGTTACTTTGCAAACCTTAAAACATTATATAAATGTGAAGTATTAGGATGGAAGGCTATAATCGAGAAAGCATCCTCAAATAATCAAATATTGCTGTGTTAGCCATTCAGTGGTAACTTCAATCATAGGGAAGCTGGCACCTTAATTCAGGAAACTAGGTAACTGAGAATCCTAATTCTAGGAAAAGCAATGTATTCTTTTTGAATTGGGATGCTCCACCACTGAAAATGTAGCCGGACAGGAAGCTTTTAAGTGACTAAGCTCATCATACCAGTTGCTCAGCAGTCTTTGGACAAGCCTCCATTAGAGTTCTACTATGAATGCCTAATGGAATCTGTGCAAGGAAAGATCAATGGGGCCTTTGTCTTCCAGTATTTACAAACTCATAGATAAATGTATAGAGAGAGTCTTAAACTTTTTGATAACATCTCAACTAGTTTCCTTTGCCTTCACCAGCCTCCTCATTTTTTAAAACCAAATTTCCATTTGACACTGAATATAAACATCAATAAACTCACAACTGTTCCTTCTTCCTTTTAACTCTTCCCCCTTCCAACCACCTGGAGCTCATGTGGAGCAAAAATAGTTGAGAGGGAGTAGTAGGGCTGGGCAGTATCTCCAGAGAGAATTTATATTCGAATCTTTAAAAATCTTATATTTTATTTTTTAAATCCACCTATCTATTTTTCCTTAGCAATGATCGTCTATTTAGGGTAAACTTAAGTAAGGCCTGGAGTAAAGGAAGGTAGTTACAAATAACTCCAAGGAAATCTGTCATACTAAAACAAAGGGAAGCTGTCTTGATGTTCCCATAGAGCTTTTCAAATTTTGTTTCCCTTTCTCAGCAAATTGATGGGATGGATTTCTAGCATATTGAAACATTTCCACAGCATAAATGTGGAAATGTGCCATCTCCACACTCCAGGTCAGGAGGCGGTACTGAAAGCAGTCCAAATGTGGGTACCATTGTTCTAAAAGAGATTATACTGATCCCAGCCCTCATGGAGATTAAGGTGGGCCAGGACAGAAGTACCATGGCAACAGTCTCCTGGTTGGGATAGCTATAGCACATTCAGTGGAGACCAGTGGAGAAAATTAGGTGCATAATAAATGATGATTGCCTCAAGAAGGAAACATTCCTTCCCCTGATGTTCATGCCTTAGAAAGTTCTGTTGACTCTTTTGCTAGTTATGGCTTTGACTACCTCTAATTCAGCTCTGGTCCTTCAACAAGTCATTTAATATTTCTGGACCTCAGTTTCCTTAACTATAAATGATATGATTAGCCTAGATTATGTCTAAGGTCCAAAATCCATAATGCCTAATGTGCTCTGTGAGGAAGTGGTAATGGCACTTAAGATGATGAAGCCAGAAAGAACAGGCTGACTTGATCAGAGACACCCAGAAGAATTCTCTCCTGGAAGGAGCACAATTTTAAAGTTATAGGAGAATCACTTCTCAAAGTATCTCTGAGGGAAAGATTCCAAAATTGTGAAAAAGATCATATGTCTACCTTAGAAGGAGAAAGGAGGAGGAGGAGAAGGAGGAGGAGGAGGAGAAGATGGAGATTCCTGATTTCTCCTCTATAAAAATCTTCTTCATTGATAATTGTTCTGACTTCATCTAAGATATATGAATGATTTTCAGATGGTTCTTTTATTCGAGACACAAGGGTTTGGGAATTGCTAAACTGATATCAAAGCTGTGCAAAGATGTGGGACACAATTGGAAATACCATCATAGGACACCATTGTCTTCAATGATTTCAATAGGTTATCCCTTCTGAACCTCACCCCTTCAAGGAACTATCTTAGGACCCTCCCTCCCCACCTCTGATACTCTCTTCACCCACTTTGGACCCTGGAAGTGATGTCATTTAGATTATCTCTTCTCAAATCTTCTTGATTCCCCCCATGAAAGCCATTTTCCTTTTTGCAGTGTCACATAAGGAATCAGGATACCCTTATATCCTTCAGAAATGACTACCTCTCCTTTTTCTTTCCCACATTGATTCCTCCTATTGCAAGCCTTTTAGAGGGGATGTTACTTTAGGAAGGAAACTTCCAAGAATGCCTCTGAGTGGAAGATGTTTGCTGGGAGGCTTCCCCAGAGAACTCTACATAATGCCCTGAGCTTCAGGAGCCCCTGAAGTCCTAACAAGCTAGATTTAACCTATAGGGATTTTGTTCAGAATATCCTTCTGTTACCTGTAGGAAGGCACAGGATTATGTTCCAGACAATTTTTCCTGGGATCAGTGATGAATATGTCCTGGAAGGCCCTTAATTTCCCTGCCTCTCCTTTAGTGAAGCCAGTGAGGGTTCTCATTGGTAACCAGCTTTTCAGAGTTCTGGCTAGTGGGGAAATAAAGATCATTCTCCAATTCATCAAGGTTTTGTCCTTGGCGACTCAAGTATTTCTCACTTGGTCACAAACATATCTGGATTTGGTTGACATTTTCCAATTCAGCTAATAGAAATCTTACCGAGGGCTGGACATGTCTCTTGTCAGTCATGTGATGTATATCTGTTGTAACAAGAGTATTCCAGGAGCTGTTGTTAGGGGGAGCCTAGTTGTTTTTAATGAATTTCAAATATCAGGGGAAGGCTAAGAGGATCTCTCAGGTTATCTTGGGAGAGGCTTGGACCAGACTTAGGCTGGAATGGTCTTCCTTACAGATATAAGCCAGACCCCCACTTTTATTAAGACTTCCTTGTCTCCTCCTCTCAAAATACTAACCCCGGGAATAGAAAGGCTAAATAAGCATCTAATGGAGAACAGGAAAGATCTGAAGCTTCTCTTTAACAAGACACCATGGGGAATCTGGGTAGAGAAATAAGTCTCTGGAAGGTCTAGAGTACTGTCTGAGTTGCCCTAATTTTCCTTTGCTTGCCAGTAGCTAGTAGCTCTGTCCTTAGCTGGTGGCTGATTCCCCAGACTGGTTGGAGTACGCTTTCTTCTCCCCTGCCCATTTTGCTACCTGGGGAGAACACAATCCCATTCTTCCTGAATGATTTAGAGATGGGCTTTGTGGCTTCTTTCCTTCTTCTTGCCCTACCTAGACTAGATTGATGGAGATGGCCAGAATCACTTGGACAGCTGCACTGCCTTCCCCCTGGGAGGGTAGCACTCTGTCTTCTGCATATTTTCATCCCTTAACTCTACTTACACCACTATTAAAGCACTGGATAGAACCTTTTTTTTTTCAGCTAAATTGTATGGACTAACTTCAGTCAACTGTAAATACACTGGGGGGGGGTGGGGGAGGGAATGAGTGGGGATGTGGGACTCTTGTGACCCAAATGTATTTTTATGCAAATTTGAGTGGCCTTTCAACCCTGAGATGAATGCTTTTGTTTTATTGGTTGTCACTATATAGTATTATTATTGTGTGTTTGAAAGTTTGAGATAATAATATTCACATCTATATGATGCCTGTAAATACAACAGTATTTATAAATGAGTAAATAAAACTGTTTTAATTTTGAAAAAAAAATCTTCTTGAGCATGATCTCTGTATATGTCTCAAGAATCCTTAATGTATATATAAGAAGGGGATAGGAAGGCTTTTGCATTATTTCTCCAATAGATTACTTCTTTATGGTCATGTAACTGAGAAGTGTAGACAATATTAGAACCCCCTGCGCATATATCATTTATTGATTGGGTATTTTTTTAAAAAGGGGTCTGATTGAATGGTACAAATTTTAACCACAAAAGCTACCTCCAGACAGAGTGTTTCTTATGGATATATTAAAATCAGAAAAAAAGATTTTATAACAGATGGGACAATGCCAATAGGGACATGGTTAGGACTAGACCATTGACAGAGGAAACTCTCTGGAGAGGAAACTTCCTCTACCAATGAAGGCTACCAATTTCTCAGCAATTTACAATCTTAGAGAATTGCCTGGAGGACTGAGAGGTTAAGCAAAAGTGCCAAGATAGCAGAGCCAGTATGTGTCAGAGGTAGGACTTGGAACCAAGTCTTGATGGCTCTAAGCTTAACTCTCTATTAAAGTAGGTAACTTTGAATGGTGATGTGTTAATATTGACATTAAGTGAGGCGACAAACAGGAAGATATATTTCATCTGAGGTATTAGCCAATATCATGAAAAATGCCCTATATCAAGTTGAAATAAAAGGATTTCCTATTTACTGTAAGCTTCTAGAAATGTTAATAAATCATAATATGGTACCAGTTTCTTTGTGTCACTAACCCTACAAAGCCTCCTCAGTGAAATCTGTAATAATGCAAAAAAGGTTGGTCTCACCCGTCACAAGGGACAAAACAAGGTGGATGGAAGTGTAGATCTAATCATGTCATTCTCCCACCCACTACCCCACCATTCTTTACTCAATCAACTCCTGAGCCTCCCTATTATAACTACAATCAAGTACAAAATGCTGTTTGGCATTCAAAGCTCTTTATACTCTAGTCCTCTTAGACCTTTCCAGGCATGTCACACTTTACTCCCTGACATATACCTTTTGATCTCTGACACTGGATTCCTTACTTCCTTCAACATTTCTCTGTCTCTTACCTGTAAATATTTTCTCTGGCTGTCTATCTTGCCTAGAATGCTCTCCCTCCTTCATGTCACTTATTTATCTTCCTAGCTTCCTTAGGTCCCAATGAATATCCCATCTTTTACAGGAAGCCTTCCTCAATTTCTCTTATCTAACCTCTGCCCTCTGTTAGTTATTCCTCTATCCTATATATAGGTTGATTTGTATATAATTGCTTGTGTTCTCTCTCCTCCATTAGACTATAAACTCCTTGAGGGCAGGGAATCTTTTTTGGTTTTTGCCATTTTTATATCCCTAGTGCTTAGCACAAGTGCCTAGTGCATTTTAAATACTTAATAAATGTTTACTAATTGATTGATTGAGAGACACATACTCTTCAGATTATGACATACAGTTGAATGAACAACTTATTCCAATACTTTGCTAATATCTGTGTCTTAGTCAGTTGCTAACTTAGACAGACGAGCAATGAATTGAGCCTAGAGCTGAATATAGGAAGAAATTAGGCTCGGTTGAATTTGGGAAAGTGCAAAGTTCCTTTAGTAATCCCTGATGCTTTATTGTCACAAAAGTCCATCTCTTTAAAATCAATAATTTCCCAGTGATGTTATCTAATATGGCTGTAAATCAATCATGGACTATCACAGTCCCAGAAGAATTAAAATTGCAAGTAATCCAATGGGCAATTAAAAGATGCATGCTGGGTGTAGTATAAATTGATGTCAGTGTGTTACCAATGGCAACTTTGGGGTGATAAGTGGAGTTAGGAATATTGCTAAGAATATGTCTGATCAAAAAAGGAGGCTTATTGGTCATAGCCTAAATGGTAGGTACCCTGATACCCCCAAGATATGGAAGGAACAAGAGGAAGGCCTCCAGCTCATTAAAGAGGTAATCTATGGAAGATTTTTATTGGAAACCATAGACAAGAATTGCCCTAGGTAAGAGGGTGTGGAAGGACCATGATCTGTGCCAGGAGAGAGAATAACCCAAAGAGATAAAATAATAGCCTACAAAGTAATAAATAGGTAAAAAATTTACCTATATTTACTTTTTTTAAAAATCTCTTACCTTCCATCTTAGACTCAATACTGTGTATTGGTTTTAAGGCATTAGAGTGTAAGGGCTAAGTAATGGGAGTTAAGTGACTAGCCCAGGGTCACATAGCTAAGAAGTGTCTAAGGCTGGATTTGAACCCAGGACCTCCCCAGGCCTGACTCTCAATTCACTCAGCTACCTACCTGTTCCTCCCTACATTTGCTTCTTAATGAAGCTGAAAAAATCTACAGAAGTTCTTTGTTGCTATTGTTATTCAGTCGTGTTCAACTCTTCCTGACACAATTTGGGATTTTCTTGGCAAAGATACTGAAGTAGTTTGCCATTTCCTTCTCCAGCTCATCTTACAGATGAAGAACTAAAGCAAACAGGCTTAAGTGATTTGCCCAGAGTCCCACAGCTAAGGTAGGAGGTGTCTGCAGCCAGATTTGAACTTGTCTTCCTTACTTGCAACAGCACTCTATCTTCTATCCTTTATGACCTTGGGCAAGCCACTTAAACCTGTTTGCCTCAGGTTCTTCAACTGTAAAATGAGCTGGAGAAGGCAATGACAAACCACTCCAGTATATTTACCAAGAAAACCCCAAACAAACCAGGTCAACAAAGAGTCAGACAGAACTGAAAAGCGACATTAGGAAAGAATAGCAACAATAACAATAACCACCATTGTAAAGACAAGTAACTCTGAAACACAAAGTAAAACACTCAAAAGCTACTCTTGTGGCTATTGTTCTGAAGAAGCCCATAGTAAAAAGTTATGTTACAGTTCACTCTTAAAACTCCATGAAATGGGCAGCTAAGGAGGTCCTGGATTTAAATTTGATCTCAGACACTTCCTGACTGTGTGGCCCTGGGCAAGTCACTTAATCCCAACTACCTACCCCTTATCGCTCTTCTGCCCCAGAACTGATACTTAGTATTAATAATTAAGACAGAAGATAAGGATTTAAGGGGAAAAAACCCAACATCATGACAAGTACAGCTGTTTGACCTAGGTCAAACACAACACACACAACAAACAAACACAACAAACACAAACCACTACTAGGTCTGTATCCTAATATAATCCTAAAGAGATTAAGGCCTGGGGAAAAGAAACTACCTGTATAAAAATATTTATAGCAGTTTTTTTGTGTGTGTGATGGCAAAGAACCGGAAATTGAAGGGATGCCCATCAATTGGGGGGATGACTGAACCAGTTGCAGTATATGCTTGTTATGGAATACTATTGTGCCATCAGAAATGACAAACAAGATGATCACAAACAAACAAACAAACCTAGAAAGACTTGTGTGAATTGATGCAAAGTGAAGTGAGTAGAACCAGGAGAACCCATTGTTTATATAGTAACAACAATAATGTATAATGATCAACTGTGAATAACAACTATTATCAACAAGGCAAGGGTACAGGACAGCTCTAAGGGACTCATGATGAAAAAGGATGTCTACTGCCAAAGAAGGAACAGATGGAGTCCAAAGGCAGATTGAAACATACCATTTTTCACTCTATTTCCTCCATGAGTTTTGTATTAAATGATATATGTACAACTGCTATCACATTGCCTGCCTTCTTGGGGAGGGAGGAGAGAGTATAAAGGAGGGAGGATAGAGAATATGGATCGAAAAATGTCAGAAAACAAATATCAAAAATTATATTGACATTTAATCTAGAAAAAAATTAATTAAAAAAAGGACCACAGTTTTCTCTGGTGAGTTACTTAATAAGAAAAAAGAAAGAAAATCTTGAGGAAACAATAATTATTGAGGGACATAAAGTACTGGTATCTGTTGGTGATGGAATACTATTGTGCTCAAAGGAATAATAAAGTGGAGGACTTCCATGGAGACTGGACCGACCTCCAGGAACTAATGCAGAGTGAAAGGAGCAGAACCAGGAGAACAATGTACACAGAGACTGATACACTATGGTACAATTGAATGTAATGGACTTCTCCATTAGTGGCAATGCAGTGATCCTGAACAACTTGGAGGAATCTATGAGAAAGAACACTATCCATATTCAGAGGAAAAACTGTGGGAGTAGAAACACAGAAGAAAAACAACTGCTTGATTATACTGGTCGATGGGGATATGATTGGGGATGTAGACCTTAAATGAACACCCTAGTGAAAACATCAACAACATGAAAAAAGCTTTTGACCAAAGACACACGTAAAACCCAGTGGAATTGCACATTGGCTATGGGAGGGAGATGAGAAGAGAGGAGGGAAAGAATATGATTCTTGTAATCAAGGAATAATGTTCTAAATTGACTAATTAAATAAAACTTGAAAAGAAATGGCCCTCCAGAATGGTGGATCAGTTCAGAACTCCATCGACAATGCATTAGTGTCCCAATTTTACCACATCTCCAAACAATCAACTTTTCTAAAAACACTATAGAGGCATCTAAGCAGTGTGGTCAATCGGTTAATAGGCAAAATGCCTATTATTTACCAAACACTGTGCTAAGTGCTGGCACTCCTGAAGCATCTGAGAGCAACTAATGACATGATAAAGGATTACAGGCTTGTTATGAGCCAGTCAGTAGGATTCATTCACCAGTGTAAATATCTATGAGTAAACAGTAAAGGCATAAAGGAAGGAATTCAAAATAGTTCAGGTGGGGAGTAGAAGAAACTACCTGGGAGGATGACTTTTTTTAGAAAAGGAAAAAAAAAGCCAGTTTCTCTATTGCCCAGGTTGATTGATTGATTGATTGATACTAAATTCTGCTTTTATAAAAGATATTAAGGGGTGTATGGGGTGCTCAGGGAGGGGTAGTATCTCTGGTATGGAGGGCTTGTTGTGCCCTTCTAGGGCAGCTCTCCAGCCACTGACACCCAGCTCTCACTTGTGGCTCCTAGTAGCTGCTAGCATGCGGCGGCAGCCACACCCCGGGCAACGGCTTCGACAGGCCGGCTAAACCTTGTGAGGGTAGCCATCGGGTCGACGTCGACCCCTGGTGAACTAAGGCTTTGCTCACCCAGCATGTGAAGACTGCTTCGGCTGAACAGACAGAAGAAACCAATAAGAAGATTCAATGGCTGAGATGGCGACGCAGCAAGGCACTGTGGAGTGCTTAGGGCATGATGGAGCACAAAAGACAACACGGCCATCCAGTGCAGCTGAGGAAGTCTCCAGGTGTAATGACTTTTCGTGCCAATGGACCCAGGCTTTCAATGCCCAGAGAGTGGGACTGTCTCTGTGCATCGACTTTTCCACTTAAATCTTCATGCACAGGTGTCTTTGTGCACAAAAACGCACAAAGACAATCGTCATCCTCGGTTCAAGAGACAACCAACAATAAAGGGTTTGTAACAAGGAGGCAGGAAGAACTGTTGTCTTCTTTTAAGCAGAGGACTACATGGTTGTTTCATCCATTTAAGAGTAATTGCCTTTGTAAAATGAGAAAACTTTTTGAAAGATCCAACAATCAGAGTATAGTATAAACAGGGCCTGCACACCTTCTTTAATCAATCAGAGCTAGAGTGTAAGAGACTGGGTTATGCTGTAAGAAATTTTTGTAAAAGGAAGAAGCTCTTTGTTAACCAGAAGGAGTGGTTCTGAGGATTTAGATTAGAGAGGTGGGAACAAGCAGAGCATTCCAGCCCACTCCAGAGGAGCAAAGGGAATACTGAGCTTTGACAGGGAAGTGAAAGCTCAGGAGAGTCATCAGTTCTCCAAGCATCTCTTTGTAAAAGTCTCAGGCTGAGGGAAGTCCCCAAAAAGGTCAGCTCTTTCCCCTGTCAGCTCCTGTCTATCCACAGCTACTTGTAACAGAATCTACTGTTTCATTTCCTCAGCATTTCCAGTAAACTGAATTATGTTTGTCCCAACCACGAAGAGGTCCTGGAATATATATATATATTCCAGATATAGACGTGAAGGTAGAATTAGAGAGTTCAACTTCTGCCTTAAAATTGGGAATTTTCCCAAGCAGGAGTCCAGAGGAATTGTGATTAAATGCAAATGTTTGTCTAAAATAAACACTCTAAAGCCAAAGAGAAGGGACTTTAGAGGCCTTTGTATTGCCCCTTGGGCTTGAAATGAGCAAATTGTCATAACATTTGAAAAAATTGAACATAGTTATTTAGAGGTTTTGAAATTTGAAAAAGTGTTCTATTAGAAATGGAAGGGACAATGTAGCTAGCAACTTCTCTGCCATGAGGTGGATAGCAGACTTCCTTCATTACTGTTTTTGGGGGATCATTGATGGTCATTGCCTTGATCATACTTGTTATAGTTTTCAAAGTTGTTTGTCTTTACAATGTTGTAGAAATTGTTCTCTTTCTGCTCATTACTCTCTCTTGTAAGAGAAAAACCCAATAAAGCAAAAGCAACCAATTCCATGACCACGTCTAAGGATGCATGCAGCTTTCTCCCCTCGTTGTCCCCCTGTTACTATGCCAAAAGCAAGAGAGTCTGTTCTATTACTTATTTTCCTGGATTGATATTTACCTTCTTTTTAGGATGCTTTTCAATTACATTGTTGTAATCATTTATATGTTGTTCCATTGGTTCTACTAATTTCATGTGCAGTTCATGCAAATTTCCCCATATTTCTATGAATTCTTTATATAACGACCCACCAGAGCTACCCCAGGGCAATTAGAATGGCCTCTCCCAGTTCAGTCAGGGGGAAGTCTTGTCTCTAAAGGGAAGGGTCAGGCTCTTTCTTATACTCTTTTGTTCTTTATGCCCCTGTTTTCAACTTTGGTTTACCATCTTCCATCTTCCCCAAAAGAATTCTAAAGGTACTCAAAGTGCAAGGTAAGGATACTCTCAAAATTCAAAAGATTCACAAGTGAACAATGGCAAAGACTTAAAAAATGATGCAGTAATCCACAACTCATTATGTTATGCTGGGAAGTTGGTACTTAAAACATTGACATGAAATATTTTGTGGGACTGTTAAATATTAATTTAAAATCTACTCTGTCTCTGCACTAGCCACATAATTTCCTCAAGGTCCTTGGTCTCTGTCAACATAGGGCAGAGCTTGGGTTTATCCCCAAGGGAGTAATCATCTTCTGTTGTGAGAAACGTTATAGCACTTACAAGAAGCATTTCAAGCAGTGTAGCCAGGGGCCCAAGGTCCAGTCTCAAGCTCACCTGGGTAGCATTCTTCACTCCTGTTTCATTTATAGTCATCATTTCTTAGTGCACAAAATTTTTATATTCTATGACATTCCTACAAAGAACCATAATATATTTAACTACTTCCCTATTGCAGGACATTTTGGTGACTTCCTAGCTTTGAAATAACATGAAATGCTGCTGTGAAAATCTTTAAACAAACAGCTTTTTATATACACACATGTATGTGTGTTAGTGTATACACACACTATCAGGTATAATAACAGACTTTTTATAGAAAGAGCAGGATGTTTGGGGATGGTAGTAGGTTAAATCTTTCTCAGTAGTCCAAGGTACAGCAGAACTTCCTTTCTCAGTAGTATTGGATGACTCTCTCTCCCCCCTACTGATATTTGCGTTGGCTCCCAACAGCCACACTACAAACCATGGCTTCTAAGACAGGTGACTTCACTTGGCAGGAAAGTCAAACATTCCTGTCCTCTTACCCTGCAGGCAGGCAGTTTCTTCTTTGCACTGGAAAGATTGCCTGCCAGGTAGCATCACCTAGGATGTACTCTCACCAATCCCCTAATATATAATAATTAATAATAAAAATTGCTATTAGCAGTCCTCTCTTGCCATATTGTTATGTTGTAATGAATGACACTGACAACTGTTTTCACAGTTCATACACCTTGGGAATAGGCTATTTATCATATACATAATCTAATGTGGTCTTGGTAAGGATATTTGAGCTACTAGAAAATATCTTAGTAGCATTTGGCTTGGGAACCTGGAATTTAAAGTCCTTCCATTGACTAGAAGTTTTCTCCTAGCTTTCCTGAATGATTTGAATGTTAGTTTCAGAAAGTGATGGAGTGAATTTTGAATCACTGAATTTTTGTTATTTTGGAAGGATGTGGGTAGAAAATATGACTCAGTATTTTTCCAGGAGATGTGAAAATTAAATAGCCTATTTTGGCTTATTTCATGCTGAGATCTGGAACACTTTCCTTGATTTTCAAATTGGGGCTTTTGTTTAGTCTTTCAACTATTTCAGATCCTTGATGTGTAAAGGCTCAAAGGAAAATGTTAGGAAATAGCTTGTTTGATATGCTTGGGATATTTTGACTTATTTCCTATTTGTCTTCCAAATAGTGACACTATTTTAACATTATTTTTCTGCTAAGATTTGCCAAAATCAATAGGTATTTCTCCTCTTTTATTCTCACTGAACTTTCTGACTTTGAGACTCTTCCCTTGGCTTCTTAAATGCTCCGATACACTAGACCTTCACCCCTCTCTCAGATGGATCTTTGCCCATTTCCTTAGCTAGTTCCTCTTTTTTTTTTACCTCACAACAATGGAAATGTTCCAAAGCTTCATCCTCAGATGTTCATTTTCTCTCTATACTCTTTCCCTTAATACCATCCATTCCAATGATTCTAGTCATACTGATATCTACCAAATCATCAATCTCAATTAAAAAAAAATCCTTACCTTTCATCTTAGAATCAATGCAGAAGAGTGGTAAGGGCTAGGCAATGGAGATTAAGTACCTTGCTCAGGGTCACACAGCTAGGCAGTGTCTGAGGCCAGATTTAAATACAGGACCTCAATTCACTGAGCCACCTTGCTGTCCCCTCCAAATTACTTTCTTACCTAAATTCTAGGACTAGGTCTCCAATCATCTCTTGGTGACTGACACTAGCTGTGTGACTTTGGGTAAGCCACCAAACTTTAGCTTTCTCACTACAAAAACTAATATTTTGAACTAGAAAATCTCTAAGTTCCCTCTCAGCTGTATGGTAGAGTTATTATAAGCAGAGCCCTAAGTAGGTAAGAGTCACCTGAAGCTTTGTCTATGTAACCAAAATTTAGAAGTTGACTGTATTGTTAGATTTAAATTTAGGGTTAAAGACTGAATATATTAATTATAGGTCGCCAAGGATTTCACTTATAAAAATCCTAAATGAAAGACTCATGTTAGTATGGCGATTTAATTACAACAGGAGAAAGAAATTGTGAGAGAGAGAGAGAGAGAGAGAGGGAGGGAGGGAGGGAGGGAGGGAGGGAAGGAGGGAGAGAAGGAAAGAGGGAGAGAAGAAAAGACGTTAACTCAACCACCCTGGCTCAGGCTGAGCCAAGCGGGAGTTTAAGGCCTTGGAGAACCAAGGCAGAGAAGGGAGTCAGTCCTTATCACTCATGTGACTGATCTGAAGGAAAGCTGTCTGTGGGCCTCCTCCCAGCTCGAGCTCCAGGATCGAACTGGCATCTAGCCCTCTCCACAGGAAGTGACCAGAACCCCAGAGGCTGTTCTCTATCTCACTTCCTGTGGCTCACATGCGCCAATGGTAGCTCAAGCTTGGCTTAGGACAGCCCAAGGGGGCAGTTAGTTCTGATTTGTCATTAGCTAGTACATGCCCATGTAGTGTGGCTATGCACATTCTTGGGTGCTAGATCAAGCAAGATGGAAGAAATTTAAAAACCACAGTATGTGTATTATTCGTTCTTTCTGACAGGAAGAATTGACAGCTTGGTTGGGTAGCTGATATCTGGTATGCTTCTTCTCTTCAACAATCTTCAAAATCCCCAGTCCACATTCTTGTTCCTAATAGCCCTCTGTCCTATATAATAGCCCTCAGTCCTTGCATCTTCATGCAATTACTTCTTTCTTGCCCAGACCTTCAAACTGCTACTCCTCATGTATCCATTGTTATTGCATTACTCTCCTGAGACCTACCATATCCTGGGATTGAAGGAGACAGCTGCTGCCCCATTGTCCACCACCACTATTTTCATTCTGATCCCAGATCCATTAATTAGGATTTAGGAACATGGGCTCTTTCCAGGTTGCCGTGCTGTGCCCTTCCTGTTAAACTTGCTGAGGGCTAAGGTACCATGGTGTACCTTGATGCCATCTTGCCACTTTGGACCTATGCCATGCTTTTTATAAGTAACACTTATGATTAGTAATAATGTCAGCAACCTACTCAAAATAACTTGAAATATAAACCAGAGGCTATAACATGAATATAAATTAAGTGAAAGCCTCACATGGCAAAATGAAGGTGAAGATCAATATACTCCAGTTGAGATATCTTGAGTATTTTGCATCTCAAGGAAAATTTGCCCTATTTGAACCCATTTCTGGTTCCTGACTCAAATGGTAGTCTCCTCAGGAGTAGCCTCAGTGCATTACACTGCTTTTTTCTCTCTTCTGTGGGACTCTTCTGTCTCAGATATTTCCCCAAGCTTGTTCCTGGCACCAGATTGCTAACCAGGGCTCTGCTTGTGAAGACCAAATGAGATCATCTGTTCTAGATGAAGACACTTGGTAAAGTGTAAGGTACTATACAAATGGAAGGGGGAGGAGGACTTAGTCTTGAAAGCAGGAATGTCTGCTGAGGCTTCCCTCTTTGTGTTCTTTTCCCACCGTGTTTTGGGGCCTCCAGAACATTTGCATGGCAGGACATCCCTGCTATCAAAAGGGCCAACAAAGACGAGTGATTGTGTTTATTCTCAGCCTCAGAAAGAGACAATGGGAAGCTCAGAGAGTGTGGGGTGGGTGGCATGTTGCCTGCTGCTGAGAATGAAAATGACAAAAGAAAGTTATATATCCTAACCCAGCGAGGAGACTCTTTATGGAAAGGGCCAAGGAAACGTCCTACAAATACATGAGGAACTCTTTTGGGTTACCTTGTAGGAACGATGAGGCAAATTGTCTCAGGGAAGCTACCTTAGATCCCTTTTGGGGACCACCTAAGCAGAGCTGTGGAGCTGTGAATGAGATAGATTAAGGTCCCTGATGACTAGTCCTCAGACCTAGTGGTTTCTAAAATCTGATCCTCAAATCAGAGTAACAATAGTCCCCAGATGCATGGGAAAGAAGTAAACCAGAGCAAAGAAGTCTGAGGTGAGCAGTAATGCTAGAGATGGTATTCAGTGGTGGTTTCTGGTTGGCATAGTGGTGGTAGTAGTAGAGTTTTGGTGAGTGAGTGGCAGTTTTGGTGAAGAATGATGTTGGGGCAGATGGATCTAGCTCTGGTCAATAATAGCAGGAGCACATCTAAAGCACTTAACAGGTAGGTAGCTGAGCTGCCCATGATTGACAGTGGCAGAGGTAGGACATTGCCCAGTGACAGCTGAGATCTCAAATAAGTAACCTGAAGAGCTGTTCTAGTAGCAACTCATAACAGCTCTCTTTCTGGTGTTTTTGGAGAATGAGTTCCTTTCCTTTGTCCTGGTGCCTTAGTTTTCTTTGCCCCCACTGAACTGGGCCTGGGTTGGGGGAGGATTATTTTCCATTGGTGTATGAGGAGTTAGGAATTATATTATTTCTTGGATTTTCTTATTAGTTATATTTTGTTAGGATAATTTCATGTTTAACTTTTTTATTTTAGATAATTGCTTCATCTTTACTGGAATATTATTCTCTTCCCCTATACTGAACCTGAGCCTGGGACCCCAGGATTTGTTACACAAATGTAAAGTATTAGTCATCCACAAGTAAGATGTACTTTTAACTTTAAATAAGAAATCAGAAGGATTCCAAGAAAGTCAGAAGCAGAAATCTTTCATTGACTTATGTAAACACTGAAAATCTAGTGATTGTCCAAGATGCTTCAATAGTAGCTGACCAAAAGGGAAACATATCTGATTTACTAATTTGGGTTTTACTTGAATTTTTTTCAAGCAACAATATGTACTTCTGTGGGTGGCAATACATACTTGCTCTTGCCAGCAACCCTCTTTAGGTGCATGCATAACCTGCCTCCCACATCTCTTATTTTATCTTTTATTCTTGATTCCCTACTCTCTCAAGCCAGTTAGACTTAGCATCTCTGAATTCTCCACTTTTGTTCTAGTTTTAGCACTTCCAAACTCTTCAAGATTATTTTCCACTTTAAACTCTGGCCCATTCCTTATTCTCTTCTGTCTGTAGGCCTGCACCCTTTTCCATTTCATGGAGATATTTCTATTGTTATAATGTTATAATGTTATAATGACTACATCTCATAGGCTAGACAATTTGGCATAACTATTTAAATTTCTCTGGGACCAAATCTCTTTCAATTATATTGCTTACTTGGCTATTCAATTAGTAACAGCAAAACTTGTATTTTTATTCTTTTGTTACTGGAATTTGGCTCCAACTTCAAAGAAAATCAATTTAATTCAAGTCAACACGTATTTATTAAGTCCCTAATATCTTCTAGCTTATATACTTCCAAGGGTTAGGCTTACAGCATCATAGATTTACAGCTAGAAGGAATTTCAGAGGTCCTCTTGTCTTATCTCTTCATCTTATAGATGAGAAAACTGAGGCCAAGAGAGGTTAAGTGATTTGCCTAAAATCAGATAGATGCTAAGTGAAAGAGACAAGATTTTAGCATAGGTCCACTAACTTCAAATCTGGCACCCTTTCCAAAGGAAATAAAAGGCATAGAAAACTTGGGGTGCCAAGAGGATAAAAAATTCTTGAGAAGATAAGATATAGATATATGTAAAACAATTAAGATAATACAAGGCAGCAATATAATCGTCAAAATGAATGACTAACTAAAAGAAGTACTATAATTTTTCAAAGATGAAAAATATCTACTTCCTAAAAAAATAAATTAGAGTATGGTTATTTACATTCTTCCAGGATTTTTACTTATATAGATTTATGAGTACCTAACACAGTGCTTGGTGCCCAGAATAGGACTTTATACATACGACTTTATACACCCAATAAATGTTCACTGAATCCTTGAAATATGGGACCCTCAGAATTTGTAAGTGTTTTCTTAATGACCATTAAGAGCTACTTCCTTTTGAAATCAATCAGAAATAAATAGAGACAAGGATGTTAGTCAATGGGAAATATAATTTATAAAGGACCTTTCAGGAACTCATCTATGGCAATATTATTGTTTTTTTCCTCATGAATTTAGCATACTGGTACTTTTATTACTCTCCCTTATCTAGCGCTCATTAATAAATCTCAGCTTCATTTATTTTAATATCTGGTTGATAATGTTCAACAACTTAATTTCCAACGTTATTTCCAGCACCTACAACAATTTGTCAAACACTGTAGATACTTTTAAAATGTTCATTGAGTTCAGTTGTTTTCATTAGATGGTTAGCATGAAATGGATGGGGCATTTAGGGAAGACTAGTACCTCCAGTGTAAGGGCTTATAGAGCCCTTTTTTAGGGGCTTCTTTCCTCCTTAGGTGTCCACCTGCTACTCCTTTGGCTCCAAGAAGCTGAAGCATGTGCAGTGACCATACCCTGGTAACATCATTATGGCAGGCAGACTAAACCAGAATGAGGGTAACTGACAGGCCTCAGACCCATCAGTGAGTTAGGGGGATGTCTACCCCAAGCATGCAGCAAAATGGTCAGAGAAGAACAATTTGTTCTAATGGCCATGAAAGCTGCTAAAGAAGATGCTACAGAACACTTAGAGCTTGGTTAGACATTGAAGGAGCCAAGTTCACCCACAGCATCCTGAACCATTAACTGTTGCCTTGACTGTTTTTTGTCTTGCCACTGGACTTCAATGACTGTGGAAAAGAGAGTGAGACACATGACTTTTTGCAACTCTTCATCACTTAAATCCAACTTATGCACAAGTTAAAAGACATCATCCACATTGTTTTATATCTTATTATTTTGTTATCTTTATTAATTTACTCCTACCTCAAAAGTCCTTTGCAATGGGCAAGTGACAAAGCAGCAGGTGAGCTTATGCTGGGAGCTGTAGTCATAACCTGGATCCCAGGTAGCATAAGGTATCGGGTCATCATGTACCAGGATTGGGCAGTCCCCTAGGTGTGTGAGTAGGCTTTTGAAAGAACTGCTCTACCCCAATCCTGGCTCAAAGTAGAAAAGGCACCCTAAAAATTATCTGCTTATGCAATGATCCAGGACAATTCTGAGGGATATATGAGAAAGAACACTATCCACATTCAGAGGAAGAACTGTGGAAGTAGAAACACAGAAGAAAACCCATTGCTTGATCACATGGGCCGATGGGGATATGATTGAAGATATAGACTCTAAATGATCACCCTAGTGCAAATATCAGTAATATGGAAATAGGTTTTGGAATTGCGTGTCAGCTATGGGAGGGGAGGGAAAGAATATGATTCATGTAACCATGGAAAATTTTTCTAAATCAATTAATTAAATACAATTTCCCAAATCGAAAAAAAATTGTCTGCTTCACCTAACCCTACCCTCCTTGCCAAGTGTAGCAGTCTGCCCATAGCTATGGGCAAGGGAAATAGTTAGTATGTATAGAGTGGCTTAGAAGAGAGCATGCTCAGTCTTGAGCATGCTCAGTCTTGCGCATGGCTAGGAAAGCCTCTGACCCTTGACCCCAGCTTCCCTCAGGTTAGGTGGGAAAACAGGTTTCTTTGTGCTCACCTGGCTAAGAGAAACCACACCTATACCTTGTCATTAACCAATGATAATCATCCCTATGTATTGTGTATATTTGCATATCAAAGAGATTAAATACAGGGCGCAGCAAGCTCCGCCTTCTCTTCTCTCTCTTCCTCACTTGGATCTCAGCTCTCACTGATGCCTGTCCTTGCTGGAGCTTGGCCTCTGGCCAAGCTCCATCTTTGATTCCTTTTCGTATCTACCTCTCCCACCTAGGGTTCGGCCAGGTACTTTCTTTTCTCTATCATGTCTCTGACCTGTGTGGTATTACATTTGGATCACTGGACGGGTACAAGCCTTCTGAGTAGTCCACTGATTGGAGTTTCTGCTGTGGCTCCTTGATAATTAATAAGGCCTGGATTTCTGACTCATTCCTGCCACCTCATATCTCTAATTTGGCTCCGCCACCCCCCTCGCGACATACAGAACTTCTATCCTACCTCTATCTTCCTACTTTGAGGCTTCTCGCTGGATCGAGGAAGCTGGATCGAGGAAGCTTCACCAAGAAAGGTAACCTTCCAGTTGAAACACAAAACGTACAAAAACTTTTGTGAAGAAGACTCCACTCACCATTGGTCCATGGAATTTGCAAGAATTTATGTACAACATGAAATCCAACAGACCTGAACAATGAACAGCTCTTATTTCAAGAGAACTCAGCAGGTCTCTCATCCAAATAGCAGTACTGAGTGAAACAAGGTTGACAAATGAAGGCCAGCGAAGAGAAGTTGGACTTGGATACATGTTTCTCTGGAGTGGCTTCCATGATGTGGTGTGCTGTGAAGCTGGCATAAGTTTTGAAATAAAATCTATTCTAGTTAACAAGCTTGTATGCCTCCCAAGAGGAGTGAATGACAGACTCGGGACAATGTGATTGCCACTCTCAGGAAAGTGCCAGCATCATTGTGTATGTTCCCACCATGACAAACCCTAATTTGAGATCAAAGAAGTCTATCAAGGACTAGCACAATATGGGGGGGGGGGGGAATGGGATTATGAAACTACAGCTGACTGTTTTGCTTCTCTCTACCCTTTAGATGTGTCTCAAGACTAAATAAACAATATTCTATAATGCAATGATCTTCAGAAGATAGGTTTTTATCAGTAAAGAAAAATAGCATGGTTTTGAAGATTCATCAGATTTTGAGGATTGTGAATAGGAAATCACCAAGTACATGACCTTTGAGAACCGATTCAAGAAAACATTTTGATCCTCTTATCTTCCCAATGAAAAGGTACAAGCTTGGGGTGGGTAGGCTGCAATGTATACTCAATAAGGAATTCTGAAAGGGAATTGTGTCAGAGTAGTACATTGGGCACCCTCATGATGCTGGGAGAAAGTGAGGAAGGCTTCTAGTGAGTTAGGTGAGCCATCAATGGTGAACTTCTGGGAGGAGTTGGACATGTATCACATAGAATGGGGAGGCATGGATGGGTTATAATCTGCCTCATTGGAAAGAACTCTGAATAGATGGGATCACAGAGCCACTTGAGGATTTTGAGTACTTTTCTAATGCTATTTATATTTATATATTTATATTCTTTATATTTGATTCTGTACGTATATTTTAGAACTGCTTTTCCTTCTTTCTTTTTCTTTTTTGTCTGTCTTAGAATCAATGTTAAGTATCAGTTCCAAGGCAGAAGAACAGTAAGGACTAGGTAATGGAGGTTAAATGACTTGCCCAGTGTCATAAAGCTAGGAAGTGTTTGATGACAGATTTGAACCCAGGGCCTCCTATTTCTAGGCCTGACTCTCTATCCATTGAGCTACCTAGCTGCCCTAGAATTGCTTTTTAACAAAAAATTTTCAGTATTACCATAGTCCTTTATAATATCATAACAGCTAGCATTAATATAGCACTTTAAGGTTTACAAAACATTTTCTGTATTTACACAATCCTTTTACTTAGACACCATTGGTCTTCTTCCAAAACAAATAATAATAATAGTATTATGTACTCACTTAATCCTCACAACAGCTATAGGATGTAGGAAGTACAGTTAATCCAATTCTATAGAGGAGTAAACTAAGAGTGAGAGAAGATAAATAATTTGTGGTGTCAGAGACAATATTTAAGCTTGGATCTTCTTGACGTCAGATTGAATGCTTTAATCTAGTGTCCCATCTAGCTCCCTTGTAAGTAATGGCAACATAATGGAAAGAACATTATATTAAGTCAAAAGTTCTGGATCTTCTGGTTCTATCCTGGATACAATCTATCCTGCCACTTACTGTCTGGATGAACTTGGTAAGCCCACCTCTTTGATGGAATCTTTTTATCTGTAAAATATGGATAATGATAGGGCAACCGTGGAAACCAAAAGTAATACCAAATGCAAAGCACTAAATATATGTTAGTTAATTATATGCATTTAATTCCTACTCAACATGAAGGAAAGATGTCCCTGAATCATTACAAACTATGTTACTGGAGTGCAAGTCTTACAGGTCCTACCAAGATGAACCTAGAGGTTTAAGATCCTTAGTGATGGAATGCATTCCTATCATCCAAAGACCACCTTAGCTTCAGTTGGAGGTTGGCTATAGAGACATGAAGTTTGAGCTATAGTAGCTCTTGAAGATGATCTGCAAAGTCATGGAAAGACAGCACTTTTCATCAATAGATATATAGTAGATAAATCACAGTTCCTTGAAGTATTGAAGAATATTATTTACTATGTAATTTGTAGCCCTATTGTGAAGAAAGCACTTTGGAAACTTTCAAGTGACTTATTATTCTCACTTGGAATATTTATTATTCCTACCTTAGCTAATCAGGTCATGATTTGCCCTCTGGAGACAGGATTAAAGAAATGAGAACTGGGCCAACTCTAGACAAAATTATCAGTCAATCATAATTAAACAAACAATAAATACTGATTTAGCACTTTTTATGTGACAAGTAAGTAGCTAGATGGAACAGTGGATAGAGTATCTAATCTGGAGCCAGGAAGATTGCTCTTTCTGAATTCAAATCTGGCCTCAGACATTTACAGGAAAATCACTTAACCCTGTTTACCCGAGGTCCTCATCTGTAAAATGAGTTGGAGAAGAAAATGGTAAACTACTCTTGTATCTTTGCCAAAAAAAACCTAGATGGGGTCATGAAGAGTTAGACACCACTGAAAAGACAACTAAACAATTAAACAACTTGTGCCAAGCACTGGGCTATGTACTAGGAGTACAAAAACAAAAGCAAGATAGCCTTTGTCCTCCAGGAGCCTACATTCTCTCACGGTAAACAACATTGTCTTCCATGTTTTCTCCATTTCCATCATCTCTCTCTTTCCCTCCTTGGGCTATACCCTTATTTCATTCCAGGTGTTCATCCTCCTTTCCCACAAAAACAACAACACCAATTTATCGGTCCTCTTACTATAGTTTCAGGCCCTTTCATTGTTGTAGGTAGGTAGCTAATCTGATAGGGTGTGAGGATCACAAGATATAGCTTTGAAAAGTATGAAGTACTGCCACAAATGTAAAGCAATATTATTTGCATCCAATTCAAGCTAACGATTTGTTGAGTGCTAATAGGCTTACTATGTCATCCCTTCCAACTAGATATATTTGCTTTTGAACACAGGATGGAGAGAGAGAGACAGACAGACAGGCAGACAGACAGAGACAGAAAGAGAGATGAAGGGAGGGAGACAGAGACAGAGACAGAGACAGAGAGAGACTGAGAGACACAGAGACAGAGAGAGAACATGTCCTTCAATTAGGTAATGGCTTAATAAACTATGACATTATATGATGGTGATGGAATACTATTTTGCTGTAAGGAATGATTGACAGGATGATTTCAGAAAGAGCTGGAAAGGCCCTACATAAACTAATGTAGAATGAAATAAACAGAACCAGAACAAAATGACAGCAATATTGAGGAATGATCAACTGTGATAGACCTAGCTACTCTCAACTATATAACAATCTGGGAAAATTCTGAGGGTCTTATGACAAAGAATGCTATCCACCTTCAGAGAAAGAGCCGTTGGAGTCAGAATACAGATCAAAGCATGTGATTTATCACTTGTTTATTTGGGCATATGTTGTGGGGTTTTGACTTTATAAAATTATTCACTTTAAAATGAATAATATGGAAATATGTTTTGTATGATAAGACATTCACAACCTAGATTAAATTGCTTGCCAGATCCAGAAGAGGGGAGGGAAGAAGGGAAAGAGATAATTTGGATTATATAACTTTGGAAAACTTATGTGGAAATTTATTACATATAATTTATAATAAGTAAAAAATAAAAATTTTTAAAAAGAGAGTGAGAATGCCTTAATCTGTGGGCAGTTAGGTAGCTCAATGGATTGTGAGTAAAGCCTAGAGACAAGAGATCCTAGATCAGTGATATCAAACCTTTTAGAGATGGAGTGCCAGGCTCCACCCTCACCTTACCCCCTAGATGGAGTGCCATGTTGGCCTCCCACCAGAGAGTTAGTGCTGTGCCATGCCCTACCCTACCCTTACCCTAGACAGGAGAGGGAGGAAATGCTTCCATTGGGATGCTGGACAGAGGGGTGGGTGATGAGAGGGATATGTGCAGAGGGGGAGAGGAGTTGACTGAGTGCTTGGCTCCCCTTCAGTTCTGCCACCTATGAGTTGCCCACCTTAGCCCTTGTGTGCTCCCATTGGGCTGCTGGGCAGAGGGGTGGGGGATGTGAAAAAATGTCATCAGACATGGTGGAGAGCAGCTCTGCAGGAGTCCCTTTGTCTTTCTAGTAATGAACTCTGGGAGAAGGGTGGTCCATGTGCCCACAGAGAGCACCCTGTGTGCCATCTTTGGTACCCATGCCATAAGTTCACCATCACTGTACTAGATTAAAATTTGACCTCAGATATTTCCAGACTATGCAACCCTGGGCAAGTCACTTAACCCTCATTACCCAGCCCTTACCACTCTTCTGCATTAGAACTGTCAACTGGGAAAAAAATAGAATTATTAAATAGTCAGACAAAATGCTCTTTAATTAAGGAAAGGATTTTAGGTGCTAAAATTAGGCCTCCTCGCAGAGCTGTGTGCTATCAACCCATGAAGAGTCCCAACCTCTGACAGCTCTGGTCATCAAACTCCTAGGAGTGCCACCAAGCTAGATGACAACTCCAAAGAACCATTAAAGTGGGAAGCTTTTACTCAACACCTGATGGGATTAGCCATCCCCACTTAAACTACTTTTAAATTCTATTGTTAGTCTGAGACTAGTGAAGTTGGACTTTCCCGTCAGAGCAAAACTCTCAAGTGACAAGGTCAAATTTGGGGCTTTTTACCTTTAAGCTAACTAAACTGGGGATTCTTGAATCTTACTAGGCTATAAGTTTGGGGGCTTCTAGATTCTGCATTGATAGAACCAATATACGGAATTGATCCTAAAATAGAAGGTAACGGTTTGTATATATATATACGTATATATATACATATATATATGTATATATGTATACATATATATAACAGATGGGCTTTTTATCACATAAATAGTCATAAATTCTATTTGCTCATAGACAAGACTCTGGGATCAGGACCAATGGGATAAAATAGTCATCATCACAGAAACTCATGGATTGAATTCTATTGTTATGCTGCTTTCACTATTACAGGTATTTAATCCTGTCTTTACCTAATGTATATAGCCTTACAAAGAGTTCCCTGCTTTGCTTTTCATTTAAGATGCAAAGTCAAGTGTCTGACCAAAAAGGAAAACCTGAAGACTGACTACAGACCTTCAGACCTTTAGGGAACAGAAAAGTAAATGTGATTAAGCAGGGAAGACAGGTTGATAAGTGGAAAGAGTGACGGATTTGGAGTCAGAAGCTAGACTTAGCTCCTGCTTTTTTTGATTGCTGTCTGTGTGACCTTGGACAAGTCACTTCACGGAACCTCAGTTTCCTCATTGGTAAAATAAGGGAGATTGACTAGATGACCTCTAAGGTCTGTATAGTTCTAAACTTATGCTCCTGTCTACTTGTAAAATTCATAGTATAGTAGTGGTAGTCTCTTGGTGATCGAGAATGACTATTGTTTTTCTGCAGTTTCATCTACGGTGTACCCCCATGTGGCTTTGGAGTCCAAAGGCTGAGGCACAGAGTTTGTGGCACATGGGGCCTGGGACGCCAGTTGTTATGGGAGGTGCGGTTGTGGCCTGGTGTCGGCGATTACTAGCAGCGGCAAGACGTCGACATCGCTCATCTTCAAAGGTGGTGGCGGCATGGTTAATGGCTCGACAGAGCCAACTCCACCAGTATCGAAGTCATGGTCCTCAAAGCCCAGCTACGATGGTCTGGACACGTCATCTGCATGGACCCACAGCGAATACCAAGACAGGTATTCTATGGTGAACTGTCAGCTGGACTCAGGAAACAAGGCCGACCAAAGAAAAGATTCAAGGATCAGCTAAAGTCCAACTTGAAGTGGGCTGGCATTACACCGAAGCAACTAGAACTCAGCTGCCTCTGACAGAAGCAGCTGGTGAACCAACATTCACCTGTTCAATGGAGCGGTTTTGGGGGATCTGGTCAAGGGCGCTTTGGTCGACTGAAGAGGGTCGGTTGAGAAGCTGACTGAAGTGTTCTTTCCACCTGTTGGTGATGCCTTTTTTTATCTTTTATGAGAGTGTCACCGTCAGAGGATAGCAAGGGAGTGGTGGTGGGTTTTAATGGCCCATAGACAGTCTTGAGGGCACTGAAAATTTGTTTGTAGTTTTTCATATCAGCAAACCGCTGGATTTCTTCTGCCTTTTTTCCCCACCATAGGTCTTGCATCTTCCTGATCTCACGCTGCGCCGTAGCTTGGAGAGACTTGAATCTGTCCTTTTTAGGAGCAGAGTTTGGGTTATTTTCCCACTCCATAAAGGCTTTGTTCTTCTTGCTCAATAGGTCTTCAATAGCAGTGTTGTTCACGTCTAACCAGTCCTGGTGGTTGCGTTGTTTTGGGCCTAGGACTGTCTTTGATGTTTCCTTCACTGTGTCTCTGAACTGGTTCCATTTCTTGGTTGAGCTTCCAGTGAGTGGTTCCTTGGCAGACAGCTTGTTGTCCAGGCAGGACTGGAATGTTTGCAAATAAGATGGATCTCTAAGACAACTCACGTTGTAAAATGTGAGAACTGTCTGGGCGCGTTATGGATGGCGAGGCGCAATGCGCATTTGAAGAATTGCTCTAACCAATCGGTGGTCTGTCCAGCATTCAGCTCCTCTCATGGCTCTGGTGATCTTTACATCCTGGATGTCTCGCCGGTGTACAATGATGTAGTCAATGAGATGCCACTGTTTTGATCGTGGGTGCATCCACATTGTTTTATATTTGTTCGCCATTCTGAACACAGTGTTCGTGATGGTGAGTTTGAACTCTGGCCATGTAAAATTCATAGATCTTGTAAAATTTGTAAAAAACAAGTAAAAACTTGTAAAATTCATAGAGGTTACTAAATTGGGGCTGACAATAACATATGCCAGCAGACAGAACCAGGTAGCCCATGGCCCTGTAAATTCCATGGGAAGGAATAGGGATAGTGACAGGAAAAGAAATTCATATAGGACAGGAATTTGGACACATTTAGAGAAAGAAGCCAAGTAAGGTATAGCCATTCTGAACTTATAAGTTCCCTTATGGCTTTGGAGGATCTGAAAAGACTTATGAAGATATGTTGTCTGCCTCTACTGTTCCTTTGTGTCTCTGGCACTGAATTTTCTTACTGCCTGAATTCTGGGCCTTGTCTTTCAGTCAGCTACCCTTTGCCTCACAGACTGTGTTAGGAATCTCTGAAGTTGACCCTGCTTCTGCCTCTAATTATTCTCACTTCTTTCCCTTCTCAGTTACTGATATCACTGCATTGCTTCGTATTTCTTGATTCCACCTGTGCTGGTACAATACTCTTCTGTCTTTGATCCTGAAACAAAAAGGAATCATCATATAATGGAAACTCTTCTCAATTTTGATTTTGCCATACCTACAGAATTGTATGGGTGTTGCCATGGCCTCTGAAAAATCAGTAAGTCAACTAGATGGTGCAGCGGAGAGAGTACTGGACCTGAAGACCTGAGTTCAAATCGTTGTTCTATTATAGGCCAGCTCTGTTGTACTCATAGATTGCTGATACCACATGGACAGGATGGATGTTTTTCTATTACATAGCCCATCTTTGTGAGACTTAAGTTTTTCATATTACATTTGGGATTTAATCAGTTTAGAACACTCCTTGAGGAAGCTCCCCATACACTTCTGATTGGTACTTGACTTACAGAGTAGCGTAGGGCACTGAAAGATTTCTTGCCAGGATTATACATGGCTGTTATGTATCAGAGGTAGGACTTAAGTTAAATAAAGCCTTCTTGGACTTCCAGGTTAACATGGTTGTAGTGTAGAAGCAGGACTCTTCCTCTCCTCACCACCTATTGATATAGACTACCTCAAAAGGCCAAAACCAAAACAAAACAAAACAAATTCAGATGAACAAAGGGACTCCACAGTAGGGCACAGCATTGAAGGTATGTGGGATTTGGGCTTTTCCACCCTATAAAGGAATGAAATAGCTCCCACCAAAACATGAACTGATCAACCCTCCCCCACCCCACCTATGGAGCCAGTCAGAGTCAGCACACTAAAATCAGCAAGGGGGGGTAGCACATCTAGGTTTTTGGCAGTTGACTAAGACCACCAGGGACTTACCCCTGAGAGCAGCTAGACTTGAGACCCCAACAGGCTAAAAAGCGTGGACCTTGGGCACAGAGATAGTGCAGAGAGGGGGCAGCACATAGTAGAAGCTGTGGAGACTCGAGAGGTAGCCTCAGGCAAAAACACACTCCTTAACTCCATACACTGAGAGCCTGCCCTCCTCACTCAGACTTCTGACTGGAAAGGGAAGGAAAAACCAGCACAGTGATGGCAAACAATGCCTAGAAAATACAACTTCCAACCACCAAGAAGAAGGTATTAACCCTGGATAATTTTAATGGAGAAAAATCCAAACTACATAGGAAACAGCAGAGGATGACAACAAGTAAATGCATCCAAACCTCCCCCCATTCCTCCAAAATGGAAATTGACCACAAGCTCTTGAAGAATTAAATCTGAGATTTTGAGAATGATGGAAGTGATTTGGCAAGAAAAATTGAAAATAGTTCAAAAAGAAAATAACAGTCTAAAAGCCAGGAACTCCCAATTAGAGAAAGAAGCCCAGAAATCAAATGAAATGATAAATAAATTGGAGACCAAAATTAAACAGTTGGAAGTCATGAAAAGTAGGATAGACCAAACCAAAAAGGAAAACCAAAAGATTATAGCAGAAAATCAAAAGATTATAGTGGAAAACCAGTCTTTAAAGACCAGAATTGGGCAATTGGAAGCCAATGATCTCATAAAACATTAAGAATTAATAAAGCAAAGTCAAAAGACTGACAAAATAGAAGGAAACATGAAATATCTCACTGACAAGATGACAGACCATAAAAACTGGTCTAGAAGAGACAATTTGAGAATCATTGGTCTACCTGAAAACTCAGAAATAAAAACAGAAATCTTGACATCATACTACAAGAAATCATCCAAGAAAACTGCCCTGAAGTTCTTGAACAAGAGGGCAAAATAGACATTGAAAGAGTTCATAGAACATCCTCTACACTAAATCTTCAAAAGACAACACCCAGGAATGTAATTGCCAAATTCAAGAGCTTCCAAGCTAAGGAGAAAATTTTACAAGAAGCCAGAAAGAGACAATTCAACTATCAAGGAATATCAATCAGGATTACACAAGATCTGGCAGCTTCCACACTGAAGGACAGCAAGGCTTAGAATATGATATTCAGAAAGGTAAATAAAGCCTTCCTTACTACAAGACCAACCCTCTCTCCACTATGCCAGATATGTGTGTGTATGTGTATTTGTGTGTAGGGGATCCCCAGAGGTGGATTGCTAACTATAACTCTCTAATAGGATTTCAAGTTTAATTTTGAGAGATTGTGGCTTCTAATGCTATAACTCATGGACCCCCACCTATATGTTTCCCATTATCAATTGGCATATGAAGTGTGCAGGAAGCATTAGTACCTCTGGTATGAGGGCTTGCTGACTCCTTTTCAGGGCTGCTCATCCAACTTTGGTGTCTTATCTTTCATTCAACTCTCACCTGTGGCTTCAAGAATCTGTAGCTTGGGCAGTGGACATACTTAGGTAAATCTGTCTCTTAGAAAGGCTAAATCAGGTTGAGGGTAACTGGCAGGCCTCAAACCCATTGGTGACTTAGGGGGATATTTACCCCAAGCATAGGAAGGCTTCTTCTTGCACAATAGATGGATGAGAACAATTTGTTCCAAAGGCCATGAAGGTGAGCACCTAAAGCTTGGTCAGACATTGAAGACTCAAAGGCCACTGACGGTCATCCTGACCTTTGTCTTGCCACTAAACTTTGATGACTCTGGAAGACAGTGAGGTTGATAATTTTGTGCCACTGCCTCACTGAAATTCACTTGCAAGTCAACACAGCACCCCATGATGGCATTGTTCTTTATTGAAAATGAAGAATGAACAACAGCCCATTATTAGAATCAGCTTTTAGAAAAAGGCATAGCAAGAATAGCAGGCAGCTAGGTGGCTCATTAGATAGACCATTGGGCCTGGAGTCAGGAAAACTAACCTTAGACACCTACTACCTGTGTGACCCTGGGTAAGTCACTTAACTTCAGTTTGCCTTAATCTATTGGAGAAGGAAGTAGTCCTTGCCAAGGAAACCCCATAGACAGAATTGGCATTCTATAGTCCATGAGGTCACAAAGAGTTGGACTGAACTGAACAACAACATAGCAAGAACAGTTTGTATAAAATACTTTCCCTAAACTAGGGGGGCTCACATATAGTCCCAGTGGAGAGTGGACAATGATAATGAGACTCATAAATACAAAATGCATTTAGCCAAAGGATATATACCCTCACTACTGTAAATCTTGAAATCTCTCAGACTTGTGAATGTTAAACATTTCCCCATTGGGGAATTCTTAATTGGAACAAATTCCCTACTGAGAAACATTCCCCATTTTGATGTGAGAACTTGCCAGAATCAGAAATGGGAGGACCTCTACTCCAACTGTACTTAAGACTGCTTTAGGGGAGAAAACTCCTTGCTAAACAATGAAAGTACTTGGACCCATGCTTATAATAAGGCAAGGAGTTCTTTGAGCCAGGCCTGTTTTTAGAATTGATACAATGGGATGCTAGGTACCTAAAAGGGTCGGGCAAGTTTTCTCTTGATGAGATTAGTTGACTCAGCTGTGTTTTCTCTCGTTCAGACTTACTGAGGAGATTGGTCGACTTAGCAGGAATTTAGATGGGCAGTCCTTTGGAAAGCGTCTACAGTAATTGGTAGATGTAGGGACTTAGGGGAGGTGACATGAGAGAAAAACCCCTATATAAGAAAAAGCAGAATCTCTTGAGGATATAGATATCCTTTTGGAGGAATTCCTTTTGGAGGATCTCTGATGAGGATCGCTTGGGAAGAATCTCTTGAGAGAGGCTCTGGAGAAGGGAAGCTCTTGGAGGACAATCTCTAAGGAGGTCTCGCTGGAGCTCCTCTAAGGGGACTCTGTCCCTCTGGAGGCTCTGGAGAGAGGTCTTTTAGAACAGTCTCTGGATGGAAGGCTTTCTGGTGAAGTCAGCTGAGATGGAGCTGGCCTGGTGTCACTAGAATCCTTGTTTAGGCAGACCTTGTGGTGAGTGTTAAAAGACTGACTGAGTGATTCTCTCTCTCTTAAGACTCAGGTCTAGGCTATATTGGCTTGAGGCCCTTCATAATTATTCCTTTCCTACTCTTTCTCTAATTCCTTATTATATTATTAATTAAAATCTCTATAAAACCCAGTTGACTTGGGTGTTTGAATAATTGGGAATATTTCCCTGGCGACCACCTTATATTTGATTTAAAAACTAAGACACTGTAGTGAAACATATTTTCTGCGGTCAAATTTACTCACCCTCTCTTATATCTATCACAATTTATATCTTCCACTATTAAATCACTACAGTTTAAGACATCAACCATTTTAAATCTCACACTACTGGCCCTATAAGTCCTTTCTTTTTGGATAGAATCCTTAGGAAGTTCCTTTGTGCGTGGCTCTGTATTAGACTCTGAGAAGTGGTACCTTTCTAGAATTAGTAATTGGCATTTCTCCACCAGAGGGGACCTCATTCACTGAAACTGGAATGATTGTTTCCCCACATTTGTCTGCAGGCACTTCCTCTGTTTGTCATTACCACTTTGTGGGTCACTATTACTGTCTCTGGCCATTAAGGCGAACTTCAAAGTGACCTCAGGATCTCCTGACCTCACACAGTAGCCTGGGCACTTCCATCTAGGAATACTTATTTGCCCAAGATTAGCTAAGAACAAACAAACAAAAAAATAGAATTTGGCTCACCAAGTTTCCAAGTGGTTGCTTGGACTAAAACCAAATAAAGAAGAATATCTGAGCATGCTCCAAGGACTAGCCCACATAAGCTGGTCCTTCCATGCTACAAATACAGATCCAAGTTCCTAATAAATGCTTTTGGGATTTTAAGATCAGTCTACTTGTTCCTTTTTATATTAGAAACTTAAAGAAGACTTAAAATATTCTAGGACATTTAATTATAAGATATGAGTGTGGATTAAGAGACTGGTTTTAGAATTAGAATGAAAAGGAAGATCTAAAAGGCATTTTAGGAAGATAATAATTGGCAGTACTTGATTAAAGATAGATGGAGGATTGAGTTAGAAATTACTTGAAAATTGGGTACAAGGTAATAGGAAAGGTCACTGATAGGGTTGGATAAAGGTAAGGTTTTTGACTATTCAATTGAATAAACATTTCTTAAGTACCTGCATGCCAGATACTGTTTTCATGCTGGGAATGTAAAGATGAAAAAAAAAAAAGTGGGGGAGGCAGCTGGCTGGCTCAGTGGATTGAGAGTCAGGTCCAGAGATAGGAAGTCCTGGGTTCAAATTTGAAATCAGATACTTCCTAGCTGTGTGACCCAGGGCAAGCCACTTAACCCCCATTGCCTAGCCCTTCCCACTCTTCTGCCTTAGAACCAATACCTAGTATTGATTCTAAGATGGAAGATAAGGGTTTAAAAAAAAACATGAAAAAAATAGTATCTGCCCTCAAGGAGCTTACCTTCTACTGAGGGAAATTAATATGTATACAGATAAGGATGGCTAGATTCATTAAATCTGATGGATACATTGAAGAAGTCTGAAAATATGTGTTATTATGTAACACCTGTGAACCTTTCACCTCCATGAAAGGGCCGGTTGGGGGTGTCTTATTTTCATTTGAGTCTTACTTGATCTTTACACTTTTGTTACATTTACTTTTGAGATGTCTTTTTTTTCATTTCCATTTTTATAGTTACTATGTATATTGTTTTCTTGGCTCATTTACTCTGTATCTGTTCATGTACATTTTCCATGTTTCTCTGTATTCATTACTCAGTAATATTTCATTATATGAATGTACCACAATTTGTTTAGTCATTCCCCACTTTATGAGCATCAATTTTGTTTCTAATTTGTAACTATCACAAAAAGGACTCCTCTAAATATATTGGAGTGTATGGAGACTTTTGCTAAAGAGAGAATTTTGTATTTGAACCTGGAGGTAACAGGGATTCACTGGAGTTTATTGACTCTGGGGAGGAGTTAGTAACACAGTCAGGCCAATATGTAAAGATCAGTTTGGCAGCTGAGTGGAAGATGAACTAGAGTGGGAAAAGACTAGTGGCAGGAAGACCCATGGCAGCCTATTGCAGTAGTAGAGGTGGGAGGTGATGAGGGCCTACACCAGGGTGGTAGCAGTGTCAGAGGAGAAAAGGGGCTGTATTCAAGAGATGTCATGAAATTAAAACTGACACTCTTTGGCAACGGATTGGATATATGGACTTGAGATGCAGAATAAACATACATTTTTAGACACAGCCAATGTGGACATTGGCTTTACTTAACTATACATATTTGTTATGGGCTTTTTTCTTTTTTATTGTTCAGTAGAGAGAAAGGGAGTGAAAGAAAATAGATGCTTGTTAATTAAAAAATAGTTCTTTATAACAGTAATGAGTTTTATTGTGATTATTTCTTCCTCTTATTTCTATATCCCAGATGCAGCCTGTAGCAGATAGAAGGTTTGCTTCCAAGACAGGAGGAAGTCCTGTCTGTAACACATATAGGCTGTACGAGTCTAGGAAAGTCACTGAATTTTTCAGTGTTCTAGGAAACTCTAGGACTGAAAGTTAAAGAGAAGTTAAGAGGATTGATAGACAGATCTCCCTGTATTAATAAAATCAGGTGCAGGCCCTGTCCTGTCAATATCCTAGTTAGTCCATTGTGTGCTTTTAATTGTGAGATAAAGTATCGCAACATACTTTTTCTGATTGACCTCAAGTTTATTTGATTTGAGTTTTTGAAGTGAATAAACAAGCTTGATAATATAGTCCCGCTAAGGATACTTTAAGGGGTTCTTAAGGTACCTATGGGAATTTTTTGAAAAGTGTTGTTCTTTAACTTATTAGAAAATTTTTGTGTCTGTCTATCTTTGTAACTTAGAGATGTTTATTAGATTAGGTGTGGTAGTGGAATGGTCCCCCGTCCACTTTATGTTTGTAATTCCAATAAAAAATGTTGAATAAAAAGATTATACATTTTATACATATTCCCAACTTTACATGAAACGGGATTTTACATCATATGAAGCTGTCTTTTTCAGGCCTTTCTTGATTTTTGAGACACAATTAACTATTTTCCTATTCTCTCAGTCCTCAGGCTTAACCTAGGAGACTAAGGATGATTTTTTCTACCATCCTTTTCAGCATAAACCTCTCTTAAGGTCTCTTTTAGGACTTGTCAGTTACTGCCTCTGCTTGTCTTTCAGATCTCTGAATATTATCTTACATATACTCAAATGACATGATAGAAAGGCACTTTGAAAATCTTGAGGTACTCTTTGTGGCTTTTTGGTTATATTTTTATATATTACATATAAACCGTTATTATATAGAATATTGTATTATAAACTATTTTTTGCATATTTTAACAATAATTTTTTGAAATTGGTAATATAGAAATTATCTTCATTTTTTAGGTAGCAAAAAGCATAGGTCAGAAAGATTTTCCTAAATTACCCAATTAGTAGGAAATAATCAGAAGAAATTAGAACTTAATTCTTCTGACTTCTAAAGTGTTAGCTATTTGTCTGCTGGAGCAAGCAACCTCTAAATATGTATCTTAAATAAAGAAATATATCCCTGAGGTCACGGGGCTCTTTTCTGTTTCATAATTGCACTCACATCTTTCTTTTCACCTAGGATTTCCAGTTCTTTTTCTGTTATATGCTTGCAAAGTCAACCTTCATTAGTCCTATATTTGTATTACTGTGAGGATTTGTTGTTCCTTACTTTGCCCATTTATAAACTTGGTTGGATTTCATTCTATTTCAATAGTAGCCTTTTTGGCAGGTTTGGTAGTTTTAAATTTGGTAGTATAATAGTTTTGAATTCTACCTTCACACCTCATCTTATTCATAGTTCCTGAAAATATGCTGAGCATTGTAGTAATTCTTTTTTCTTCCTCTGGATAATCAATAATGACATTGAATGGGCCAGATCTTTGGGGGTGATCAGTTGTAGTATTATGGTAGATTTGCATTGTCATCCACCTCATCTAATTCATAATGCCTGAAAATGCTAAGCACTGTTGCAATTTTTTTAATTGAAAAATTTAATTTAATTTATTAAGAATATTTTTCCATGGTTACATGATTCATGTTCTTTCCCTCCCTTTCCCCCCACTCCCAACCAATGCTGCAATTATTTTTTCTTAGGATAATCAATAAAGATATTGCAGAGGCCAGTCCCCTAGGGGCCATCTCACCCAGGCGGCATGCAGTAAATAGAGACCTGTATTTGAGAGTCTGGAAGACCCAAGTTCAAATCTAGCCTCAAATATTTCACTAGCAGTGTGGACAAATTGCTTAGTCTCTCTGGGCCTTAATTTCCTCATCTGTAAAACGGGGGAATCAAAATACCACTTCCTTCGAAGGGTTATTGTGAGGTTCAAACGAGATAATATGTGAAGCCTAGTTTGCAAATCCTAAAGATCTTTAGAAATGCTAGCTGTTATTATTATCATCCTCCCTCTCCCTTTCGCTGGGCTCTTGAGGGGAGGGGGTGCAACGAAACATTCGTTCTGAGTCCCTTGACCCTCGGTTTTACCAAAGAAACATTCTATTTCTGGGCTTTTGGGTAAGGATGTTGTGTGGGAATCATAGGAAAAGTTTGCATGGAATCCTGCTCCATCTCTGTATTGGCTTGACTGGATGAAGTCAGCACAAAACCTGAGTCGGCTGAGAAGCAGAATCTCAGTAGTCTGTCGCCAGTTGATGGAAGATTCCGCCCCACCACCCATCCCCCTCACACGTTTTAAGGTTAAGCTGTAGTTTGCAGGGGGGGAATCATTCATTTCCACTCCTATCCCTCAGGATCGCCCATACGCGGCACTTTTTTTTTAAAGAACGGAACAACATTTGTCCTCTTTCTGCTCCCCACGTAATTCCCGTGGCCTCCATGGTTTCTTAAAAAAACAAAACCATAATAATCTGCCCAACTCTCCCTCCAGGACGCGGGGCGCCCCGCCTCTCCCCGTTCTCTTCCCTCTCCCCCTCCCCCTGTGCCCTTCCAAGCCTTTCGGCCCCCGGCAGACAAGGAAGGCAAGAGCGCGCGCCAGACGCCAGAACGTGCGTCTTTGCGCACGTCCTCGCGAAGAGCGCCGGAAGGAGAGCGCGCGGGTGAAGGGGTATTCTGCGGGGCCGCCGGGCGGAGGCGCGCGCCCGCCTGCTCGCTCGCTCGCCCGCCAGTCCGCGCGCCGCGGCGCTGTTGCTGTCGCCGCCACTGGTGCTGCTGCTGCTGTGCCGCCGCCGCTGTTGCCGCCGCCGCCGCTGGTGCTGCTGCTGCTGCTGCTGTGCCGCCGTGGCTGCGGGAGGCGGCGCTGGCTGGCGACTGGGCTCGCTCTAGTCAGCGGGCGAGGGAGCGAGCGAGCGAGCGAGAGAGTGTCTTTTAAAGATGGCCGGAGCGGCGGCGGCGGTGGCCGCTGGAGCAGCCGCCGAAGCAGCCCCCGCCGCGGTGGCCGTGGCGGCCCCGGGTCGGGCCTCGGCTGCGCCGCCCCCGCCGCCTGTGTACTGTGTATGCCGGCAGCCGTACGACGTGAACCGCTTCATGATCGAGTGCGATATCTGTAAGGACTGGTTCCATGGCAGGTAAATAACCCCCCCCCCCTCCCTTTCCTCCTTCTGCTGTTCCCCCTCCCCCCGGCCGCGGGGAGCCGACCCCCAGGTCCTGGGACCGCACGCTCGGGGCTGGGGACCGGGACTGCCCGCCGCGATCGGGGCCGGCTTCCGGGAGCCCCGTCTCCCTCCGCCAGCCGGGTACAGGCTGGCGACGAGGTGGCGACCGGGGTGAAGAGTCACCACAACAAACAGGAACAAAGGGGGCCCGAGAGTGAAGTTGGCAGAGGGGAGGAGTTGGCGTCGGGGACCGCGACTCGGGGTCCGGGGGGCTAGGTGTGGGGTTGGGGGGGCCCGCCAGCATCCCCCACCCCCACTCTTCGCTTTCACTGAAGGAGGTGGATGGGGGGGAAGGGCTCTTTGCCTCCGGGACGGGCTCGGGGCTTGCCCGAATTCTACGTCTAGAGCTTCCTTTCCTTCCTCTTTCCTTTCCCCCAACCCCCAGTTAAAATAAATTATGATTGTGTTTTCATGGAAACATTTCATCCCTCTGCTTGCGTCGGGGGGCGCGACGTCGTTGTAGCCTCCAATCGAAAGCCCCAGCCCCGCGAAGCCGTGCTCAAGTAAACATAGCAACAGATGAGGAGGCACGGTCTGTCGGGTACTTAAAAAAGAACTGGAAGGAGAAGAAAATTCCATCTTGTTAATTGGAAGTTTTCGGCTTCGTTCTCTCCCGAGGGGGCGGCAGGTTGGGAGGCAGAAATTGGCACCCCTCTTGGATGCTCCCTCTGCCCCCCGGGGAGTGGGACAGCTGGGCCGCTATGTAGGCGGGGGCAGGGGAAGAAGGTGGAGGGGGCAGCTCGGATTCCCGGCCCTTCACTTACTTCCCTCCCCAAAAGGAGAAACTTTACAAAGAGATTTCACATGGGCCGACCGACCCACGGGAGACCTTAGGACCGGCCTCGTCCTAGTCGCGCCCCCGCTCTCCCGGGGGCTTTACTGGAATGAACTTTGGTCAATTGTATCGGGGCTTGGAGTCTCGGTTGCGGCGGTGGCAAAGGTCGTTGCCAGAAGCGAGTCGCCTCCGTGTTTCTGGCTTTGACGTTTGTGGGAGCCGTGGGTCGGCCAGGCCGCCGACTCGTGTGTTTTGTAATCAAAGTGTGTGGCTAATAAAGGGCGGCGCCACAGCCTCCGGACTCCGGCGTGGGAGGGATTCTCGGGCATTTAAACAAAGAAACTAGTTACGAATGAGCCACCAAAGTCCTTTTTCGGGGGTTCTGGCATTGCCCTGGGGGAACCCTCAGGAGAAGTGAGTTCCTTGGCTAGGGTTGAGTCGAATATCTTGTCAAAATCAAGCCCCGGAGTGATGGCAGATATGGTGGCTGTGATTGTAGGAAATGTCCTTTGATTGACAGCAGGACATTTAAATACAGCCCCCATCCTCCTCCTCCTTCCCCTTCTTCCCCTTTGCAAAAACACAGCCTGGGACTAAGTATCTTTGGCGCCCTCCACTGGTTCGGGAAAAGAAGGCTGTTAAGTACTGTAATCTTGCTCGAGCATCTGTGCCCAGAATTCTGGAGATACCAAAGTGACAGGTCGGTTTTGTTTACTTCAGTAGCTCCTGGGGTAGGAAATCCTGGTATAAACAGTCTCAGTAAAAATATCTTCCAGATACTTAAGACGACAGATCCTTAAATTTAAGTAATTTAATATTTAGTTTTCCAAGTCGTTTGATGACCTTATTGCAATATAGAAAATTCACAAAATAAAATTTTAGAGTTGGAAGTAACCCAAAAGATCATCTTGTAGTTTTAGTTAATGGTGAATCAGGTGCATTGCCCACTGCTAATAAGTGATGGGTTCACATTATTTTAAATGGATTGAATATTTAATTGTACCTTGTAGCCTTGTGTACTTTTGATATCCTATTTCTGCATTATAACACTTCTTTACTTTGGTTACAGGCAAACTAAAATACATTTCCTAATTTTGGAACATAGATATATGATATTCAGATATCTTTTAACATATATAAAATTAAAAGTAAATAATTTTTTAATACAATGTACAGTTGTTGCTCATGTTAGATTAAATTGTAAAAAAGTTCGGGGCAGCTGGGTAGCTCAGTGGATTAAGAATAAGGCCCAGAGATGGGAGGTCCTGGGTGCAAATGTGGCCTCAGACACTTCCTAGCTATGTGACCCTGGGCAAGTTGCTTAACCCTCATTGCCTAGCCTTTACTGTTTTTCTGCCTTTGAACCAATACATAGTATTGATTCTAAGATGAAGGGTAAGGATTAAAAAAAACATAATTTTAAAAAGTGGATATGGATTTAAAAAATTATTTCACTTTTAGGTGTCTGATATTTTTACTGGTATATGTAGCAGTTAAGCTTATATTGCTAGTATCTTATAAAGAAATTTATGATTGTGAATTTTTAAGGGCAAAGAGATGAGGAATCTAGGAAAGGGGGATAAATTTTTTAAAAAATCTATGATGTGAATTAAGCTTGCATGATTTCATTGTAATTAGACTACTGAAATAAACTTTTCTGAGTATAGATCATTTTTTGTTATAAAACATTTGATGCTTTCCTTTGAAAGTAGAATAAAATTAAGTTATGTAGTTTGAAAATCATAACATTTAGAAATGCTGTGAAATTATATTACTTACATACAAAAGAAGTATTTTAAATCATTAGCATGTTAGATTGTTAATGAGATCTTGGCAATAAAGTAAAGTTCATTAATATAAGGGAATTATTTTCCCATAACAAACTATTGCTGTGTAATACTTTAAAAAATTGTTATTGGGGCAGCTAGGGGATTCAGTGGATAGAGAACCAGGCCCAAAGTTAGGAGGCCTTGCTTTCAAATATGGCCTTAGATAAGATTAGCTGTATGATCTGGGGCAAGTCACTTAGGCTCCATTGCTTAGGCCTTACTGCTCTTCTGTTTTAGAACCAATACTTTTAAAATAAATGCTTGTTAGTTTGATTGGTGAGGCCCAAAGTTAGATTTAGGTAGGCAAGTTCAAAAGCTTTTCAAAGGTTGTAAGACAGAGGTATCAGTACAGAAAATAGAAAGGCAAAGGAAAGAGAGATATAGTGGTTAGAATTAATAGGTCTTGTTTGCTGATTGATCCTGTAGGGAAAAGGAAGAGTCAAAGTCAACTCCCAAGGTTTTGAGCTATAGATAACTGGATCTGTAGTGGTGCCATCAACCAAAAGGGAAAATAAATTGGGATAGATTTCTTTTTTTTGGTGAGAAAATGAGGAATTTCGTTTTGGATATATTGAAATAAAGACCCCAGGGTACACAGGGCTAGAGATAATAGAATCAATAGATTTGGAGAGTAATTTCCATATTGATAATTGAAGTTACAGGAGTCAATGAGATGACAATAGACAGAATGGAAAAAGTAATAGGAAGAAGAGAGAGATAAGGAAAAGTCTTGGAAGGTACTATAAAACTAAAATGCCTGTATTTTTAGGAATGGATGAATGAATGAAAAAGCATTTATTTTATCCTGACTGTTAGCACTGGGGATACAAATAGAAAATCAAGATAGTTCTTGATCTTAATTTAAGGAGTTTGTTTTCTAATAGAAAAGCAACTATCTTCTTTATGTATCCTTCACTCTTTGACATTTCAGGTAAATGAGGAATTCCTGTGTTTATCTGTATAAGATAGTCTATAAATTTAAGGAACTAGTATTTCTATTTATTTGTTTCTTAACTTGATATTAAGATTCTCATATTTTTGGATTTGGTGATTAAGTCTGTTCTTTTTATTTATATATCTTAGGAAGATTTCCATTAAAATGGTTAGGTTTTTAAAGAGATGTTTCCTTATTTCATGATGCCCAAGAAATGATGCATAACTCTATCCCAAAAAATCTCTTCCTGAAATTAAACTGACAGGCTTAAATTTCATTTTTTTCCTCTTCAGCTTTTTAACCAACTCTTATTATAAATGTTGAACACTAATGTATTTCAGAAAAACAAGCCTGTCTACCTACAAACACATTCATGTTTTCTCTTTAAAACAACAAAACCTTTGATTGATCTGACCATCATTCTACCTAGTAGATCTATCACTCTCCTTTTTTGTGGCTACACCCCTTGAAAAGGCTGTCTCATTAGTTACCTCTATTTTTCCATATCTTTTAAACTAACATTTGCATTTGAGCTTCAGACTTCATTAGTCAGCTGAAACTGTCCTTTCTATTGATGCCTGATTGCCAAATTCCAGTGACCTTTTCTCAATTCTCATTCTTTTGATTTCTTTTCAGCATATGACAGTGTTGATTGCTATTGATGCTGAATTTGGATATCTTGTAGATTTCTCAAAATCAATATGCCCCAAATAGATATATTTTATTTTTTCACTGCCACTGCCGAAGTCTTCCTTTTTTCCAACTTTCCTATAACTGTTGGGGCACCCTCTTAAATCACCAGAGCACAACCTCATTGCCATCTTTGACATCCTTCATATCTAATACATTGCTGAATCTTGTCATTCCTGCCTTCAGAGCAGCAATCATCTACATCCCCATCTTTTCATTTATACAGCCACAACCCTGATTCAAGCTCTGTTTTCACCTTTTGTGTGTTACTCTTATTGCCTTCTAACAGGCCTTCCTGCCTCAAGTCTTCCCCATTTAATCCACCCACCACTGATCCCTAGGTCCCACCCAGTGAGTGACCTTCAGTGGCTCCCTAGTACTTTCAGAATTAAATATAAATAAGCTCCTCTGTTTGGCATTTAAAGTTCTCTGGGAGATAGGCCTCCTTCCTGCCTTCCAGTTTTCTTTTACTTCACTCTCCAGAATCATATTTGATATGTTCCAGCTACATTGGTCATTTGAATGCAATGCTACATCTCTTGTCTGGTTTTTACTCATTTTCTCACATACCTCTCACCACTGCCCCATCTTCCTTCAAAATTTACTTCATCCCAGTAGATCCAGGTAACTTTTCTGGGTTCCTTCAGCTACTAATTCCTCCCCCTTCCCCCCCCCCAATCCATCTACACTATATATGTATCTTATATCTACCTAGTTGTTTACATATTATTTCCACCACTAGAATGTGAGCTCCTTGTGGGTAGGCCCTTTTTTTTTCTTTTCCCCTTTGTATCCTCCTGCTGAACACAATGCTTGGTACATAGTAGATGGCTTAATAAATGGCTTGTTCCCCTGACTAGAACGATTATACGATTAAAAAATCTTGAATAATTAGTCTATTGATAGATACTTGCTAAGCATGTTCTATATGTAAGACCTTGTGACTATATTAACAGAATTTAAACTATAAGACCCTACCATTGCACAATGCCTAGCACATGATAAGCATTCATAAATGATTGCTCAATTAGCTTTCACTTCTAGCTGTTATGTTGCTATTGATATCTGATAAGTTATACATTATTGCTGCTTTTGGACATTCAGACTAACATTTCAGTAGATTACAGCAGTCTTATCTATATTTTGAGAAGCAGATGATCTGTTTTCATTTTCAAATTTAAAATTTTATTAAAAAAAGATTTTTTGGTAGCATTCAGAGGATTTTGCAGTATATAGGAAGGAACAGGTTTTAGGAATTGCTTATAGTGTGACTGCTGATCGGACTAATTCTAGAAACCCAAATTTCAGGACTGTCTCTGTTGTTGGCTAGTGATTTTAGGTAGGCTACTTCACTTCTCTGAGTGTCAATTTTCTCACTTAGAAAGTGAGAATTTATCAGTCAATCAATAATCGTTTATTAAGAGCCTACTTATTATGTGCCAGGTCTTATGCAAAACCTGAGGAGACAAAGGTGGGTAAATGGCAGTCTGTTTTCAAGGAGTTTCATAGTCCAGTGCAGTTGGAGACACTCTGAAAAACTACCAAAAAAGCAATAATACCAATTATATTACAACAGGATAATGGTGTAGGGAAGGCATTGGCATTTAGTGTCATCAGGAAAAGCTTCTTGGGGGCAGCTGGGTGGCTCAGTGGATTAAGAGCCAAGCCTAGAGATGGGAGGTCCTAGGTTCAAATCTGGCCTCAGATACTTCCCATCTGTGTGACCCTGGGCAAGTTACTTAACCCCCATTGCCTAGCCCTTCCCACTCTTCTGCCTTAGAACCAATACCTAGTATTGAAGGTAAGAGTTAAAAAAAAAAAAAGGAAAAGCTTCTTGTAGAATATGAGATTTTAGCTGGGACTTGGAGGAAATCATGGAGCCCTTGATGGGAGAGATGATAAGGGAGAGGCATAAGGAATAGACAGTAAATGCCTAGAATCAGGAGATGAATTTGGAGTATCTTGTGTGGGGAACCTGCAAGGTGATTAGGATCACTAGGGTGTTGTGGGGGGAGTGTAGGTATGTGAGGTAAATAAGTTGAGGAACTGTGAGGTAAGGGTGTTGAGTTATCAGCCCATATATTGAAGACCCCCTAGTGTCAGGGCAGAAGTTAGAGCAGAGAAAGTTTGTGAGCTAAGCACTAAATTGGAAGAAAGGTAGTGTCTTGGAGAGTAGTAGAAAACTGCTACCAGAATTTTGGTTGATTGGCAGATTTTGGTAGATATGGATGGAGTTCTTCAAAGGAGAGGTTGCTAAAAGGTGATGCTAGTAGAACTTAGAAACAGTCGAGAAGAATATTCCAGCTTCACTTCTGGAAATGGGGCTTTTCTTTCATTAAGAAGGAATAAGGTCTTTGTGAAAACCAAGTGATGGAAAGAATGGGAAAATAAAAGCTTTTTTAGATGAAAACACATTTGTTACCTATGGAACAGGCATTCTAGAGAGCACGGGATAATTATTTGTCCTCCGTGAATTTGTAAGAACTCTTCTAGCTATGAACTCAGAGTACTTTCATTCTTTCTTTTTTTGAGAGATTAGATATTAATAATGAAAAATGTTTGTACAAAAATATTCATAGCTGTGCTCTTTGTGGTGGCAAAAAATTGTAAAATGAGGAGGTGTCTCTCAATTGGGGAATGATTGAACAAATTGTTTATATGATGGTAATAGAATACTACTGTGCTATAAGGAACGATGAACTGAAGGATTTCTACACTTGGAAGAACTTCCAGGAATTGATGCAGAGTGAAATGAGAGATTATTAGATCTTCCAGAATACCTGAACTTTGTTTTAAGCTTTTTCTCTTTCTAGTTAAATGAAGTTTTTTGTTTTTTTGATCATAGCAGGAATAGTAATAGTGGAAACATGTATTAGGATGTGGGAAGTATGAAGTGAAGAACCTATGTGTAAAAAAAATCCTTTAATATAAAAGTTAATTAACTTAGGTAAGAGCAATCATAGTTAAGCCTTTATCAATGGAACTAAATGGAAATTAATTGCAATGTCAGCACCTATCTCGACTTCTAGGTATGTGGTACATTTATACTTTGCATCTGGACTAAATCAATTTAAATATGATAGAATTTCCTTAATTTTAAGAATTAAGTATCCTTTTCTTACCTTTTCACTTGAATGCTAAGTTTGTGATCTGATTCATCTTGAAGAATGTCTTTGTAAATTATATTAGTTTATCTGCATTCAAATGATATGCCTTGAAATAAAGTACATATATTATCCATGTGTCAGTGGAACTTTTATTTTAAATTGTTAACTTTTAAAAACTTAAAACTGCCTCATGGAGTAACAGTCTGCATGTTTTAATTTTCTTTTGAATATTGAATCTATTGATCCAGTACAAAAAGAATTCTAAACAACCCAGGTTTTATGTGAAACAACACTGACTGAAAGATAGACAAAATACCAAATATTGAATTTGTATGTGAATGACATTTGTTTCCCAGGATTTATCCTAGAGATGAGAACCAAGTGACCTTGTTTTGAGATTATGAGATTAAAAAATGGGAAAGGACCCTTGGGATGATCTGGTCCAACCTCCTCATTTTGCAAATTAAAAAACCAAGGCCAAAGGGGTCTTGCTTAAGTTTACAAAGATACTAAATAGCTGACCCACACTCTGTCTTAAAATCCAATGTTTTTTCCTATCATACCTTACTGTTTTTAGGGACTTGTTCTTGTAGGTGTTGGAACTGTTTGCAATTTATAGAAGAGATACTACAATTACTTGGTCTCGTTGACAACTTTTTCTTGTGATGGTTAATAGTCTATTTCATACTACAGATGCCTGTCATAAAAACGGGATAAGGAAGTGTTGTTGAAAATCTATCATTCATGTTGAAGACCCTATTTGTTTTGATATAGGGCTAAAGATAAGAACTAGACCTTTGATTTCACTGGTAGAGGGAATTCCTGGTTGATAAAACACTGCAAGGTCAGTACCCTCCCTGCAGCTTTTACTCTTAAGAGAGTAGTCCTGGCTTTAAGGCTTGACTATTGGCTACACCAGGGTCAAATGGAAATGGGAACCTGTGGGCCTCATTGATTAAGGAGACCATCAATTAACATTTATGTTGTATTGTGTTTTTATTTATTTTACAATTACATTTTAATCTGGTTTCAGCTGTTGATGTTTGACATCTCTATGGGTACATAGCAGACCCCAAAGTTTTCTTTTTTCCCTGAGAACAGACACCCTTCTCTGGACCCCCTTGTCTTTTTTTTTTTTGGTTTCACTTTTGAGTTTTGGTAGATGCTTTTTGAAACTAACCTGCCTTCAGAACACTCAAACTTCAGGATTAGCACTTTTTCCTGATCATTGCCTTATCTCTGCCTTTAAAAAAAAATACAGCTCCTTATTTCCTCCTAGATCATGGACTATCCTCAGGCATTCTCTCTGACTTAATGAAATGTGCTTATGGGTAGGGTACAGGTTACTTTTTCTAACTTGTTCCAGACTTCAGTTAGTGTTATTTTATCATCTGTTCACCAATGGTGTAAAAATATTTATCCTGGAAAGGGATCTGGAATTATAGAAAAGAGGGCATTAATGGAGGGTTCTATATACCTCACGGAATGACCAAAAAAGAATTTGCAAGTTAGAGAGTAGTGGATGTTAGTTAGCCCTGCAGGTTAGTTTGGTTTAGGTGATGAGTTTATGCCAACAGTAATAAAGAAGACATAAATGAGACTGATAATGGGGAGACCTTTGAAAGTGAGAATGAACAGTTCAATGTGATTCATGGTTAGCCACTGAAGATTCTGGAGCCAGGGAATGACATGATGGTACAAGTTTGTTTGGTATATTCTTTATGGGAGATTTCATGCTCTTTTTTGTTGTTAAGAGGAAGGGCGGTGGGAGAGAAGGAGAGGGAGAGGTGTGTTTTCAATTTGGGTCTGCTTTGCCTCTAACTCAATATTCCCTTCATCCCTCTCCAATCTCTAGTTAGTTTTGGCTTTTCCCCAGTAAAATCCCAAAGTGCTCAATAATCTACTTGTGGAATAATTTTTGAACCAATGAAATGTTAGCTCAATGATTGTTCCTAGGCTAATAAGTGTCATATGTCTTTCAGATGGCTATATTAGCACATAAGAGCAATACGGTAACACTTCATTTATCCAACAGCAAGGGGAATGAAGTGTTCTAAATCAATATATTTTCCTGATAACTGAAACCTGCTTCTTCTAAGAATGGAAACTTTTTGATACCTTAACTGTTTTTGATGATGGCTTAGAGAATAACTAGGAATGAGCTCATATCTTCATACTCAGATGAATCACATCCAAGGTTATGCAACAATTTGCAGATGTGATTACAGAACCACTTTTGGTAATCTTTTAGGAATATTGGAAATGAAAGAGTTGCCAGATGGCTAGAATCTCAAAAAATATTCTGATTTTCAAAATGGAGAGGGTTTTGATGCAAGAAACTATTGGTCAGTAAACTTTACATCTCTAGAAAAACCCCAGGATGAATTATTAAATAAATGTTTTGGGTGTACTTAGAAAAAAGAAGTAATCATTGGAAGCCAGCATGGGTTTCCTAAGGACAAATTGTGGCAAATTAACCTCATTTTCCATTTTGGTGTTGTGACTAGAGATTAAAAGATTAGGAGGGTGCTGTAGAAATATCAGAAATATATCTTATTTTTTATATGCCTATAGATAAAATGATGAAATTGGGTCTGAATATTAGTATAGTTAAGTGGATTTTTCGACACTTGCATTTTTTGTTAATTAAACTGTTTTAATCCAAGTTGTTAAAAATAATTGATTAAAAGAGACTCAAAGACCAAAGTCTGTGGTACAATAATTAAGGACCTCCCTCTCCACAGAGATCTGTAATCCTTTGATTAATGGGTAAGGTTGCAAAGAGACAGATTTATTTTTCTGTCAGGAACAACTTTCTAACATCTATAAAGGGTATGAACTGCCTTGAGAAGGTGGCAGGTTCTCCCTTATTGAAGAACTTTAGGCATGTGTTAGATGACCACTTGTTTGGTTTGTGATAGTAGGGATTTCTTTGGGGTATGGGTCAGGCCTAGATAATCACTGGGGTTATAATTGATGATCATCTAGTCTAATAACTTATTTTTATATAAGAAAAAAACTGAATCACAGAATAAATGTTGAATTGATTAAGACTAATATTGTATTGTGAGCTTTGCAGAGCTGACTTCAATCACCACATAAAGTCCAATTCATGGATGAAGTACATATAGTATGTAAGGACATAAAGTACAATTCATGAATTCATTCAAAAAACAAAATACAGACATGCTTTTTATCCATTGTTGCTGCTTCTCTCTTTTTATGAATGCCTCTTAATCGAATGAAACACCCAGACATATGTATTTACAATATGGCAATGTCATCTTTATGGCATAGGCTCATGCAGATTTCAAAGGGACAATTTTAGTTACTGAGAAATAATATTAGATAAAGTGGATTTTAATTTTTTTTCAGGGTCACTTGAAAGTAATCTATGATGACTTTTTCTTCTAAAAGAGATATAAAAGCCCCCTATCAGAAAAGCTAATCACAGAATAAGAAGAAAAAATTCAAAGAAAGTATTGAATTGCCACAACACATCCTAAAAGACCTGATGGTCCATTGTGTTCAACTTCACGTGTGATAATTAGCAGCATATTTGTGTGCAATTAAAAGAAGATAAATTCTATTTGTCATCCCCAAATTTGCCAAGGCACCTGTACAACTTGAGATGGGTTTGTTTTCAGAGTATTGGAGGTGTTCAAAAGAGTTGGGAGTTTAAATGATAAATTTAAAAAATGGAGGCCCCTCCCAGAAAAAATACAAAGTATTGGTTCTAAGGCAGAAGGTAAGGGTTGTTGGTTTTTGTTTTTGTTTTTTTAAAGAAAGAAATAGCATTAAAGGTTAACATTCAAGACATATATAACTGGAAAACTGAGTCGAACATAGAGCCAGTGTGAGCGTTAATATAGCTAATGTCCATGTGCTCTATGATATATTCATACATTGTCAAGAGATTTGAGGAAGTCTCCCAGCATTTTAGGTGGATTCCTTTATTGGATTATGGTAGGATATGAACAAGAATTGAATTAGACAAGAAATGTGCAAGAAAAACAAGATAATCACATGATCCAGTAAAGTACTGAAGAAGTTATTGAGTGAATTATTTGTGAAACTCTAGTCTGACCTCTAGTGGAAATTATGAACTACAAAACGGACCTTGTGATACAGACACAGCAGTTTCAAATCTTGCATCTTATGCTTATTACCAGTGTAAGTGAACAAATCACTCAATCTCCATTAACCTCAGTTTCCTTATCTGCAAAAGAAGTGAATTGGACTAATGACATCTGAGGTCCTTTTCTGCTCTAGATTATGATGTGATAAAATAAAATTTCATTTTTCATTAATGCAGTAAATATTTTTCTTAAATGTACACTGCCACAAAGTCTTAACCGTATCTCATCATAACCTACTATCATTCTACCTCACCCTATATCTTATTCCTTCTAATTTATCCTTTTATCTTCATTGAAATCTTAGGCACCTCCATACCTAAGTGCTTTCTTAGACCCATGCTTCCACTTTACTTTCCTCCCTCCCCAAAATCAGTAAGCCCTCTCTAGTTCACAAATTCAACTCTACTCTTCCACCCTCAGATTTTTCATCCTTTTGTTCTATTGTAGTTTTATCCCTTGCTAAACTACAGTTTTTTTATTATTCCCATCATGAGCCTTCTTAGCTCCTTACTCATATGCTACTGAATGGAACTAGAGGAAGTCACATAAGCGTGCTGACTGAATACCCTCACATTTTCCATTTAATCTCAGCTAAGCCTTCAAAGCTGGAAGGCAATCCTTATATTTCTCCTTAATTGATTCACTATTTCACTGGTTTTCCCTGTTCCAAAGATCTTTACTCCTTACACCTCATACTTTACTTCTTTCCCTACCCTCTCAGCCAAGAACCATGACTCTTTGCTGAGAAAATTAAAGACATTTGCCATGAGCTAGCTCCCTCTTTTCCCCTTCTCTTCATTTTAGAAACTTTTTTACTTCCCCCATTCTCTTTTCTACCAATTGAAATGATCAATAATGAAGTGACCCTTTTTCTTGCTAAAATGAATTCCTGGCTCACTATCGGGGTTATGCTGAACTGAGGGATGGTCATGGCGGCACAGTGCTCAGGTTTGGTGCGACAGACTCTCCCAGCCATAGCCCTCTCCCTCCGAACCTCTTCTAGACGGCTCTGTACAGCAACAAAACAGAAAAATAATGGCCAGAACTTAGAAGAGGATTCCAGTCAAAATGAACAGAAGATAGACAATACCTCTACAGAGAAGACACTAATTGAAGAAAAGGTCAAATTAGAAGAACAGCTGAAAGAAACTTTGGTATTCAAGGTTTCTGTAAGGATTTACTAGAAGTTGCTGACATTTTGGAAAAGGCTACAGAAAGTGTCCCAAAAGATGAAATAAAGGAAGAAAATCCTCATTTGAAGAACCTATATGAGGGTCTTGTTATGACTGAAGTCCAGATTCAAAAAGTATTAAAAAAACATGATTTGCTCAAATTAAATCCTCTTGGTGACAAATTTGATCCCTATGAACATGAAGCTTTGTTCCATACTCCAATAGAGGGGAAGGAGCCTGGCACTGTTGCACTAGTAAACAAAATTGGGTATAAGCTACACAGGCGAACCTTGAGACCTGCTTTGGTGGGTGTTGTTAAAGAACCATAACAACCTAACTCATTTCTCCCCTCCACTCAAATGCCATTCAGCTATTAAACGGATACTTCCTCCTTCACTTGTCACATTTCCCCTGCCCTTCGTGGAAGACTTAAAGTAACCAGTGGCTCAACAGAAAATTCAGCCAGTCTCAAAGTTGCATTATTTAATGAACTGAATAATTCGGAAGGTCTGCAAATTGATTTTAGTATTGTATACTTAAAGAACAGAGCCTCTGAGGCACTATTGTACATGTATAGTATCTCGAATAATGTTTTATCTCTTAAAAACCCTGGCTACTTAAAAGCTGTGTTCAAAGAATAAAATGTCTCCAGGAATTCTTAAAAAAAAAAAAAAAGAATTCCTCCATATTGATTGATTACCATCCCTTCCAAACTTTTCTAGCAGATTACACCCTTCAGTTGGTTCTCCTTTTTGTCTAATCTTTAATACCTTTCCTACTGTCTTCACATATGATCAAATTTCCCTCATACATCAAAAAACAAAACAAAAAACTTTGCTAATTCCCTATTATTCTTTTTAGCTATCATCTCCTCTACTTTTCCCAGTCAAACCACAGAAAAAGCAGTCTCTACTACCTGCACTTCCTTTTTTCTTTCCTTAAATCTTTCCATTCTTTTGTCTTACCACATCCATCAATTGAAACTCCTTTTTCCAGACTTATCAACCACTGCTGATAGTCTTTTTTTAGTTCTTATCCTTCCAGATCTCTCTGCTGCATTTGACATTGTCCCCCTACATCCTCTCTCTTTTTTTTTTTTTGGTGACATTCTGGTCACCTGGTTCTCTTCCTACTTGTCTCACCATACCTTCCTCATCTCTTATCAACCATTTCATGTCCTCTGTGTTCCCTAGGTCTCTTTCCTGGGCCCTCTTCCCCTCTTCTTTCTATATACACAGCCTATTTTGATGATTTAATCATGAGTTACATTATCATCTTAGTGCTGGTGACTTACATGTCCAAATATCCAGCTCTAGTCTCTGCTGAGCTTAAGTCCTTCATCACAAACTGCCTATTGGGTATTTCAAACTGGATGTCGGATGTCCAGGAGGCATCTCAGAAACAGCTGGTTCAAAATGGAGCTCAAACATCTCTTCAAACACATTCTTTTCCTAACTTTCAGATTTTTGCCAAAGGCATCACCATCTTCCAGTCTTTTTCTTTTCTTTTTAAAAAAATTAAGAATATTTTTCCATGGTTACATGATTCATGTTCTTTCTCTTCTCCCTCTCCCCTCCTAGAGCTGATGAGTAATTCCCCTGGGTTATACATGTATCATTGTTCAAAACCTATTTCCATATTATTAATTACAGTCTTTTTTTAAACCTTTACCTTCTGCCTTAGAATTGATACTAAGTATCATTTCCAAAGCAGAAGAGTGGTAAGGGCTAGGTAATTGGGGTTAAGTGATTTTCCCAGGGTCACATAGCTAGAAGTTTTTTATGTTAAATTTGAACCCAGGACCTCTGTTTTCCAGGCCTGGCTCTATTCAGTGAGCCACCTAGCTGCCCCTGGTGTGTGTAGTTTTCAAAGTGAAGTATATTCTACATATACTCTTGTTCTCTGTATACTTGTATGTGTACCTGTTTCCTACCTTGATGGAATGTTAAACTCCTGAAGAGGAAGAATTTTTTCATATTTTGTATTTGTAGTTTAATAGATGCTTAATATATGCTTATATGTTGACAAATTGCAAATCTCTGTTTTAGGTACAGAGTAAGTTATAAAGATATGCAAAACATAATTCTACTTTAGGGAACTTGCCAGTCTATTAGAGATAGTACAATTTAGGGTTTGCATCTAGCGTTCATGAAGATTGTCTATAGTTGAAGTACCTTTTGGTTTAATATTTAATGAGAACATATACCTTATTTTACTCAATTTTAGAAATGCACTGGTTGCAGTAGGCATTTGACAGTCTCTGCTATTCACTCTTCCTGATTGCACTCTATCTCCCCTCCAATTTATCCTTCATACTGCTGTCAGAAGAATTTTTTCATAGATCTGATCATGTTAGTCATTTGCTCAAAAGTTTTTAATGACTTCCCACTATCTAAATACAGTTGTAATACCTTTGGGTGCTATCTAGGGACCTCTGCCATCTGGCACAGTCCTTTTCTTGCCTCTGTCATAGCATGACCTCCATACCCTTTCTGTTCTAGCTATACGGGTCTACATTTTGTCCTCTCAGTACTTGACATAATCTGTGTCAACTAGTGGCAAATTTTTTAGCTAACATGATTTTTAAAGACCAATTTCATAAATATAAGATTGGAGATAGTGGTTCGTAGATAGAAGTTGACCTGAAAAATATCTGGAACCTTGGGTGGAGTTTATACAAGTCAGCTTTGTAATCTAGCAGCTCCAAATGCTATGTAGTCTAATGCTTCATTAGGTGGGGAATGGTGTTCAGTACAGTAGTTGTCATTATACTTTGCACTTGTTAGATCATATCTGTAATATTATATTAAATTCTGTTTACCATATTTGAGGAAGGAAGTTGGGAAGCTAGAGAGCTTCTAGAGAAGGGCAGCCAGGATGATGAGAAAACTCAACATCATGCCATATAGATTGAAGGAACTAGGGGTTTTCAGCCTGGAAAAAAGTAAAGACTTGGGGAAAACGTAACTATCTTATATGGGCAGAATTAGGAGTAGATGGAACTTGCAAGGAAGAAGATTTTAAAAGTGTGAAGTAAGGAAACACTTCTTACAGAGCTAACCAGATATGGAATATGTTGTCTTGGGATGTCATGGGTTTTCTTTCATAGAAGTTCTCAAGTTAAAGAAGAAAGATAACTTTGGGGGAATGTGGTTGAAATAATTCTTACTCAGGTATGGGTTGAGTTGATCAGCTTGATCAAGTTTAATGACAAGAAACTGAGTGAATGGGTAAAGCTCTGTAAAACTGACATAGAGGAAAGCCCCATAGAATGGTTGGCTTCATTGTGTGTTGTTAAGGTCTATGGCAAGGAATCTTAGTCCACAGACATTCCAAGAATATTGTAAATACTAGAAATGAGCAAATAAAAGCTTTGCTCTGATTTGGAAAAAAAAAAATTTTTTAGACCGGATTAAAATAACTTCTGAAGTCCTTTTTAACCCTGAAATCCTGTGATTCTGTGAGACATTTATTGATTACCACTGCTACCACAGTTATAGTTTCTAATCAAGATCACAAACTATGTATAGGTTTCAAACGTTTACAATTCTAGTCATTGAGCTAACATATACTTTATAGCTCAGTATCGATTGTTAGTGGTAATGAGTTCTTCATTTAAGATCACAGGAAATTTGGAGCGAGAAAAATCATTTATAGGTGTAACACTTGGAGAAAACTTCACAGGAGATAAAATTTGCATTGGGCCTTGGAGGATGGTGTAGTATTTTGCTAGTTGAATAGGAGAAAGAATACATTTTAGGTAGGAGAAATAGCTAACCAAGCCTACTGAAAAAAAAACTTTAAAAATTAGCTACCTAGTCTTGTGACATCAAAAAAGAGAATATAAATGGGAGCAATGGGGGTGGGTTTGGGGGTAGGGATTGTGAAAATGTTTTCAAATCCCAGGGCATTCTGGTTAGTCATTAATTCAACTCTGTTCTCCTCAAGTGTCAAAAGAATGCCAGCTAAGCAATAATATCTGAAGATTAAGACAATGAAAAGTGCTAAAGTTGTCACTGTCCCACTCACCAAATGGCAGTGAAGCTCTTCTTCTGTAAACAGAAGCTGTTCAGCAAAGGTCAGATTGTTACCACTATAGAAAGGATGCCAAAATGCTGCTCTTTGGAAATCGAAAGATTTTACCTTTTGGGTTAGCAGTTTGAACACGTGTGCATGTGCACACGTGCTTTTTTTTTTTTTTTTGGTCAGGAGAAACTGTGATTTTGTGGTTGAAAGGACTCCAAAAATCTTTGAACAGAATTTTACTTTAAACCGAAATGTGATTTTACAAAATTATTTTTAGAGAGAGCTACACTTTTGACTGTTTTGACTATTAGAGTACCAATTCTTACTTGTTATTTTCATAGGCTTTATAAAAAAACTTGTTTTTCCTTTTGTATGTTTATTTCTTGATTTGGTGTTAACTATTTCCAAAAGATTTGTTTTGTTTATTTATGTTTAATATGCAACATAAAGTCGAGAAGCAAAGAGCCAGAGGTTTTGTTCTGTAAAGGTTTTTCCTCCAACAATGAGGCAGATGGGATATTCTTTTCAAGATGTTTAAACTCCATTCTTGAACCAAATACCTGAAGATATTTTACATTAAAAAACAAAACAAAACAAAACAAAACATCAAGGCTTAAGTATCTTTTGTCACAGCTAACATCATTTCTAGTTCTGCCTTTGAATTTTGGATCTTTAAGTTTGTAACAACAAATATAATCTTAAGGATTATATTTATTTTCTTAAATGATATTACATGCCTAGCAGAATTATAAAGTGGTAGAGAATTAGGAAGGAGGACAAAGTTTGCTAAGACAGAGTCTGGAAGAGGATGAAGACCCACAGTGGTATGCTATTAAATGATTAACAACTTAGACTCTGGGGGGGAAAAAAGCTATGCAGGGGGCAGCAGGGTGGCTTAGTGGATTGAGAGTCAGGCCCAGAAACAGGAGGTCCTGGATTCAAATGTGGCCTCAGACACTTCCTAGCTGTGTGACCCTGGACAAGTCACTTAACCCCCATTGCCTAGTCCTTACTGCTCTTCTGTCTTGGAACCAATACAGTGTTTTAGAATTAAAAACAAAATCTATGGACAACATACTTTTAGATTTAATTTGCATTATTAACATTTTCTCCATCACTTTTTAAGGTCTAGACAGTTGAAAAAACAATAAATCAGCTCTGATTTGGAAGGTTTGAAAATTCCCAAGCTGTAAATGGTCATACTAAAAAACCATTTGAACTGACTCCAGCCTGCCCTTGGATAAGACATATTTAGAAATAAAGTGCTTTGTGAGTTTTGTGAGAAAGTAGGAATGGCCACTTTGGAGGCCACTGAGATTGAGATGAATTTGTTATAAAAAATATAGATTACAAACAAATAAGGAATATTTGATAGGTGTTAACTGATTCAGATGTGGTAATTGAGGAAGAAATTGACAGTATTCTATAAGGTCTATAGATTTGAACTTAAATATTTACATTAAATAAATAGTATAATGTAGTGGAAAGAATACTGGACTGGAATCAAGATCTTTGAGTTAAAAAAACTGTTATAACATGTATTAGCTATTTGACCTTAGACAAGTCATTTCATTTCTCTGCGCCGTAACTTGTTCATAAAATGAAAGTAATACTTTTAACCACCTAATTTGTATTATTCTTGTGAGGAAAGTACTTAATAAACCTTGAAATTATATAGAAATATGAATTATACTATGGTTTAGTTACTTTAATATCTTATAACCATTTCTTGAAAACACTTTTAATGTACTCTCAGAGGAAGTTGTTATTCTATGCCATAGGTTTTACTATCAAGTTTGTGTCGCTCTTTATTCTTTGTGTTCTTGTTTCTTCTTTAAAAAAAAAAGCTGCAACATGAGTAGATTTTATAGGTTTTATAACTATTTGTCTTCACGTTGGACCATATTTTCTGTTTTTAAATTAACTCAAATGTTCTTTTTTATTTTATCTTGATATTTTTACAAAATCATCATCATCCTCAGAAATATTTAAGAAGTCTTTGTCCACTGGGATATATATTCTAAATTGATGATAGGTTCCCCTTTTATCCAGTATTCTCAGTGATGGGCATATATTCTAAAGATATGACACAGAATTCTACATATCACAAAATAATAGTATCTGCACTTTTTATGGTAGCAAAAAATTATCATCAGAGTGGGTATCCATTGATAGAGAGTGTATAACAAGTTGTGGTATAGGAATGTAATGGAATACTCTTGTATTTTTAGAAATAATTATGAAGAATTCTGAGGTACATGGAAATATTTGCAGAATGAAGTAAGCAGAACTAAATCATTCCAATAAGGTAAATGTAAAAGGCAGTTGAACTTCTAATTCATTGGAATGACAAATCTTAGTATAGGTAAACAGATAATGAAAAACATACTTCTTCCTCTATAGAAAGTTGAAAGGAATAACTTGATTATTGGATGTACATCAAACAAACTTTAAGTTGATTTTACTGAACTGTTAGGAAATATTGGGGTAGGAGGTGTGTGTGGCATGTGGAGATAGTCTTTATTAGCTATTCTGCTCTATAAGTAACATATTTTTCTATTTTTAGGGACTTTCACTTTTATTATCATCCTACTTTGATGCCTTATTACAGTTTAAAGGTGATTCTTGGTTTTTGAAAGAGATGCCAGTAGAGCATAGGCTCTGGCGGGAGCTATCAAATTAAAAAGTTGTAAATATGGACACATCACCAGGCCCACATATTCGTTGGCCCACTTTCCTAGATAAGTTTAAGAAGATTATTATTAAATTGGTTACAGTACAAAGTATTTTTCCACACTGACTACATTTGAAAAAGCATCTACTAAGTCCTATGAGGACCTGAGGATTTCTGAATTTAAGTATTTAGCTTTTAGGAATACTGTGTTTAGTCACTCTGCTATACTAAGGAACAATTGAAATTGCATTTTGATTTAGTCAATTTCTTTTTAAAAAAAATTATAAATTCCATTTTCATTTAGGTATTTACATTCCTAATCTTGAAATTTCCACTAGACAATGACATGCTTTTTCTTTATGCATTAAAAAAAAATTATTCTAAACTTAATAGCTTAAACAAAAAGCTCCTTAATGAAAGAAAGAAGTAGTGTCTGAATTGAGGACCAAGAAGTAATCTACATGAAATGGCAAACTTTAGTTATTTTATATTTGTTGTTGTAATACCAGTTGACTGTAGCTGAAAGTGTCAAAAAATTCTCTACATTTTTCTTCTGTTATTATTTATATTAAGTCATAATTAATTTATATTGCTCTATTTATATTTTCTTTACTCAGCATCATTTCTGGCCTTCCTCTATTTCTTCATATTTGAACTTTTCATTTGTAATTTCTTTTGGTATAATAATGTGCCATTTTATTTACATATCAAATTTGGTCAGTTACAGGAAATGTTAGGTATTTCTGGTTTCCATTTTTTATGAGTAACACTGCACTGATCATTTAAAAAACCTAAATAAGTTTTTGATATGATTAGAGTACATCCATAGTAATGGAATCATTGAGACAAAAGTTGTGAAGTTTTGTAGCCCTTTTTTTTTTTAAGTTTTAAAAACATTTTATTTGGTCATTTTCATACATTGTTCATTGGAAACAGATCATTTTCTTTTCCTCCCCCCCAACCCCCCACCACCCCTTCCCTAGCCGATGCGCGATTCCGTCTGGGTATCACATGTGTCCTTACTCTGAACCCATTTCCTTGTTGTTGGTATTTGCATTAGGCTGCTCATTTAGTGTCTCTCCTCGATCATGTCCCCTCAACCTCTGTAGTCAAGCAGTTGCTTTTCCTTGGTGTTTTTACTCCCTCAGTTTGTCCTCTGCTTGAGGATAGTTTGGTTTTTTTTTCCTCGTAGATCGCTGCAGGTTGTTCAGGGATGTAGCTCTTATTGTGTGATTTAACATTCAGCTCAAGAATCTTGTGTTAATTATAGATTAGTGCCTAGTATGTGCCAGGTAATGTGCTAGGTATTGAAATCTAAAGCCAAAAAATGAAGCAATCTAGAATTAATCTTTAATAATCATTGCTTTACAAATTTGGTCTTTATTTTTCCTATGTTTATTTCCATCAAAGTGTCACTACATCTTACTTTCTGATTAAATTTTGCCTGATTTAAAATGTTAAGCAATTTTTTAGTAATGTTTAATTTACATATTTCAGCATTTTAAAGTTATCCTAACTAAAAATTAATTGTTGCGAGTACTGATCCTAATAATCAGAAAGGTAGATTATTGTCATTGATATCAATGCACTCAAGGAAATAAGTCACTCACTTCTGAGTGGTTATTAAAATATTGGGCTTGGAAACAGATTTAAAGAGCTTTAGAGTTGAATGGCTTATTTAAACCAGCTCTTAAATGAAGCATAATTTTACTAAATGGTATGAAAATGAGTAGAGTTATAGTATTCTTCTATATCTAGGTAACTGGGCTTAACCTTTTATGAATAGGGTGTAGCCCTCCTCTCAATTTTGAATTTTATCATCTCGGATACTAGACTAATGGGTTCACTGTAGTTATAACATCTGAAACAGTTGCTGTGGCTTGTCTTTTTTGCTATGAGAATGTTAGAGCCATATTTTTTAATTTACACAGTGTCAGTGATTTGAGAGTCATTGTGGCTTAAAACAAAATAGTTTTGACATTCCTGCTAGCTTTCAATAGTGTGGAATTCATTTAAATTGCTCCTGATCTTTTGAAGTTTCTTTCCAAGTTTGCGTCGTAGTTCATTAGGCAAGTGAAATACAATTTTAACATGTGCTGGCAGTGTGAGTAAATATGTGTGTGTGCACACACACACACATGCACACACAACTAGAATTGTTGGCAGTTTTAGTTTTAAATTTATAAGGTTAAGCCTTGCAAAAAATACAGTGTTTGGTATAGCTTTCTTTTTATTTCTGATTCTAAATTTTGTTTTTTTTTTCTGTCTTAGCTGTGTTAGAGTAGAAGAACATCATGCTGTTGATATTGACCTGTATCACTGTCCTAACTGTGCAGTTCTCCATGGATCTTCCTTAAGTAAGTATGAAATGTGCAAAGTAAATATCAGTGCAGCATATATAATATCCCATGCTAACTGGTTATGTCATTGTCATGTACTATTTCAAAAAAATGTTTTGTAGGGGACATTAGGAATGAGTTATAAAACTATTATTAAACCATTTCCAGATCAGTAAGTTTGGGTATTAAAATTATCAAGAATTGTCAAAACAAAGTGAAAATATGTTCTGATTCTGGTTACTCAATCCAACTAGTTAATCTTTTTACAAATTAAAAATATCCTTTTTTGGAAACATTTGTGATAATCCACAGAATGTGTAATGTTTTTGTTTTCTCAATAAAACTAGGTTATACTCCTTTAAAACAAACTTACTATTTTGGTGTGCAGCTTTATGTTTTTTGCAGAAAATAAACTATTAAGTTACCGTTCATCAAGAATGTGTACTGATGAACATTTTAGAATTATTTCATGTCTTTTTTTGCTTACAAATTTAGACTATAAGATACTCAGAATTGTGATCATCATTTTTCATTTTGCCAAAAAACTCTAGACTGAGAATTGTAGACTGCTAATACTGGAATTTGTTTTGGTCCATGGTTAGATTTAAAAAGGAATCTATAGTATTTTTCTGACTATATAATTTAGTATCCTTTGCATTTTTAAAAATTCTGTTCTCTAGTGCTTTATATGTGCCTTTGCTACATTTATGTGGTATTAATTGCATTTTTTAGAAGGTTGGACTATTCTATATAAATTTTTTTTTTAGGTAATAAAAATCATGCCTTTGTGAACCAATGTGATAGTAATGATTAAATATGGGTAGTTAGCTAGCTTGAAGAAATTATCTACTAGGTATAATATTGTTGCTGTAGAAATGTGTGCAGAGGATGAACAGACGATTTAGAATCAAACTTGTGGAACAAAGCTTATTTGTGTGTTAGAAAATACCTGTGTATTAAATCTAATTTGGCATTTTCTTGATGATTCAATTGATGTGATGAGAAGTTATTAAACTAATGTAATACCATGATGCACTCAGAGTAAACTATAATACTCTTATAAGTGAAGAGACTGTGTTTTGGTAATAACTTTGATGTCAGAAATTTTGTTTTCTTAAATAGAAGTGATGGAAAAGCTAAAATAGAGGGCTATAGTATAGGATGTTATTCTTTTCCCAGCTCTCCTCTTCTCATGAGCTTGGTTTGGCTTCATTACTCTCAAGACTCACACAAGCACTACTCTGCATCTCTCAGGATACTCTTTTGCCCAACAATACTAATGCTAACCATTTGCTATATGATGACCAGTCTTTGTGGAGACCTAGTTAGCAAGATTAGAATCTTGTCCTTGAAGTCAGGAAGATGAGTCTTCCCTGCGATCAACTCTGGCCTTAGACACTTAAATTACCTGTGTGACCCTGGCCACATATTAAGTTACTTAACCCTATTTGCCTCAGTTTCCTCGTCTGTAAAATGAGCTGGTGAAGGAGATAGCAAATCACTCCAGAATCTTTGCCAAGAGAACCCTAATTTTACTTCACTTGTTGTTTTCAGTCTTATCCAACTCTTTGTGACTCAAACAACAAGGGAAGTAAAATTTTGGTATGTCCTGGCTGGGTAGATAAGGCTCACAGGAGGGCAGGACAAACTTAAATTGTTGTCAGTTTTATTTTTAAGTCTACATCTACTTTTAAAAAAGTACTACTGTAGCATTATTTAGTGCTCAGGAGAACAGAATATTTCTCACCCTGCTCCATCTCTATGCCAATTTTGTTAAAAGTAGCTCTCACTCCAGATGCTTATGAATTGAAATACAACTGTACTGAGGTATGTATGTATGTATGTGTATATATATGTGTGTATATGAATTATGTATACATCAGCGGTTTATCTCTATGCTAAATGGATCCAGAATGTGGTGATTTTATGATTAGAGTTCTTCTGTCTCCTCTCTCTGATGTCAATTGTCACTTTGAGCTACTTTCACAATTCTTTTCGTTGTTAGCCATAAATATGCTGCCCTGTTTTCTCATCACTTGTCTGGTGGAACATTTCAGAATAGTTCACCTGTTCTTTGGGGGTTTTGTGACACCTTTTGGGTGGTTAGAAGTTGTGTTTTGTCTACTTCAAAGGTTCATTGGGAATATTTACAGAATATGTTGGGTTGCGAAAAAATAAAACTACTTAAATTTGGTCAGCTTTTTAGAAATTATCTACAAAGAAAAAAGTTTTCTGAGTATGGCAATACATTTTCAGCATTTGTGTTCTCTAATCACTAAATTATACAATATGTATGTAGAGACTTGTGCACACACATCTCTTCAAAGATAAAAGCTGGAAGTTAACTCTTTATACACGTGATGTGTGATGTAGGCCAGGCCTTTGATTAAGATAGAAATAAAATAAGCCTTTTGGAGAATATTTAGCAGTTATTAACAAAAATGCTTATGTAACTATAGCAGTGAAAAGAAAGAAATTATTGAAAAGAATATTGTGGGGGCAGCTGGGTGGCTCAATGGATTGAGACAGGCCCAGAGACGGGAGGTCCTGGGTTCAAATCTGGCCTCAGACACTTCCTAGCTGTGTGACCCTGGGCAAGTCACTATTGCCTATCCCTTATCATTCTTCTGCCTTAGAACCAAGACACAGTATTGATTCCAAGATTTAAGGTAAGGGGAATGCACACGGATTCAGGAGGGCTCATGGCAAGCAAGTGGCAAGTTTATTCATCACAGCTACTGTTATGTAGGGCAATGTTACATAAGCTAAAGGATTAGGTAATCTTTTTACATGGACAATGGTTAGTGATGATTGTAAATCACTTGGTATAATTATTTCGTTTACCTCACCGAAGCTTAGACAGCGTTTTCAATAAGATAATAAATCACAGGTAAATATGTAACCATCCAGTCCAAAATCTCAGGGAAATATTTGCTTCAGTAAGTTTGTCAAGAACAGCCAGTTACTACCAAGTACAGCAGAGGGTAGGTGGAAAGGAGAGGTTTGGGGGGCCTCATGTGAGGAGTGCTATGTGACTGATTCTGGCCAGACCATGGCTTTGATTTTACTGGGGTCCACCCTCAGTACTGGGGGTTACAGAATATTAAGGAAACATCTTTTCAGGGGAGCAGCTAGGTGGCTTAATGGATTGAAAGCAAGGCCTAGAAATGGGAGGTCTTGGGTTCAAATTTGACCTCAGAAACTTCTGGGCTGTGTGACCCTGGGCAAATAATTTAATTACCATTGCCTAGCTAGCCATTACCACTCTTACCAATATACACTATTGATCTAAGTTGGAAGGTAAGGGCTTAAAAAAAACATGAGGATGTAGCCTTACTTCTTTGAGTACAGATTTCTTACCTCTTATGCCTCCCATGATAGTCTAAGGTCAGGAGCTTAAAGGAAGAGTTGAAGTTGCCCAAAGGGCCTCTAGCTCTTTTTGTACTTATGTGACCAGGACTGGTCAGTGATGGTAAGCCCCTTAATTCTTTTTATGAGGCACTTAAGTCTTGAGGACAATTTCAATGCCTTTTAAAGAAAAATAGCAAACTAACCCAGAAATTGAGTTGATTGTTTTTATTTATATGAAGAGAAAAATAAGGTGAAGTTATTTTCATAGTTTTTGTCCTTTGGGAGTAGTGTTAAAAGAAATAGAGAGGCATCATCATAATGTAACAGAGAGTGAATCAAGAAAACCAGGGTGTCAAGTTCTGATTTTGATGTCTCTTATTCCCAGGCAACATTCTAAAGTTACAGATCTGCAGGATGAGATGAAGTTTTGCTCCTTGTTAGACATTTTTTGTTGTGTTGATCAATTTTATGGAATTTTTTCCTTCTTTTCTTTAAACAATTCTTTGTTATAAGGGAAGACTTTTGGAAGGGGATTGAGATACAGGTAGGTTATACTGATCCTGGAGATGGAGTCTAAATAGTCCTTGTTCCTCATTGGCACTTCTAGCTTTTTCCATTGTTCCCTTTGATTAATAATCTTCTTTTTTCAAGTCTATGGATTCAAAATTTTCTACCTACCATAAATTATGGTAGTCTTAGTATCTCAATCATTTACCCTCCTTTTTTAGAGAGTTCAGTGCCTGGCTCACTGTGCTCTTCTCTTTTCCCCAGCTCTCCTGTAGGGGCTTCAGTGCTTGTGGAGCTTCTTCTGCCAGTGCTCTCTCCATGCCTTCCTCTCAACCTCCTCAGCTGTTTATCTTACACCTATTTATCTTCTACTCCAGCACCTGTTCTTTAATACCTCAATTCACTCCACTTTCAGGACTTTAAGTCTGATTTTACTCTCCTTCTCCAACCTCAACCCTATAATGAGCTCTTTAACTTCTATTGTACTGTCCTCTGCTCAAGAATCCTTGTCCCTGTGTATTCTCCACTCTCTCCTTTTTTTAACGCCTTACCTTCCATCTTAGATCAATATTGTGTATTGGTTCTAAGGCAGAAGAGCAGGAAGGGCTAGGCAATGGGAGTTAAATGACAGGGTCACATAGCTAGGAAGTGTCTGAGGCCAGATTTAAACCCAGGACCTCCCAACTCTATGCCTGGCTCTCAATCCACTGAGCCACCCAGCTGCCCCCTACAGATTTAATTCTTGAAGAATTCTGAATATTCACCTCAAGAGTGAACTGAAAGGTGAAAACAGGAAAGCTATAATTTGTATGAACATGTTTGTATCCTGGATGATGCCTTGTGTTATTTAGGGAGGCAAGGAGGACCTGTGATACTTGTGGATAAATTTTGTTTATTTAAAAAAAAAATAGGAAAAAGATTGTAAATGTCTTGAGAGCATGAACTGTGTGTGTGTGTGTGTGTGTGTGTGTGTGTGTGTGTGTGTGTGTGTGTGTGTGACTTTGCAGAGTGCCTGGCTCTCCTCTCTATTAAGCAGATGCTTAATAAATGTATGTTGACTATGGACTAATGCCAAATCTAATGTCTTTTCTCAGTCTTAATCCTTTTAATCTTATCTGCTATTCTTTTTTTTTTTTAACCCATACCTTCTGTCAGTATCAATTCTGACAAGGGTTAAGCAATTGAGGTTATCACAGGTCTAGGAAGTGTTTGAGGTCAGATTTGAATCTAGGTCCTCCTGACTCTGGACCTGGTTCTCTGATCTCTCCACTGAGCAACCTCCTCTGCTATTGTTGACACTATTTCCTACCCTTTCACCCTGGATACTCTTCCTCTGGGTTTTAATGACACCACTCTCCTGGTTCACTTCCTGGTTATCTAACCACTCTTCAGTCTTCTTTTCTGGCTCATAATCCAGTTATATGTACTAATTATGAATGTTTCCCAAAGTTTTATGTTGGACCTTCTCTTTTTCTTCTTGATATTCTCTTTGTAACCTCCTCAGTTCTACAGGTTTTGCAATTGTTTCCATGTAGGTGACTTCCGGATCTAGATCTGGCCTAGTAGCTCTCCTGAGGTTCAGTCCTGTATCACCATTTACTTATTGGACATTTCAAAATTTATGTTCCAAAGACATCTGAAACTCAACATGTCTAAAATTGAACCCAATATCTTCCCCTCAAACCTTTTCCTTTTCCAAAGTTCCCTCTCTTTCTCAAAGGCCCTGCCATCTTTTGTGTCTCAGGTTCATGATCTTGGTATCATTCTCAACTCTTCTCTCCCTCTCAAATCACATATCCAGTCAGCTGCCAAATTAATATCATTTCTACTTGGACCATATCTCTTGTGTCTAACCCCTTCTCTACTCTCATGGCTACCATTTTAGCTTTGGTCCTTGTCAGTTTTCATCTGTTATTGCAGCTGCCTCCTGATTGGTCTCCTTGCCTCGGGTCTCCCACTCCAGCTCTTTCTATGTAATATTGCCAAAGCAATTTTCCTTTAACACAAACAGGATCAAGTCATTCCTTTATTAGCCCAACCCCGGTGACTCCCCATTGCCTCTAGAATAAAGTATAAACTTTGTTTTAGCATTAAAAGCCCTACACAAGTTGTTCCAAACTACCTTTCCAGCCCATTGGACATTGTTCCTCTTCCTCCTTCACACCCTAATTTGTGAGCCAGTCAGAGTGACCCTTTTACTGTTTGATATTATGTCTCCTGTCTCTGGGCTTTTTCCCTGGCTTCCCTGGCTGGCCCCCATGCCTGGATTATACTCTTTTCTTAACTGTCTCAAAGAACAACTCTCTTCCTTTTACAAGCATTAGTTCCAAGGCTGAAGAGCAGTAAGGGCTAGGCAATGGGAGTTGTGACTTGCCCAGGATCACCCAGCTAGGAAGTGTCAGAGGCCAGATTTGAATTGGACTTCCAGGCTCTAGGCCTAGCTCTCCATTTACTGAGCCACCCTCTCTTCCTTTTAAATGCAGCTCAGGTATGACTTTTTATATAAAGCCTTTTCTGATTCCCACCATTTGCTAATGCTCTCCTTCCTAAACTGTCTTATATACTCTGCTATAGTATGAGTATGTATTTGTATGTATTAACTTTATATTTGTACCATCTATATTTTTATATGTCTCCTCCAATATAAGCTGACTGTGAACACTATAACCACATTGAAAGTAGAGGTTGGTTCATTCTTTGTATCACCTACAATAATACTTCAGGACACATAGCATGTGTTTATTAATAAATACATGTTAGTTGATTAAAATGTAGGTAATGTGAAAACAAAGGAGAGCAATAAAATCTATTTGAAATAATCAATTACAGGACAACAGCAACAACACCATGTTCTTTTACTCTTAACATAAGTCAAAGAAAAAATTTAACTCAGCCTAAAAAGAATTTAAATATTAAGGACCTGAAGGGAACTTTAAAATTTCTAGAGCTTTTTGGTATCCATGCTGGCTCCTCAGTTCTTCCCTTTTCCCCAACTTCTTCCTTTCCATAATGATATATCATTCTCTAGTCATTTATATGAGCGTTTGCAACAGTTCAGAAATCCCAAGATATAGCAGTATTTCCTTTACATAGACCTTATCTTTTCCTGTTTTGCTGCTGTTAGTCTCTACCATTAAGGGATTTTAGTTTCCTCCTTTCAGAACTTTTTCTTTTTTTCTTGGTGTTGCTACATCATTATTGTATCTAGAATTTTCTTATTGATATTCACAGGACCATGACAATCTTTAGGTGCTAGTGGGCAACATGGTGCCTTATTCACGTTGTAGCCCATCAGAAGTCTGCTTTGGAGCATATGCCATACAGCAACCAAAGCTGGACCCCTATGCTTTATTAAACTATGATCACCTGTAATTTGTGCAGTGATCCTTTTCAAGGTCAGCATTTAATAAATCAGTTTCATGGAAGATCTGTATAAGGTCCTAAAATAAGAGAAATCCCCAATAAAATAGTGTTGTCTCCAAGTGCTCCTCTTTTTAGAAGACAATACTGAACAAGAACTACAGAGCTTCCTCAATGACTCCATTTCCACTTTCCATATTTTTATCTTTATGTAGTATCTAATAGGATTAAGGAAAGATTGATTGTATTATTTTGAAAGTTATAGGAAATTCTGTTGTAATTTGTTAATTCTTAGGAGTAAGATTAATAACTCATTTTAAATTATTAGTAAATTGCAAACCTTATACTGAAAAAGGCAACTGAGAGAATATCAATAACTACTGATTTATATACTCATTTTATCATGCATATAAAGTGCTTTTATGAGAAACATCTTCACACACACAGAGGACATTCTTACTAAGGGTATTAGTAAGGAGCAGCTAGGCCCTCATATTCTGCAAAAGACCACATCTTTACCACCACTCAGTTGACTAAAAGATGTTGAGAATACAAATGTCCCTTGTGCTTATTGTTTGGTTATATATATATTTTTAAGTATTTTAATTGGGAGAGTAATCCACTACTTTAAAGGCTCTCTCTTCCAACAACGTACCCCCCATTTGTACATCAGAATAGTTCAAGAGTCCTTGAAAGATGTAACATGATATAATCTTATTCCACCCTCTGTTGTAAACATAAGGCAGAACATAAAGCAGGGAGAAGTATGCTTTCCAAAAGCTTTTGCCACTGTCATGATCCAATCCAGCAGAGTTGGAGCTAAAGAAGGATTCCTTGTGGATGTAGAGGTTCTTTATAATCCAGCCTCCTTGCTTCTCTCACTGTGTCACAGTACCACCACCCTCCTCCCCTGCAGTGAGATTTCCTCATCTGAGAGGCAGTATGTATAGTAGTTAGGGTGCTAGGCTTGGAGTCAGAAAGACCTGATTTTCCTGTCTGGGATTCTTAGTAGCAATGTGACCTTGGGCAAGTCATTTAAACCACTCTTTCCTTCAGTTTCTACCATCAATAAAATGAGAGTATTGGACTTGATGACCTCTGAGGACTCATCTAGCTCTGAATCTGTGATCCTCTTTGTAGATAGTAAGATGCTCATTTCATCAATCCCCCTAAATATCACCCAAAAGATATTTGTATAATTCAAAATAATTTGGCTTAACCATTCATTGAGGAAAAAATCAAGTGGATGAAGAATGACTATTACCCAGATTATGATATATTTGAATAGATCTTATAAAGTTTATCAATCAATATATCTGGACCAGACAGTACAAATGGATGAGTTGGGCCCAGAATTAAACAGAAGATGAGGCTAGATTATCTTCAGGAAACTTCAGAGTTCCTTTAATGACTTCTAGATTTTCCCTAGAAATTAAGACTTATCTTTTTTAAAAAAATACTATTAGAATGCTGATATTATATGAGGCTTCTACTAGTCTTTAAAAATTTTTTTTTATTAATAGAATTTATTTCTAGTATGTCATCCCTTCCCTCTTCTCCCAGCATTATAGAAGGCAAACATACATATATATTGTTATATACATATATAATATCCTTCATGTTTCCATTTTTCAGTTCATTCTCTGAAGGTGAATATTCACAATTCTTCAAGAATTAAATCTGTAGCTGTGTTTGATGTTCTCTTGGTTCTACTCATTTTACTGTTCATTATGCCATGTAGTTCTTTCCAAATTCTATTAAAATTAGCCTGCAGTTCTTATAGTGCAGTAGTATTCCATCACAATCACATACCACAGTTTGTTTAGCCTTTCTGCAATTGATGGGCATCCCTTCAATTTCCAGTTCTTTACCACCACCAAGAGAATTGCCATAAATTTTTTGGAACATATGGGTTCTTTTCTTTTTTCCCTGATCTCCCTGGGAAACAAATCCAGCAATTATGGATCTAAGGGCATATACAGAGTTTTAGAAGTCTTTGACCATAATTCCAAATTGTTCTAAAAATGGTTGGATCAGTTCACTGTTCCACTAATAGTGTATTAATGTTCCCATTTCCTCATATTCCCTCCAACATGCATTATTTTAGACTTTTGTCATCTTATCCAATCTGAGGGATGTGAACTGATATCTCAGAATTGTTTTGGTTTGTATTTCTCTAATCAGTATTGATTTCAAGCATTTTTTTCATATGCCTATGTATGGTTTAGGCTTCTAGGCTTTCTACTATTTGTGTGAAAAGTGTTTTGGAATTGTGTTCATGTAGTTTCTGGTTTTGTTTTGGTAAGTGTATCCCTACATATTTTATATGTCATACACCAGTTGATAAATGGTCAGAATATGAACAGGAAGTTTTTAGAGAAAAATAAGCTATCAATAGCTATATGAAAAAATGCTCTAAATCACTAATAATTTAAGAAATGTAAATTAAAACAACTCTGAGGTACCACTTCATATTCATCAAATTGGCAAAGTTGAGAAAAAAGGAAAGTAAATGCTGGGGAATGGGGATGGAGTTGGAAAATAAGTACATTAATGCCCTGTTAGTGAAGCTGTGCGTGGGTCCAGGTCTCATGGAAAGCCATTATTCCCAAATGTTATTAAACTGTGCCTATCCTTTCACATTACATTACCTGTACTAGTTTTACAGACTAAAGAAATTATTGCCTTCTGTGATCTTCTTTATCCATAGATCTAATACATAATTTCTTCCTTACTCCTCTAATTTGTTTACAGTGACATCATATATGTCTTTAGTCATATTCTTGTTTGGAGTTTCATATTGTATGAGATGTTGGCCCATTTGTAGTGCCAGACTGTTTTGCAGTTTTCCCAATAGTTTTTGTTGAGTAGAAGGTTCTAACCTCAGGAGCAGGGGTCTCTGGGTTTGTCAGATTCTAGGCTCCTCTATTTCTAGATCTTCTACCTGTCTGTTCCATTGATTAATCATTTTTATTTCTTAACCAGAAACAAAGCATTATTGCTTAGTGGCTTTGATTGCCAGTAGGATATTAATTCCTTAGATTAGTGTTTTTTAGAACTCTTTACACTTTGACTCCCACCTACCTTTCCAGCCTTATTGAATATTAACTTTCTTTCATGTATTGTACATTTGAGATTAATTGGTCTTCTAGATGTTCACTAGAATTTGAATTTGAAGTTTCATCTCCTTACCTTTGAATAGCCTTGATGCTTAGAATGTACCTTCTCCGTACCAACATCTCTTAGACACCTTCTATGACTCACTCACCCATCTCAGATTACCTTGTCTTTATCTTCAAACATGACTATATCCCCTTTTACCTATATAATTTAAGCAACTTGAGGACAAGAACTGTCTGTTTTAAAGCCTTTGTATCCTCAGCACCCAGCACAGTGCATTGTACTTAGTAGCTATTTATTACATGTGTGTGTGTAGTTACTAAAATTAAATAATGTAGAAGCTCCTTAGAAGGTAGGATGCCAAATATCTAATTTAAAGGGTAGTAAAACTGTTTCAAGAAGGGGGAAACCAGATGTTTTTCAGAGCCTATGGAGCTATTTTCTATAGATGTTAAAAAGTAGTTATCTGAGTGAATATTTTTTCCTGCTGTGATAAAATAGGCTTAACCCTGCCTTCTATAATTAAGAGTAGGATTTTCTGCCATTATTAGCTATCTTAAATTTTGTACTCAAGCCATACTTACTTTTTTGCTCTGATTGCATAAGCTTTTTACTTCTTGTTATAAATCTCATGTCTGGCACCACCTTTTTCTTTGAGTAATTTTCCTTTTTACTTTTTTTTTGTTGGAACATATATATTTAATGAAGACTTTCTGTTTTGACCGTTCCTTCCCTGTTGATCCCGCTAATCTTTGTACATTTAATACATAAGGGTATTTTAGGTTATTGTGAATGTTGTCTACCTTTCTACTAGGGGACTAAGTGGATAGAACTCTAGGCCTGGAGTCAGGAAGACCCAAATTCAAATCTGGCCTCAGATACTTACTAGCTGTGTGACTGTGGTCAAGCCACTTAACTTCTTTAATCCACTGGAAAAGGAAACAGCAAAGCACTTCAGTATCTTTGCTGAGAAAATCCCAAAGACATGAATGGCATATATAATGTTGTCATGAAGAATCAGACATAACTAAACAGCAACAACACTCCAGGGGTAGCCATTGTTTATCACTATGTCCTTTCTTTCTAGCAAATATTTTTTGGGCTTCACTTTGGTGGTCTAATGGAGATTAGGAAATATACTAAAAATGATTTTATGATATAATCTGGCGCCTTTCGGCCAACCAGGATAACAACATTAATTTTAGTAATCTTTTTAAAGGTAAGTATTGGTCTAAGGAATCATCTATTTTGATGTCATTTTTTTCATCTTCAAATTCAGTTTTAAAATGTTAGCGTTCAAAATGAAATTGGTAAGAAAACTGAAGTGCCCAGGATGATATCATCAAACAAAATTTACATTTCAGACTTAGCATTTTTGTCATCTTTTACAAAGTGAGATTTATAGAAGATGGTTTTCATTGTACTTAGATTTTTTTTTTAATTTTATGGTTTCATCAAAAAGTATTGATTAGTTATCTACTGTGTGCCAGTACATAATCAGAATTGTAATTGTACTGGAACTCAAGCTCAAATTCAGTTCTACAAATTTTAAAAGATAAGAACTTAGGGATAGACTTTTTTAGGTAAGGACTAGCTTAAAGTACCAAGAGGCACATTTCTAGTAGCCTTGCCATTAGTTGATGAGTTGTTGGCCATGGCAAGTCATGAATGATTAGAAGATCTATTTATTACATATGTTTATTATTTGAATCTCAATTATCAAAAAACATTTTTATTTTTAAAAATTTTAGTGAAAAAGAGGAGGAACTGGCACAGACATGACTACACAGAAAATGATGATGGTTCTAAACCAGTACAAGCTGGGACACGAACTTTTGTTAAGGAATTACGTGCTCGAGTTTTCCCAAGGTATGCATTTGTTCTGAACAAAAAATGTCAAGGATTGTTTGGATTCTGTGTTTTTCTTTCAGTTCCCTTAACTATGGATCAAGGTAGGCTACATTTAAGTTGTTCTTGGTTAATACTTTTCATTTCTTCACCAATTGCATCTTTCTCTCTCTTTTGTTTTTTTATTGCATCATCCTTTTTTGGAGTTAATTTCCCTTTCCCTATTTTCCTTTATTTAGTTCTCTTCTGTGTATTATTAAGAAATCTTAGAGGTACCTGGACTCATCAGGCTTGGCTCTGCTGGTAATATTAAAGAATAATAATAAACTTTCTTCTAGATAATGTTCTGTGTGACTCTGTGGATTTTTTAAACCCAGCCAGATGGTTTAGAGTTTCTTGAGGCTTTGAGCTTTGGTTATGTTAATAAAATCATGATTAAGAGACTTTTGTCCAAGATGTCTGGTTCAGCAGAGTTAGACAGCCCAGCTCCAACATGATTACTCCAATAAAAACCTGAAATTCACACCCGACGAAATAATTTTGATTAAGATCAAGTAAGTGGTTTTTTCCACCCCAGAACTGTATGAGGTCAGTCAGAAGGCAGTAGGTAATAGGCAAAGAAGCTACCCACAAAGTCAGAACCAGTTCAGGCAAATCAGCCAACTCTTCCACCATAATGATAGTCAGGAGGTACATATGACCTATAAAGAAAACTGTGGCCAGAGGCAGCCAGAGCAGGCAAACCACTTGGAAGAAACTGAAGAAGTTCAGGGGAGTGACAGCAAATAGAACGGTACAGCAACACTTGGACTTGGGTATCCTGGGCTTGGTGCCCCTAAACCAGAGCACTTTGTCCTGAGATGCCATAGAAAACCCTGAAGACCTAGTGTTCTCAACATCAAAAATCCAAGGGGACTAGGGCCCAGATGGGTGGGGCTAGGGAAGTGAAGATTTTTATAGGAATTAAGTATGTGAGACATAAATCAAAACACCAAGCATAAAAAAATACTAGAGATTTATAGATCCCCTTAAAGAAGTGCTTTACATATATCATTTTATTTTCACAGAAACCCTGGAAAGGACATGCTATTCTAATTTTATAGAAGAAGAAAATCAGTCTAAGAAAGGTTAACAGACTTGCCTAGGACCACACTATCTGTCTGAGGCATATTTCATATTCACATCTGACTCCAAGTCCTGCAGCATTCTATTCTCTGCACTAGTTGCAGTGGTAACATTTTAATAGGCTGAGAAGAAACAAACCAGTATCCCTTCAGAATCTTAATAAGTGCATCCTCCTATGAGAAGACCTCGGACATTAGGGTACTAGTGACCTGAGCCTTCCATCTCCTGTTAGGTGCATTGTGTCTCCTGAGGAAAGGTTCCCTGGCGCTAGGCCTGGCATCTTCTGTGGTCCCCAAAGCAACCACTTGCATTTATATCAATCAGCACCATGCATCTGTCACCTCTTGCTGTCAGACTAATGTCCCAGTTGGCATGTGGAGAACCTTCTGTGCAAAAAAGCCACCCTTCCTTCGACTTCAGGTCTACCTGTTTGTCCTTTGAGGGTACAGGAGTGGGACTTTCCATTTAGTAATGGATATTCT